>NW_024870740.1:0-1200000 GCF_019054845.1 Dipodomys spectabilis
ATCGATAGCTCACGTCTGTACTCCTAGCTACTCAGGAGGCTGATATCTGAAGATCATGGTTCAAAGCCAGCCCAGGCAGGAAAGTCCATGAGACATTTATCTTCAATAAACCACTCAGAAAACTGGAAGTGGCACTGTAGCTTAACTGGTAGAGCGCTAGCCTTGAGCTGAAGAGCTGAGGGATAGCTCCCATGCCCAGAGTTCAAGCCCCATGATCTGACAAAAAAATAAAAAAGAAAAGAAAAGAATGGACACAGATATAACAATGGAAGTGAAACTTAGGAAATTCTGATATATGCAACAACATGGCTATACCATAATGGTATTATACTAAAGATGCCACTCACTAAAGGACAAAAATTATATAAGCACTTTTTTTGTGTGTGCCGGTCCCAGGGCTTGAACTCGGAGTTTAGGCACTGTTTCTAAGCTTTTTTGTTCAAGGTTAGAGCTCTACCACTTGAACCACAGCTGTTTAGTGGTTAATTGAAGATAAAGAGTTTCAGGGATTTTCCTTCCAGGTCTGTCTTTGAACCATGATCCTCAGATCTCAGCCTCTTGAGTAACTAGGATTGCAGACATGAGACACCAGCACCCAGACTACAAGTACATATTTAAGAATAGTGAAATTTATAGACACAGAAAATAGTGATTGCCAGAGGCTTAGGAAAACAATGGGGAGTACATGTTTGATTATAGGGTTCCAGTTAGAAAAAAACCTTTAAAGTCTGGAGATGATTTATAGTGATCGTTATAGAATACACCTTAATGTCATATAAGTGTACATTTTTTAAATAGTTGGCATAACCTATTACTATGTGCATTTTACCAAAATTAAGAATTTTAAAAACATACCATCAAAATCTCAGTTCTTTTTGGAAACTATTTTCAGGAAGAATAGAAATCTAGGTTAAGAACTACTTGTTTTTCACTACTTTCAAGATGGCATTCCACTCTTCTGGCTTTAAATTTCTAACAAACACTGTGATCACTCATGTCTTCATTTCATTGAAAAGGAGGAATATGGAACCAATGGTAGATACTTGCCTAGGATATGTGAGGGGCACTGGGTTCAATCTCCAATACCATAAGGGAAAAAAATCACTTCACTGAGCACTGGTGACTTGGACTGTAATCCTAGCTTCTCAGGAGGCTGAGATAGGAGAATCATGATTTGAAGCCAGCGGGGCAAGAAAGCCTATGAGACTCCTATCTCTAATTAATCAGCACAAAGCCAAAAGCAGAGCTGTGGTTCAAGTGGTAGAATACTAGCCTTGAATGAAAAAAAAAATTTAAGCTGGGCACCAGTAGCTCACACCTGTAATCCTAGCTGCCCAGGAGGCTGAGATCTGAGATGATGGTTCAAAGATAGCCTGGGCAAGGCAAGTCCATAAGATTCTTCAATTAACCACCAGAAAAGCAGAAGTGGCACTGTGGTTCAAGTGGTAGAGTGCTAGCCTTGAGATGAAGTGCTCAGAGACAGCGCCCAGGCCCAGAGTCCAAGCCCCATGACCACAAAAAAAAAAAAACCTAAAACAAAAAACCTAAAGAATAGATCTCAAGCCCTGAGTTTAAGCCAAAAATACAGCATCAAAAAAAGAGAGACAGGGCTGGGAAGGTGGCTCAGTGGTAGAGCGCTTGCCTTGCATGCAGGAGGCCCTGGGTTCGATTCCTCAGCACCACATAAACAAAAAGAAAAAAGCCGGAAGTGGCGCTGTGGCTCAAGTGGTAGTGCTAGCCTTGAGCTGAACAGCTGAGGGACAGTGCCCAGGCCCAGAGTTCAGGCCCCATGACCGGACCCAAAAAAAAAAAAAAGAGAGACAGACAGTGGGGGGGGGGGGGGGGGGGGGAGGGGAAGAAGGAAGGAAGGAAGGAAGGAAGGAAGAGGAAGGAAGGAAGGAAGGAAGGAAGGAAGGAAGGAAGGAAGGAAGGAAGGAAGGAAGGAAGGAAAGGAAACTTCACAAAATGCCTGTTTACCCTCAGGCTGGTCTATGATTTTTTTTTTCCTTCAGTATCACTGACTTATAGTTACTAGATTACAGTAATTACAGGTTTTTTTGTGTGTGTGTCATGGCTCACTGACTTTAGAAGTATGGTTTTAGTTTTACAAAATACAGTAGGGTTTTCAATCATTTTATCTAAAATTTTGCTTACTGCCCCTCTTACTTTTCCTGGGACTCGTAACATACTTGTTATCATCCCACAGTTCACTGACAACAATCATCTTCCCATCCTGTGCTTCATTCTGAATCATCACCATTGTATGTATGCTCATTGATCTTGTATCTACAAGTGTCTTCTCTACTAATCCTATATACTATTCCTTTTTCATGTCAGGTATTGATTCCTTATCTCTAGAAGTTCTAGCTGTGTGTTGTTATACTTTCTATTTACACATTTTTGTTTTCTTCTTCCTTCTTGTAACATACATAGTATGTCTTTTTCTATTAAGCCACATTAGCCTCTTTCGAACTAGTGGGTTTTTATCTTAGTTACAAATTATATTGATCTTCTTTACAAGCATCTTTTTTAATTTTTTATTTAGGTAAAACTAACATAACATCAAATCAGTCTATCTAGGCGAAAAATTACACAGTGACATTTAGTATATAGTCACATTTAGTGCAGTAACCATCTAGATCTAGTTCCAAAACATTTTATCACTCCAAATGGAAATTCTGTATCTATTCAATAATTGTTCTCATTTCTCCTTACCCTTAGTCTCTAGCAACCATTAATCTGCATTGAATGCCTATTCTGGATATTTCAAATAAATATAATCATATATTATGTGACTTTTTGTGTCTGATTTCTTTCAATTAAGTCTTTCCAAAACTCATCTGCACTGCAGCATACATAATAGAGTTGTTTGCCCTTTCATACACTGATAGAAACCTGGGCTGCTTCCATACTTTGTCTATATATTTAAGAACTTGTTTTCAACTTTAAAGGTTCTTACCTAGAATTGGAACTACTGGGTCACAAGACAATACTTTAAGTTTGAGGAACTGTTAGGTTCTTTTCCACAGTGATAAACTATTTAAAATTCCATCTAGTGATATAGAAGAGTTCTAGTTTCTCCACATCCTTACCATTTTATGGTTAGTCTTTTGGTCCCAGATAATCTAGAATGGATAAAATGCCATCTTTCTATTCATTTAAGGAAAATAGTGATGCCCCTACATTTACTGCCAAGTTTAGTTAAAGGCGTTTTTGAATGTTTTTTGTTGTTGTTTTGTTGGTCATCGGGTTTAAACTCTGGGCTTGGGAGCTGTCCCTGAGCTGTTCAGCCTAAGGCAACCTCTCTAATACTTGAGCCACAGAGCCACTTCCAGTTTTCTGAGTGGTTCATTGGAGGTAAGAGTCTCAAGGGCTTTCCTGCATGGGCTGGCTTTGAACCGTGATCCTCAGATCTCAGTCTCCTAAGTAGCTAGGCTTACAGGCATGAGGCACAGGTGCCCAGCTTCTTGCATGTTTTATTCAGTCAAACTGAAGGACTGTTGCTCTTCTTGTTTTCAAAGAATGCTTTATTTCACTGATTCTGATCATGTATGATGTAAGCATTTTCATTTGTACTTGAGTACTTATGTACCTTCTTTGGAAAATTGTCTGCTCAAGTCTCTTGCCCATGTTTTAGTTATCTTTTTGTTATTGAGTTGTTTTAATTTATTGGAGGGGGGAGTTCACTTTTGACACAAGTAGTCACTGTTGCTCAGGTTAGCCTCAAACTCTGTGCTCAAACAAAAAACCTCCTGAGTAGTTGGGATTACAGGTGCACATCAGTATGCCCAGCTCTTAGTTTTTATATTTAGGACATAGACCTATTTTTAGTTAATTTTTATATGGTATGACATAATGATTCAAATTTTTTTGCATATTTCCAATTATCCCCAAATAGTTTCTTCAAAGAGTTTTTCTTTCCTCACTGAATAGTCCTGGCATTCTTCTCAAAAGTCAATTCTACATAGATGTATTAGTTTATTGTTGTACTAGCAGTATTATTCTATTATTCTATATTTCTTTATACTAATGCCAGTATCACAGCTTTATTACACCTCTGAAGTAATTCCTGAAACTAGAAAATATGAATTCTCCAACTTTCTTCTTTTTCAAGAATACTATATTTTCCTTTTTTTGGGGGGGAGGGGGGTCCGGTCATGGGGCCTGAACTCTGGGCCTGGGCGCTGTCCCTCAGCTCTTCAGCTCAAGGCTAGCGCTCTACCACTTGAGCCACAGTGCCACTTCCGGCTTTTTGCTTTTTGCTTATGTGGTGCTGAGGAATCGAACCCAGGGCCTCATGCATGCAAGGCAAGCACTCTACTACTGAGCCACCTTCCTTTTTTTTGTCAGTTGTGGGGCTTGAACTCAGGCCTTAGGTGCTGTCCCTGAGCTCTTTTTGCTCAAGCTAGCACTCCACCACTTCGAGCCTCAGCTCCACTTCCACTTTTCAAGTGGTTAATTGGAGATAAGAGTCTCACTAGAACTTTTCTGTCCAAGCAGGCTTCAAACTGCAACCCTCAGATCTCAGTAGCTAGGATTATAGGTGTGAGCCACCAGTGCCTGGCTACATTTCCCTTTTGAAAATACTGTTGGTCATAGAAATAATTGTTATGTTTATCTTTTACCTACATGCATATTTATCAGTTTTGTGAGGTTTGTGCTTGTGTATATATTCACTGGAATTTCTACACACAGGGTCATTATTATTTGTACTGAGTTTTACTTCTTCCAAATTTGTAAGTCGTTACTTTCTTGATTAACTGCTCTGTAATTTCCACCACAATCTGGATAACCATGAATACGGGTATTTATTGTCCTATTCCCGATCATAACAGGAAAAGTTTCAGTGTTTCACCACTGAATTCACTGAATTTAGTATCAGCCTTTAGTTTTCAAAAATTATTGAATGCAAATAGAGAGACAAAGAGTAAACAAATTTAACAGTAGTATTCAGTAAACACTGTGTTGAAATGAACCATACAACTTATTGTCGGGGACAGGAGGGAGAGAGCAAAAGAAGGGGTAGCATTGCCCTAAAAGAAATGTACTCATTACCTGACTTATAAAACATTAACCCTGGGGCTGGGAAGGTGGCTCAGTGGTAGAGCGCTTGCCTTGCATGCATGAGGCCCTGGGTTCAAATCCTCAGCACCACTTAAGCAAAAAAGAAAAAAAGCCCGAAGTGGCGCTGTGACTCAAGTGGTAGAGCGCTAGCCTTGAGCTGAAGAGCTGAGGGACAGCGCCCAGGCCCAGAGTTCAGGCCCCACGACTGGACCCAAAAAAAAAAAAAAAAAATTTTAACCCTTCTGTATATTACACTTAAAATAAAAAAATTATTAAAAAATTAAATGCTGAAAAAATGTGAACTAATTCCCTGCTATTTCTGCTCTTGATTATTTCAATCATGAATATTCTCTTAATAGTATATTTCCTATTTTCCATTTACTTCCACTATAATTTTCATGGGGGAGAGGTGGCTGGGGCTTGAACTCAAAGCCTAAGTGCTATCCCTGAGTTTTTCACTCAAGACTAGTGCTCTACACTTGAGCCACAGCTCCACTTCCAATTTATTGGTAGTTAACTGCAGATAAAAATCTCATGGACTCCTGCCTAAACTAGCTTTGAACTATGATCCTAAGATCTCAGCCTGCATAGCTAAAATTACAGGTGTAAGTCACCAATGCCTGGCTTTTTTTTTTTTTTTTTTTGGGTCGGTCGTGAGCCTGGACACTGTCCCTCAGCTCTTCAGCTCAAGGCTAGTGCCCTACCAGTTGAGCCACAGTGTCACTTCCAGCTTTTTCTGCTTATGTAGTGCTGAGGAATCAAACCCAGGGCCTCATGCATGCAATGCAAGCTCTCTACCACTGAGCCAACTTCCCAGCCCATGCCTGGCTTTTTATACTTGTTTCCACTAGTCTTTGAGTTTGTCTTCTTTTTCAACTATCCTTAAGGTTCAAAGATTATTTACTTGAAATCTTTCTTTGCTAACATAGGTGTTACTGCTAGTAAACACTGTGTTCCCTTCACTTTCATGTATCTCTAAATATTTTCTAATTTGCTCTATATTTCTTCTTTGACCTAGTAGTATGACCTGGGGAGAGGAGGATGATATGACAAGTAGTATTTTCCTAGAAAGGGCAAGGCCCTGGGGCTAGGAAGGTGGCTCAGTGGTACAGCGCTTGCCTTGCATGCATGAGGCCCTGGGTTCAATTCCTCAGCACCAGCTGTGGCTCATGTGGTAGAGCGCTAGCCTTGAGCTGAGGGACAGCGCCCAGGCCCAGAGTTCAGGCCCCACAACTGGACCCAAAAAAAAAAAAAAAAAAAAAAGAAAGGGCAAGGCCCTGAGTTCAATCCCAAGTACTACCAAAAAAAAAAAAAAAGGGAATGGGTCAATTTTTATAGTAAACATCCCTCGGTATCTGTGGGGGTTGGATTACAATATACATCTAAGAATACCAATTTGTATAAAACCTATGTACATCCTCACAGTCTTTAATCATCTTTAGATTATTTATAATGTCTAGTATGATATAAATACTGTCAATATTTACTATGCTATACTACTTAGAGAATAACGAGATTAAGAAGTCAGCACAGATGCTATATTTTTTCCAAAATGTTTTTAATATGTAGTTACTTGAATCTATGGACAAGAAATCTACAAACATAAAGGCCAAATATATTTGTAAATTTTTTAATACTCTTTCCATTGATTTCTAAGTTGATTCTATTGTTCATGAAGATACTATGCATGGTTTACATATCTTCAATTTTAGCCAGGTATAGGTGGCTCATGCCTGTAATCCTAGCTACTCAGGAGGCTGAGATCTGAGGATCACAGTTCAAAGCCAGCCCAAGCAAGAAAGTCCATGAAAACTGGAAGTGATGCTGTGCTTAAAGTGGTAGAGCGCTAGCCTACCTAGAGTTAGCCTAGGCCCAGCGTTCGAGTCCTATAACCAACAAAAAAAAAAAAAAATCTTCAAGTTTACTAAAACTTGTTTTGGGGTCTATCATATAATGCAGCATGTTTCACTTGTGCTTGAGAAGAATATATATGTTAATGTTGTTGGTGTTCTGCATGTGTCCCTTAATCTAATTATAGTAGTGTTCATGTCTTCTATTTCCTTAAAATCTTTCTGGAAGTTCTATCTATTACTGAAGGTAAGGCAAGTATTTTGTGTTACATGACAGTAAATGAATTCTTATTGTTGGATTCTGGACTGTATTATATTCTTATAAAGAGTGTTCAGGTACACACTTAACTTACTTTAAATCACTTGGAGTCATCTGGGAATCTTCCCAATGTTCCATGAAAACATGGCCAGTATCGTGCTTTGTGTGAGCTTTAGAATTTATCTCACTGATTTCCAGCAGTTTTTCCTGTGACTTCAAATAAGTCCTGTCCTGTCAAACACTTACAAATCAGAACTCAGGTAAAGCATCAAGAAGAACCCTTATGGTCTGGGAATGTAGCTTAGTGGTATTGTGTTTGCCTAGCCTGCATGAAGCCCTGGATTCAATTCCTCAATACCACATAACAGAAAAAGTCTGAAGTAGTGCCGTGGCTCAAGTGGTAGAGTGCTAGCCTTCAGCAAAAGAAGCTCAGGGACAGTGCTCAGGCCCTGAGTTCAAGTCCCAGGACTGGTATTTAAAAAAAAAAAAAGAAAAAGAACGCTCTGTACCTCTCCAGAATGTATGCATACATGGCTTTCTTGCTCATTCGTGTACAATCTCCTAGTCCTCCCCTGCGCTCAGCCTCCAGTTGCCAGCTCCTTTTGTTTACTAATACTCTGTCACACCTTATCTTTCCAAGATTCTTATCTTTGCTTCCTTATCACAAGACTGCTGGGCTGGCCTTGGTGGCATGCGGTAATCAATGAGGAGGAGGCTACAGGAGGATCATGAGTTTGAGACCAGCCTGGGCTACACTCTGGGTTAGGAAAGTGGCTCAGTGGTAGAGTGCTTGCCTTGCATACATGAGGCCCTGGGTTCGATTCCTCAGCACCACATAAGCAGAAAAAGCAGGTAGTGGGACTGTGGCTCAAGTGGTAGAGCTCTAACCTTGAGCGAAGAGCTGAGGGACAGCACCCAGGCCCAGAGTTCAGGCCCCACGACCGACAAAACAAAAAAAGCCTGCTGGCCTTTCTTTTGGTTTCTTCTTCACTAAAGCCAGTACTGCCTCTAGACTGTAGACTGCAGTAGAAGAGCTTGTACCTCATTAGTCTCCATTCTTTCAGGGATCACAGTCTAGTGTTGCCTATTATTTAATGTTGAAAAAAAAGTTCACGTATTTTGTATGTTCTCTGCTTGTCTAGGGAGGAAAGGCATATTTTTAACTGCAGAACAAGTTACCCCCAACTCAGCAGCCTTATAAAACAAACATTGAGTATTTTTTATTTGTTCTCAGTTTCTGAGAGTCAACAAGCAGCAAGCAGTTGAACTGGGCAGTTCTTGCTCAGGATATCTCATGAAGTTGTAGTTAAGATTTCAGTAGAGCAGGTGTCAGAAAACTTGATTTCAGTGGGAAGACTTGCTTCCAAAAGGGTTCACTCACGTGTTGTTGGTTAGAGGCCACCTTTTCTTGCTGGCTGCTGTCAGGAACACTCATTTCCCATGACGTGTGCTTCTCCCATCAGTTTTTCACAACATGGCAACTAACTACTCTCAGAACAAGCAATCCAAAACCAAGGAAGAGGGAGCGCATGCAAGAGAACAAGATGAAGACAGAGGAAGACGTATAGAAGAGAAACAGAGAACGTAGAATACAGGAGAATAAAAGGAAACAAAATAACCTATCCTCAAAAATGAACCATCACTGGGGCTGGGAATGTTGCTTAGTGATAAAGTGCTTGCCTAGCATGCATGAAACCCTGGGTTCGATTCCTCAGTACCACATAACAGAAAAAGCTGGAAGCAGTATTGTAGTTCAAGTGATACGAGCGCTAGCCTTGAGCAAAAGTAGGCTCAGGGACAGTGCCCGGGCCCTGAGCTCCAGGACTGGCCAATAAAAAAATAAAAATGAGCCTGCCACGTTCCATTGATCACACCTACTGCCCTTGTTGTACAAAGACAACACAAATGTATAAATAGCAGATAAAATGAAGTGATCACTGGGGACCACCTTGGCAGTGGTCACACACAGAATAAATCCAGTTCCTGTTAAGTCAACAGAGGAGATACTAAAAGTACTTCTTACACATTTTTTAGGGGTGATTTGGGGTTCAAACTCAGGGCCCTATGGTTTACATTTAAACTTTGCCCTGTACTCTTTTTAGCTTTGCCTATTTTTTAGATATGGTCTCATGTTTTTGCCCAGGCAGGCCTCAGATGGTGATCCTTCTACCTGTGCCTCCCACCTACATCTCCCACATAGCTGAGATTAGAGGTGTACACCACCATGCCTGGCTTGTTCACTGATGAAATCTTGCTAACTTTTCATTATGGCTGGCCTCACACTGCAATCCTTCTGATCTATGCCTCTTAAGTAACTGGGATTACAAATGTGAATCACTGTACTTGACTCCTTCTATATTTTAATACTCTAATGCTTACTGTTTTTCTTGTGTAACTACAGACCTTGTCTCATGGCTGTGAAAGGTAGACTGTACTCCATATGCCAAGATGGAGAAAAATAAAACTAAGAGTTAGTAGCAATAACTTTTTTTTTGGTCAGTCATGGGGCTTCAACTCATGGCCTGGGCACTGTCCTTAAGCTCTTTTTGCTCACTGCTAGTGCTCTAATACTTTGGGCCATAGCACCTCCTCATGTTTTCTGGTGGCTGATTGGAGATCAGAGTCTCATGGACTTCCCTGCCTGGGCTGGCTTTGAACTGTGAACCTCAGATCTCCGATCTCCTGAGTAGCTAGGATTATCAGTGTAAGCCACCACACCAGGCTTAATTACCAATAACTCCCCTCCCCCCCCCCCCCCCGCTTTTTTTTTTTAATAGGTTGTAGGGCTTGAACTCTGGGTCTGGGTGCTGTTCCTCAGCTCTTCAGCTCAAAGTGAGCGCTCTGCCACTTGAGCCACAGCACCACTTTCAGTTTTTCTGATGGTTAATTGGAGAAAAGTCTCACAGACATTCCTTTCCTGGTCAAGATTTGAACCGTGATCCTTGGATCTCAGCCTCCTGAATAGCTAGGATTACAGTCATGAGCCATGGGCGCAGGGCAGCAAAAACTTTTAAGAAAAAAGAAAAGTAACTTCCTGGTGTCTATGGAGAAAAAAGGGGAAGTAACTGAAACCAATCCCAAGTGGCTTATTCCTCCAAGTATTCAAATGATCTCTACCCTGCTTTCCAATCAGTCACAAGTCAAGAAGCAATACCAACAATAACATTAATAGTAAAATAGATAGCAGAAGTAGCAGCATCAGAACCAGTGCTGAGCATTTTGCTTCACTAACTCAGCAACTCCTCACAGCAAACTTACAAACATAGACATCATTATTCCTTAAAACCTACATCATTTGTTTCACACCCTGTCTTACAGTCTACAGGTTAACAACTTTCCTGTTCTGACAGCACCTGCAGAAGAACCCCCTTTCCCTGCAGGGTTCCACTGTACCTCCACATTCAAAGTGTTTTGTCCTGCCTGATCTACTCTGGTCAGGCTGCAAAACTTCTTAGCTTCCAGATTCCCAACATCTACTACCACACCCTGGTAAAAGGAATTAGCAAAATACTTAAGACTTCTATGAATTCTTTGTTCCTCTGCTATGAATTCTTTGTTCCTCGGTTACCACAATACTACAATTTACATAACACAGACTTCTCTAATCCCTTAGGACACACTGATTTGTCAAGTCTGCCTCTTCAGCTAATTTAAAAGAAATGATCCTTCTGCAACCAATCATTTGAAAATATACCTTCTTAATTTATATTGGTGCAGCTTAATATTGAATGATTTCCCTACAGACTTATCATTAGTAAGAAAAACACCCTGTCTACTTGCTATCCTGGTAACTACTAGACTCTCATTCAATTTTTCTTTTTCTAAAAAAAAAGTAATAATTATAAATACTGACTCATAGTCTCAAAGGTTTAATGAAAATAATGACATTTACCAGGAAATGGAACTATGTTTTGGGGAATTAGGCAAAGGGGGAGACCACATAAATGGAAGGAGAAAGAATGAGCAAATGTGGTCATTATATTCTATGTACAGTATGAAATACCAAACTGCGGAACTTGAGGGTAGATATGGGAGGGTAGAAATGGGGGAGAATGAAAGAATGGGTGACACTGATCAAGAGTATTGTACTCATAGCCTGACTTAAAAAGTTGTAACACCTTTGTGCAACTATTTAATAATAATAAAAAATAGAAATAATGTAATTTACAAAGGAAAAGGAAAAGATGACAATGGGCACACATAATTCACAGAAAGCAAAATAATAAAAATAACAAATATAGATCACAGAAATGCAAACTAAAATACCACTTTTTTGTCAGACAGATTATCAGAGATAAAAAGAAATTGCCAGAAGGAAATAAGCATTCCCATATCCTATTAACACATAATTTTTTTAATTTTTGTGTTTAAAATCCACATACACTTTTGACCAGTTTGTTGTTTGTTGTTTGTTTTTGTCAGTTGTGGGCTTAAACTCAGGGCCTGGGAGCTGTCCTTGAGCCTCTTTGTGCTCAAGGCCAGTGCTCTACCACTTGAGCCACAGCACAACTTCTGGTTTTTGAGTGATTAATTGGAGATAAAAGTCTCACAGGGACTTTTCTGCCTGGGCTGTGATCCTCAGATCTCAGCTTCCTAAACAGCTAGGAATCCAGGCATCAGCCACCACACCTGGCTGACCAGGCTTTTTGTTTTATTTTACCTTTGAGCCATGTCTCCAGCTCTAGTATTTCATTTCTAATAATTTGTTATGATAACTGAAAAACTGACCAATCTCAAAATTTCATTTTGGCATTATGATATACCAATTTGTCCAACAAAAAGAGGTTGGTTTAATAAGTTTTAGTACATCTAAAGATTATTATTAAATCACTTCAGAATTTTACATATTAAAAAACCTGTTTTATTAATAACACATACTCACATAAAAACATACCTGAATAGAAAAAAATCTAGAAGTATACACCCCAAAATGTTAGCAGTAATTATCTCTGTAAAAGAATAGTGGAATTTTTGTGATTTTTTTTCTTTTGTTTTTTACTTATCAATGCCAATGTAGTTTTACTTCAACAAGAATGGGTTGCAGAAGGACATTAACACATTTCGAGAGAGAGAAAGCACAACTGAAGATCACACATTCATGACAGAAAAAATGCCATTATTGTAACAGAACACAACATATTTCCATGTTCCATAGCACTTATTAAGGTGAGGCAAAGCCAGTATCAAATATCTTAAAGGTCATCCAGTACCCTAGTTTTTAACCTATTTTAGGAACACACATGAAAGGATCTGGCAGGACAAGAGAAGTGTGCAGTTCTTCCAACATTTTAGGAAAAGACATCCCAAATCAAAACTTAGAATCCTACAGACAGTGTTGAAAATCACTAGTAGGCTGAGAATGTGGCCTAGTGGTAGAGTATTTGTCTAGCATATATTAAGCCCTGGGTTCGATTCCTCAGTACCACATAAACAAAAAAAAGCCAGAAATGGTGCTCTAGCACAAGTGGTAGAGCACTAGCCTTGAGCAAAAGAAGCTTAGGGACAGAGCCCAGGCCCTGAGTTCAAATCCCAGGACTGGAAAAAAAAAAAAAAGATAGAAGGAGGAAGAAGAGGAAAAAGAAGAGAAGAAGGAGGAAGAAGAGGAGGAGAAGGAAAAGGAAGAGGAAGAGGAGGAGGAGGCAGAGGAGACGGAGGAGGAGGAGGAGGAGGAGGAAATCACTAGTAAAAATGTCAGCTCTTTCAAGGTAAGGATCACCTCAAATACTCTTTTCAGCTCAATTTACTTTTATCTCAAAAACCCTCACTCTACCAAGAAAGAAGTTAGCATGAAAATCATCATAAGGATAAAAATCATGCCAATTTCAAATTTAGATTTCGCTAAATAAAGAGAAATTACTTTTTACAAATTCTATTCCCAATTATGTTAATCTTTCAACTTAGTTTTGGTTGGTTGGTTGGTTGGTTTGTGTGTTTGGGATTTTGTTTTTGTGTTTTGTTTAAAAAAAAAAAAAAACAGGGTCTGGCTATATATAGTATAGGCTGGCCTAGAATTCATGAGTCTCCCTGACCCCCTGCATCCAAGTGATGGGACTATAGAAATGCATCACTATGCCCAGCTTAGACTTGAATATTTTAATGGATGAAAGTTCAGTCAGTAACAAGAAGCAAAAAAGGGTCCTTAACTAATCCTAAAACAGTTGTGTTTTACACATTAATTATGTATATCTCCAGATACTATGTACAATTTCTAACCTAAGGCCAAAGAACTGCCTGTTGTAGTGTGGAACAATCTCTACAAATTGTATATAATGACTAATTTCAATATGATCAGCAAGTAGCAAATTAGTACAACTGCATCAATACTAACCCATATTATAGTTTTCAATCAAATTGGTTGCCATAAGATCCATAATTATTTCCAACAATCTATAGAACATGAAATAAAGTATTCCAATTGCATCCCCTAATAATGTCAGGTGTCCACAAAAAGTCATTTAGTGGCAACTTCACATCTACAACAGTTTTCAACACTAGTCTCCAAACACTCTGCTGATCCTTCCAATGAGATTTGGTAGCAGCATCCAAGGTAGAGGAAGACCTGAGAAGAGTACAAGCTAATATTCCTTTAAGCCTCTACTAAAATTGTCTTAATGAAAACATCTTTTACTATACAAGGAAATTTTCTAAATAGGAGAAAATCAAAGAACAACTTTACATAAAGGAGATTTTATTCTATTTTTTTTCTTTTATACCAGCACTAGGACTTGAACTCAGGGCCTGGGTGCTGATGCTTAGCTTTTTTACTCAAGGGTGGCACTCTACCACTTGTGCCACACCTCAACTTCTAGCCTTTTGCTAGATTTTTCAGCTGGGAAGACACCTGTATAATCTAAGCACTATAAAATACCAAAACTTACAACACAACTACATGGATACTGTGGAAAAATAATAGACATCTCTTTGCTTTAGTGATAACCTTTGCATCATTCACCCATTCATCAGTATAACAAACACAACTATTTACATTATTTGCTATAGGACATGGGAATACAAAAGTAAAAGAAGCAAAAAAAAAAACACTCTGTAAAGCTTACATCGAACAACAGAGATAGGTATCAAACATTACAGTAATCCTTCAGTATCCATGGAGGATCAGTTCCAGGACACCCCTCAAATACCAAGATTTATGGATGCTCAAGCACCTTATATAAAATGCAGCATGCCTATTGGTTTACACAAACCTCCCATACACTTGAAATCATTTATAGATTACTTATATCTAATAAGATATAAATTGTTATCCTGTCTTGTTTAAGGAATGATACATTCAGTTTTTTTCCTATGTTTTCAACCTATCATTGATTGAATCTACAGGTGCATTACCAATGGATGCACTTTCCATGGACATGAAGGGCCAACTATAATTCATTTGAATAACTTAGAATATCACAATCCTGTTAAAATATACTAGCATAAACTAGGCCTGTGGTCAAGAGAGCCAAGTATGGAAAGGTAAAGAGAGGTTCATGCAGAAGTAGACTGTGCAAAGGCCCTGGAACTGGAATGGCCCTTCCAAAACTAGGAACTAAGTCAGTCCAGATATACTGAAGTATTTAGATTATTTCTCCAGCACATATGAAGCCTGATAAGTGTAAAGATATCAGGATAACTGCAAGAAGAGTCTGGCATTCAGAAAAGAAGCCTCGACAGGTATAAAATTAGAAGATATTGGCTTAAAGATGGAACTCTAATGGAGCATGAGGCTCATCCTTGGAAGGAAAGGGAGATTATTTTCTCAAATCACAGAAACTAAATTAATTACCTCTCTTTTGATTTGCAAACAAAAGAAAACGAAGCATTTTGTAATACTATACCTCCAGTACAATATTGTTTATTCAAGAAAGGTAAAATTAAATATATATAGTTCTTACAGAAATGCCAACAAACTAAGGAAAAAAATACTTTCAGTGAGCCTATGTGGTATTTTATTATATGGCTATAGAGAATTTATTTAGCAGGAAACTTTCTTTTGGCCTTTTTCAATGCCCTAGAAAAAGAACCTTTTTTTAACACACTGACACACTACTTCACAAGATTTGTCACTAAGGAATGCTTTCAGTCTGCAGAACTGCCAGCCACTGATGCTAGACTATGACCACAAGCACTTTGAACACAAATCCTGAATGGATTTGACATTTTAAAAAATCTCTTGCTCCCTACTCTGAAGCTATCTACTTTTAGAACTATCACTCTTTACCTTAAACCATCAGTCCTCAATAATGACTCTACCTAAAGTATGTAACTGTTTACAATACTATATAGCATGTAACTTCTCTATATAGAGTGGTCTGGTTACAAAAGAACTAAAAACATTTCCACAATTTATGATCAAAGCATCATGTAAGTATGACATGCCTTAAAACAAACTCACCTGATTTATTTGAAGCATGTTAAGATAATATGGGTCAAACTGCTATAAACCTCACGGCTCCAAAAACTGGAAAATAAAAATGAAATAAAGTTCAATTTAGTTGCTAATCTCAATCACCAGGTAATACTTTATTTATATACCTTGATTAACCATCAAATATAAAGGAGTTGATCCAGACCAACATAGAACTTTAATAAAAATGTTTCATACCTGGGTGGTCAATCCAATAGGTAGCCACTAGCCATATCTGGCCACTAAGCAACTAAAAGGTAACTAGCATAACCAAGGCAGTAAATGTTTAATTTTTCCTGAATGGTAATTTAAACTTAACAGGAAACTGGGTTGGACCTCAAGGCCTGAATTTACTAGAGAGGCTCTTTACCACTTGAGCCATGCCCCAGCCCTTTTTTAGTTATTTTTCAGATAAGGTTTTACATTTTTGCCAAGGGCCAGCTTCCAGTCATAAACATTCTATATATTGCTCCTCCACAGCTGAGATTACAGGTATGTACCGCCAATAGTTAGCTTAAACTTCATTTGGTTTTGCTTTTTTTTTTTTTTTTTGCTTTTTACTTAAGTAAACTTGTGGCAACTTCCAGACAATGAATATCTAAGCTACTGAACAAAATCCCCTCTGGATCTGGAGTTCTAAAAACTCTTGAAAGAGAAGCTGTGAACAAATCCAAACCTTTCAGATAAACCCTTAATGTATACTGCCCTTGCTCTAGCCACGTTTTTTTTTTGTTTTTTTTTTTTTTGGGTCGGCTGTGGGGCTTGAACTCTGGGCCTGAGCGCTGTCCCTCAGCTCTTCAGCTCAAGGCGAGCGCTCTACCACTTGAGCTACAGCGCCACTTCTGGTTTTCTGGTGGTTTATTGGAGATAGGAGTCTCACGGTCTCTCCTGCCCGGGCTGGCTTTGAACCGCGATCCTCAAATCTCAGCCTCCTGAGTAGCTAGGATTATAGGCGTGAGCCACCAGCGCCCAGCTGAACCATTTCTTAAGCTGGAAAATTTTAACAATAGACTTCCATTCAGAATCATACATGTGTATGCACACACACACACATATTTGGATACCATTTTCTCAAGACAAACGAGACAATTTAAAACAATTGTGAAATATTTTGCTATTTCTTACAATAGTGTCCTCAGCATTGGTATTAACTTTTCTTTTATGTTCTTTTATTTCTTTTCTGTTTTCATATTTTCTAAGGAAATAGATCTTGTAGGAAAAAAAATAAGTGGTACTAGTAAATTTGAAGTTTTGCCCAAATTCTTCAGATTATCTTTTAAGGCTTGGGCAAATTATTCTATCTTTGTTTCATTTTTTCCAGTTTTTAAAGAATAAATTAGAAATCATTGTGATAGGATATAGCAGAAATAATTAGATACCACTTCTAAAGTTAAGTTATAAAGTTTTATCAGGTTTTCTCCATCATATTTTCATTGCTCTGAAAACAGCCAGATGCTATAGTGTGCACTGCTCTTTGGAAAAGCATACACAGCAAAAAACTAAGAGAAGCCCATGGCCAACAACCAGCAAAAGTCAAGGCCTTCAATACCACAGCCCCAAGGAACTGAATCCTACCAAGGGATGGACTGAAGTTGAAAGCTGGTCTTTGCAAGTAGGTCTTTCACCAGTCAAGCTTTCAGACGTAGGTGCAACTCCAAATGAAAGCCTAACTGCAACCTCATATGTGACCTCAGGCACACTGCACCCACATTTTATTATTATAAAGGTGATGTACAGAGGAGTTAGTTTCCTAAGTCAGGTAAGGAGTATATCTCTCTTTTTTTTTTTTTAATTGTCAGTCATGGGGCTTGAACTCTGGGCCTGAGCACTATCCCTCAGCTCATCAGTTCAAGGCTAGAGCTCTACCACTTGAGCTACAGCGCCACTTTCAGTTTTCTGGCAGTTTATTGGAGATAAGAGTTTCAAGGACTTTCTTGCCCAGGCTGGCTTTGAACCGAGATTCTCAGATCTCAGCCTCCAGAGCTAGGATTACAGGCGTGAGCCACCGGGGCCCGGCTAAGAGTGTATTTCTTTTTGAACAATAAAACCCTTCCCTCACTCTCTTCCAGTTTTTCCCTCCCATCCCACCTACAAGTTGCATAGTTCATTTTGAATATAGTGTCTAGTGAATACCACTGCTGCATTTGTCCACCCCTTGTCCCTCAATGTTCTGTGCCTCCCCTTAACCTCCCAAAGACAGATAAATGAACAAACAAGACAAAAAGAAAACAAAAACCACAACAAAGGAAAAAAAAATCTCATTTCCATTTCCAGTTCATTTTAATAAACAGCATTTTATATGATCAGATGTATATAGACATTGTGCCTTTTCCTCTCCTAAGACTATCCTTGTTTGGTGTGAATGCCTACAGTCCTGTATAATTTATTATGCTCCAGTGAATTTTAGATCTAGCTTCCACATATGAGAGAAAATATGCACCATTTGTCTCTCTGAGCTTGGCTTACCTCACTTAACATTTGTTCTAGGTCCATCCAACTCCCTGCAAATGACATAATACTATTCTACTGGCTGTGTAAAATTCTATTGTGCACAGGTACCACATTTTTTGGATACAGTCATTTACAGTAGGGCATCTGAGCTGTTTCCATAACTTGGCTATTGTGAATAGTGCAGCAATGAACATGAATGTGCAAGTACCTTTACAGTATTCTGGCCTGTAATGTTCTGGATAGATGTCCAGGAGTGACGATTTTTAACCACAGAAACCGTGAGACAACAAATGCTTGTTAAGGGGGGGACGTGAGGGGAGTATGGGAAGGGATGGAAAGGGAAAACAAAGAGGAAGCAACAATGCTGCATAAGAAATGTACTCGTGGGGCTGGGAAGGTGGCTCAGTGGTAGAACGCTTGCCTTGCATGCTCGAGGCCCTGGGTTTGATTCCTCAGCACCATATAAGCAAAAAGAAAAAAGCCGGAAGTGGCGCTGTGGCTCAAGTGGTAGAGCACTAGCCTTGAGCTGAAGAGCTGAGGGACAACACCCAGGCCCAGAGTTCAGGCCTCACGACCGGACCAAAAAAAAAAAAAAAAAAAAAGAATGTACTCGTTATCTTGCCCATGTAATTGTAACTCCTCTGTACAGTATTTTCACAATAAAAAAGAAAAAGAAAAAGGGAAAAAAAATGCTTGTTAAGTCCTTAAATCTGAGGTAATATGGTATGCAATGAGAAGATAACTCAGCAATTCCACTTGAATAAAACTCAACAGTCCGATGGTGCTTGAGTACTAGCTTAAAATAATTGTTTGATATAAGCAAATCAAAAACATTGGAATTTGAGTGTGATCAATTACAAAGCATATTTTTAATTCAAAAGTTAAGATTATTAAAAACTGTAGCATTGTGTCTAGCATTCTTGGCAATAAATACTATTTTCAAAACAAAAAAACTGTAGCATTAGTCAAGTAGTGTTAAAATTCAACTGCCATAAATAACTAAAACTACAAACCCAATCAATTTTCTTTTTTAATAAATTTAATTTGGAAGGTAATGTATAAACAATACACTAAATACATATTAGTGACTTAGTGTCCTTCACTTTCTACAATTTAGTAATGTTTACTACTTCCTTGCCATCTCTGAGAAACACATTTTGTTTATAAGCCTCTTAACATTAACAATATATAGACTTGTATGTACTTCTTCTAGTAACACAATTGGTTCCAAGAAGCAGGAACAGTAAAATACTGAAGTATATACTTTTTTAAGTTCTAATCTTTTTATATGAAAAAGGTACTTTATTAAGTAATAAAAATTATAACACCTATTCACTTAAATTGTACAATTTAAAATATTCTGTCAAGCTGGGTGCTAGTGGCTTAGGCCTATAATCCTAGCTACTCAGGAGGCTAAGATCTGAGAATCATGGTTCAAAGCCAGCCTGGGCAGAAAAGCACCTGAGACTCTTATCTCCAATAAACCACTCAGAAAACCCAAAGTGGCGCTGTGGCTCAAGTGGTACAGCACTCGCCTTGAGCTAAAGAGCTGAGGGACAGTGCCCAGGTCCAAAGTTCAAGCCCCACAACTGAACAAAAAAAAAAATTGTCAATGTTTCTTTCACACTTAAAAAAGAAAGAGCTGCATAAATTAAAACTTATGAAGCTGGGCTGGGAAGGTGACTCAGTGATAGAGTACTTGCCTTGCATGTATGAGGCCCTGAGTTCAATTCCTCAGCACCATATATGCAGAAGTCGGAAGTAGTGCTGTGATTCAAGTGGTAGAGTGCTGGCCTTGAGCTGAAGAGCTAAGAGACGACGCCCAGGCCCAGAGTTCAGGCCCACAACCAACAAAAAAAAAAAAAGTTTTAAAACTTATGAAGCTAATTTGCCTTTAATAGCAATCTGTGGGGTAAATAGTATTAAAAAATTATGGGGGCTGGGAAGGTGGCTCAGTGGTAGAGCGCTTGCCTTGCATGCCTGAGTCCCTGGGTTTGATTGATTCCTCAGCACCACATAAGCAAAAAGAAAAAGCCAGAAGTGGCACTGTGGCTCAAGTGGTAGAGCGCTAGCCTTGAGCTGAAGAGCTGAGGGACAGTGCCCAGGCCCAGAGTTCAGGCACCATGACCGGACCCAAAAAAAAAAAAAAATTTTGCTTTTGGAAGTAGAGCTGTGGCTCAAGTGGTAGAGCACTAGCATGGACCAAAAAAGCTCAAGGACAGTGTCCAAACCCTGAGTTCATGCCCAAGGACCAGCACCAAAAATAAATAAATAAATCCTTTTCATTAAAAAGTTGTTAAATTCACAGCATTACAAAAATTACAATTTGTAAGCATACCATAGACAACTCAGAATGCCCACAGTGGCATGTGTCTCTAGTATTCCATGTCTTCTTTTAAAGATATGCCCATGTGTGATACAGTAGTGACTGTGCTTTAAATGATGTTACTTAATGATGTTCTTCCAGATAGATGGTTGTGAAGCTAACAAAAAAAAAAAGGTCTCAAGTTTAAACAAACAAGGAAACATATGCCAGTCTGTTGTACATTTTTAAAGCATTTGATAAAGTAGGAAGACATAACAGTGCCATTATATGCTATTTTATTTTCATAAAATTCCACCTCCCCTCTTGTCAAAAGTTTCCAGCCAGGCATCGGTGGCTCACACCAGTAATCCTAGCTACTCAGGAGAGGCTGAGATCCGAGGATCTCAGTTCAAAGCCTGCTTAGGCAGGAAGGTCCATGAGAATTAATCACCAGAAAACTAGAAGTGGGATATGGCTTAAGTGGTAGAGCACTGGCTTTGAGCTGAAGAGCTGAGGGACAGTGCCTTGACCCAGAGTTCAAGCCCCACAACTAACAAAAAAAAAAAAAAAAGTTTCCATAAACTTTTTGTATTAGCACAGACCCCACAATTGGTGGGTAATTCTCATGCATATGTCTTAGTGGACAATATAAAAGGCAAAAATATTTACTATCCTCATTCTTAGGCTACAAATTACACAGAACTAAATACCAATTCAAAGTTCCACATTCTAAAAGAATCATGGAATATTTGGGGGGGGGGAGGGGGTCCAGTTGTGGGGCCTGAACTCTGGGCCTGGGCGCTGTCCCTCAGCTCTTCAGCTCAAGGCTAGCGCTCTACCACTTGAGCTACAGCGCCATTTCCGGCTTTTTTCTTTTTGCTTATGTGGTGCTCAGGAATCGAACCCAGGGCCTCATGCATGCAAAGCAAGCACTCTACCACTGAGCCACCTTCCCAGCCCCTCATAGAATATTTTTAAAGTGTTTCAAAATGTGTTTCATTTTAATTTTTTCAAGAAGGTAGACACACACACACACACACATACACACACACACACACACACACGAACAGCTTTTAAGGAAAATTAGAACTGTACAAATTTTAGTGTCTTCTAAGAGTTTATGAAAGATTCTAAGTACACAGAAGTCTCACTCAATAAACTATGGCAGTGAAAAATTCCAACGTACTAGTAGTATGGGAAACCATCATTTATCAGACATGGGCGTTGAACTCTGGGCCTGGGCACTGTCCCTGAGCTCTTTAGCTCAAGGCTAGTGCTCTACCACTTGTGCCACAGTGCCACTTCCAGCCTTTTCTGTTTATGTGGTGCTGAGGAATCGAACCTAGGGCCTCATGTATGCACTCTACTGCTGAGGCACCTTCCCAGCCCCTATCTGCCACTTTTATACTCCCTCATTTAATTTTAATTATCTTAAGAAGGTCTGGTTTGGACTATTCGCTCATAGCTACATTGGTGATATTAAAACCCAGTTCAGACAAATTCAAAATCCTCTTCTCTTCACTATACACTGAGTGATAAAAGACACATCTTCTTTAAATGTTTCCTGTACCAAAGTGCTTAACGTCTGGAACTACAAGAATGACAAGGCAGATATGGAGAATTTGGGGAGTTTATCAAAATCAATGACATGTCCACACATATCAATCATAATTATTACAAGCAGTGGTCACCTAATACTTTGAGTAACTAGGAAAGGCACAAATACATGTGATTGAACACACTGGGTGTATCTCTCCACACTGTGTAGTATGGACAGATAACTGTTACAAAACCTAGATTGTTTTTCCCTCTATACATACAAATGGTCTTTTGGGGCTGGAAAGGTAGCTCAGTGGTAGAGCGCTTGCCTTGCATGCATAAGGCCCTGGGTTTGATTCCTCAGCACCACATAAGCAGAAAAAGCCAGAAGTGGTGCT
The DNA here is from genome assembly GCF_019054845.1 of Dipodomys spectabilis. Lineage (NCBI taxonomy): Eukaryota > Metazoa > Chordata > Mammalia > Rodentia > Heteromyidae > Dipodomys > Dipodomys spectabilis. The sequence continues at coordinate 22,271 of NW_024870740.1, forward strand.
GTAGCTCAAATGGCAGAGTACTAGCCTTGAGCTGAAGAGCTGAGGACAGCCCCCAGGCCCTGAGTTCAGGCCCCATGACCAGAAAAAAAAAAAAAGAAGAAGAAAATAGAACCTGGTGTAATATATACATATAAAAAAGGAAGTAAGAGCCAGGTATGATCGTGCCCTAGGAAGAGTAAAAAGGGAGGATCACAAGCAGGAGGCCAGCGGGGTACACAGGAGGCTTTGTCTCAAAAGGAGGGGGGAAGGGAAGGGAAGAGATAAGGACAGGCATGGGGCAGCTCAGTGGCAGAGTGCTTCCTAGCAAGGAGGCCCTGGGTTCTATCTCCAGTACCACAACAAAGAATAAAAATAAAGAAATTAGTACAAAGAAAAAATTATGTATTTTGGCCAACTATATAGTCTCACTTTCTGTATTATTTAAAAGTATCATTGTATCTTCAGGAAAACAATATATTGTGTGTAAAAGACCATAAAAGGTGAACCAATACATGATAACAGGTGGACCCGAGTCAAATTTATAATGATGTTCTCTGTATTATCCTTGCAACTTTTCTGAAATCTTGAAACTATTTCCAAATTAAAAGCTAAAAATCAAAAATTCATACCACGCTTTCTAAAATTGACAACACATTCTTGGATTAGACAGCAATATTTCAACAGATTCAAAACACTGAATTTTAAGGGAAAAAGAAAACTTTTTGTGAGGCAGTAGGTACTCTATCTATCAATGTCATCCATCACTTAGAAGTAAATTTCCTATTACACTGCTAGGTAATGAAAGGTGGTAATGGTGACTAGAACTGAAAACACACACAGTTTAACATTACTGCTTCAAAAATGTAATAGTCTTATTGCAAAATATAACACATCTACAATTCAAGTGATTTGTGCTATCTCTGGTTCACAGTAAAATATAGATAAACTGAACAAGACAATTAAGCAGATTAAGTTTGATTTTGACAGGTTTATTTTTTTTTCCACTACACCTCAATGTACAATAGTATATTTTATTCATCTTAAGAAAGTAAAAATGGGGTCTGAGAAGAAGGTGGCTCGGTGGTACAGTGCTTGCCTTGCATGCATGAGGCCGTGGGTTTTGATTCCTCAGCACCATATATACAGAAAAGGCCAGAAGTGGCTCTGTGGCTCAAGTGGTAGAGTGCTAGCCTTGAGCTGAAGAATTGAGGGGCAGTGCCAAAGCCCAGAGAGTTCAAGCCCCACGAGCAACAAAAAAAAGTAATACTGGGGCTGGGAATGTAGCTTAGGGTAGAGTACTTGCCTAGTATGCAAGAAGCACAGAGTTCGAGTCCTCAGTATCACATAAACAGAAAAAGCAGGTGGCACTGTGGTGCAAGTGGCAGAGTGCTGTAAGCAAAAGAAGTTCAGGGACAGTGCCCAGGGCCTGAGTTCAAGCCCCAGGACTGGCAAAAAGAGGGGGGGAGAGAGGAAGCAGGGGGGGGAATGGGGGGGAGGAAGGGAAAGAAAGCAAGAAAGAAAGACAGACTGGCCACTTATGGCTCAGGTCTGTAATCCTAGCTACTCAGGAGGCTGAAATCTGAGCCTCGAGGTCCAAAGCCAGCCCAGGAAGCCCACTCTAACCTCTAATAAACCACCAAAAAGACGGAAGTAGAGCTGTGGTTCAAATGGAATTATGTTTTATTGTGCCTTGACAGGGAAAAACTGCAAAGCACCCAGGCCCTGAGTTCAAGCCCCAGTAGGCGCGCGCGCACGCGCGCGCACACACACACACACACACACACGGATGGGAAAGAAATATCCTATTGAGAAATGTTGCAATCTTTCCTTCAAGGTTACTGTCATCCTGCCTGCCAATCAGATCTTGATTTCAAATGTTCAGGCTTTTCCAAAACACAAGGACACACCAGAAATCCAAGCAACAGCTCTGCACAAGTTCACCAAGATCATAAAAACCCAATAATCCAGGCTTTCGGTGAGTGAAGCACACGTAAAGGACATCGATCATCTCTCTCCCTCTCGGCCGGATCCATCCACTTTTTTTGTTTTAATCCTTGGGTAAATTCCCGGTTCTCCCCTCATTGGATGGGCCTTCTCTACTCAGCCTCTTCGGGGGAGAGATCAATCACCAAAGCCTTGCAAAAATTATTCAACAGTGCAGAAAGCAAAATCGTGCATAATTTCTGGGACTCCGGGAGCCCGTGGCCTGCTCCCCGCCCCCCTCTGAAAACTCCCAGCTTGGCGCTGGCCTCCGTGGCCTCTGCGGTACAGCCCCCCCCCCCCCCCGAGTCCCCGGCCGCGCACACGGCCGGCCGTCACCGAGCTTTGTCTGGTCGCCCCGGCAAGGTCACCACTGCCAACCTCCCCTGGAAGCCGAGCCCTCACGGCAGGAGTTGGGCTGAGCCGCGGCAGAACTTGCCGGTCATCGGATCTATTTTGTCCCCTCGGCCCCACCTACCTTCCCAATTTCGGCGAGTTACGTCGGTGCCGCTGGCCCATTCTACAGGAATAGCCGCCGCCGCCGCCGCCGCCCCCTCGGCGCGCCCCCGCCCCGCCCCGCCCCGCCGCCGCGCCCCCGGCGCCCCCAGGCCCGCCGCGCCGCCCGCCGCTCCCCGCCTCGCCCCGTCCCGCCGTCCCCGCGACCACCACCTTCCCAGCCCCCCCCCCCCGCAGGATGCCCCCCCAGCCGGCCTCCCCACCCCCCCGGCTCAGCCCCCCCCCCAGCCGGCCTCCCCACCCCCCCGGCTCCTCCCCTCAGAACACCTGTGTCGTCCCACTCCCTCCCCACACCCCCCTCAGCCGCCCCTCCCCCGCCGCCCACCGCCCTCCCCTCCCCCGCCGGCCGCGCGCGGCCCGGGAGGGAGGGACGGCGCGGGGGAGGGGAGGCCGCCACGGGGGCCGCTCTCCGCGGGGTTCGCCACGCCGCCGACCCGCCGCGCTCCCCGGCGCCCTCAGCCTGCACCTCCGGCGAGGCGGAAGCGGGGGGAGCCCCCCGGGCGCCCCCCCACGAGGTTATTTACCTTCTAGCCCGGGACACGCTGCAGACGGCTCCAACATTGGCAAGCAGCACACAGAACTGACCCCGCTCGGCCGCCGCCGCCGCCGCCGCGAGCTTCCACGCCTCGGCACCCCGCCCCCCGCCTCCGCCCGCCTCCCTGCGCTCCCGCCGCGCCCTCCGGGCCCGCGCCGCGCGCCCCCGCCTGCGCAGCCGCTCCAGCGCCCCAGCACGCCAGGCTCGTGCGCGCGCACGCCGGCCCTCGCTCCGCCCGGCCACCCGCCCGCGGCCTTTGTCCCCCCGCGCCGCTCCCGCCCCCTGGCGGCCGCCTGGCCCGCCGCCATCGCAGGCGCTGCGGCGCTGCCGGCCCGTGGGCCGAGCCTGAAGACCTGGGTGGTTCCCGGGGAGAGCGCGGGAGCCCAGGGCCCGCGAGTGTGTGGGAAGCGCGCGCCCCCCCCCCGCCCCTCGGCTGCCAAGGGTGGGCCGCGGGCCGCCGCGTCCACACCTGCGCTCGGCTCGGCGGCGTCCTCGCCCGCCCCGCCGACCTGGGCTGTCTGCCGTCGGCGGCCCCACCGCAGTGCCGCCCCCCCGCCCCCCGCGGCCCCGGCTCCTCTCCGCGGTGGTCGGCTGTCAGCGCGCCCGCTGCGCCCAGCTCCCGCGGCCGGCCGACCCCGCACCCTCCCGGGCTGGGAGAGGGAAGCCAAGGGAGGAGGCCGGCCCTCGACCTCGCCCGGAAAGCACCTGCGATCCCCTGCCCTCCGGCATCCGGGGCGCCCGCGTGTTCTCCCCACCCAAACATGGAAATCCCCTGTGATCACTTGAAGAAATCCGGAGGCCAGCAACGAGGACCCCCTTGGAACAGCGCTCTGGAAGCCCGAGGGGCGAGGCAGAGCTCCTCCCGCCTTCACTGTGGGTGACCTGTGTCCACCCGGTAACCTCAACCCAGTTAAGCCCCAAAAAACTAGACTCTTTGTAAATGGCAGCAAAGAAAAAACAATTTGTTCATAAACGAAGTCCAGAAACGGTATGATCGCTGTGTTCTGACAAACTTGGCCATTTGCCTTACTACTCCCAGAGTTCCCTCGCTTGCTTGCCTGAAGAAAAAAAAATGTCTAGAGACCTATGGTTTCCATCATCATCTAAACCCAGTAGTTCCCTGTCTGCAGATGGTGTTAAGGAAAAGGATGGATTGGAAAAGGTGAGAAGAATGAAAGCAGGGAGCGACACCCACCTCAACAGACCACATCCACTTTAATAGAAAGGTGAGGAGGGACGCCATGGTGATCAGAATAGAGTGGGGAGATAGAAGGCATAGTGCAGGCGGAGGTGGAGGAACTTAAGTAGGGACCTAAGTGGGGGTGGCCACTCTGATCAGCCTAAAGCTTGCAAGGTTGTGGCCTTCCCCTCACTCGTTGAAGAAATCATCCTTCGGGCCATTCACAGATCACCTCCCGAGAAAACAGGCATTTGCTAACTCCTCTGAGCAGTCCTGCTCTTCTTTGAGGTCCTCTTGATATTGCAGATGGATTCCACGGTTCCTTTTCTAGCCTGTCTTCTGCCAAACATTGCATTGGTGAGGAACAGGCTTGGTGTCTCATTCATCTTTGTTTTCCTAGTATCCAACAGCAAGTAAGTGGACAGTAAATGCTTTTGGAATAAATGAAGTTACTCATTTTGGGCCGGGGGGAGGGGGGAGAGGGGATTACAGGCATGAGCCACCAGCACCCAGCAAATTTATTATGCTTTTAAACATGACTTTGAGCTCATCAGCCATTCCTTTTTATTTGATTCAGATCATTAAAGTTCATTGAAACCTTTATTTCTGGGCTGGGAAGATAGCTCAGTGCTTAGAGCACTTGCCTTGCAAGCATGAGGCCCTGGGTTCGATTCCTCAGCACCACATAAGCAAAAAGAAAAAAAGCCGGAAGTGGCGCTGTGGCTCAAGTGATAGAGTGCTAGTCTATTTCTGCCATATTTTTTTGTTGTTACTACAAAGGTGATGTACAGAGGGGTTACAGTTATATAAGTCAGGTAATGAGTACATTTCTTTTTGGACAATGTCACCCCTTCACTTGGCTGTCTCCCAGTTTCCCCCTCAAAGGTCTCTCTTTCTCTCTCTCTCTCTCTCTCTCTCTCTCTCTCTCTCTCTCTCTCTCTCTCTCTCTCTCTCTCTCTCATCCTAGGACTTGAACTCTCAGCCTGAGCACTGTCCCTGAGCCTCTTTGTGCTCAAGGCTGTAACACTCTACCACTTGAGCCACAACACCACTTCCAGCTTTTTCTGAGTGGTTTATTGGAGATGAGAATCTCACAGACTTTCCTCCCCTGGCTGGCTTCAAAACACAATCCTCAAATCTCAGCTTCCTGAGTATCTGGTATTACAAGCATGAGCCACCAGCACTCAGCTTACCTTTTCTTTTTCTTGACCTTTTTTTTCCCTAAACATCACTCTTCCTCTAAAATTCTTACACCTGTGGTATATTACTCTTATATCTGAATGCATTTTTATTGCTACATACTGCTGTGCATTTCTTCCACTATACTAGAAAGGGAAGAATGGCTTGTCATTTTTTTTTCCCAAGATTAGTCCCCCTGCTCTATAAATATTTACTGAGCCAGGCATTGGTGGCTCACACCTGTAATCCTAGCTACTCAGGAGGCTGAGATCTGAGGATTGCAGTTCAAAGCCAGCCCAGGCAAGAAAGTCCATGAGACTCGAATCTCCAATAAACCACCCGAAAACTAGAAGTGGCTCTGTGGCCCAAGTGGTAGAGCACTACCTTGAGCTGGAGAACTGAGGGTTAGTCTCCAGGCCCAGAGGTCAAGCCCCATGACCAAAAAAAAAAATTATTGAATGGATTAGTGAATTTCACAAACACTGACTGAATACCACGGGTCTAGTACTGTTCTTGGCTTAGTTGACACAGCAATGAAAAAGACCTAGAAGGTCTTTTTTCCCAGTGAACCTACAAATGAATGAATGAAGAAAGAAATGCATGAAATTAATACTTCCACACATTTTCCCTCTATTAAAAAATTGTTCTGGAAGTTTCCAGGGTATTATTTATGTGATCACTAATAAATTTTGTTACTTTCTACTCACTCAGAAAGTAATAATGTCAACAAAGTTATTAGAATATCACCCACCTAAAATGCTAGGACTGGGAATGTAGCTTAGTGGTAGAGTGCTTGCCTAGCATGCATGAAGCCCTGGGTTTAATTCCTCAGTACCATGTAAACAAAACACAGGAAGTGGTGCTGTGGCTCAAGTGGTAGAGTGCTAGTCTTGAGCTAAAAAGAAGCTCAGGGACAGTTCCTAGGCTCTGAGTTCAAGCCCCAGGACTGGCAAAAAAAAAAAAAAGAAGAAGAAGAAAGAAGAAGAAGAGTAGCTGAGGAGTGAGGTCCCACACTGCAATCCAGGAGGCTGAGACCTGCAGGAACTTGATGTTAGAAGCCAGCTCAGATAGAAAACTCCAAGAGACTGTCTCTAATTAACAAGTAAAAAGCTGGACTGGAGGTGTTGCTCAAGTGATAGAGCACTAGCTACAAGAAAGCCAAGCTATTTGGACTCTAGTAGGTCACACCTATAATCCTAGCCACTCAATAGGCTGAAATCTGAAGATAACGGTTCACAGCCAGGCAGGAAAGACTATGAGACTTTTTTTTTTTTGGGGGGGGGGGGGGGCGGGGGTCTGGTCGTGGGGCCTGAACTCTGGGCCTGGGCACTGTCCCTCAGCTCTTCAGCTCAAGGCTAGCGCTCTACCACTTGAGCCACAGCGCCACTTCCGGCTTTTTTCTTTTTGCTTATGTGGTGCTGAGGAATTGAAGCCAGGGCCTCATACATATGCAACGCAAATGCTCTACCACTGAGCCACCTTCCCAGCCCTCTTTTTTTTTTTTTTTTGCCAATCCTGGGGCTTGAACTCAGAGCCTGGGCACTGTCCCTGACCTGCTTTTTTGCTCAAGGCTAGCACTCTACCACTTAAGCCACAGTGCCACTTCCCACTTTTTCTGTTTATGTGGTACTGAGGAATCGAACCTAGGGCTTCATGCGTGCTAGGCAAGCACTCTGCCACTAAGCCATCTTCCTAGCCAAAATACTTTTAATGTGTTATTAATGGGAAATGGGTTGCCATTTCGTAAGTTGGGTAAGGAGTACATTTCTTTTGGACAATGCCAACCCTTCCTTTGCTCTCCCTAGTTTCCCCTTCCCATCCCTGTCCACAAGTTGCATAAATCATTTGCTAGATAGTGTATACTGAATGGCATGACTGCATTTGTTCACCCTTCCTCTTTCCCTTTCTGCATCCCTTTTTGCCCTCCCAAAAGAAAAAAAAAAAAAAAAAAAGCAAAATCAGACACTACCACCACCAACAAAAACACTAACAAAAAATTCATAAATGCTTTTACATAACTATTCATATATTGACTTTTCTTTTTCCTCTGTATGCATTATGTCTCTGGTTTTTACCTAGCGATATGTACATTCCTACCGTGCCAAAAATTATTAATTTTGTGTGTGTCTATGTGTACATGCATGTGTGCATGTGTGTCAGTTCTGGGGCTTAAACTCAGGGCCTGGGCACTATCTTGAGCTTTTTTTGTTCAAGGCTAGTGCTCTACCTCTTCATCCACAGCTCTGTTGTCTCCTGACATTCCTGCCCAGGCTGGCATTTTTTTTTTGTTTGTTTTTTACTGTAAAAGTGATGTACAGAGGAATTACAGTTACATAAGTCAGATATTGAGTACATTTTTCGTTTCTTTTTTTTTTTTCTCCGTCTGGTCATGGGGCCTGAACTCTGGGCCTGAGTTCTGTCCCTCAGCTCTTCAGCTCAAGGCTAGAGCTCTACCACTTGAGCCACAGCGCCACTTCCGGCTTTTTTCTTTTTGCTTACATGGTGCTGAGGAATCGAACCCAGGGCCTCAGGCATGCAAGGCAAGCGCTCTACCACTGAGCCACCTTCCCAGCCCCTGAGTACATTTCTTCTTAAACAGTGTCACCCCCTCCCTCATTTTCTCCCAGTATTTTCCCCTCCTGACCCCTCTTCTTCCCAAGTTGTAAAGTTTATTTCCAACATAGTCTTTGGTGAGTATCACTGCTGAATTACTTTAAACCATGATCCTCACTCAGACTCAACCTCATGAGTAGCTAGGATGACAGGCAGGAGCCTGCAGAATGAGAGTGGGGGTTGTGTACTAAATTACATTTGATCTCTAGGCCATGGTTTACTGACTTGGGCCAATTAAAGATCTATTGTTTCAGGAACTGTTAGTTAAATCACATTAGGTTGCAATAAAATCATCAATCCTTAGGTGATTAGATTAAAAAGTCTGACATTCCACCCATTGGTGGACCACCTAGGATGCTGAGAACTTAGTTATGTTTTCTCTATGAGACTTTGTAGTTCAATACTGTTTTAGATTCCCTTTGCATCTCCCCATTCCTTTGCATTAATTACTGCTAGTAAGTATTTCTCCTTCAATGGCTCAAGACCCTGAAATCTTTTAGAGAATGGAAAATCAAAGTCAGTCTTCCTGTTGCTATGGGGCATAAAGTCTCTTGTCCTTGCTTTCTGTCAATGAGGCTAGATGGGATCTCAGCTCCTTGGATGACCCACAGAGCCCCACATACTTTGGAGATCATAACCAGGGGCGATTGTTTATAGAGAAAGACCCAGGCTCCAGAAACACGGAATAATTGGTTGCGGCTAGTGAGCTCAAGCACTAAATATAGCATAGGGTCCCCACAAATGATTATCAGGCGGCAGAGATACCATGGGGTAGGGGAGTACAGATTCATTTCTCCACCAATCAAAGAAATAGAAGGCAGGAAAATGTTTACAACAGAGCAAGTTTATTTGAAAACAAAAGAGGGCCCCATAGCTCAGAGTCCAATGGAGTCCTTTTGGAAGGTTGTAGTTCTAGGACAGGGCTCTTCCTGTATCTCTTCTCTGGGGATTTATCCTGATTACTTGATGACTTGTCTGTGTCTGTGTTCTGCCTTGGCTCTTTTTATTGGTTGAGCAGGATCCCATGGCATTCTGGGAAGAAACAAGGGTTGGAGGGGAAATGCAGAGCATTCTTGCAAGAAGTTCTTGCAGGAATCCAGGGCAAGAAGAAGTATCATGATGGACCAGATGTTATCTGCCACATGTCACGTCTGCCCTTTTTTATTCATTTACTTACTTAAATTTAGGCTTAAACTTAGGGTGTGGCAGTGCACTGTTCCTTAGGCTTTTTCACTCAGGGCTGGCACTCTAACACTTGAGCCACAGTTCCATCTCCACTTTTTCATAGTGAATTTGGATAAGAATTATATAAACTTTCCTGTCCAGGCTGACTTTGAATGGAAATCCTGAGATCTCAGCCTCCTGGGTAGTAGCATGAGCCACTGGAGCCCAACATGACTTGTCATTTTTTAAAAATCCCTATCTATGTAATCTAGAAGGCCTAACTCACTCAGCAATACTCAATAATTCTGTCCATGAAGACAGAAGCATCCTAAGTTTAGGATGGGGTTGGATTTTATATTGATGTAAACACACCATTTGTTAAGGCTATTATTAAAGCCAAACTTTATTCTACCCAAGCTGGCTTTGAACCATAATTCTTAGATCCTAACTAAGGAGCTAGGATTATAGGCATGAGCCACCAGCACCCAGTTTTTTGTGGTGTTGTTTTTGTTTTTGGTGCCAGTCCTGGTGCTTGAACTCAGGGCCTAGGCACTATCTCTGAACTTCTTTTGCTCAAGGCTAATGCTCTACCATTTGAGCCACAGCTCTACTTCTGGCTTTTATTGCTCATGCTGGCTTTGAACTGCAAACCTCAGAACTCAGCCTCCAGAGTATCTGGGATTGATTATAGGCATAAGCCACTGGTACCTAGATTCATGGGTAGTTCTTATGTTGACTTCTAGTATCTACCTTAAACAAGAGTTTTGCACCATGCCCTGGTGTTACTCGCTGAGGTATAAAATCTCACAGGCCAAGAGAATGTCCTCAATACAAAATAGGCTCTCTCTAATCATTCTCATGCTTCAGTCAGCATTAACCATATATAAAGCCCAGGCTCAAGGATGCTCCCCTAGGTTCTGTAGATTAATGTAATATAATTATTGCAGGTATGATGGGAGCACAGTACTGTTCCTCCATTATTAGGTCCAGGGTATCCCAGGTGGGTTTTGCTGTTAGTTCCCATATGTATTGGCTGCGCACTAGTGGCTCACACCTGTAAATCTAGCTACACAGGAGGCTGAGATCTAGGACCACGGTTCAAAGCCAGACTGAGTAGTAAATCTCCAGTTAACCACCCAAAAGCCAGAGGTGGAGCGGTCTCTCAAGTAATAGAACACAAGCCTGAGCAAAAAATTTCAGGGGCTGGGCATCGTGGCTCACACCTGTAATCCTAGTTACTCAGGGAGCTGAGATCTGAGGATTGCGGTTCAAAGCCAGCCTGGACAGAAAAGTCCCTGTGAGGCTCTTATCTCTAATTAACCACTCAAAAACTGAAAGTGGTGCTGTGGCTCAAAGTAGAAGAGCACTAGCCTTGAGCAAAAAGAGCTCAGAGATAGCACCTAGCCCCTGAGTTCAAGCCCTACAACAACAAAAAACAAAAACCTCAGGGGTAGGGGCAGTACTCAGGCCTTGAGTTCAAAACCCCAGGACACAAACAAAAACTATACACAAAATAACAAGCAAAAAATCCCAGATGTATAGCATCTACAAGAGGTAGGGGCAGCTGGGCGCCAGTGGCTCACGCCTGTAATCCTAGCTACTCAGGAGGCTGAGATCTGAGAATCACGGTTCAAAGCCAGCCCGGGTAGGAAAATCCATGAAACTCTTATCTCCAATAAACCACCAGGAAACCGGAAGTAGCACTGTGGCTCAGTGGTAGAGTGCCTGCCTTGAGCTGAAGAGCTAAGGGACAGCGCCCAGGCCCAGAGCTCAAGCCCCGTGACCAACCAAAAAAAAAAAAAAAGAGGTAGGGGCAGATCATGAGGTACTCCTTTTTTTTTTCTTTTTTTGAGGGAGAAGAGTTTAATATCCACAATTGGGAGGAGTGAGCTACATCCCAGGCTGATTTCAGAGTCAAAGGAGCCAAAAAAAAAAAAAAAACAACTTTGCATGTACTCAGATGATTCCAACCTATGTGGCTGGGGCTTGTGTTTTCCCAACCCAGGCCCTGATCTCTTTGATCTAACAGATTTACCTTCGCTGGACATTCAAATATCATTAAGCTCAAGACTGTTCAAAATCCTGAGTTTATCTTCAGAATTTTCTTTTTTCCTGCTGAGGAATGAACACAGGGCTTGCATGCTAAGTACATACTCTACCAGTGATCTACTCCCACAGCCCTGGGCTTCAGTTTTTCCTGCTCTCACACAGCAAGAGTTAAGAGTTAAGGCTTCCCTTGGCAGCTCCTAAAGAGGCCTTCTGATCTTCAGACTCAATTTTCAATAGTATTAACTGTCCTGGACTTTGTGGTGTGCTTGTGTGCGTGTGTGTGTTTGTGTGTGTGTGTGTGTGTGTGTGTGTGTGTGTATGCACACACATGCTTGCCCACACTACATATGCATGCACTCACCAGTACTGGGACTTGAACTCACAGCCTTATGCTCTCACTTGTTTTTTTATAGGGCTGGTGAGCCCTTCCAGTTCTTCTTCAACATTTTGTTATGATGGAATTGCTCCCCTAGCACAATTCTTTTTTGTTGTTGTTGTTGTTTTGGTTTTTTTTGGGTCCAGTTGTGGGGCCTGAACTCTGGGCCTGGGCACTATCCCTCAGCTCTTCAGCTCAAGGCTAGCGCTCTACCATCTGAGCCACAGCGCCACTTCTGGCTTTTTTTCTTTTTGCTTATGTGGTGCTGAGGAATCGAACCCAGGGCCTCAGGCATGCAAGGCAAGCCACCTTCCCAGCCCCCCTAGCACAATTCTTATACTGAAGTTCTACCCCATAACGGGATTCTCTCTTTCTCCCCTTTTCTTATTCTTTTTTTTTTTTTTTGTCGGTTGTGGGGCTTGAACTCTGGGCCTGGGCGCTGTCCCTCAGCTCTTCAGCTCAAGGCAAGCGCTCTACCACTTGAAATACAGTGCCACTTCCGGTTTTCTGGTGGTTTACTGGAGTAAGAGTCTCACGGTCTCTCCTGCCCGGGCTGGCTTTGAACCGCGATCCTCAGATCTCAGCCTCTTGAGTAGCTAGGATTAGAGGCGTGAGCCACCAGCGCCCGGCCCCTTTTCTTATTCTTGTCCTTTTCCTCCCTTCTCCTTTCCTAGAAGAACAGTAAGAGGGTAGACACCCAAAAGCCACTAGAAAAGGCCTCAGAAGGAAAGCTCCCTTGAAAGTACTTTGGTTTTGGTATTCCAGACTCCACAGGGAGAGAAATGCATTCTGTTGTTTAAATCTTATTGCCAGCCTGAGCAAACTAAGGATAGTCAATACAATTACTAATAAGTTCATTCCATTGTCCTGGAATTAATTGCTTCCTCTTTTTTGTTGTTGTTGTTGTTGTTGTCAGTCCTGGGGCCTGAATTCAGGGCCTGGGCACGGACTGTCCTTGAGCTTTTTTACTCACGGCTAGTGCTCTACCACTTTGAATCACAGTGACACTTCTGGTTCTCTGGAGGTTAATTAGAGATAAAAGACTCGTGACTTTCCTGATATGGGCTGGCTTGGAACTGCAATCCTCAGATCTCAGTGTCCTGAGTGGCTAGGATTATGTCTCATATTTTTTAATAGACTTGATCAGTTGTATTGTTATGGATAGTCCCTTCCAATGGTGCATTCTTCTAAGTCACATTTGGTGAAAGTCTTTCTTCCCTGACTTTCAAGTCAAGATTTCTTTATGTAATCCATGATGTTCTCAAACTCCCTATCTAGCACAGGATGGCCTACAACTTGAGATCCTCCTGCTTCTACTCCCGGAGTACTAGGATTACAGCTTTGTGCAATCACACCCAGGTGAAAGTTGTAACTGAGTTTAGTAAAACATGTGGTAGAGGTTATCAAGGTTCTAGATGGAACCTGGAATTGAGACCTCGCTGTCATGGAGACAGTGAGTGATTTGAGCCTAAAGCCACATCTTCCAGCTACCTCCTTCTTGCACAACACCAATGCCAACTGTGTTGACCTGGGCCTTCCAGGAAGCAGACACTGGAGCTAAGAGGGCAAGAGAACTGTTGGCAGGGTAAGTTTGTGAAAGATAAGTGGTCAAGATAAAGATAAGGCTGGGCAAACCAAATCATGACGCAGATCTGAAACTTGTGAAAAGGAGAGGAAAGCAAGCTGAGTTCCAGTGGCTCGTGTCTGTAATCCTATCGACTCAGGAAGCAGAGATCTGAGGATTGAGATTCAAAGCCAGACTGGACAGAAAAATTTGAGGGGCTCTTATCTCCAATTAACAACCAAGAAGCTGGAGGTGGAGCTCTGGCTCAAGTGGCAGAGCACCAGCCTTTTGCCAAGAAAAGAAAAAATAAAAATAACCTAAAGGATAGGGTCAGATGCTGGTGGCTCATGTTGGTAATCCTAGCTACTCAGGATTAGAAGATCATGGTTTGAAGCCAGCCAAGGCAGGAAAGAGTTGGGGTTAGGATTTCTGTTTCTAGTTCAGGTTAGGGTTAGGGTTAGGGAAAGGCAAACTTTAGGATCAAACTGAGTTTTCTACTAACAATTAGAAGTAAAATCATTGTGAAATTTCATAGAGACTACAGTATTTTTCCTAATGTTTCCTCTTCAGGGTTGATTAGGGTGAAATTTAGAGTTAGCTGTCCAGTTAAGTTTAGGGATAGAGTTTGGCTTAAGAAATGGCTGCAATGTTAATAAGTAAATCTGAAAGTTTTTAGGGTTGAGAAGTTCAGGAATACTTAGCTGTCAATGGAGAATAGAGCAGGTTTCATCATATCAGGATTCAAGGCCAATGGATGGAAGGGATCATGTTAATTTAGACATTGGGGTTGGGAATTCTGTAGGATTTTGGGCAAGCTGCAATTTATTTCAAGAAGTTTCCGTTAGGATGAATCCAAACTCAAGTATTTTTCATTATCATTAGGATTGGGTTACCATTAGGATCAGGGTTAGAGTGAGGGTTCCAGCTGAGATTAGGGTTAGGAAAATGTGACACTAAGGGTCAAACTGAAAATTAATCTTAGAATGACAAGATGAATAAAACTGGATGAATAAGAAATACAGGGTTGCTATTAATACTAGGATTTGGATAACATCAGCGTTAGGGTTAGCCTCAGTGCTCCAGTTAAGAGTTAGGTTTAGAATTGGAAAAAGAGTAAATATTGAGGCAAACTACCACCTATTTTATGAAGTATCAGTTGGTGCCAATCTAGCATGAGAGAATAGTGTATGAAGCTTACTTTTAGCATTTGAGGGTAATTTAGGCTTAGGGTAAGGGTTGATATTCTAGTGCAGGTTAGGGTTAAGGCAGGGTGAGCTTTACGGTCAAACTAAGTTTTCTACTAACAATTAGAAGTAAAACCACTGTGGAATTTCATGGAGACTACAATATTTTTCCTTACATTTATTCTTTGGTGTTAAAAATTAGGGTTAAATTTTGAGTTAGCTTGCAGTTAAGTGTAGGGATAAAGTCTAGGTTAGGAAATGGCTGTGATGCCAAATAAACCAAAGCTTTTAGTGTTGAGAAGTTCAAGAATACTGTCTTCAATGGAAAATAAGAGTATTTTTCATTATTTCAGGATTCAAGGTCAATGGATGAACCCAGGGCTGGGAATGTGGCTTAGTGGTAGAGTGCTTGCCTCATATACATGAAATCCTGGGTTCAATTCCTCAGTACCACATATACAGAAAAAGCCAGAAGTAGCTCTGTGGCTCAAGTGGTAGAGTGCTAGCCTTGAGCAAAATAAAGCTCAAGGACAGTGCCCAGGCATAGAGTTCAAGCCCCAGGACTGGCACACACAAAAAAAGAAAAAAAAAAATCAAACCCAGGGCTTCATGCATGGTAGGCAAGCACTCTACCACTAAGCTACAATCCCAGCTCCTGAGTGGAAACGTTCTACTGACTTTACTAACCTCTTCCAATTGTAACCATCGGCAACCCCCAGCCCCAATCCCAGACAACCATGACAAGACCCTTGCCTCAAAAAGGACAGTCTTTCCCAAGTAGGGACCTTTCACTGATGGAGGGTGCTTTCTAACTTCCTTGTATTACACCATAACCTGGTAACCAATTACTTTATATTTGTATATGTATATGTGTATCTGCGTGTCTGACTACAAGCCAAGCAGACCACCCTGCCTAGTCTGTCTACCTAGTTCTGGGGAGAGTTGTTGCAGCACACCCTTCTGCAAAGTGGTAAAATGCCTTGACGAAATCTCATATATCTTTTGTGTATCTATTCATTTTCTGACACCAGAGGGTCGTTGTGTGCTTTCAACAGCACCTCAAAAAGAGTTCCTGCAAAAACATATGCCCATTTTGCACAAGCCAGTATAAAAACATAATTGCAGCAAGTGGATGTAGGCCTTTTTCTGACTATAACAGAACTTTCTCCTTTACAGATCAATCTTTTACTGAATTTTCCTACCGATACTAATCCTATTTAGAAATAAACCAACGTAGATAATCTTGGTTCTGAAAAGTTAAATCCTATACCAAGGGTGAGTTTCTAAGAATTTCTCTGAAGACTGAAGGTTGAAATCAGATAACACAATAACAGGACAGCAGTCCATAGCAAATCTGAAGATTTTAGTGAACTGCAAAGGAATTTTTACAACTATGATCAAACGTGTACCATAGAAAATCCTTTTTTTCCCATAGAAATTTACAGATCCTAATCAAATATGAAATTCTAGAAAGAGTCGTAATGCCATCAAGGCAGATAAAGAACAGTTTGGGGCCCAGCTGGAGACAATTCAGTATAATCTAAATGCCCCTTACCCATTTCAAGAGCCAATGAAATGAACTGATATCCCAGATCAGGAGGCAGAATCACTTTGGAGCAGTCAAATCTGAAGGAAGGTATTAGAGATGCAGATTAGGAGAAATCATGCATCATTTGAAACAACAGGACTTAGCCACTTGATTATTATCATATATGTAGGAGATATGCTGGTAGAACATGGATTGAATGAAACCATCCATATATATCAGAGGTGATATCTTTAGCTGACAACTTCTGTTAAAAGTTTACAAAATGTTTTCTCTTAATTCATCAGGCTTGCCATAAACTGACCACACTGAGAACAAAAAAAAGGATCTTCTCCTGGTTGGGAGTTTTGGGGTATTTTTTTTGCCAATCCTGGGGCTTGAACTCAGGGCCTGGGCACTTCCCTGAGCTTCTTTTGCTCAAGGCTAGCACTCTCCCACTAAGCTACATTCCTAGGTGCCTGGCTGGGAGTTTTGAGGTTACTGACAAGTCACTGCTAATCAAATCTGAAGTGATCACCTCACAGTTCTTAAAAGATAACCTAAGCTTCAAGGGGCTGGGAAGGTGGCTCAGCAGGAGAGTGCTTGCCTTGCATGCATGAGGCTCTGGGTTCGCTTCCTCAGCACCACAGAAGCAGAAAAAGCCAGAAGTGGCACTGTGGCTCAAAGTGGTAGAGTGCTCACCTTGAGCTGAATTGCTGAGGGACAGTGCCCAGGCCCAGAGTTCAGGGCCCACAACCAAAAAAAAAAGATAACCTTCAAGAAATTTAAATTTAAATGCTGTATTCAGTTAAAGAAGTTCTTGCTTACCAAAAGCATATGTACTTTCCTACTTTGTATGTGTGCGTGTGTGCGCGAGCGCACGTGTGTGTGCATGTGCTCACATGCATGCATGTGTGCCAGCCAGTACTCAAGGCCTGGGTGCTATTCCTTAGCTTTTTCACTCAACGCTAGTGCTCTACCACTTGACCCACAGCTCCACTTCCATCTTTTTTGGTGGTTAGTTGGAAATAAGAGTCTCACAAACCTTCCTGCCCAGTCTGGCTTTGAACCATGATCCACAGATCTCTCTCAGTCTCCTGAATACATTTTAACATCATTACTAGTAACCACAGTGTTTCATCATTTCTATAGGAAGTAAATAAAACTATATAAAGTTTAGACAAAATAGAACTGTAATTACTTGCCTGTTGGTGATTGTGTTTGACAATATAAGTACATAACTTTAATATCTGTGAGTTCCTCTATTGAAAGAATAAAGAAAATTTTGTTTTTTTTGTTTTTTGTCTTTTTTTTTTTTGTTGGTCGTGGGGCTTGAACTCTGAGCCTGGGCACTGTCCCTCAGCTCTTCAGCTCAAGGCTAGCGCTCTACCACTTGAGCTACAGCGCCACTTCCCGTTTTCTGGTGGTTTATTGGAGATAGGAGTCTCACGGTCTCTCCTGCCCGGGCTGGCTTTGAACCACGATCCTCAGATCTCAGCCTCCTGAGTAGCTAGGATTACAGGCGTGAGCCACCAGCGCCCGGCATAAAGAAAATTTTGTAAGTAATGATTGTGGTTTTTTGTTTTATTAAAGTTTGAAAATACGTTATTTTACTTGTTTGGAATTTATAAAACACACTTAAGCAATTGGATAGAATGAAATTACTATTTTTGTGAAGTTTTTGTTTTTTAAATGTTTTATTTCTAAAACATGAAATTTTTTAAATAAATTCTTTATTTTGTAGTTACAAAAAAATGAATTCAATCTTAGGTAATGTTTTTCAATATTGTTTAAAACAGCATGGGGCTGGGAAGGTGGCTCAGTGGTAGAGTGCTTACGTTGCATGTATGAGGCCCTGGGTTCGATTCCTCTGTACCACATAAGCAAAAAGAAAAAAGCTGGAAGTGGTGCTGTGGCTCAAGTGGTAGAGTGCTAGCCTTGAGCTGAAGAGCTGAGGGATAGCGCCCAGGCCCAGAGTTCAGGCCCCACAACCAGACCCTAAATAAATAAATAAATCAGCAAACTCTTTCTCCTAATGCAAACATAGGCATAACATCAGTATGAAGTACAGTCTAGTACTTGAGACGTTTGAAAGGTATTTCTGGAACTCTGAGTCACAGCTTGAAAAATCTTAAATCAGAGAATAAATTTCATCTCTTTTATATATTAAGTAGTAAAAGCAATCTGGCTACTATATGTTAAAACATTTGGGGGGGGGGGGTCGGTCGTGGGGCTTGACTCAGGGTCTGGGTGCTTGAGCCACAGTTCTACTTTTTTGTGTGTGGTTAATTAGAGACTTGAGTTTCATAATAGTCTCCTGCCTGAGCTGGGTTTGAACTGTAATCCTTGGAGGATGTAGGTCTCCTGAGTAGCTAAGATTACAGGCATTAGCAACCAACACCTAGATTTATGTTTATTATTTTGATACCAGATTTTCACATATTTTTTAGGGTGGTGTTGAAATCCTGGGTTCCCAGGAATCTCACCTCAGAGCCTCAAATAATGAAGACCTCTCTAGCTTTTTTGTTTTTGATTTTTGTCAGTCAAGGGGATCGCACTCTGGGCTTGGGCGCTGTCCCTCAGCTCTTCAGCTCAAGGCTAGCACTCTACCACTTGAGCCACAGCACCACTTCCAGTTTTCTGAGTGGTTTATTGGAGATCAGAATCTCACGGATTTTTCCTGCCTGGGCTGGCTTTGAACTGTGATCCTCAGATCTCAGCCTCCTAAGTAGTTAGGATTACAGGCATGAGCCACTGGCACCTGGCTCTATTTTTATTTTTTCTTTTTATTTTTTAATTTTTTGTCGGTCATAGGGGCTTAACTCTGGGCCTGGGTGCTGTCTCTCAGTTCTTCAGCTCAAAGCTAGTGTCCTACCACTTGAGCCACAGCACCACTTTCAGCTTTTTTCTGCTTATGTGGTGCTGAGGAATCGGACTCAGGGCCTCATGCATGCAAGGTAAGCACTCTACCACTGAGCCAACTTCCCAGACCTATTTTTATTTTTTTTAATATGGCATATTTTCAAGTAATTTTCAATATGTTTTGTATTTTCAAGATTTTAGCCAGCAATGGTGGCCATGCCAGTAATGGGTGTGGAGGGTGAGGCAGGAGGATCACAAGTGGGCTGTGGCTCAAATAGTAGAATGCCGGCCTCAAGTAAAAGCAGCTCAGGGACAGTGCAGACCCCAGAAATGGCACAAAATAATAATAAATATAAAAGCAAACAAAAAAAATTGTGAGACACATGTTTTCCTGGATGAAAAGTGTTTCTGAAACATTGGGAAAGATCTGGGGAAAGTTCTAGAACTTACTCTATACATAAAGAAAACAGAGCTAGGCCAGGTGCCTTTGGCTCATGCCTGTAACCCTAGCTACTGGCTAGGCTGAGGTCTGAGGATTGCAGTTTGAAGCCAGCCCAGGCAGGAAAGTCCATGAGACGCTTATCTCCAATTGAAAACCAAAAAGCCAGAAGTGGATCAGCAGCTCAAGTGGTAAAACACTAGGCCTGAGTACAAAAGCTCAAGTACAGCGCCCAGGCTGTGAGACAAATCCCAGGATAAGCACGCAGATACATACATACACACATACACACCACACATACACGCACACAACTCCAACTGGGTCAACAAATTCAAAGAAAGAACTGAAACTTTAAATCTACAATTGGAAAACATAAAGAAAATTCTGTGCAAGTTATAGGCACAAGTGATTATTTTCTGAATAGGGCTCCAATTGCCTAGGAAACAAGAACAGGAATTGGCAAATAGGACTACATCAAATTTAAGAGGTTTGCATGAAGCAAGATACCTTTGGGAACACAAGGCTGTAACTTCTCTGAATGTTCAAAATATTATGTATGCGGACACATCGGATAACAGCAAAACAAAAGGGGTCACCCTAGGCTGTCTAATCACAGATTTAGAGTCCTTACATGCACTTCACCCCAAGAGATCGACAACAAGAAAAATAGAAACAGAATCACAAGAACAAAGCACTTATACCTAACAGACAAGCATGGAAAACTGCAAAGTGCCTTCCTCCCACCCCTCCCCACCCCTATCCTGTGCCTGCAGAGCAGCTAAGCCACTAGAGCGACCCCAGGGCCCGGGACCCTCTAACCAGCATACACTGAGACACCAATCTGCATCTGCATCTGCATCTGCATCCGGAAGCAGAAAACTTTCAGCGCTTAGGGTCAGTTCAGAACCAACGCCCGAACTGTGAGTACTGTGCCAGGGACCATGCTACGGGAGACCCAGAGTGCTTGGCCAAACCCCTCTCCCCCAACCTCCCCCCCACGCCCAAGAAGGGACACCACACCTGAAGAGGGCAAAGATGCCAGAGCCCTTCCTCATCCCCCACCCGGCAACCATCTGCTCCTTCCAACGGAAGACCCCCAGTATTAATACCGGGTAGGCACTAGGACCCTGCATTCTCCGCAGCCTGCAGAAAAACCTGACCTGCTAGAAGACAGCTGGGAAAATCTTCTCACACCTGGTGGCAGCCCCTCAGCACCCCTCTCCACCCCCCCCCCCCTGCAAGACTGAGCATGCGCCAGGCCCACCGCATAGCAGCCCAGGGCCAAGGGCGCACCAGGCCGGACCACAGACCACAGCCCCTCACCCCGCGGAAAAAAGGCACCTGACAAAAGGCACCAACCCGGGATTCGAGGGGGGACCATCTCCTGAACAGCCCTGTGGGAGCCCGCCCCCACTGTGACCACGCCCCTCCCAATCCTGGACTCAGGTGGGGAGAGCCTCCCATTAAAGCCTTGTTGAAACGTTCCTGGCACCCCGCCCCCACTGCCCCACGCAGGGCTCAAATGAGATCTGGCGCTGGAACTGCCCCAGCCCCTCTGGAAATGGACCCCCGCCCAGGACTCCGGCCAGAACCAGCCCCCCACGACTAGCCGGAATTTGCTTACACAGAACCGGGCCAAAACACTAGACTGCTGTGCACCACAGAGTGGGAACCTGCCACTGGGCCCAAACCTCGGCCAGAATACCAGACAGCCCAGCACACCACAGAGCCCCAACAACTGACCAGGATGCATTACACTAGCTGCACCACACAGAGCTGAAGATTGCCAAATGCAAAGTCCAACAGAGATCCATTTGGCGCAGGACTCAACAAAGTAAAAAGTTTCTGGACAGCTAAGGACATGATTACTAAACTCAAAAAACAGCCAACAAACTGGAAAAAGATCTTTACGGCAATACATCAGAGACCTAATATCATGTATATGTATATGTGTGTGTGTGTGTGTGTGGAGAGAGAGAGAGAGAGCTCAGGAAATTAACCCCTCCCAAACTTACTAAGCCAATCACTAAAGGGTAAGGGAGTTAAGGAGAAACTTCTCAGAAGAAAAGGTAAGAATGGCAAAGAAACGTGAGGAATGCTCATCATCCCTAGCCATAAAGGAAATGGAAATCAATACAACCCTGAGATACTATCTTACCCCAGTAAGATTGGCTAACATATTGAATTCAAACAACAAATGCTGGTGGGGATGTGGGGAAAAAGGAACCCTACTGCACTGCTGAGCACCATTCCGGACAGCAGTCTAAAGGTTCCTTAAAAAACTAAACATAGGCCTTACCTACAACCCAGCCATGCCACACCTGGGCATTTGCCTTGAATATTATGAACAAGGACACCTGCATATCCATGTTTATATGCTGCACTATTCACAATAGTCAAAATATGGAAGCAGTCCAGATAGCCCCTAATAGATGAGTGGATCCAAAAAATGTGGTACCTATACACAATGGAATTTTACACAGCCATTAGAAAGAATAAAATATCATTTGCAGGGAAATGGATGGAACTAGAACAAATTATGTTAAGTGAGGTAAGCCAAGTTCAGAGAGACAAATAGCACATGTTCTGATATATGGAAGTTAGATCTAAAATACACTGGCATGGGCTGGGAAGGTGGCTCAGTGGTAGAGCACTTGCCTTGCATGCTTGAGGCCCTGGGTTCGATTCCTCAGCACCACATAAGCAAAAAGAAAAAAGCCGGACGTGGCGCTGTGGCTCAAGTGGTAGAGCACTAGCCTTGAGCTGAAGAGCTGAGGGACAGCGCTCAGGCCCAGAGTTCAGGCCCCACAATCGGACCCCAAAAAAAAAAATACACTGGGATATGACAAAATATACAGGATTCTAGATACACACAGTAGGACCAAAGGAGGATACTCTTAGAAGAGAAACACAAAGGCACAATGCTAAGTGCCTCTTCAGATTTATATAAAATAATATACATACTGAAATGAATTCCAAGATATGGAAACAAGGGACTTTCTAGTTTTTAGTTTTTGACGATTCTGTCTTCTCAGGTATTGTTTGTTGTATTCAAGTGTACATCTTTGGAAGGGTTGGGGGGAGGGTATAGACTTGAGGAAAGAAGGGTGAAAAAGTGCAGCAATGGAACTCCCTGGACACTAATGAAAGTGAATTAGACAACTCATGGGTGGAGATGGGAGAGAGGGAACAGATGACACTGTACAAAAAGAAATGTACTCATTACCTGACTTTGTAGTTGTAATTCCTTTGTATATCACTTCTATAATAATAAATAAAAAATAAAATATTATTTATTGAAATGAAATTTTGGGGGGTGTGAGTTGTGGCTTGAACTTGAACTCATGAGCTTGAACTCAGGGCCTGGGTGCTATCCCTGAGCTTTTATACTCTAGAATAGCACTCTACCATTTTGAGCCACAGTGACACTTTCAGTTTTATAGTGCTTACCTGACTTTCCTGCCATGGCTGGCTTTAAACCTCAATCTTCAGATCTCAGCCTCCTAAGAAGGTAGGGTTGCAGGTGTGAGCCAGGGGCTTCCAGCAAAAAAGCAAAAAACAAAACAACACCTTCCCCCCCCCACACACAAAAACAACCAAACTATTACCAGAATCAAGACAACCCAAGGAATGGGAGAAAATCTTTGCCAGCTATTCAATAGATAAAAGATTAATTTCAAGAGTATACAAAGAGCTAAAAAATATAAACAGCAAAAGAATAATCACATTAACAAATGGACAAGCAAATTGAATCAACAGTTTTCAGAAGAAACACAGATGGCCAATAGACACATGATGTGTTCAATCAACACAGGTGGGGTGAAAATTAACTTTGGACATGCTTGATGCTAGATTTGGTGGATAACAGTTGATGATGGCCTAAACCAGGGACTAGAGAAAGTCACCTAATAAGAATATAGCAGCCGGGTGCCAGTGACTCACGTCTGTAATCCTAGCTACTCAGGAGGCTGAGATCTGAGGATGGCAGTTCAAAGCCAGCCGGGGCAGAAAAGTCTGTGAAACTCATCTCCACTAAACCACCAGGAAACCGGAAGTGGCGCTGTAGCTCAAGCGGTAGAGTGCTAGCCTTGAGCTGAAGAGCTGAGGGACAGAGCTCAGGCCCAGAGTTCAAGCCCCATGACCAAAAAAAAAAAAAAATTGCAGAAGAGTAGAGGAAGAACAGCTCTGCTCTGTTTTCTGTTTAGGGGGATACAGGAGGAATCTTTTCTTGAGAAGGAATAATGAGAGAAGAAAACCAAAGCATGCAGTGTCCCTCAAATCAAGAAGGAAGTATTGCCAGAGGTGAACCACAGGTCCCAACTTGTGAGATGATGTGATGGGCGAGCCACTTTACACATTATGATCCCTTCTAAACTGTAAATGTCTTTATAGAAAAGAAGTATGTCATGCCGGGCGCTGGTGGCTCACGCCTGTAATCCTAGCTACTCTGGAGGCTGAGATCTGAGGATCGCGGTTCAAAGCCAGCCCGGGCAGGAGAGACCGTGAGACTCCTATCTCCAATAAACCACCAGAAAACCGGAAGTGGCGCTGTAGCTCAAGTGGTAGAGCGCTCGCCTTGAGCTGAAGAGCTGAAGGACAGCACCCAGGCCCAGAGTTCAAGCCCCACGGGCGACCAAAATAAAAGAAAAGAAGTATGTCCTTCAATTCATTAAAAAAAATGTTTATCATCGTTAGCCATGAAGGCAAGGCAAATCAAAATCACTCTATGATTCCATCTCACCCAGTCCTAATGGCAATTATCAAGAAAACAAGCCAGGTACCAGTGGCTCATGCCTGTAATCCTTGCTACTCAGGAGGCTGAGATTCTAAGGATCGTGGTTCAAAACCAGTCTGGGCAGGAAAGTCCGTGAGACTCATCTCCAATTAACCACTAGAAAACCAGAAGTGGCACTATGGCTAAAGTGGTACAGCACTTACCTTGAGCTGAAGAGCTCAGGGACAATGCTCAGGCCCAGCGTTAAAGCCCCGTGACCTACAAAGAAAAGAAAAGAAGAAAAAGAAGGAAAACAAGTAATAAGTGCTGGTGAAGATGCAGGAGAGGGCAGAAGGAAACTTCACTGTTGGTGGGAACGTAAATGAGTGCAACCACTAAAGAAATCAATAGTGAGGTTTCTCAAAAAAAAAAAAAAAGTAGGGGCTGGGAATGTGGCTTAGTGGTAGAGTGCTTGCCTTGCATGCATGGAGCCCTGGGTTCAATTCCTCAGTACCACATAAACAGAGAAAGTCAGAAGTGGTGCTGTGGCTCAAGAGGTAGAGTACTAGCCTTGAGCAAAAGAAGCTCAGGGACAGTGTCCAGGCCCTTGAATTCAAGCCCCAGGACTGGCAAAAAAAAAAAAAAAAGTAGAATAAAAATAAACCTTATGAGAGCTCGGAATGTGGCTTAGTGGTAGAGTGCTTGCCTCATATGCATGAAGCCCTGGGTTTGATTCCTCAGTATCACAAAAACAGAAAAAAAGCCAGAAGTGGCACTGTGGCTCAAGTGGTAGAGTGCCAACCTTGAGCAAAAGCAGTTCAAGGACAGTGCTCAGACCCTAAGTTCAGGACTGGCCAAAAAAAAAAAAAAAAAGACCAACCAAGCAAACAAACAAAACTCTTGAGTCTGCTATACCACTTTCTTGCATATATCTGGAGTGTAATGTACAATGTAATTAATGTACAATATAAATTAATGTACCTCGGGTTGGGAGGTGGCTCAGTGATAGAGTGCTTGCCTTGCATGCATGAGTCCCTGGGTTTGATTCCACATAAGCAGAAAAAGCTGGAAGTGGCACTGCGGCTCAAGTGGTAGAGCACTAGCATTGAGCTGAAGAGCTGAGGGACAGCATCCAGGCCCAGAGTTCAGGCCCTAAAACTGGCAAAATAAATAAATAAATAAATGTACCTGCATGATCCATGTTGCTGCACTGTTCACAATAACCAACTTAGGAAATTGAATGCCCAGCAACAGATGTTGAATATATAGTACTATACACCATGAAATATTACACAACCATAAAGAAAAATTAAATCATGTTATTTGCAGGGAAAATGGATGGAACTGGAGGCTATGTTGGGATAAGCCAAGCTTAAAAGCAAAATATCCTATGCTTTTGCTCATAGGACTAAAAGACATGTATTCATGGATACATATAGATAACATATATGCATAGATATATACAGACACAGAAAACATGATTTTAACTATGGGACTATTTAAGGAGATGAAGGAAAAAGGAGATGAACAATTTTGAAATACATTGAAACTATGAAGGTGACACAATCTCAATAAAAAGCTGTATCTAGATCAACATGGTTGGTTGGGTATAGGACATGAGAAAACAAAAGGGTTATTCTGAGTAAAATGTAATATTTGCATGTCTGAAACTACAGGGTGAAACCCTTTTGGTGTAATGAGGTACACTAAAAAAGGGACAGGAGGGGCTGGGAAGGTGGCTCAGTGGTAGAGCGCTTGCTTTGCATGCCTGAGGCCCTGGGTTCGATTCCTCAGCACCACAGCAGGAAGTGGCGCTGTGGCTCAAGTGGTAGAGCGCTAGCCTTGAGCTGAAGAGCTGAGGGACAGCGCCCAGGCCCAGAGTTCAGGCCCCACGAACAGACCCCCCCCCCCCAAAAAAAAGGGACAGGAAAGTAAAACAGGCTTTATTGGGGTAGGCATGGGGGACAGAAGTAGGGAGGGCTTACCAAGATGGTGAATGAGGATGAGTATGGTTGAAGTAGTTGTTTGCATGTACAAAAAAAACAAATCCTATTTGTTTTAAGGGGAAGACCAATAGGAGTGAGGTTGATTAGAATATATAGAATACATGTGTGGGAACATTAAAATGAAATTTATCCTGTGCAACTAATCTATGCTGATTTTTTAAAAAGTTGTGGTTTTTGGTAGGTAACCTAGGCCGGCCATGTTTGGCTAAAAAATAGAATTTTATGAGCCCACAGTTTTAGAGGCTGCAAATCCAAGATCAGGATGTCTGCAGAACCAAGCTCTCTCCAAAGGCTTGTGTGGTAATCACCAGTAAGGTAACCCTTGCCATTCGCTGGCCTGTGGTTGCATCACTCTATTGTCACATGGTGTTCTCCTGTGTCTTTTCCAACCAGAACACCAGTCACATGAACACACTGGATCCATCATAATCCAGTATGTCCTCTAATGAACAATGATTAGTGATTTATTTAAAAGCAGTTTTCGCTGACTTGCTGGCACAGGAAAAGCAATGTGTTCTGCTGGTAACATTTCACTTCACATGGGGATCAAAATAGCTAGTACCTGGATGAGGTTTCTTTAAAAATGTTAAGTTTAAAAAGAAGCAATGCTAAGCGAAATGAACTCCACAAGACATGGACACAGGAGGTTTTTCTTTGTTGTTATTGTTCTCAATGTACTAGGTGATTTCTTTTTCCTTTTTTACCCCCTATGGTTTATCCCGTTGTCTCTGTAATTCAAGTTTGGTTCCCTGGGTATGGTATACATGATTATCTGAACTAGGGAAGGGAAGGGGTATAACAAAATGGTGAGACAATGGACAAAGGGGGAACCTATCCAACAGAGATACGCACAAGACAATATGTTGGAAATGATCTGTACAACTTGGAGGATGGGGGTCGGGGAAATGAAGAAAAATGAGGGAGGAGGTAACAAGTTACACAAGAAATGTACTCACTACTTATGTAACTGTAACCCTTCTGTACATCACCTTAAAAATTAAGTTTAAAGAAAAAAGAACAAACATTAAGTTGATTCCATAGACTTTTATTAAAAGCCTGTATGTTTGCTACTGTATGCTGGGGAGACAGCACAATTGTGATGCTGTAGCTACTCCCAGAGGGGTCAGAGGAGACAACTGCAGAGGAGGAGAAAAGGACAGGATGACCTCATCACATCTGAATCTCAACTACATAGAAACACAGCTTCCAGGTAAAAAAGTAGATTGTGATACTCTACACACAGTACATTAGCAAGTATAGTGAAGTCCTGTATTATTACTATGGATGGAACAAGATGCTTGGAACCCTAGGGCCAGGTACTGAAAGGCTACACTAGTAAAGGAGACTAGAGAGAAATAGTTTCAATGATGTTTTCTCAACAGACTCAGCAAGACTAAACAAAAATAAAACAAAATTGTTGAGCTAAGTACTGGGGGCTCACACCCATAAAATTAGCTCATTATGAGGCTGAGACCTAGATCTGGGTTCAACAAACCCAAGCAGACAAGTCCATTTGACGACATCTTCAATTAATCAGAAAAAGAAAGCTGGCATGGTTGAAGTGGTAGAGCACCAGAGGTGAGCAAGAATGCTGAGCAAGAGTAAGAATATAAGGCCCTGAATTCAAACCCCAGAACCAGCAACCATCCCACTCCTCCCACTCCCCCCAAAATCGAGAAAATACTAAGGCCTGAAGTTGTATCATTTGTCCTTTCAATTCAGCTTGCTTAATTTTGTGTGTTACATTAATATAAAAAGTATTGAGGGGGCTGGGAAGGTGGCTCAGTGGTAGACTGTTAGCCTTGAGCTGAAAAGCTGAGGGACAGCGCCCAGGCCCAGAGTTCAGGCCCCATGACCAACCAAACAAGAAAAAGAAAAGACCCCCCCCCCCCCCGCAAAAAAAAAGTATTGAGGGGAAAAACACAGCATCTTAAACATAAACTATAGGAGGTAGAAATCCTTTTACCTAATTAGCTTACTAAAGTACAAAGGAAGTTCCTACATTTATCTAATAATCTACTTTAGTTGTTTAGGAATCAAAGAAAACCCCATTAAAATATAATTTTATGCTGTTATGACTGCTTAAAAATAAGCTAAAGTGCTCCTTAGGGCAAAGCAGATCCTCTGGGGAAAAAAAAAACCTAGTATCAGCAGAACTTGTTTCTGGAATAACATATGTAGTGATATTCCCTCCTTTTGCTTTTTTTCTTTCTTCTTGTAGGTTCAAGAACTACTCATTTAAATAAATGAGTTATATTTGTATACTAAGAAAAGCATCTGAAAGTTTTCTTATGGTACTCCCTTATTTTCTGATCTGAAATTCTGAAAACTCTAGTATTTAATAAGGATTTGTGGGTTTATCGTGGTCCTGGAGATTAAATGCTAGGTTTCATACATGCTAGGCAGCTGCTCCTATCCCCAAACCTTTTTGTATGTGCCATTCCCAAGGCTTGAACTCAGGGCCTGGGCAATGTCCTTAAGCTTTTGCTCAAGGCTGGTGCTCTACCACTTGAGCTAGAACTCCAACCAGCCTTGTATGGATATTTATTGGACAAGTCACAGACTTTACTACTTGGGCTGGCTTCAGCCTCCACATACCTCCCAATCCCTCCCCCTTCCAACCCACTTCCTCCTCCCCTCTTTGGTGCCTCTCCTGGAACTCTCACTCAGACACTGAGCACTGTCCCTTAGACTTTTTACTCAAGGCTAGTGCTCTACCACAATAAGCCAAGCTCCACTTCTGGCTTTTGGGATGAATCTCAGACTTTGCTGCGAGGCTGGCGTTTGAACCGTGATCCTAGATCTCAGCATCCTGAGTAGCTACGATTAGAGGTGTGAACCACCGGTATCCAGCTCCCAACCCTTTTTAAATTGTTATTTTTGACAGGATTTCAGTACATTGACAAATATGGCCTGATGCTTTTGATTCTCTTGTCTCGAGTCTCCTAAATCGCTGGGTTTACAGACGCATGCCACCTTGCTCCACCCAGGACTAGCCATACTTAAGTAAAGATGATCTGTTAAGCATTTATCTTCATTCTACAGCATTCATTCTAAAATGAAGAAGTTTGTTTCCAAAATCCTTGAAAGAACATACTTGATTTCCTAAAGAGAAAACCATTATACAGATGTTTTAAAGTCTAGTGCCTATCCAATTAGTATTCAAGTATACAGGGAAAAATATCAAATGACAACTGCTTTATTATTAAAAGTTATGAATTCATAAAGCACACAACGTAACCTATATCCAACTAACAAAAGTTTGATACACATATTTAAAAATATATAACAGATTTGTCTGTTTTAACATTTATATTCTATTTAAAAAGTAGTTACATATTTTTGCAATTTGAATTAGTAAAATATATACATCCACCCTATTCAAATCCTCAAGCTGAATTTCCATTTCCATCAGTAAAATGAACAGTTTGCATTTCTGAATATTCAAAAGAAAACGGTGCCAATTAAAATGAACAAATTCATTTTCACCTGAACATGCACTTAATTCTTGTCTACTAGATAACCAATCCCCAAATCCATTTAATTATTTTACCTCAAGCCTAACAATTTGCATTTACATGAACAATATGGTTATTGAAAGACTTGACTTTTTGTGGTATCTGATACAATCTACAAAGTTCTTTTAATAGTCCTTTTTAGGATTTAAGATAAGTAGGACTATTGAATCTTTCCATATACCAGGGAACCTGATGTTAGGTCACAGAACAAGGTTAAGTCCAGTATAATCTTTTATGCTTTGGAAGAAAAACAGCTCAAATTATACAAATGACCTTTGCTCAAAATCCATGCTGAGCAGTCCCAAGAAACACAACAAGAACTGAATCTGCTTCCTAGTCAATGCTTACTCATAAGTAGGCTCAGAGCTCAGGGGTACATTTAGACTAGCTTCTGCTCAGAAAATACTTCCACATATTCAAACTAGCTTCAGGTACTGTCAACATTGTTTTTCTTAAAGACAATCACATAGTCATTCTGAAGACTCAACACTAAATACAAATCTATTAAATTTGAGAATGACAGTACCTCACTTAACCAGGATCTCATTCAGAACCATAACTTTAACTTTTTAGGCAGAAGTAAGCCTGAAGCACATGATTAGTTCCCATGTCAAAATACCTTAGGAATTTAATTTATTTGAGAATATGTAGCCTTTGGGAGAAGTCCCACCCAAAAAGTAAATAAAGTTTCTTCAATATTTGTACTGAAGAACTGAATTATGGGTCAGAGTTCACTGAAGTCAATTATTCAATAAATTTATCCACCAACTGATGAAACCATTAGGCATCAAAAAACCATTGTTTTATTTGTAAAGAAGGGCATATTTTTTAATTTAAAAATACTATAATTTCAATTATCTTAGTTCTTTAGATTTCTTAACCTTAAAATGGTGATGCAATGATAATAATAGTAACCCTGAATTGGAAAAGTAATCCACTGAAGACTGAATCCTGAACAATGAAGAGAACGGGAATAAAGAGAAAGATTAAAAAGGGACAAACATGATTTAATAAGGGACAAAAGGTGAACAAATGCAGCAGTGGTACTCACTAGATACCATGTTGGAAATGAACTGTACAACTTTTGGGTGGGGCTGGGGGAAAAAAACTGGGATCAAAGGAAAGGGTGACACTGTCCAAAAAGAAATATATTCTTTACCTGCCTTCTGTAACTGAAACCCCTCCATACACCACCTTTATAATAGCAAGTATTTTTTTAAAAAATCTGGAAAGAGCCAGGTGCTGGAGACTCATATCTGTAATCCTTGAGGCTGAGATTTGAGAATCATAGCCAGTCCAGGCAGGAACATCTGTCAAACTTTTATCTCCAATTAACTTTCAAAAAGCAGGACATACACACCTGGACAGCGCTCAGGCCTGAGTTTTTAAGCCTCAGGATCAACACACACACACACCCCTGAAAAGCTCTGCAAAGAAAGATTGCAACCAAACGGCACAGACTAAAGGACACTTTCATCAATCATACAAAGTCATAAAATACACTAGCCTAACCAGAATAGTAATGTAGCTGACTTTAACTATGAGTCTAGTCTTTAGAAAAGTAAGATATGGTTAAGTCTCAGGTATTTTCTTGAGAATCAATTTACATACATACACAATTACACATAAGTATAAGGTTTAAAAAATTTTTTTTAATTATAAGCTTTAAGCTTCCATCTATGTACACAAAAAAATGAGTGAGATAAAGGAATATAAGCAGCAATAACCATAAAGGCTTGTAACTATTGACACTGAATTTTTTATTAAAAGGTTTTTTGGTTTTTTTTGTAACACAGTACCTCCTCTTGTTTTTAGGAAGCTTTAAACAAGTGCTAAATATCTTGATTCTCAAAAACAATAGGCCTTTTTTAAAGGGCTTGATTAACCAGGAACAACTACTTAGAGCATTTTCATATCACTAAGTCCTTTTCATGTTTTTGTCAATTCACCTTTGATGCCATCTGGAAACAGTCATTAGATATGTTTCATAATTTTGGCAAGTTATTATCCATCACAGCTATCTAATGATTGTGTATTTAAGACTTAGAAGGAAAAAAAGCAATAAACTCAGGTAGTTATCGTTTAACAGGTATTTATGTACCTACTCAAAAGGAGGATTAGCTCGTTGTCCAGTTGAACTGCTGTTGACTACATAAAAGCTATTTCCAGCACTTTCTTCTGGTGATTAAAAATACTTTATTTCCTACTGACTAAATGAAAATGTACATATTACAAGTTTATTAGAAATAAACTATAATTCCTAAATAGCCATAAAATTTATTTTTAATTTCCCTTAAACAGAAATCTTTCTTCTTAAAACTTATGGCATTAAGTTTCTGATAAAAACTTTTTGAAAGGGCACCAAGTTCATGATCTAAGCATGCATAAATAAAAAACTGACTTACAATCTTAGCAAAATTGGCAAACCAGAAGAATGGCCTAAAATAAATAAAAGGAAGGGAGGGAGGGAAGGAGAGAAGGGATTGATGGACTGAAGGAGGGAGGAAAAATAACACAACTAAGTATGAATGTATAATTCTGTAGGCCTAGTGCTCGTGGAAGGAATGCAGAGAAAAGCATATGTCTATGTGAATTTCTTGGTATTTTGATTGTTTTCAAACAATAAACTATAGTGAAATATTTTTCTTTTATTACAAAGCCCTTACTTACCCCTTAATAGAATGACTAAGATAAATGTCCTATGACTTTCAATTAAGTAGCTTACATATAAAATGATTAAATCTAAGTGCAAACAAAAGAGTTTCCAATCACTCTTAAATTCAAGGGAGCAATGTTAACTTGATCATGAAATTTAAATGGTTGGTGTTCCTAAATTTTTTCATCTTTTTGCTTTTCTCTTTGAACCATAACACACCAAAAGTATTTGGTTTTCTACTTTCCCCCTCCATTTCATTTTGTGGTATCTATATTTAGAGAGAGGTATGTAAAAATGCTATTATAAAAAACTTGACTAAGGTACAACATGACCTATTCATCAATATAGTGTAGCATTGTTCATCTTTGACCTAGTATCTTAATTCCTTTGGTGAAAGGTCATTTCTTCATAAAAGGACTTTAGTAAGAGGACCAGCAAGATGGAGAGTGACTTCCCTATATCCCTCCCCCAATGGAAAAGAGATCAAGTCAATCAGTAGATTAGGGTAGTTATGTAAAATATGAAAATACATAATATACAGCTGTAATTTTTGTATTAAAAGCAGTTTAAAAACTCAGAATAATTCAAAGTTTTTTTTTTCTAACCAGGTTGAATAGGCCAGCTAATAAAATTGATCACTGTAAGAATTATGACTATCTAGCCACGATAGAACAAAAATACTTAAAAATTTTAAAAGTGGTAGTTGCTATTTAGCAGTATAAACAGTCTCCATAATTTGGTGGCTGGCCATGATTTTAATATCTTTTTCTAGTTATTTCTATGACAGACATAAATTTTTGAAGTCTACCCACCCCTGAGTTCAGCAATCATACTTTGTATGTAAAATTATATGCCCTTAATTAACAACATGTACAAAGCTACAAAATGTCATCTACACAGAGATTAAAAACAATTTTTTCAAGATTCTTTATCAACTGCTTATTGGATGGTTTTACTGGGGTACATATTTCAAATCTTTCAGCCAATTGGCTTTTATGTTTAAGCCCATACTGATTAATATATTCACTGCAGGATACTTCAAAGAGTGCAACAATAAGGCATTAGTAAAAATAACACTGTAGTAAAAACAGATTTTTGCATATGTGAAAAGGTAATTTATAAAATACATCAATTGCTTTTTAAAAAGAGAACCTAGTTGCAGTATCACTAACTTACATGTACTGAGAATGGGACTTTTCAACAATTTTTTTTAAAATATAGAAAAACCTTACCTAGCTGTGAGCAAAGTCTTTTCACTAACAAGAAAACAAAACAAAAATCCCTCCAGGAAAAACTATGATTGTGTGAGACAAATAAGCAAGCATACCATTTTATAGTGTACTTTTGCCCAAATCTTAAAATAAAAATGTCCACACATTTTGTTAAAACATTAAGCCTCTGTCAAAAAGTGTATTTCTTATTTTAGGGTACAGGATTGAAGGACAAGAAAATTTACAAGGAAAAAAATGTGACAAAAGTTTTTCAATTAAGGTAATTATAACATTCAAATTTGACGTAAAACATAACAAAAAGAAACAAGATCGCAAACAAAAATGTTTAGGATGTTCCAAACATAAATAAATCAAATAGTGTTTAGGCAGTAGGGCTCATGCTGATGGCTAGCAAGAAGTAACAGCATAATCTACTTGGAAAAAAAATCTTTAATATACAAATAACAAGCCCAAAGGATGGACTGCAGCAATTTAACCATCACTGGCAGCTTCCTTACTTCCCAAGTAAAGCCTTGATTAAACCCTATATTTTCCATTCCTTGACTCCAGAGACTGAGGAACTATTTACAACAAATGAATTTATTTTCACCATAGGGATAACATATTGTACCTCTCTGCCAATGTTATTTGAAAGCCTTCCATGTCAAAACAATTTGACAGCAGATATAAACAATTAAATAAATACGCAATGATCGTTCATTATAGTCCTTTAAAGACGCATGTTATTAGGATCACAGTGCATAGAATCCAAATATAAACAGTTGGGGTGAAACTTTCAAAGCAATGCTGGATCCCTCACTTTATTTATTATACTCCCACTATAACCGATAAATTCATTTCATAGGCCCTATCATGCATTAATGACGGAGCGGCAGGAATTAATGAAAACGTTTCCTGTTACAAACGTCCATTGCCGGCAATGAACGTCCCCAAACCACCAGGGAAGTCATTGTTATTGCACAATACATGAGGACCTGGAACTGTTCCAAAAGCTTAAAAAAATAAAATAAAAAAAAATGGAATTATATTTGACATTTCCTGACACCTGCATTAATACTGTATGACTAATAAAAGCATGTCAGTTGCCTGGACTGAACCAGCGATCAACATGCGCCCAGAATGCACACGAGTAAAAATGCAGTAAAAGGAAGTAGTCTTCATTGCCTATAGGTCACTTCCAGTCAAATGTTAAAGTTCAAAGACTGAATGATCAAAGTGCTCATTTTTCTCAGTAGGACTATCTTCTGCTAGGAGGATGACGACAACAGTGGCATCAACAAGTATCATCTTTAAGAGAATGAGAAAAAAGATAAGTTTAAACATCAGGTATGCTTAAATTAAATCTACAAGTTAGTCTAATGTAGAAATAATTTCAAGTAGCAAGAACATGGTTGACTTATCTGACTTGGCTCCCCAATCCTTGAAAATAAAAAGTCCAATTCATATTATAACCAGAGAATTCTCTTATGAACAACACTTTAAAATTGTAAGGAGTAGGAAGTAAACTTACAACCATCATTGCCATGCTATTTAACACAAAGTAATATGGCAGCTCATTAGACTGTAATGTAACACACCTTCAACAATGAAATTTGATTTTAAAACTGATTGCTAGTCTAAGTTTTCTTTTGGAAAATTTTAATTTTTATTATTTTTAAGTTGTACAAAGGAGTCTTAATTCAATGTATCAATTTCAACAAGTATAAATATATGTGCACAAGTCACTTAAAAATCCCACCAAATTACTTATACTTTCTGGTAGCTTAAACACACTGTATGTCACAGACAACTTTTAGTACAAAATTTATTTCAGCCAGGCATCGGTAGCTCATGCCTATAATCCTAGTGAATCAGGAGGTTGAAATCTGAGCCATCCCAGGCAGGAAAGTCCAAACAACCAAACAAAAAAACAGAAAACAAAAAGCAGAAGTTGAGGTGTGGCTTAAGTGGTAGAGTGCTAGCCTTGAGCAAAGAAGCTCAGAGACAGGCTCAGACCCTGACTTCAAGCCCTAATAACTAACAAAAATAAAGAAATATTTTACAAAACAAATTTAAAGCATTTCTCTATCTTGGAAGACTATTCTTCAGAAAAAAATTACTGTTCCATGGAAGAACTGATATACTGCTAATAAAATTCCCAAGACTAAAAGAAACCAAATGATGAGCAAAACTCAGTAAAATTATCAGGTGCCAGTGGCTCACACCTGTAATCCTAGCTACTCAGGAGGCTGAATCTGAGGATCATGGTTCAAAGCCAACCTGGGCAGGAAAGGCAGTGTGACTCTTATCTCCAAAGAACCACCAGAAAACTGAAGTGGCGCTGTGGCTCAAAGTGTAGAGTGCTAGCCTTGAGTGGAAAAAGTTTAGGAACAACACCCAGGCCAGTAAAAGCCCCACAACTGACAAAAAACAAAAAATAAAAACTGAAAAAAAACCATACACACACACACACACACACACTCCTACCCACAAAACAAACAAAAATAAAAACAAAACCCATAACATCACAGTAGAGTCTAATGGCTGGAGAAACAAAGATTTCATGCTCCTATAATTTAGAGAAAACAGACTAGACTTTGAAAATAAGTCAGGAGGTAGGGATACAACTCAGCAGCAGTTTTTTCCTAGCATGTGTAAAGCCATGGGTTCAAATTTCAGTATCAGATACAAAAACATTTATCTAAGGTTCAGAATGTAGTTGTTCAGTGATAGTCTAGTCAGCAGTGATGAATGTCTGTAACACAGCACTTGGGAAGCTGAAACAGGGAGGTCTTGAATGAGAGGCTAGACTGGATCACCTACCACCTTCAAGATTGGACAGACTGGACAGAGCTATACAGCAAAATCCCATCTCAAAAACAAAACCAATGGCTTGGCCTGTAGCTATATGAATAGCAAATGCCCTGGATTTGATTCCCAGCAAAATAAACCAACAATATATTTATACTTCTTCATAATATTTTTTATAATGTAACAAAAGATACTTTGTACTTTTTTATTTTATTTTGTCAGTTGTGGGGCTTGAACTCTGGACCTGAGTGCTGTCCCTCACCTCTTCAGCTCAAGGCTAGCACTCTACCACTTGAGTCACAGTGCCACTTCCAGTTTTCTGGTGGTTTATTGGAGATAAGAGTTTCACAAACTTTCCTGCCAGGGCTGGCTTTGAGCTGTAATCCTCAGATCTCAGCCTCCCGAGTAGCTAGGATTACAAGTGTGAGCCACGGGCACCCGGCAACCTTGTACTTTTTTTGTTTTGTTTTTGGTCGTGGGCCTGAACTCTGGGCCTGGGCACTGCCCCTCAGCTCTTCAGCTCAAGGCTAGTGCTCTACCCCTTGAGCCACAGAGCCACTTCCTGCTTTTTCTGCTTATGTGGTGCTGAGGAATCAAACCCAGGGCCTCATGCATGCAAAGCAAGCACTCTACCACTGAGCCACCTTCCCAGCCCCACAACTGATATTTTTTAAAGAATATGGACCTCTGCCTTAACTGGCAACACTAATTTTCATCCTAATACATATAAGACCTCAATTCTTCAGTGAATGGAAACTAAGAATTCTGGAACTGGGCAATGTAGCTTATACCTGTTGTAATCCTAGCTACTCAGGCCACTGAGATCTGAGGATCCAGGTTCAAAGCCAGCCCAGGCAGGAAAGTTCGTGAGATTCTTATCTCAAATTAACCACCAGAAAACCAGAAGTGGAGCTGTGGCTCAAAATGATAGAGCAATAGTGTTGATCAAAAGAGGGACAATGCCCAGGTTCTGAGTTCAAGCCCATAACCAACAAGAAAAAAAAGAGCTGGAAAACATTGATAGTCTGTTCCCTCAGTCTCTCCCAGTCCCTCTCTCCTGTGTCCACCCATGAGTTCAATGAGGTAGCAGGCTTTTTTTTTTTTTTTTTTTTGGGGGGGGGGGGTTAGCTCAAGGCTAACACTACCACTTGAGCCATAGCACTACTTGTAGTTTTTTCTGTGTTTGTGATAGTCAGGAATCAAACCCAGGGCTTCATGCATGCTAGGCAAACATTCTACCACTGACCCACATTCCCAGCCAGAGGCAGTAGGTTTTTTAAGGAAGTTTAAATAATAATTTGGTGGAAATGAGTTTGAGCTGAGAAGCTTTTTTTCCAAGAACACAACTCTGGTATCTGGCAGCTCAACTTTGGTTTGTCATCTGACTTCTCTTATAAAATTAGGAGATTAGAGATGAACTGAATTTCAGTCTTGTTATTTCTGTATCTCTACCTTGCCTCCAGGAAGCACCTTTGAGAGTATACATATTCTCTGTAAATCAAACCTTCTCTTGCCTCTCTGTTTGCGCCTGACACACTGACCCACCTTGACCCAATTCTGTTGGTTAGCAACACACAGGAGGACCACAAAACAGTCTATCTGAAACTTAGAATTCTAGTTTCTTGAAATTGAATGCTACATGTTTCACTAAATTTACTGAATTCCAAGGCTAAGGACATGGCTCAGTGGCTAAGTGCTTGCCTAGCGTGTACTTGGCTCTAGGTTAGATCAGATCTCTCAGCACTACAAAAAGACAAAAAATAGTTAAAGCTTTTCTAAGAGGGCGGGTGTGGGAGGGAGAGGCTTTGCTGAGGAATAAGCCTAGGCCCTTGTGCATACTAAGCAGGTGCTCCAGTCCTGAATCTCTTATCTTTATGATTAACTTTGCAGGTCACACATGGAAACTGTTTTTATAATCCTTTGAAAACTAGATGATGTTAAATAGTCTGTTGGGCATGGTGGCATGCTACTTCAGAGGCTGTGGAGGAACAATCACTTAGCCTAGTTAAAATTCTACCTCAAAGACAGTATTAATAGCAAAAAAAAAATAAAAGAAACAGCAAGAGTTCATATTTCTTGGAAACTGTATGCTAAAAAGGGAACAGGTGCTTAGTGATCATTTTTCTGAAACAAAAATAATAGGCTCACCACTACCTGAACATAAGGACATAAGCCTTGGCTGACTCTAGGATTTGAACTCAAAGCCTCATACTTGCTTAGACTGCTTGCTTGGCTGCCATTCTATCACCTGATCAATTTCTCCAGCCCTGCTTTTTGCTGGTTATTTTGGGGATGGAGTCTTGCAGACTTTTCTTCCTCAGCTAACTTCAAACCATAATCCTCTGTATTTCAGCACCACTGGCAACCAGTCTAAACTTTTTGTTTGTAAGAAAACAAGTTTTAAATCATTAAATGTACCTCATTTGAAGGGACAGTGATCTAAGAGGTGGTAAGATTAACTGGAACATATTGTAAATATATGTGTGGATCTCACAATGAAATATCTTCTATATTACTAATGTAAGCTAATTTTTTTTTAAAAAGTATTTCATTTATGAGCTGGGTGTAGTGGTTAATTCTAT
Source organism: Dipodomys spectabilis (assembly GCF_019054845.1). Taxonomy (NCBI): domain Eukaryota; kingdom Metazoa; phylum Chordata; class Mammalia; order Rodentia; family Heteromyidae; genus Dipodomys; species Dipodomys spectabilis. Next base: position 60,914 of record NW_024870740.1, read on the forward strand.
AATCCCAGCTACTCATGAGGCAAAAATAGGAAACTAGAGAGTATGAGACCAAGCTAGGCAAAGCAAATGAGAACCTATCTTAAAAAAAACAAAAACAAAAAAACGCTAGGTGTCAATGGCTCATACCTGTAATCCTAGCTACTCAGGAGGCTGAGATCTGAGGATCACAGTTCAAAGCCAGCTTGGGCAAAAAAGTCAGTGAGACTCTCATCTCCAATTAACCACCAGAAAATGGGAAGTGGCGCTGTGGTTTAAGTGGTAGAGCGTTTGCCTCAAGCTGAAGAGCTGAGCGACAGCGAGCGCCCAGACCCAGAGTTCAAGCCCTACAACCACCAACAACAAAAAGTCTGGGAATATAGCTCAAGTTACATAGAGCACTTGAGGTCCTGAGCTCCATGCCCAGTACTGACCAAAAAAGGATAATTTATTCATAAAGATAAATTTTATAGAACTTCATTTTTTTTTGCCAGTCCTAGGGCTTGAACTAAGGGCCTGCACACTGTCCCTGAGCTTCTTTTTGCTCAAGACTAGCACTCTAATTAATACTTAGCCATGGTGTCACTTCTGGCTTTTTCTGTTTATGTGATACTGAGGAATCAAACCCAGGGCTCCATGCATGCTAGGCAAGCACTCTACCACTAAGCCACATTCCCAACCCAGAACCTCATATTTTTTTGAAGGGTAATACTAGAATCAGAGAAGTTTTGAGGCACCTGTAACAATGCATCCTACCCTTCCTCCAACTATGGGAACTACATGAGTACACAAGGAATCAAAACGTCTTCCTTCAAATGCCAGGTTTCTCAAGAGCCCATATTTTATTTTAGCTTTTTGTTTTAATCTAGACATTATTTTTCTTTTTATAATAAAAAGATGTTAGAATGTTAATGTTAGATTTTACTTGTATAGTAGCTATTTTGTTTGTCCCACAAAAAAAAAAATCTAGTGTAACTTCTCCAAAAAATATCTTGCAATATTTTAAAGAATGTTCTCCATGTTACAAAAATATAGCAGTTATTTTCCCAAGTTTTAGGAAATACAATCTTTCAAATCAAAGTACAAAAGATTTTTCATTCCAAATTAAAACTTCTTACCATGATACCACCATTTTGTTTTCTTTGGATTCTTGTTACATGTTCGCACATAAAAAGAATTATCTGGTGGTCGTCTCTGAAACAAAAGAAGAATTTAAACAGCTACATTCTAAAATAGAATATGGAGAAATGATTTAATAAAAGCTTAAAATAATTACACAATTTATAAAAACAATGGCTAACTGCAAGAATAAAAGCTTATAAATCTACTTTGGGAAATGTAAACTGTTGACACCAAGATTTTTTTTTTTTTCCAAAGAGATGTGGTAGGGGCAGGAGTTTTGGGTTAAGTTCTAGGGGTGATCAATAGAGAATGATTATCAACTAAAGGGAGGTAAGAGTTATGAAAGCCCAACTCTTTACAGTTTGTCTCCCCCTAATTGTCTCCCTCTTAATTAAAACAGAAAAGCCTACCTAACCTCTAAACAGGTTTATTACTTTATTATACAGTATTACCAAGGAAACAGAAAATAATGCAAGAGGAAAAATATGTATCAGCATTCTACCATACACTGGTCTTTCTGTTATTCGTATACCCTGACTAGAACAGTTAAGTACAGCAGCTATGCATGAGAACTACAATGGAAATAGTGATGCCAGAAACCCTGAAGACAGATTATGGTACAAATCTTTGCCGAGCACTGTTAAGATACTAACCAGACACAAGAAACAAGTAACTTTCTATAAAGAGGAGGAAACATATTAAATTTACATTAAAGCTACTAAGCTTTATAGATCATATGATAGATATGCTCAGCTATAAGTCTCCCTTTGTCAACTTTCCCAACAACTTGATTTTTCCCTAATCTTCAATGTTTCATAGTATTCGGATTTAGTTGTTAAATTAATGAAGGTAAGAGATTTAGGGAAACCTTCCTGATGTGAGGCTAGTCAGAAGGGCTATCATTTCAGGATGGCCATCCTATGAGAAAGTACTGTTGAGAGGAACCATCCAATAGGAGGGAAAGCAGTCATTCTGATTGGTACTTCTAAAGACCTTCATATACATAATTATCATCTTAGCTAAGGTAGCATTAATGATAATTTTCTTTTTTTTTGTCAGTTGTGGAGCTTAAACTCTGGGCCTGGGCGCTGTCCCTCAGCTCTACAGCTCAAGGCAAGCGCTCTACCACTTGAGCCACAGCGCCACTTCCGATTTTCTAGTGGTTTATTGGAGATAAGAGTCTCACGGAGGGCTGGGAAGTTGGCTCAGTGGTAGAGCACTTGCCTTGCATGCCTGAGGCCCTGGGTTCGATTCCTCAGAACCACATAAGCAAAAAGAAAAAAGCCAGAAGTGGTGCTGTGGCTCAAGTGGTGGAGCGCTAGCCTTGAGCTGAAGAGCTGAGGGACAGCGCCCAGGCCCAGAGTTCAGGCCCCACGACCGGACCAAAAAAAAAAAAAAAAAAGAGTCTCACGGAGTTTCCTGCTCAGGCTGGCTTTGAACCGTGATCCTCAGATCTCAGCCTCCTGAGTAGCTAAGATTACAGGCATGAGCCACCAGTGCCCAGCTAATGATAATTTCTTTTAATAAAAAAGAACACTAGAGTACAAGATCTTACACAATGACTAATATTTACTCTGCTGACATATGAGATATTCCTAAAAAATTAAAATGAGCAAATCATAAGCCTGAATACTTCATTCCTTTTCATCTTTGTAACCTAACAAAGTAAAAATGTCAAATACCCAAAAAGTGTTTGAATTTTACTGTATTTCTCAAGAAATTGGCTTAAAGACTATATCATCTTAGTCAACATATTAAAGTGTTTCTAATAAAAACAGTTTATCACCAATTTCAATAGAATGATTCTCATATCAAGTGTGCAAGAAACACCAGTAACAGCCAAACTAGAATATGAGGCACACAGAAGGGGTAGACAAAGGAATTAAATATACCATTAAATCATTAACATGTAAATATAAACAAAAGCTAGCCATCATAAAACATACGCAAGAGCCATGTGCAGATATCATTAATGATCATCTCTTACTGTTCTTATTAAATCTTGTAGTTACTGTCTCACTAATACGCTTAATAGGAAAATAGAAGCCCTGATATATAGCTCTGTCTCACATATAAAAGTTCAAAGTGTATGTATAGGACAAGTATGATGAGAAGCAACAAATATGAAGAAACAAATGAGTAAGCCCTTAGGCTTAAACAAAAGTTCAATTTTATGTTTATAGTACAGATTAGAAAAAATCCACAACAAAGAGGAAGCTGAAGTTAAAAAATGATATATTATACATACGTACCTCACTTTCTCTACATTTTTATACCTTTTTTTTTTTTTTGTCGGTCATGGGGCCTGAACTCTGGGCCTGGGCGCTGTCCCTCAGCTCTTCAGCCCAAGGCTAGAGCTGTACCACAGAGCCACTTCAGGCTTTTTTCTGCTTATGTGATGCTGAGGAATCGAACCCAGGGCCTCATGCATGCGAGGCAAGCACTCTACCACTAAGCCAACTTCCCAGTTCCCAATTTTATACTTTTTAATATTCCTTAAAAGAGATAGTATTTTCTCATTTATAGTGTATCACAGTTAAATTGTTAGCCTTTTTTGTTCTTATATGGTAGATAAAAACTGGGTACTAAGAACTCTTCATTCTGAAACACTCAGTTTAACTCATTCCCCATGCTTATTATTGAACAAATAATTTTTTGTTGTTGTTTTTAAAGCAAATACCAAGAAGCCTCTAGTATTTTAAGAAATTTTGGGTAAAACAGTGGCTTAAGGGGCTGGGAAGGTGGCTCAGTGGTAGAGCGCTTGCCTTGCATGCATGAGGCCCTGGGTTCGATTCCTCAGCACCACATAAGCAAAAAGAAAAAAGCCAGAAGTGGCACTGTGGCTCAAGTGGTAGAGTACTAGCCTTGAGCTGAAGAGCTGAATGGACAGTGCCCAGGCCCAGAGTTCAGGCCCCACGACCGGACCCCCAAAAAAAAACAAAAACAAAAAACAAAAAAAAACAGTGGCTTAAGAGTATTTCAGATTCAGTGGCAGTTCATGCCTATAATCCTAGGTAATCAGAAGACAGATGTGAAGTTCATGGTTCCAAGCCAGTCCAGGCAGGAAAGTCCATGAAACTCTTATCTCCAATTAACCACTAAAAAGCAGAAGTGGAACTCTAGCTCAAGTAGTACAGTGCTAGCCTTTGAGTGAACAGGCTAAGAGACCTTGCCCAGGCCTTGAGTTCAAGCCCCAAGACCAGCACCAAAAAAAAAAAAAAAGTATTTTAGACTCTAAGTAATCATTTAAAAGTGAACTAACTATGAACCAGGTGTCAGGGTTTCACACCTGTTATCCTAGCCATTCAAAAGGCTGAGCTATGAGATCGAGCTATGAGTAGAGATCATGATTCAAAGCAGACCAAGCAGGAAAGTCTGTAACACTCCAATAATACCAAAAAGCTGGAAATAAAGCTGTGGTTCAATGGTAGAACACCAACTTTGAGTAAAATAAGCTAAGGAACAGTACCTGGGCCCTGAGTTTGAGCCCCAGTATTTGCATAAAAACGAACAACACAACACACACACACACACACACACACACACACACACACACACACACACAGAAAACTATGAAGAGAAAGTACTAAACGTGTGTGTGTGTGTACGTGTCCATACTTCCTATTTTAAAAGTATCTTCAACTCGTGATTTTCATTCTGCTCTTTTCCCTCATTTCCATTAGATACACAATCTGTGGATTTCAAACAACACGCAGAAAAGCCCTGAAAACTCTACTGGTAAACAGTCTTTCCCCTTCAACCTATGCATTAGGATAGGAAAGCTCTTGCTGCTGGTGAATGCCCTAAAAGCAGCCCATAGGATGAGGGCTGGCAAAGAGGGAGAAGGAACTAGGATGCTTATTCTTGGGCTCCCACTGTAACATCCAGAAATAAGAATTTCTTGTACACTTTTTCCTTGCTCACGTTTATGAAACTAAAGTTCAGATTAAAAGAACAGGTGTGCCAGGTACTGGTGGCTCACGCCAGTAATCCTAGTTACTCAGGGGGCTGAGATCTGAGGATCACGATTCAAAGCCAGCCCAAGCAGGAAAGTTGGTGAGACTCTTTATCTCCAATAAACCACTAGATAACCAGAAGTGGTGCCATGGCTCAAGCAGTACAACACTCGCCTTGAGCTGAAGAGCACAGGGACAGAGCCCAAGCCCAGAGTTCAAGCCCTATCACTGACAAAAAAAAAAAGGGGGGGGGTATACCAGGTGACAGTGGCTCAATCCTATAATCCTAGCTTCTCAGGAAGCTGAGATCTGAGGATCATGGTTTGAAGACAGCCCCAGTAGAAAAGTCTGTGCTCTTATGTCCAATAAACTACTCAGAAAAAGCTGGAAGTGGCACTGTAGCTCAAGTGTTAGCATACTAGCTTTGAGCACAAGAAGGCTCAGCAACAGCATCCAGGCTGAGTTCAAGCCCCAGGAAGAGCAAAAAACAACAACAACAAAAGGAGTAAAAAAAAATTAAAAAGTATGTAACAAGGGCTGGGAAGGTGGCTCAGTGGTAGAGTGCTTGCCTTGCATGGATGAAGCCCTGGGTTCGATTCCTTAGAGTACTACATAAGCAGAAAAGGCCGGAAGTGGCCCTGTAGCTCAAGTGGTAGAGCTCTAGCCTTGAGCTGAAAAGCTAAGGACAGTGCCCAGGCCCACAGTTCAGGCTGTACAACCAGACCCAAAAAAAAAAAAAATGTGTGTGTATGTAACAAGTTTTCTTTTTAAACAATAATCTTTAAGTAGTTATAAAAGGGGTTTTAAGTTCAACATGTCAGTTTGTTAAGTACAAGGCATCTTGATCAATGTTACATCCTTCCTCATTCTTCTCCCATCTGACCAATCCCACCCATCCCCTCAAGTTACCTGGTTCCATCTGCACGTTACATTAAGGCTGGAATATTATGACTACGTTAGTCCACCCTCCTCTCTTCATTCATCTGCTTCCACCTTCCCCTTGCTTGACACCTCCCCCACCCTACCACATTCCAGCTTCCTGGCATTTATTTTGTTAAAGTTGGTTGTTCAATGAATTTACACCATTGGATTCCTCCCACACACGTTATACCTCACCTAAAATGTTTGTGTGTGTACATATGTGTATGTTTATATACATTTATAATTTAGATTTAATTTCTTCAACATCTGAATGAAAACATGTGTTCTTCATCTTTCTTGAGCCTACTTATTTCTTTTTTTTCTTTTTTTTTTTTTTTGGTGAGCATGGGAATTGTCCCTCAGTTCTTCAGCTCAAGCCAAGTGCTCTATCACTTGAGCCATAGAGCCACTTCTAGATTCCTGGTGGTTTATTGGAAATAAGACTCTGATGGACTTTCCTGCCCAGGCTGGCTTTGAACCACAACCCTCAGATCTCAGACTCCTGAGTAGCTAGGTGTGAGCCTCTGGTGCTCAGCTTGAGCCTACTTCTTTTCTTTTTTCTTTCTTTCTTGTTGGCAGTAGGACTTCAACTCAGGTGCTGTCCCTGAGCCTATGCTCAAGGCTAGTTAGTGCTTTACCACTTTGAGCCATAGGCTCCACTACTGGTTTTCTGGCAGTCAATTGGAAATGAGTCTCATGAACTTTCCTGCCCAGGCTGGCTCTGAACCTCGATCCTCAGACCTCAGCCTCCTGAGTCGCTAAGATTATGGGTGTGAGCCACCGGCATCAGCCTTATTTCTCGTAATGTAATTTTTTTCCATGCCTATTCATTTCCTTGAAAATAACATAATATTATTCTTCTTAATGAGTAAAATTCCATTTGTGTGTGTGTATTACATGACATTTTCTTGACCCATTCATCCATTGAAGGGCATGTGAGCTGTTTTACAGCAATGAACATGGGTGTACAAGTGTCTTCACTATATCCTGAGGTGCAATCTTTTTCTGAGCCATTAATTAACATAAAAATATTTGGAATAAGAGATATATAAAAGTAGCTTTCCAAATTATTACTAAACATGACATTTGCTATAATAAACAAAAAGACAAATCCCTTTTCAAATAAAAATAATTATATATTAAAATTGTTAACCTACCTAAACTGAAAGAAGAGACATTACTTGGAATAATTCTGAAAAGTCCTACCTTTTCTTTGCAGCTGGAAAGCATGCTAATAATGCTAAGACAAACGGACTGGACTGAGAGCGCTGGGGACCAGTCTTCTGTTAGAATGGATAAACAGATATGACCATTGCTATAAACATGAGGGTGAATGGGAATATTTTCACCAGTAAACATGACCTATGAAAGAATAAAATTCCATTAACACTTGAATATTCTCTAATACTAAAAACTACAATATCCTCTACATATAACAAGTTCTGATATTTTAGGCAAAATAAAAACAAACTAAACTTGATTTCAGAAATAAGATATGCAACTACTTATTTGTCAATCCTCATTAACTCAGTAATATTTTCACTTATGAAAACCTATGTTATAAGAAAACCTAAATTACTTTAAATTTCCAACTACTTTTCACAAATACCCTTTAATTTTTCTAAAATTACGTAATTTTCACTAGTAAAAAAGCAAACTACATTTATAAGAATGTTTCCAATTCTATTCATTGCTCTGCATATAAAAATACAGTACACTAAAATTCCAAACAAAACAATTCATCTTTGAGATAATACAAATTACAGGATCACCCTATCACCTACAATAACACTAGCACCTAAGGTGCTATACACATTAGGAAATGACTGCTGAATAGTCTACCTCCTCTAAAATCATAATCCATTATGAGATTATTAATCAGCAAATACTTACATGTCTAGACAAAAACAAAAAAGGTTGAATGAGCCTTCCAATTAGTTAATGTTTTTCTCTGCCTTTCCTCTCATTCAATTCTTGTAACACCGCTTTTCCTTTCTCCATTTTTCCTCAGCACTGCTGTGAATGGCAATTTATCTATTATTCTCGTCTTCTGCCTTAATAATTCAACAAATATTCCAATATTTGTGTTTCTCAAATTTATCTATCTAAAACTAAAGAGGCACAAGAAAAAATATCCTACTTCAAAGTGCCTCAAAAGCCAGAAGTCTTAGCCAGGCACTGGTGGCTCATGCCCAAACTCTCAGGAGGCTGAGATCTGAGGCTAGCAGTTCAACGCTAGTCCAGGCAGGGAAGTCCATGAAAATTTTACCTCTAATTAACCACCAACAGAAAGAATTGGAGCTGTGGCTCAAGTGATAGAGCACTAGCTCTAAGCAAAAAAAGCACAGTGAATTTAAGGCATCAGAGCCATCCCCCCACCAAAAAAACCCAACAACAACAGAAGTCTTATACGCTATTTCAAGTCATTCATTCATTCATTCATTCATTCACTTTCCCTAAGGAAAGTGAATGAATCCAGGTATCTGCTAGGCAAGCATTCTACAAGTGAGAAATTTCCAAGAGAAATTGTCTATTTTTATATAAAATTTTAATGAGATGTAATAATATATTTGCTCTACAGTTTAGTAAAGTCTTTTTTTTTTTTTGTCGGTCATGGGGCTTGAACTCTGGGCCTGGGCGCTGTCCCTGAGCTCTTCAGCTCAAGGCGAGTATTTTTACCACTTGAGCCACAGCGCCACTTCCAAGTAAAGTCTTAATTCCTAATCATACCATTTAAAAAAAATCACTGAAGATCTGATTTTTTTTTTTAAAAAACCAGTAGCTTTTCTTTCTTCGCCAGTCCTAGGGCTTGAACTCAGGGCCTGGGCACTGTCCCTGAGCTTCTTTTGCTCAAGGCTAGTACTCTACCACTTGAGCCACAAGCACCTCTTCCAGCTTTTTCTGTTTATGTGGGGCTAAGGAATCAAACCCAGGGCTTCATGAAAGCTAGGCAAACACTCTACTACAAAGCCACTTTCCCAGCCCAGTAGCATTTCTATATATCAGTAATTAAGAGGCTGAGAAAGAAAGCAGGAAATCAATTTCATTCCAAGAGCCTCAAAAACAATAAAATACCTAGTCATTAACTGAAAACAGAAGAACTGAAAGATTTCTACAATGAAAACTATAAAATCTTGAAAAAAGTATTCCAAAACACCAGAAGATGAAAAATACCTCTCATGATCATGGATTGTCAAAATATCATAAATGATCACATTGACAAAAGCCTTCTACAAATATAATGCAATAACTTAATTTCCAATCTTTTTTTTTTTTGGTCCGGTCATGGGGTCTGAACTCTGGGCCTGGGTGCTGTCCCTCAGCTCTTCAGCTCATGGCTAGCGCTCTACCACTTGAGCCACAGCGCCACTTCCGGATTTTTTCTTTTTGCTTATGTGGTGCTGAGGACTCGAACCCAGGGCCTCAGGAATGCAAGGCAAGTGCTCTACCACTGAGCCACCTCCCCAGCCCCTCCAATCTCTTTCTTCACAGAAATAGGAAAGTCAACCCCAAAATTCATATGGAAGCATAAAAGACCTCCAATAGCAAAGGCAATTCTGAGCAAATAGCAATGCTGGGGTTATTACTATACCAAACTTCAAATTGTACTACAGAGTTTTGTTTGTTTTTTTTTTTTTGGGGTCCGGTCGTGGGGCCTGAACTCTGGGCCTGGGTGCTGTCCCTCAGCTCTTCAGCTCAAGGCTAGCACTCTACCACTTGAGCCACAGCGCCACTTCCAGCTTTTTTTTTTTCTGCTTATGTGGTGCTGAGGAATCAAACCCAGGGCCTCAAGCATGCAAGGCAAGCGCTCTACCACTGAGCCACCTTCCCAGCCCTGTACTACAGTTTTTAAAAAGAGCAAAACAGCATAGAATCAGCACAAAATCAGAGCCAAAGACCAATGAAACAGAACAGGAAGACAACTCAGGAGGAAAACCACTTAACTACAGTTATCTAATTTCCAACAAAGGAGCAACAGCACAGATTGGAGAACAGTTAACTTCCTCAAAAAACTGGCTATTAAGCTGGAGGCAGTGGCTCACACCTGCAATCAAAGCAACCTAGGAGACTGAAATCTGAGAACCAGAGTTCAAAGCTAGCTTTACAAGGAAAGTCCCTGAGACTCCTATCTTCAATTACCCACCTAAAAGCCAAAAGTAGAGCTAGGGCTCAAGTGGTAGAGCACTACCCTCGAGCACAAAAGCTCAGGACTGCACCCTGAATTCAAGCCCCAGCAGCGAGCTCAGTACTCAGATCCTAAGTTCAAGCCCCAGAACTGGCACAAAACAACAACAAAATGAACAAACACCTAATTATCTACTTGCAAGAGATTGAAACTTAAGCTTATCTCTTGTCATGTACAAAAATCAATTCCAAATGGATCAAAGAACTCAAGACTTAAAACTTTAAATATACCATAGGAAAACCATGAGAAATTATAGGCCTAATTATTTTCCATACAGGAATCCAATTGCCCAGAAAACAAGAAACCACAAATGATCCTAACTATGGGACTGCTTTGGGGGTGAGGGGAAGGAGACGGAAAAAGAAAGATGGAGAGTGAATAATTTCAAGATATACTGCAACTATGTATGTATGTATGAAGATGGCAGAAGGGACCTTAATGAAAGCTGTTGTTAGAGTGATAGGAAGGAGAAAGCAATAGAAAGGGTTATTTTTAGCAAAACAGTTTATCCACATCTGAAATACCATGGTGAAAACTCCTGGTACAATTAATACACATTCAGCAGGCTGAAGTGGTAGGCTCACTTGAACCTAGGAGTCCCAGGACAACAAAAAAAAATCATAGATACAATAAAAAAAAAAAAAAATCAAAGGTCCTATTTTCAGATTCAGAAGACATAATGAGATCTGAATATCTCAACAGATATAAATCAATACTTCCCAAAACAGACTTAAAAGTATGTCTCTTAGCCTTCTAAATATAGAATAGGTAAGAAAAATTATACCTTAACAGGAACTGATTAGTATTGTTGCAAGTATACATTTTTTTTCTCTTTATATTACAAAAGAGTCAATAAGAATGACCAGTATATGGCCAGAGTAATAACCAAAGTTTAATATGGAATGTGTTATGGGAAGTGAGAATAAACTATGCTTCTAATAGATACTTGGAATATCTAACTACAAGCCAGGTGCTGGTGGCTCACGCCTGCAATCCTAGGATGCAGGAGGCTGCAATCTGAGGAACATGGTCCAAAGATAGCCTGGGCAGGAAAGTCTGTAAGACTCATCTCCAATTAACCACCAGAAAACTGGGAGTGGTGCTGTGACTCAACGTGGTAGAGTACTAGCCTTGAACAAAAGAGCTCAGGGACACCACCCAAGCCCGGAGTTCAAGCCCCATGGCTGACCAAAAACAAAATCTAGCTATAAATAATTTTTCAAATATTACGCTTTGGCAAAGAAGTCTTTCACATAGTTTAGATGCTTCTAACATTTTAAATACACTAACATATGAGACTCATTTTCTTGGCTAAACACTGTAGGGAAACAAAAGCAGAATTTTTTCAAAGCATGCCTTTTCAAAGCCAGCATGTATTTTTTAAGAACTCAATTCAGTGTTATTGTAGTGGTGATATACAGAGGAATTACATATGAGTCAGCTAATGAGTACATTTCCTTATGTACAGTGTCTGTTTCCCTCATCCTCTCGCCTTCCCTCCCTCTTATCTCCACCCACCAGTTGTATAGTTCACTTTCATCAATGTCCAGTGAGCTCCACTGCTGCATTTTTTCACTTCTTTGGAAACTGTGTTGTCTTCTCAACTTCCCACAGATATGCATGTGAACACACTATATACAAGGTAAAGCATTCAGAATCTTTGGAGTTGGTTTCAGTATGTATATTATTTTATATAAATATGAAGAAGTGATCAGGTATTGCACCTTTATAATTCACTCCTTATACTATCCTTTTTTGGTCTCACTGTATGTGAGTATCTAGGACCCTGTGAAATTTGTTATATACTAATGTATTTTAGATCTAAACTTCCATATATCAAAGAGAACATGTGCCATTTGTCACTCTGAGCTTGGTTTACTTCATTTAATATGACTTGTTCTAGTTCTAACAATTTCTCTGCAAATGACATTATTTTATTTTAATGGCCAGGTCTGATGGTGAGATCTCTGATCCACTTTGAATTGCTGTTAGTGCATGGTGACAAGCAGGGATCCGCTCTTAGTTTTCTGAATATGGCTCCCAGTTTTCCCAACATCAACTGTTGAAGAGGCTATTTTTTTTCACACTGTATGTCTTGGCTCCCTTGTCAATATCAAGTAACGGTAAGTTTGTGGTTTTATTTCTGGGTTTTCTAATCTGTTCCACTGATCTCTTCAGGTCTATTTTTGTGTCAATACCAAGCTGTGTTGGGTTTTTTTTAATGGCTCTGTAACAGAGTTTGAAACCTGGTATTGTGATACCTCCCACATTTCCTTTTTTTTTTTTTTTTGCCCAGAATTGCTTTGACTATTGTAGGTCTTTGGTTGTTCCCTATAAATTTTTGGATCATTTTTTTCTATCTCAGTAAAGAATGTCATTGGGATTTTGATGGGGGCTGTATTGAATCTGAGTGTCATTTTTGGCAGTATGGCCATTTTCACAATATCGATCCTACCTATCCATGAATAAAAGACTGCATATATTTTTTAAACCTTAAATTCTGGCTGAACATCTCTATTCTCACTTTTAAAAAGCTAAAATAAAACTAAGAATTAAAGTAAAGCTTCAAAAATAAAAAAATTGAATTACTTGTCAATCTAATTGCAGAAGATCCTCCGAAAAGGCTTTGCCTTTAAATGGCTATGTTCTAAGAAGGTCATTGATATCTCAAGAATCTATCAGTGCTATACATAAGAAAGTGCAGCTGTAAGCAGTCTTGCAACACCACTTTTTAAGCCTGCCACAAGTGGTATTTCACTAAAAGTTTATAAGCATCAACTATAGTTTATGATGTTGTATGTATTTGTACAATGTGGTAGACATCTAGGATGGGAGTTCACAAAAATCTTAAAGAGTGCCGGGCGCTGGTGGCTCACGCCTGTAATCCTAGCTACGCAGGAGGCTGAGATCTGAGGATCGCGGTTCAAAGCCAGCCCGGGCAGGAGAGACTGTGAGACTCCTATCTCCAATAAACCACCAGAAAACCGGAAGTGGCGCTGTAGCTCAAGTGGTAGAGCGCTCGCCTTGAGCTGAAGAGCTGAGGGACAGCACCCAGGCCCAGAGTTCAAGTCCCACGACCGACAAAAAAAAAAAAAAAATCTTAAAGAGTATGAATATTTTTTGGAGTATTCTTTTTCTTATAGAAAACCCTCTGACCAGTAGGGTATTTTCATTCTGAACATAAGCAATTCCTGGATAATTTATTCCCTTGCCACAATTTTTTTTTAAGTGCCGCACACAAATAAGGTCCCTTTACCAAGATGTGAAGTGAAACAGTACTCTGCAAGTACCAAAGAACTTGGAAGTGATCTTCTTTGGCAAAAATAATAAAGTGTATCAGCAACCACCAAGAAAAATATACAGCCAAATGCAAAGGTTATCATGACATACATTGATAGCCAACTCACAGCACAAAAAGAAACCAGCATTCTTGGAGAGAAATGGTTAAACTTATATAGCCTGAAAGCTAAAAAGTATGCACAAACCAAAAGGAAATCTAAAGAAGAAAGAAATGAATGGAAAAAGACACCTATAGCTGAAACAGCAGACAATGTATAGGAAAAAAGAGCTGGAAATCAAGACGACAGAAACACAAGAGATTGAAATAAAAATCCATCAGCCCCAGGGCTGGGAAGGTGGCTCAGTGGTAGAGAGCTTGCCTTGCATGCATGAGGCCCTTGGTTTGATTCCTCAGCACCACATAAGCAAAAACAAAAAAGCCGGAAGTGGCGCTGTAGCTCAAGTGGTAGAGCGCTAGCCTTGAACTGAAGAGCTGAGGGACAGTGCCCAGACCGAGTTCAGGCCCCATGACCGGACCCAAAAATAAATAAATAAATAAATAATCCATCAGATCTCAACCATCCTTAAATAAAAAAGCAGAGGCTTTTAAACATGCTACACGCCAGGCTAATGTAGCCAATCTGAAATTTGTAGCAACCAAAGGGAAGTATAACTCAGTGGTAGCTTGCTGAGAATGTAGCGAGGATATGAGTTGAATCCCCAGCAAGAAGATAGGGCAAGGAAACGTATAGGAGTGTGAAAGAGGGTACAGGATAGGGGAGGAACCAAGTGGGACAACCATAAACTAGTCTACAATTATGAAAGCTCAGATACCAAGGTTTCTCTCTAGGGACAATATGACGCAATGTTTTCTTGGTTAAAATTATAAGCAGATGACAGCACTTAATGGGTAAGTATAAAAACTAGAATACAGAGACTAGAAATGTGTCTGGCTTTAGTGGCAGAGTGGTTGCCTAGTAAGCATGAGGCCCTGGGTTTGATTCCTCATTACCATATAAATGGGAAAAAAAAAACCCAAACCAGAAACAAAAAGCTGGCATACAAGCAGGGAGTTCATTGTTATAATAAAAAGTAAAGCAGGTATTTTATTATGTATAGTACATAATAAAAGTAGTCTGAAATTAGTATTTAACATAAATGACCAAAGACTGAAATTTTAATTTAAAATTTTGGCAAAAACTCTTGTGTGTGCCTGTGTGTGTGTGTGTATACACGTGCCAATACTAGAGCTATACCTCCAGGCCTTGCACCTTAGCCTTTTTTGCCCAAAGCTAACATTTTACCCATGGAGACATATGTCCACTTTCAGCTCCTACTTCCTGAATAAGTAGAGGCAAGAGACTCTGGGTTTGTTTGATTGGACTGGCTTTGAACCTCCATCTTCAGATCTAAAGCATCTTAGTACCCAGGATTACAGGTGTGAGCTACTAATGCCCAGATCCTTTTTTTTTTCTTTTTATGGGCCTAGAAATTGAACACAAAGCCTTACATGTACTAGGCAAACACCCTGCCACTGGATCTAAGTTCCCAAACCCAAATAATTTTTTAAAATTAGTGTTGTTTGGCACTGGCATCTTATGATTACAATACTAGCTCTCAGTATCTGGAGGATTTCAGTTTGAAGCCAACCTGGGAAGAAAAATCCAAGACTAGGCCAGGCACCGGTGGCTCACACCTGTAATCCTAGCTACTCAGGAGGCTGAGATCTAAGGATTGAAGTTCAAAGACAGCCCGGGCAGGAAAGTACATGAAAGTACATGAAACACAAATCTCCAATAAACCACCAGAAAACCAGAAGTGACAGAGCTCAAGTGGCAGAGCGCTAGCCTTGAGCAGAAAAGGTGAAAGGCAGTGCCCAGGCCCAGAGTTCAAGCCCCACAACTGACAAAAAAAAAAGTCCAAGACTATCTCTAAGTAACCAGCAAAAAGCCAGGCCAGAGGTATGGCTCATGGTAGAGCACCAGCCAGTAAGCAAGTCAAGCCAATGCAAGATCAAGTTCAAGCCTCAGTCCTGGGGGTTGGGAGGAAAGGAAAAAGAAAAAAAATTAGTGTATATTAATTGTACAAAAGGGTATAGTGTGGTATTTCCACACACAGACATCTCTAAACAATCTGTGTTTGTTTTTTCCTGGTCTGGGGGCTTGAATTCAGTCATGGCCTGTGCACTGTCCCTGAGCTTTTTTGCTCAAGGCTAACATTCGACCACTTGAGCCCCAGCTCCACTTCTAGCTTTTTGGTGGTTAACTGGAGATAAGGGTCTCATAGGTTTTCTGCATGGACTATCTCTGAACCATGATCCTCAAATCTCAGCTTTCTGAGTACCTAGTATTTATAGGCATGAGTCACTGGCACTCAGCTCCTTAAACAATTTTTAACAAGCCTATGAAGTACTTTGATCATATTTACCCTATCCTGCACCACCTCTTTCCCACTGGATCTCCTCACATTCCCCCCATTGTGTACTTACAGGAAAATAGGTGGAATTAAAAATAATCATAAATCATAAACTGAGAAAGACAAACATCACATCTTTACACAGAATCTAGTCTTAAAGTTAACAAGAAGTATGTGTCTGCCTCATCACATACTAAGAGAAGCACTTGTTTTGTCTTGGTGCTGGTATTAAGGCTTGAACTCAAGACATCAGGCTCTTGTGTGACTTTTTCCATTCAAGGCTGGCACTTTGCCACTTGAGCCACACTCCCACTTCCTAAAAAAATTTAAATAATGAAGAAAACATTACCAGTCTCAGAGCAGTAATATTATTTTCTCTATCAATAGACACCAGGAATATCGAATAACTTCTGTTACATGAGGACTTCAAAATTAACTGGTGTTAACAAAAAGAGATAGGGAGATAAAGATGGCTCATAAGCTAGTGTTTACCTAGCAAGCTCCAGACTCTGAGTTCTAGCCCCAGTAAACCTTGGGCTACCAAAAACAAACAAAAGCCCTACCATTCTGAAAGAATGGGAACAACTGTCCTAGAACTTGTTCCTTTCTACATATAATAATTTCATACATAATGTTTTACTTTCTGAAAAAAAATTACTGTAAGGGTAAGGAGACACTTTTTCCATGCTGCTACTTAACATTTAATAGGTAGTACGGCACAGGACACAGAAAAGACATAATTTTAAGTCCTGACTTCAACTAATCAGCTATCAAACCAAAAGTAAGATACTTCAACAAACTTCAGTTTTTTCACTTAGAAAACGTCATTAAGGGCTGGGAAAGTGGCTCAGTGGTAGAGCGCTTGCCTTGCATACATAAGGCCCTGGATTTGATTCCTCAGCACCACATAAATATGCAGGAAAAAAAAGCCGGAAGTGGCGCTGTGGCTCAAGTGGTAGAGCGCTAGCCTTGAGCTGAAGAGCTGAGGGACAGTGCCCAGGCCCAGAGTTCAGGCCCACGACTGAGAGAAAAAAAAAAACAAACTTCATTAAGATAAATGTAGTAGAATGCTGGGAGCAATTTATAGAGAAAGATTAAGTTCTAGTACATTTAAATGCCAAGCTAATGACCTAATTTCAAGAGCTATTGGAGTAGTTCAAGTAGTAGAATGTTTGCCTACCAAGTACAAGGCCCTGAGTTCAAACCTAATACTGGAAATAAATAAATAAATAAATAAATAAATAAATACTTGATTCTGCAGGAAATACAAAAATCATTTAGATGATTTTTTTTTTTTTTGCCAGTCCTAGGGCTTGAACTGAGGGCCTGAGCACTGTCCCTGGGCTTTTGCTCAAGACTGGCACTATATAAGCCACAGCACCACTTCTATCTTTTTTTGTTTATATGGTATTGAGGAATCAAACTCAGGGCTTCATGAATGGTAGGCAAGCACTCTACCACTAAGCCACATTCCCAGCCCTAGAGATTTTTTTTTAATGGGGATGACAGGAAGTTAGGAGTACGGTATGATTTGTGGTCCAGGGTGCAGTGGTAATGTTTAAGTAGTATTAATAAGGGTAGGGGATGCAGGCCAGGTAGAGGTTTTACCTGGAGTGTGCAAGGCCTTTGGTTAATTTCTAGCACCTTATGCCTTCATAAAAATCTAATGGAATCATGAAAGAAGGTATATAGTAAAAGAACTAGAAGCTACTGATAAAACCATAGGTTTCAGCATGATGGTAAGATGAAAAATGAATAGTTAATTTAAGCATTGCAAAAGCAGTTTGAAAATCAAATATGGAAGAAAAGAAAATGATTTAACATAAAGCAGAACAGTAACCCATGTTTTACTTTCCTTTCTTACTACTGGAAAAGGTTGAATTTATTTTTTGCCAGTCCTGGGGCTTAAACTCAGGGTCTGGGCACTGTTCCTGAGCTTCTTTTGCTCAAGGCTAGCACTCAACCACTTGAGCCACAGTGCCACTTCCAGTATTTTCTGTTTATGTGGTACTGAGGAATCGAACCCAGGGCTTCATGCATGCTAGGCAAGCACTCTATCACTAAGCCATATTCCCAGCCCTGGAAAGAGCTGAATTTAAATGAGTCAAATTTGAAATGTCTGGAGACAAGTAAGTGTGCCCAAAACATGGCTTGAGAGTAAACTTTATAAAGAAGAGAGATAAAAGCTAGGTAACAGTGGCTAATGCTTGTAAGCCTACTCAAGAGGCTGAGTTCTGAGGATCAATGTTCAAATTCAGCTTGGTCAGGAAAGCCCAAAAGAATCTTATCTCCAATTAACTAGCAAAAAGCCTGAAACAGAACTGTGGCTCAAGTAGTAGAGTGCCTGCCACCCTTTGGGAAAAAAACTACTAAGGGGAAGAAAATAAATAGGTGTGTGTGCATCAGTAGGTCTCTGAGTTAGCCTTTACAGATGGCTGAAGATTAGTAGAGCAAAGAATGAATAAGAACCTGTAAAACATCAAAATCAAAAGACCAGGCATCAGCAAAATCAGTGAAGGAAATGGAATTTCAAGTAAAATCAAAGAATTTATTAGAAATCCTATTACCAAAAGAAAAATTGAAGATGAGAAAATATTTAAGTTTGATATTTAATTCAGAGTAAGAGACCACTTTTTTTTTTTTCCCCAATCATGGGACTTGAACTCTGGACCTGAGTACTGTCCCTCACCTCTTCAGCTCAAGGTAAGCGCTCTAACATTTGAGCCACCATGCCAGTCCTGTTTTCTGGTGGTTAACTGGAGATAAGAGTCTTGCAGACTTTTTTGCCCAGGCTGGCTTTGAACCGTGATCCTCAGATCTCAGCCTCCTGAGTAGCTAGGATTACAGGCGTGAGTCACAAGGGCTAAACTTTTTTTAACCTTGGTTTTATGTTTTCAAAAATGCTGAAAAAAATCTAACTTCAAGAGTAAGCCTTCCTCAATTCCCCCATCTAGCTGAAAAGAGTCTGAGCTGGGTCACAATGTTGCTAACGAAAGGTACAAAAGGCCAAAGGTAACCAAAGGATGGATATCATAAGTCAACAGAGAAAAGATAGTTTTTTGGAGAGAAGGAAGACATTTGCTTTGGCTTTTGATTTTAGCCTACAGATGCTTCTTATATATAAGAATGACAGAATATTCCTTTACTTTCGATGTTTATTCAAATGGTAAAAGAGAGCCCCCACCCCAAAGTCTTAACAGTTTTCTACTTACATGAAATCTTTAGAATCCAAAGCATAAGTATCTATTTAATACTATGCCTTAAAATGATTTCCCTTCTAAGTACAATGACTTCTTCTATATGGACAAGAAAAGATCAAGTTATGTTTGGGATATCGTGCTTAAAGCAGCAACAAAGACTTTCCTCAACACAATAAACTTTAGCACATGACAAGCCTAATTTCAGGCATTTGATTCACTTTCTAGAATATTTCATTAATTCGCAGTATTACAGGAGGCTGGTATTGAATCTCACCATTTAGCCAATGAATCTCAAAATCCTCAAATTTAAAAAACAGGTTACTTTGTTATAATAATTCTCTGAAGAGTAAGTTACTCTAGAGTAACTCATTTATCCATCCACAAAGCCAGAAACCTGGAAGTCATCCTAGAGTCTCCCTTTTCCTAACTTCCAATCAATCATTTACTAGAGTTAAGTAATTCTCAAAACTGTTCCTCTACCACCATTATACTTTGAGTATTAAGCCATTAAACTATGATCTAAAGTATAACAATGAAATTTAGGACTGCTATCTATGTCTTTAACATCTGCTCATAACTCTGTCCTTGTATACTCTAAGGCTACAAAAACATCGTGTCAGTGGAAATCAAACATGCATTCCTTCCTATGAACCTGCACTTCTCTACCACTCTTTTAATCACCTGATCAAGAAAAAAAAATGATGGTCATCATTTGAAAATGTTCATTTCTCCAATAACTCAAGAGTTCTGGTTAGATTTTTTTTGTTCTGCTAAAACCCCTAATAAGAAACAATCTCCAGTTCTTGGAAGCACAAAAGCAGGATAGTCCAAGACTCAAAGTAAAATGTTCCTAAGATCTTGATTACAAATAAGATATGAGAGATTATTTACAGTAAGAAAAATAAGGTAGTACTGAATAAAAAATCTGGAAAACATCAAAATCAAAAGAGCAGATATCAGCAAAATCAGTGAAGGAAATGGAATTTGAAGTAAAATGACAGAATTTATTTGAAATCCTACAACAAAATTCTATAATGAATGAACAAATCCACCCAGGTTTATAATGAGTTTCTTTTATACATCTCTAGTTAGTGAAAAACCCCTCATTTGACTGGGATAGCTCATCAGTAGAGTGCTTGCTTAGCATAAAGCCCTGGTTTACATCTCCAGCACTGAAAGGAAAAAAAAAAACAAAAACAGGACAAGAAAAACCACGAATTCAGCATTTAGCTGTAATAATAATAATGCAGTGAAAATTTTAAAGCAAGGTAATTACCTGAGGAGAGTCAAAAGGATATCGACTACTAAACTTAAAAAGAAGTTGAAATTTTTCCCCTTCATATAAGGTACCTGGTGCACCTTCCATGTCTACGATCCACCTGTAAGGCGAAAAAAAACAAAAACAAATTAAAACGTGAAATAACTATGAGGAGGAGGAAAGAAAGACTAAGATGCCAGCTACTCATCCTTCACCCAACTCTCAGGAAGACTTTTTTTTTTTGGTCAGTCATGGGGCTTGAACGCTGGGCCTGGGCACTGTCCCTGAGCTCTTCAGCTCAAGGCTAGTACTCTACCACTTGAGCCACATTGCTACTTCTGGTTTTCTGATGGTTAACTGGAGTCTCACAGACTTTCCTTGCCCGGGCTGGCTTTAAACCCCAACCCTTAGACCTCAGCCTCCTCAGTAGCTAGGATTACAAGCGTGAGCCATTGACACCCAGCTCCCTCTCATTTTCTGTAAAAGGAACGGGGTAGAGGCTAGACAGCAAAGATAACAGAGCAGTATTTAGAAGCAAAGGTAAATATCAATCATTAAGAATGAGTTCCAGGGTCTGGGAATTGGCTCAGTGGTAGAGTGCTTGCCTAGTATGCATGAAACCCTGGGTTCAATTCCTTAGTACCACATAAAAAAAGCCAGAAGTGGCACTGTGGCTCATGTGGTAGAGTGCTAGTCTTGAGCAAAAAACAAAAACAGAAAACCACCACCACCACCAACAACAACAACAAAGTACAAGGACAGTGCCCAGACCTGAGTTCAAGCCCCAGGACTGGCAAAAAAGAAAAAAAGAAAAAAAAAAAATGAGTTCTGGGTTCAGGGCTCACACCTGTAATCCTGGGTCCACAGGAGATTTAGGAGGGAGGACTGAAGTCCAAGGCCAGTCCAGCCAGGAAAAAACAAGAGAATCTATTTGAAAAATAAGAGCTCAAGCGATAGCCAGCTTGCCTAGCAATCACAAAGCCTACAATTCAAACTACAATGCTACTATAAACTAAAAAAAAAGAATTCCAAATCACATCTATCATATCTAATTATTGTAGTTGACTAATTCCTTTAATCTTATTCTTTTCGGGTATGAAATTTTATTCAGGTTTATTTTAATTTTGTCTGAAACTGGGATTTGAACTCTTTAATCTGACACTTGCTTTCACTCATCAGCTGTGTTTTACCACCTGAGCCATGCCTCCAATCAAAACTTTTATTTTAAATATTGGAAAACTGGAGCTGGTGATGCATACTTCAGTGACAGCGTACTCCCCTACTACATTTGTGGCCCTAGGTTCAATCCCCAGTACTGCCAAAAAATACAGAATAAGTTAAAATACATAAATAAATACAGAGAAACAAAAAGATGTAAGTTAAAGACACTATTTTCGGGTTCTAGTCATTATTCCACATAGTATGGAATTATAAGTACATAAATAAACAAATAGACTTATTGTCTGAAATCAGCTAAAGCACACAAATGCTAAGTTCTACTATTGTAAACTAAGGGTATTGGAAGACATATGATACCACATATACTAAAAATCTAGCACACTCAACACTGGAAGGAGCATAGAGAAAAACCAATACAATGTTTTTTGTTTTTTTTTTGTCAGATGTGGGGCTTGAACTCCGGGCCTGGGCACTGTCCCTAAGCTCTTCAGCTCAAGGCAAGCACTCTACCACTTGAGCTACAGCGCCACTTCCGGTTGTCTGGTGGTTTATTGGAGATAAGAGTTTCATGGACTTTCCTGCCCAGGCTGGCTTTGAACTGCAATCCTCCGTCAGCCACCAGAGCCTGGCCAATGCAATGTTTTTAAAAGCTACATTAAAATGAAAAAATTACTAGAGATTTTAGATCAGTGTAGAGCTCCTGTCTAACATGATGGAGCAGCCCAGGCTTCCAATCCCAGCACCACAAACATAAGAACAAACCAACAAGCACACACACACTCTTCCTTCCCTTCTATACTCCTACCTCCCTTAGAACTGGGTGCTTCAAAGTCCTTTCTTATCTCTGCCCCTGGCTCCACAGACCCAGTTATCCACTTTCCTGACTGTTATGAGAGGGTTTTCTTGATACTCTTTGACTTTGTTTATATGTCATTTTTTAGGACATACAACATACAACATTTAATTGTGACCTATATATGGGCAGCTTTTAAGTAACATAAGCAAATACCCCATTTAAGTAAATATCCCATTCATCTCTGTAAAGTAGGTTCAAGACACAATTTTCAACATTGTACATGGTAATTTTTCATAACCTTTGCTAATTAAAAACGTAATATACACTCATAGAAAATTTAGAAGAAGGGCTGGGAAGGTGGCTCAGTGGTAGAGTGCTTGCCTTGCATGCATAAGGCCCTGAGTTCAATTCCTCAGCACCACACAAGTAGAAAAAGCCGGAATGGCAGGCTCAAGTGGTAGAGCTCTAGCCTTGAGCTGAAGAGCTGAGGGACAGCACCCAGGCCCAGAGTTCAGGCCCCATGGCCAGAAAAAAAAAAAAAAATCACCCAGAGATAACCATTTCTGGGATCTATTTTGTGGAGTGGTGGTTTCATTTAATCATTTTGCAGTTTCCCACATCATCATAGCTGGAAGAAATGAAAACATTATGTGAACTTTGAAACTGTATTAATTTAGACCACTATGGGGTTGATGGCATGGTTCAGTTAGTAGAGAGACAGCCAATAAGCAAAAGGGTCAGGTACTGAGTTTAAGTCCTGATCTCAGACCAAAAAAAAAAAAAAAGGAGACCACCAGCATTTGATTCTGATAATCAGTGTATAGCCTAAAGATGCAATGGGAAAAGGGAATGTGTCAATTCCTATATTCCCGGACTTTTTACTATAATACTAAGAGTTGACTTATTGCATATGTGGGTGGGATATACATACGTTTTTTAGCAATGGGGTTGAAATTGATGGGCCTGCTAGTCAAGTGTTCTACCAATTAAATCAAGCCCTAGCCCTTTTTTCCTTTATTCTTTAGCTAGGGTGGCACATTTATTGATTGCTCTGGGCCAGCCTGGACCATAATTCTACCTATTCCTCTCCAAAAGCTGGGATTACAGACATGAATCACCACAACTGACTTATTGATAGAGAAGGGTCTCACAAACTTTTTGCCAGACTGACCTCAAACCACAATTCTCTCAAGGACCACTACCCAAGTAGCTGAAATTACAAGCTTATGCCCACCATGTCTGACTAACATTTTAAATTTGGTATTTTTTCCCCCACAAACCCTGACTCCTAATTACATAGAAACAGTAATTTCACTTTACAGGAAAAACTGGCTTGAAATCATATTATCTCCTCTTTTCTTTCTTCTTTCCTTTCTTCATCCTTATACCTCCCTCCTTTCTTTTTCTTTTCTCTTCTGAAATAAGAGTATGACTATGCTGCTAGGGCTTGTTTTGAATGTCTGGGATCATTCTATGCCTCAACTTCCTGGGACAACAGGTGTGAACCACTGCACTCATCCATTAAGCTTTTCTAATGATTTTTTTTCTTACATAATGACTGCATACAACTCAACTGATGCCATTTCACTACAGTACCTTGACAAACTCCTTCTCTATTATTGTTTGCACTGTTTTCAAATTACTTCTAAAATTGGAAAGTGAAGGCATGGCTCAAAAGTGAGACCCTACCAAGACTGAAGCCAGTTCACTCCCCAGTACCACTAAAAAAATAAATTAATTAACCAGCATTGTACACCAAGCACAGATAGACCATGCACGCCTAGCTTTTCAGGAGATTGAGAAAAACCTTGGAAATGAAGGTTCAAAGTCAGCATGGGCAGAAACATCTAAACAACACCATCTCGACAAAATGAGCCAGGAGGCAGAGATCTGAGGATAGTGCTTCAAAGCCAGCCTGAGCAGGAAAATCTGTGAGACTCTTATCTCCAATTACCCCCAGAAAAACCAGAAGTGGAGCTGTGGCTCAAAGTGGTAAAGCACTAGCTTTGAGCAAATCTCAAGGATAATGGCCAGGCTCTGAGTTCAAGCCCCACAACCAACAACCACAACCACAAGAACAAAACAGCAAAAAGCAGGGAAAGTATGTCTCAAGTAATAGAGCACCAGCCAAATAAGCAAATAGGGCACAGTGAAAGCCATGAATTCAAATCTCTGTACAGGAAAAATAAAATTTATATATGCAATCAATTTTGTTTTACATCAATGTATAATACTGTACACATTTTGCCTAATTTATAAAATGAATCTTTTATTCGCATTCAATTTTACGTGCCTCCCTCTGACCCCCCTCCCCCGCCCCTCCAGTCCCGGGGCTTGAATTCAAGGTCTGAGCACTGTCCCTGAGCTTCTTTTGCTCAAGGCTAGCACTCTATTATGAGCCACAGCACCACTTCTGTTTATGTAGTACTGAGGAACTGAACCCAGGGCTTCATGCATGCTAGGCAAGTACTCTACCACTAAGCCACATACATTCCCAGCCCTGCAATCTTCGCTACTGTTGTAGGAACAACCTGTTTCTTCTATTCATATGTAAGATCACCTCAGTGTGAGTGGAAGCTATGTGTGGGTTTTCTGACCATGAGTTGTCTGTCTGTTAAGTGCTGTGGTACACCTTGTGTATATTCAAGAAGGCTTTGTGCTTGCTCTCTCAGCTAGTTCTCTACCATTTGAGCCATGCCTACAGCCCAGCTTTCCACTGTTGTTTTTTTTTTCATTTTAAAAACTATTTTTAGGGGCTAGGAAGGTGGCTCAGTGGTACAGTGCTTGCCTTGCATACACGAGGCCTTAGGTTGGATTCCTCAGCACCACATAAGCAGAAAAAGCCAGAAGTGGCACTGTGGCTCAAGTGGTAGAGTACCAGCCTTGAGCTGAAGAGCTTAGGAAGCACCCAAGCCCAGAGTTCAGGCCCCATGACCGACCCCCCCCAAAAGTCCTTATCTTCAATAAAAGAGCACTGTTCACTGGATGGTAACAGAAGCTCTTTATGACCTGTTTCCAGAAGGGTCCGCTTATTAATCCTTACTTGTGCAAAGTATCATGGAAAATTGGGTCTGCCCTTGTATTATTTACCATTAGAAAATTTTTTTATCTTTTTTTTTCTTGCCTATGTTTTTCCAAACAGAATTGAAAAGTTAACAAGAGACTCTGTAACTGTAACGTGAGCTACTGGCTGCCCTGCCGGCCCCCTCCACATTTCCACATTTTCCACCGGGGCTGGCTCCCCAACCCACCAGGTGCTGCTAAGTTCGGGCTTCCTGGGGCAGCCATTTTGGCTGTTAGTATGGCATCTGCTCTGCTGGTTATTTTGAAGCTGGTGTCTCTTGGACTTTTCTGCCTGGGCCAACTTCAAATAGACTCTGGATCTCAGCCTCATGAGTGGCTAGGATTACAGGCATAAACCATGGGTGCCTGGCTTAATTATGTAATCTCAGAGAATATTATTAATTATATTAATACACTTTACTGTATTTTCCTATTGGTACAAGAGGAATATGACAAAATATGAAAAAACTTTACAAAAAGTGAATATATGTTCATACATTACCAGCAATAGAAGCAAGACATTATAAAAACTACTAGCTGGCACCAGTGGCTCATGCCTGTGATCCTAGCTACTCAGGAGGCTGAGATTTGAAGAATGTAGCTGGAAGCCATCCCAGGCAGGAAAATCTGTAAAATTCTTATCTTCAATTAACCACCAAAAAAGCCAGAAGTGGTAGAGTTCTAACCTTGAAAAAAAAGCTCAGAAACAGTTTCTAGGCCAGGTGTTCAAGTCCCAAGACTGGCGCAAAAAGAAAAACACACAAAAAAAATAAATACTTACTGTGTAATTGAATTCTGAACACTCTTTTCATTTAAGGTCATTCCAGGAGGTGGGTCATTTTGCAAAGCCAACAGCTCTTTCTGTAGTCGTTTCTGAAAGCAATAATAGTAATTTGTACTTTCATCTTTAATGTCTTTCTAGATACAGTCTGTAACTACTGAATAAATTCCCTCTAAATGCTCATATCTTTACAAGCCCCCTGGATCTTATATTTTATATGCCCAATTCTCAAAATTTGAATTGTCTACTCTAAAATTCACAATCTAATATCATAATGGAGGACAGTTGTGGATAAAACTTTAAGACATCCTAGCCACTCTACTGAGGTTTTAAAGTTTCTAGATTAAAGACAGTTTTTTTTTTTGGTCAGTCATGGGGCTTGAACTGTGGGCCTGGGCACTGGCCCCTGAGCTCTTCAGCTCAAGGCAAGCGCTCTACCACTTGAGCTACAGAACCACTTCCAATTTTTTGAGTGGTTTTATTAGAGATAAGAGTCTCACTGACTTTCCTGCCTGGGCTGGCTTTGAACCATGATCCTCAAATCTCAGCTTCCTGAGTAGTAGGATTACAGGCATGAGCCACTGGAGTCCAGAAGATTTTGCTGCTTTCTAGTTTTGAAAATTATACTTTCCATAATCACTAAAGAACTTGTATATAATTTTGGATAGACAAGCTTTCCTTAGATTTTTAATTTTTTGGGGTCCAGTCATAGGCCGGAACTCTGAGTCTGGGCGCTGCCCCTCAGCTCTTCAGCTCAAGGCTAGCGCTCTACCACTTGAGCCACAGCGCCACTTCTGGCTTTTTTTTTTTTTGCTTATGGGTGCTGAGGAATCGAACCTAGGGCCTCAAGCATGCAAGGTAAGCGCTTTACCACTGGCCACCTTCCTAGCCCCTCCTTAGATTTAAAAAAATAAATAAAAACCCAAAACGTTAACTATTAGACCAAGGACAGATAAGGCTATTGGCTCTAAAATGGCTTTGTATTTTACATTTCTCTTTGTGAGTATGTGGATCTTGGTATTAGGGCTTGAACTCTGGGCCTCACACTCTTGCTTGGCGTTTTTGGTCAAGGCTAGTACTCAAATCACTAGAATCACAATTCTACTTCTGGCTTTTTGGTGGTTAATTGGAGATTATTGTCTCAAGGGCTTTTCTGCTCCGACTAGCTTTGAACTGTCATCATCACAGGCATGAGCCTTTGTTAACATCCATGGGAATTTCTTTTTTGGTTTATCCCTCCCTCATTTTCTCCTGCTTTCCTTTCCCCACTCCCCTCTCCTCCCAAGATTACCTTATAATTCTTGTCATAAGAGAACACAAATGCCTTTCCACAACTCAAGAATACTTAAGTCTGTTTTGAATATGAAGCACTATTATTAACAGCAATGTTTCTATATCTTTTCAATTCACAACATCTTTAAATAAACTTAGTCATTCTAATGTCACTACACACTAGAACCTTCTATTTTGTTTCAAATTACTGTAATACTTTTTTTTCCCACTTTTTTAAAGTTGTTATTATAATAAGTGACCATAGAGGGATTACATTTACCTAAGTCAGGTAAAGAGTACATTTCTTTTTGGATAATTTTACTCCTTCCCTTGCTCTCCCAGTTTTTTCCTCCCATCCCCACCGACAAGTTGTGTAGTTCAACATAGTGTCTAGTGAGTAACTCTGCCTTGTAATTGACATTAAGTTGCCTGAGAAACT
Organism: Dipodomys spectabilis; assembly: GCF_019054845.1. Taxonomy (NCBI): domain Eukaryota; kingdom Metazoa; phylum Chordata; class Mammalia; order Rodentia; family Heteromyidae; genus Dipodomys; species Dipodomys spectabilis. Next base: position 88,757 of record NW_024870740.1, read on the forward strand.
TTTTATCTGACCTTGCAATAATCCATTACCTTCAACTTGTGATCTCAGCAGTCCTCCAAAATGTAAATATTTACAAGTTAAATGTCATTTAAAAGAAATTTAGCTATATAAAATAGAAATTTGCTTACATGATTTTGACTAAATGAGGAATATATCTGTAAAATAACGTTAGATTTTTTTTTCATTATCTTTAAACAGTTGTACAAAGCACCTGACATTTAACAAAGCAGTTTGTGTCATTTCAACATTCTCATCTCCAACAGTTTTTTCTTTTTATTTTCAACAAGATTTTTCATGTGTGTGTCGGTCTTGGGACTTGAACGCAGGGCCTGGATGCTGTCCTTGTGCTTTTTTTGCTCAGGGCTAATACTCTACCACTTGAGCCACAGTTCCACTTCTGGTTTTTTTTGTTTTTTTTTAAGTTAATTGGAGGCAAGAGTCTCATGGACTTTCCTGCCTGGGCTGGCTTCAAACCACAAACCTTAGATCTCAGCCTTTTGAGAAGCTAGGATTACAGGCATGAACTATCAGTGCACGGCTAAGAACAAGATTTTTTTTTTTTGGGGGGGGGGGGGGGTCCGGTCGTGGGGCCTGAACTCTGGGCCTGGGCACTATCCCTCAGCTCTTCAGCTCAAGGCTAGCGCTCTACCACTTGAACCACAGAACCACTTCCGGCTTTTTTCTTTTTGCTTATGTGGTGCTGAGGAATTTAACCCAGTGCCTCAGGCATGCAAGACAAGCACTCTACCACTGAGCCACCTTCCCAGGCCCTAAGAACAAGATTTTTAACTGAGTGGAGTGAAATAGAATCTCAGTTTTGTTTTGATTTGCCTCCTCCTTTATGACTAAAGTGTCAACAACTCCTTCATGTGTTGGAGCTGGCCACTAGTGTAACTTCTGAGAACTGGTTGGACAAGTCATAGCCTGCCTAACAAACTCAAGACCACTAAGTTTTAAATCTAATATTTTCAGAGACAGAAAAAAGAAAAAGGTATTTAAAGAAGAACACTCTCACTAGTTGGATTATTCTTCTGATGTTTAATTTTTCAATCTTTTTATATATTCAGGATATTAATCCTTTCTCTAAACAAAAGATTTGTTTTTTAAATTTTATTGCCAAGCTGATGTACAGAGGGGTTATAGTTAGTGAAATTATCGGTTATGGGGCTTGAACTCAGGGCCTGAGTGCTGTCCGAGCCTGTGTTCAAGGATAGTGTTCTACCACTTGAGCCACTTCCATTTTTTGAGTGGTTAATTAGAGGTAAGTCTCACAGGGACTTTTCTGCCTGGGCTGGATTTGAACCACAATCCTCAGATCTCAGCCACCTGAGTAGCTGGGATTCCAGGCATTAGCCACTGGGCCTGGATAGATTTTCTTGCATTTAGTAGGTCGTCTCTTGATTCTAGTGTGTCTTTTGCTATATAGTAGCTTTTGGATAACAATCCCATTTGCCAGTTCTTGCTCTTATTTCCTCAGCAATTGGTATTTCTATTTCGAAAGTTGTTGCTCATGCCTAAAACCACTTCAGGTATGTTTTTTCTCTAGTAGTTTCAAGTCTTAAATCAAGATCTTTAATCCATTTTTCTGTAAGGTGAGGGATTTAGTTTCAGTCTAAATTCTAACAGAATTTGTCTTTTCTCCAATGTACAGTTGAAAATCTGTAGGTTTATTTCTGGATCTACTACTGTATTCCATTGGCACGAATCTTTTTTTTTTTTTTTTTTGCTTTTTGCTTATGTGGTGCTGAGGAATCAAATCCAGGGCCTCAGGCATGCAAGGCAAGCGCTCTACCACTGAGCCACCTTCCCAGCCCCGGCCTGAGTCTGTTTTATGCCAGTACCTCGCTCTTTGTTACTATGGTTCTGTGATACAGTTTGAGGTCAGGTATTGTGGTAACTACAGCACTGCTCTCATTATTCAGGACTGACAATGATTTGGAGTCTTATGATTTCATAACAATTTTAGGACTGATTTTTCTATTTCTGTGAAGAATGATGTTGGAATTTTGATCATATTGAATATGTAGATCCATTTGATCATACTGAATCTGTAGAATAGTTAGCACAGCCAATCAATTTCCAGGAAAATCTTGCCCACCCACAAAGGTGGGACGGTTTACTGTCCTCTAGTGTTGTCTTCAGTATTTTAGTTTTCATTGTAGAGGTTTCATTTCCTGATTTTATTGCTAGTTTTGCTTTCTAAGGCTAGTTTGGGATTTTCTCTTTTTTTTTTTTCTCGGTCTGATCATTATTAGCATATAGAAGTTGACTTTTGTTTGATTCTGCATCTTACTACTGAATTTGTGTGTGGATGTGTGTGCAGTGTCTTTAAGTACAGAATCATAACATCTGTAAACAGAGATAATTTGACTTTCTTTTCTAGTTGTTTTCCATCTTTTTCTTTCCTTTGCCTTATTGTCTGTCTAGGAATTAATGCACTATGTAGAATAAGAGTGGGAAAGACACTGTATTCTCATTAGTTCTGTACCATATTCCTCAACTCAAAATGTCAGTGCCTGTTCAAACATAAAACGCATAATGTTAAACCAAATTTAAATATGTCAAACACAGCTCTAGCATAATCAAGAAAGGAGATATAAAGGGTAAATACAAAAACTGAATTTTTTCCTAAGGTCTAGCATAGATCTCCAACATTCTGCTTTTTGGACTTAAACTATTAATAGTAATTAATGTTGCGAAAGTTATTAGAATCATAACATCTATAAACCAAAAAGAGTGACATTCATAAATTTATTTGACCCTTTAGTTAGTAACCGTGACAGCTTGATATCCTTGTTTGTTCTAACTACCATTTATTATCAGAAATCTGTCACGTCACTGACATTCTTTTTTTTCTCCTCTATCCACTGTGTCCCTGGTTATTATTTTGGTGTAATAATCCCAACTCATTTTCAGTGCTGGCATTAATAATGGCTGACCTTTACTGCTTTATTTATTTTCCCAATGATGGGGCTTGAACTTAGGGTCCAAGCACTGTCGCTGAGCTGCATATGCTCAAGGCTAGCACTCTACCACTTGAGCCACAGTACCACTTCTGGCTTTTTCTGTTTATGTAAAACTGAGGAATTTAACACAGGGCTTCATGCACGCTAGGCAAGCACTCTACCACTAAGCCATATTCCCAGCTCCCATTTACTGCTTTATGTTCATCTAACTGTTCTATACTGCCTTACTAAAAGCAACAGGTGACATTAGAAATGCACATGAGTGGTCCACAGACCACACTTTCTACAGCAGTGTTAAAGCATACTTTACACCAATAATTCAGTCTTTGCCTCTTCGGCTATTGATTATTTTTTCCAACACCTATGTTTAGATATAAATTGGAGATTTTTGCTGTTTTAGATGGTTGACGATGATAGGCACGCTAATACAGAAAAGGCACTACTATAGTTTTGTTTTGTTTAACCACTGAATATTTACTGTGTAGGCTGAAAAAGACTACATCAAACAAAATGCTCCAACTCTTGAAAGTATGTGTTTTTAGATAGCATTCTAGACTCATTTATTTCTAAATGGGATCAGCTTCTATATAGCAATTCATTTCTATTAATACGCATTGAAACTAAAGTAAAAATCAGGACAGAATAAATCTTTTTGCTTTAGCTTTCACAGGTCCTGGGCCTTAAACTCTGAGCCTGGACTCTGTCCTTAAGCTATTTTTGCCCAAGGTTATAGCACTCTACCCCAGCACCACTTCTGGCTTTTTCTGTGATTAACTGGAGATAACTGTCTCAAAAGACTTTCCTACCTGGACTGGCTTCAAACCAAGATCCTCAGATCTCAGCTAGGATTACAGGTGTGAGCCACCGGTACCTGACAAAGTGAATCACTCAATTCTTTTCCCTTTTTTTTTCTTTTTGGTTGGTCGTGGGGCCTGAACTCAGGACCTGGGTTCTGTCCCTGAGCTTTTTCACTCAAGGCTAGCATTCTGTCACTTTGAGCCACAATGCCACTTCCCAGAATAAATCTCCTCACTAATAAATAGGATAGTCAATTTGGCAAACATTCTTCTTCCAGAAAACTTACATTAAACTGGGGCAAGAAATGGTTAATTAATAACAAAGCATGTTTAACATAATGGAGCAAACTAGGGATTAAGTAGTGGGTACATTCACATCTTGTTAAGTTTTATCTAAATGTGACACGTTAAGAAACTATTTTCTAAAGATATAATACACGTGTATGTGCTTGAAGATAGGGCCTGGGAGCTGTCCTTCAGCTTTTTCACTGAAGGCTGAAACTCTTGAGTCACATCTCCAATTCCAGCTCTTTGGAAGTTAAATGGAGATAAGGGTCTCAGGGACTTTTCTATTTCTACCCAGACTGGCTTGAAATCTTGATCCTTCTCAGGCCCCAAAATAGCTAATTACAGGCATGAGTTACCTGCATGCCCAGCTTAAATAATCAACAATATTTAATAGTATTTCACCTAACAACCAGATGAAGTGGAAGGTTAACATAATGGGAAAATATAATACTGTATTTGATAACAGCATTACCCCAACCAATAACTATTACTTTTTTCCTCAAAGTATTCTGAAACATTTTTAACAATCTCATTTCTCTTTGTGAAGTGACATGCTAGACAATTAAATAATTTTACTTTACTTTAAAATGTACCAGAATATACACAAATTAAGAAAATATATGGGGCTGGGAAGGTGGCTCAGTGATAGAGCGCTTGCCTTGCATGTCTGAGGCCCTGGGTTCGATTCCTCAGCACCACATAAGCAAAAAGAAAAAAAGCTGAAGTGGCTCTGTGGCTCAGATGGTAGAGCGCTAGCCTTGAGCTGAAGGGCTGAGGGACAGCGCCCAGGTCCAGAGTTCAGGCCCCACGACCGGAGGCCCCCCCCCCCCCAAAAAAAAAAGAAAATATATTTCCTCTTAGAGAATTCTACAGACGTTAATTTCTACGTTACCTAATTGAGAAAAATCCCCCTTCTAGGAAAGGAAACACCTTCAATACATAGAAGTTATCTTTTTTGGGGGGAGGGGGTGTTGATTGTGGGGCTTGAACTCTGGGCCTGGGTCCTATCCCTGAATTCTTCAGCTCAAGGCAAGTGCTCTACCACTTGAGCCACAGCACCACTTCTGGTTTTCTGGTGGTTTATTAAGAGTCTCATGTACTTTCCTGCTGGGCTGGCTTTGAGCCACGATCCTCAGATCTCAGCCTCCTAAGTAGTTAGGATTACAGGCATGAGCCACCAGAGCCCGACAGTTATTATTTAAGAGTAACATTTCAAAAATCTAATAGGGACAGGTGCCAGTGGCTCATGCTTAAAATCCTGGACACTCAGGAAGCTGAGACCTAGAGAACTGATACTCAAAGCCAGCCCACACAATAAAAGGTGAGTGAATGCAAGACCCTGAGTTGAAACACCCTTCCTCCCCCATCCCCTGCCCAAGTTTTGAGGATTACAAGTATGAGCCACGGGTGCCCAGGCAATGGTAACTTCTATTCAGTACTATTTTAGGCTACTTTTACCTTTGGTTCTGAAGGGAGGGAGAGTCATAGGAGAATAGCTGCCTAAGTATAGCAGAGGATACCGTTATTATGAATAAAGTAAATGCTGAGTGCTGGTGGCTCACATCCATAATCCTAGCTACTCAGGAGGCTAAGATCTGAGGATCATGTTTCAAAACCAGCCAGGATAGGAAAGTCTGTGAGACACTTGTCTCCAATTAACCAACAGAAAACCAGAAATGGTGCTAAAGGTGGTAGAGCATTCTAGCCTTGAGTGAAAAAGTTCAGGGACAGAACCTGAGTTCAAGCCTCAGAACGGACAAAAAAAGATCAAAAAGAATAAATATTGATAGGAAGCATCAAGAAAAGGAGAAGAAATTGAGAAGTGACCCACGTAAAATACCCAAAGAAGCTATGGATGGTGGCTCAAGCCTGTAATCTCAGCTACTGAGGATCTCAGTTCAAAGCCAGCCTGGGCAAGAAAAGTCCATGAGACTCTTATCTTCAATTAACTACCAGAAAATTAAAAGTGGTAGAGTACTAGCTTTAAGCTAAAGAAGCTCAGAGACAGTGCCCATGCCCTGACATCAAGCTCCAGGACTGGCACACACAAAGAAAAAAAAAAAGAAGAAGGAGAAATCAGTTAGATCTGGAGCACAAGATTAGTGGCTTAATAAGGGATTGATTTTTCCCCAATGGTATGCTGATTATACAGAAAAATAAAAAGTACAAGCCAAAATATTTTTTGAAAAAGTCACTCCTTACTCTATCCACTGATATGCTTGTGATTTTTCTTTTTTGCCAATCTGTGTTTTCTAGTACTTCAACAATGAATGCGCATAATTTTTAAAGTAAATAGTAATCCCTTGCCAGGTGTGGTGTAATCCCAGCAACAGACCAAGAGCACACAGAGAGACTGTCTCAAAAGGCACTAGTGGCAGAAGGCTGAGATCTGAGGCAGGGAAGTCCATGAGATTCTTCTCTCCAATTAACCACAAAAAGCCAGAAGTGGAGCTGTGGCTCAAGTGGTAGAATGCGAGCTTTGAGAACAAAATCTCAGGGACAGCGCCCAAAACCCAGATTTCAAGTCCCAGGACCAGTTTAAAAAAAAAAAAAAAGCAAAAATACCAAAAGAAAATGACATCTCTGATGATAGTTTGACTATTAGGTAAAAAAATGAGTTGAGAAATGAGAACAAGTGGAAGAACCAAAGGGTTCGACAAGGATGCAGAAGACACTAGATTTGCTGCTACTGATTATTGGATATATGATGTGAAAAAGTAAAAAGGAGGGTGAACCTAAAACACTAATCATCACAGATGCAGCGTTACTAACCATGAAAAAAAATATAGGAAGAACAGGTAGTGAGTGGATTGTGTGTGTGTGTGCATGCGCGCGTGAGTCCTGGGGCTTGAACTCAGGGCCTGAGTACTGTCCCTGACATTTTTCACTCAAGGCTAGCACTCTACCATATGAGCCACAGCTCCACTTCCAGCTTTTGACTAATTAACTGGACATAAGAATCTCACAGACTTTCTTGCCCAAGCTGGCTTCAAACCATGATCCTCAGATTTCAGCCCTCTGAGTTGCCAGGATTACAGTCATAAGGTACTGGCGCCCGGCATTGCTCTCCCTGTATGTAGAGCTGAAGACAGTTGAGATTAAGATCATTTTTGGACCTGTCAAGTTCAAGTTTCTTGTGGAACATTTAGATTAATAGATAAAAGCAAGTAAAAGATCCAAAGCAGAACACTGGCCCTAGTGCCCTTTAAAGGAGGCTGCCCTCTTCTAGCCAAATTTACAGGTTACTGTGAACCCAAAGTATTCCTATGCACCCTCAAAGTTCTTGGTTCTAAGAGACAGAGCTTGTTACTCCAAATCAAATCTTCACTTCTCAAGCTGGTTCAAGAGGTATGTGTCTGGTGTTCTGGAAAGTAACACTCCAATGAAATATTTAAGTTACCCAGAAACCTTGACTCAGAATGAAATAAAATACAGTCTCTGTCTACAATCTTCCCTTCACTCTCCATTTCACAGTATAGATGAAAAAAGAAGTAACTAGTATTAAGCTAGTTGATATCTCATTTAAGCTGAGTATTTTTTTAATTTTCCTTTTTTGTATATAACAATTGTATGCATTTATAGGGTATAATGTCATTTGATACATGCATACAATTTGAAATGACAAGTCAGAGTAGTTTAAACTACCTAGTTTTTCGGTGTTTTTTTTTAGTTTGGAAGGTTATCAATTTTTTTCTTGTAAAATTATGATTCAAAATTTTATTTTCTAGATTTGGCTAGGCTACCTGCAGAGATTTTTATAAACAGAACTAAAAAACTTTGGCTAATAAAATGACAAAAAGTAGAAAACATGACATGCAATAGAAAAATGCAGATTACTACCATAGTGTGGTACAAAGCAGCCTAAGTATTTACGTTGACCAAAATAATTGATACTTTTCTTGTTAAGTGGAAAGTTTTAGTTTGATCTACAAACTGAAATGCAAATGTATCACAAGAGATATGAATTAAGTGTCAGTGTACAAGGGTATGCCACTTATTCATTCAAAATGAAACAAAATGTAAATCTTAAGAATGTAAGTAATTAGGCATAGTAATGAATATATTATAGTCTGACTGTGCCCTTCCAAAGTCCTTATGCTAAAAGCTCCAAGGTGTTGCTATTGAGTGGTGGTCATTGGGAAGATGTTCGGTCACAAGAGTGTAGAATCAGATTTGTGTCCACATAAGGAGACCTGCTAGTTTCCTATGACCCTTCTCTCTCATAAGAAAACAAACTAGAAAGTGGCACTTATAAGGAATAAAACCTTACTAGACATTCAATCTGCTAGTTTCTCAAATACTGGATTTCCCAGCCTCCACAGTTAACAGCAGTATATTATTTTGCATGTGTGTGTATTATTTATTTTTATTTTTTTTGGCCAGACCTGGGGCTTAAACTCAGGGCCAGGGCACTGTCCCCAAGCTTCTTTTGTTCAAGGCTATCACTCTACCATTTGAGTCACAGTGCCACCCACTTCTGGCTTTTTCTGTTTATATAGTACTGAGGAATCAAACCCAGGGCTTCATGCATGCTAGGCAAGGACTCTTGCCACTAAATAATATTCCCAGCTTTATCTTTTTTGTGTGTCTGTGTGCAGGTACTGGAGCTTGAAACTCAGGGCCAGGGTACTGCTTTGTGCTCAAGGTTAGTGCTCTACAACTTGAGCCACAGCTCCATCTCTGGCTTTTTGGTGGTTAAGTGAAGAGTCTCATGGGCTTTCCTGCCTGGGCTGACTTAGAACCACGATCCTCAGATCTTAGCTTCCTGAGTAGCTAGAATTACATGTCTAAGCCATCAGTGCCCAGCCTTATAACTTATTTTTAAGGTACTTTTTTATAGTAGCCCAATTGCTTATATTTAATTGAACAATTCAACCCCTAGTTTTTAGGAATTATATATGCAACTTCAGATAGATAAGCTTTACCATGTGGGGGGGACCCAAAACACCACCAGAAAAAATAATATTGTCATCTAAGCACTGATGACACCTAGAGATCTGAAGGATCACTATATAATCAAGAATTGAATAGAAAAATTTATCATAAATCAATATAATGTTACACACACATAAATACATACACATTACATAGATCTTTATCAATTAGACTAATAGTTGGATAATTCTCTCTACATTCTTGAACTTGCTCAGCTTGCTTGGTCTGCTGGTAGTGCATCACTTGAGCCACAAGTCAAGGTAGGGCCTCCAGCCTTCTCCTTTTTTGCTGGTAACTTTGAAGAGGTTGTTTTTGACTTCTCTGCCTGAGCTGGCTTCAGACCATGATCCTCCAGATCTCAGACAAATATGGATGAAATCAGAAATAAAGCATGAAGTAAGCAATATGCTCAAATATTTTTGTATCACTTTTGGTCTATTTTTAAAACAGTATTTATCTCAATCTGTTCTTATTCACTTTGCTACCAGTAAGTAGTGGAAGTACTAAATTTAAAAAAAAAATCTGCTGGGCACTGGTGGCTCATGCCTGTAATACTAGTTACTCAGGAAGCTGAGATTTGAGGATCGCAATGCAAAGCCAGCCAGGACAGAAAAGTCCATGATATTCTTATCTCCAACAAACTACTCAGAAAAGCTGGAAGGGGCACTGTGGCTCAAGTGGTAGAGTACTAGCCTTGAGCACAAAGAAGCTCAGGGTCAGCATCTAGACAGTAAGTTCAAGCCTCAGGACCAGCAAAAAAAATAAAAAATAAAAAATAAAATAGGGGCTGGGAAGGTGGCTCAGTGGTAGAGCGCTTGCCTTGCATGCATGAAGCCCTGGGTTCGATTCCTCAGCACCACATAAGCAAAAAGAAAAAAGCTGGAAGTGGCGCTGTGACTCAAGTGGTAGAGCGCTAGCCTTGAGCTGAAGAACTGAGGGACAGCGCCCAGGCCCAGAGTTCAGGCCCCATGACTGGACCAAAAATAATAATAATAATAATCTTATAGCTGGGTGCTCTTGGCTCATGCCTATAATCCTAGTTACTCAAGAGGCTGTTATGTGAAGATCACAGTCTGAAGCCAGCCTGGGCAGACAAATCCAAGAGACTCTTCTTTTCAATTAACCTCAAAAAGCTTTGTGATTCAAGTGGTAGAACACCAGCTTTGAGTGAAAAAGACAAGCCACAGCACCAGGTCCTGAGTTCAAGACCAGATACTGGGAAACACAAACACGAACACATACACACATATACACACACACACACACACACACAATCTTTTCCAAACCAAGTACTTTTATAAACATTACCAACTTGTACTAGAGACACTGCTCAAGCAGTAGCATGCCTGCCCTAGTGAGCAGAAAGCCATTCAAACCCCCGTAAATAAACACCTATACACATAACAATATAAAGCAGAAGTGAAATAAATCCATAATAGGTTAAAATGTTCTGTGCGCACACACAAGTAAGAAAAACTATAAATAACTTTGAGGAGTTATTGAGGAGTTTGGTGGATTTATGATCTCAGGTCTACAATGGATAAATCAGATTTCAGGAAGTTAGGAAAGAGCAGGTTCATGATAAGGGAGGGAAAGAGGGAAAGAAGAGAGAAAGAGATCAAATCAAAGAACAATAAAAAAGACAGTAAGAGAAGCTGTCAAAACTGCCAGGAATTTAAAAATGGAAATTCAGAGATGGGCCTGTAATCATACCTACTTGAGAGGCGAGATCTGAGGATAGCAGTTCAAAGCCAGCCTGGGCAGGAAAGTCCATGAAACTGATCTCCAATTAGCCACCAAAAAGCCTAAGTGAGCTGGGCTCTAGTGGCTCACACCTGTAATCCTAGCTACTCAGGAGATCGAGATCTGAGGATCATGGTTCAAAGCCAGACCCGGCAGGAAAGTCTGTGAGACTGTCATCTCCATCTAACCACTGGAAGTGGCACTTCGTCTCTAAGTGGTAGAGTGCTAGCCCTGAGCAAGAGAGTTCAAGGATAGGGCCCAGGCCCCAAGTTTAAGACCCACAACGAACCAAAAACAAAACAAACAAGTGGAGCTGTGGTTCAAGTGGTTGAATGCCAGCCTTAAGCAAACAATCTAAGGGATGGCTCCCACGCCCAGAGTTCAAGTCCCAGTACCAGTATATAGACAGTCAGACAGACAGGCAAGTAGTGTAAAAAATGACATAGGACATAGCTCAAGGGGTAGCATGCTTACTCAGCATGTGTGAGGCCCTGGGTTCTATCCCTAGTACTAAAAAACTCCAGGTAACCATAAGGAGAGCTTTTAAATATTCCTAGTAAACTGATAAAAGTTTAGCTTAAGTCTTAGAATGGGAGATGTAATAACTAGCAACAGTCCTGGTCCTAATAATGAAGGACCAAATGACTGAGGAAAAAATTATGAACATTAAAAGTACATGGACATGGTACTGTGAAGAGTGCTTGTCTAACATGCTTGAAGCCCGGGTTCCATTCCTCAGTACCACATAAACAGAAAAGGCCAGAAATGGCACTGTGGCTCAAGTGGTAGAGTGCTAGCCTTGAGAAAAAAAAAAAGGACATGGACAAACTATTCACTTTTTTAAAATTTTTTTATCGGTTGTAGGGTTTGAACTCAGGACCTGGGTGCTGTCCTTGAGCCTCTTGGTGCTCCACCACTTGAACCACAGTGCCATTCCTAGTTTCTGAGTGGTTAATTGGAGATAAGAGTCTCACAGGGGCTTTTCTGCCCGGGCTGACTTTGAACCATGATCCTCAAATCTCAACCTCCTGAGTAGCTAGGATTACAGGTGTAAGCCACTAATGCCCAGCCAGGACTATCAACTTTTTTAATACAGGGCCCCTACGATTATTTTTATTCATATTTAACTCCAAAGATTCAGAATATAAACTAAGTATACCTGGGCACACACTGTTAGCATGGAAGAAAAGCATTTAGCTCATAACAATCTGGGACCACCCAGTAGCCACATCTGAATGGACTTAGTACACTAATCCTGATCCTCAGAGAACTTGCATGGCAGAAACTTACTTTGTGTAAAGTAGTTATTACACAGAAATTTCAGGAAAATTGGTAAGACAGTTATGTGCTCTGTTCAAGAAATGGGTGGGTAGGGAGCTGGGAAGGTGGCTCAGTGGTAGAGCGCTTGCCTTGCATGCCTGAGGCCCTGGGTTCAATTCCTCAGCACCACATAAACAAAAAGAAAAAAGCCAGAAGTGGCGCTGCGGCTCATGTGGTAGAGTGCTAACCTTGAGCTGAAGAGCTGAGGGATAGCACCCAGGCCGAGTTCAGGCCCCACGACCGGACCCCAAAAAAAAAAAAAAAGAAATGGGTAGTCTTTGCTAGAACTATGATTATGTAGAAAGCCAGGAACATATATAAACATTTCTATAATCTTTGATTAGACTCTTTAAGGTTTTCCATACTATTAGACATTGAAATCTCTCAAGTCTTCTGAACTCTTAAAGCAGATCTAAAGAGATAAATTAATACCCAAATTGCTGCATGGTAGGAATGATAAGCCCCAGGACAAAAAAATCTATCAATTAATCAATTTGACAAAGTAGATGAATTCACAAACTCAGAACCTGAGAATGGGAATAGCTGTAGAAGTATTAAAATAGATAAATAGCTCTAACTCAAAATTGCTTCTGTAAAATTTAAATTTTTTTTTTTTTTGGCCAGTCCTGGACTCTGTCCCTGAGCCTTTCTATGCTCAAGGCTGACACTCTACCACTTGAGCCCCAACACCACTTCTGGCTTTTTCTGAGTAGTTTATTAGAGATGTTAAGTTTCACAGACTTTCTTGCCCCACATGGCTTTTAACAGCAATCCTTGGATCTCAACCTCCTGAATAACTAGGATTATAGGCATGAGCAGGGCTCAATTTTTTTTTTTTTTAAATGCAGGTCCTGGGGCTTGAACTCATGGGTTGAGCACTGTCCCTGAGCTCTTTTGCTCAGGGCTAGCATTCTATCATTTAGCCACAGCTTCGCTATTGGCTTTTATGGTGCTTAAATGGAGATAAGAATGTCACAGACTCAGGCTGGGAAGGTGGCTCAGTGGTAGAGCGCTTGCCTTGCATGCCTGAGGCCCTGGGTTCGATTCCTCAGCACCACATAAGCAAAAAGAAAAAAGTCGGAAGTGGCTCTGTGGCTCAAGTGGTAGAGCGCTAGCCTTGAGCTGAAGAACTAAGGGACAGTGCCCAGGCCCAGAGTTCAGGCCCCACAACCGGACCCAAAAAATAATAAAAATAAATTTTTAAAAAATGTCACAGGGCTGGGAAGGTGGCTCAGTGGTAAAGCGCTTGCCTTGCATGCCTGAGGCCCTGGGTTCGAGTCCTCAGCACCACATAAGCAAAAAGAAAAAAAGCTGGAAGTGGCGCTGTGGCTCAAGTGGTAGAGTGCTAGCCTTGAGCTGAAGGACAACGCCCAGGCCCAGAGTTCAGGCCCCACAACCAGAATAAAAAAAAAAAAAAAAGTCACAGACTTTCCTGCTTTGGCTGGCTTTGAACTACAATCCTTAGATTTCAGCATCCTGAATAGCTAGAATTAAAATTATTAGCCACCATGTCTATCCTAATATAAACTAATTAAAAATAACTCCAATTAAGTACAATTAATTCTGTAATGCTTCTACTAAACAACATCAAGGACAGAATTCACACCAGTACACTCAGGTATGTAATTTTCACCACTGGATTTCTTTCATTGGTTTTCCTAAGAATATGATTTTCCTCATAGCAAACCAACCATTCAATGTACATAACCAAACATCCATCTATCCTGGTGGAATGTGCCTATAAGTCTAGCACTTGGGAGGCCAAGCCAGGAGGAATTTGAGTGCAAAGCCACATAAGAGGCCCTGCAGACACAGACAGACAGACAGACAGACACACACACACACACACACACCACAAAATAATTAACCCAGGCAAGTAGTACACACTAATCTCAGTACATATGAAGCAAGAGGATTGACTTAAAGGCCTACCTGAACTATATAAAGACCCTATCTCAAAAAAACAAAAAACAAAAAACGGGGGCTGGGAAGGTGGTTCAGTGGTAGAGTGCTTGCCTTGCATGCATGAGGCCCTGGGTTCGATTCCTCAGCACCACATAAGCAGAAAAAGCCCGATGTGGCGCTATGGCTCCAGTGATAGAGCGCTAGCCTTGAGCTGAAGAGCTGAGGGACAGTGCCCAGACCCAGAGTTCAGGCCCCATGACCGGTTAAAAAAAAAACAAGTTGTGCATCAGTGGACACCAGTGCCTGTAATCTTCCTTAGGAGGCTTAGATCTGAAGATTGCAGTCTGAAGCTAGCTGAAGCAGGAAAGTCTGTGAGACTCTCATCTCCAATTAAGCAACAAAAAAGCCAGAAGCAGAGCTCTGGCTAAAGTGGTACAGCATCAGCCTTGAGTAGAAAAGCTCAGGGACAGAACCCAGGCCCTGAGTTCAAGACCCAGGACTGGCACAAAAAGAAAAAAAAAAACTATTTAAAAATAGCCAAGAAAGGGCTGGGGAAGGTGGCTCAGTGGCAGAGTGCTTGCCTTGCATGCATGAGATCCTGGATTCGATTCTCCAGTACCATATAAGCAGAAAAGGCCAGAAGTGGTGCTGCGGCTCAAAGTGGTAGAGCGCTAGCCTTGAGCTCAAGATCTTAGGGACAGTGCCAGGCCCAGAGTTCAGGCCCCATGATCGACCAAAAAAACAAAGAGAAAAAGCCAAGGAAGTGGAGCCGTGGCTCAAAGTGGTAGAATACTAGTCTTGAGTGAAAAAGTTCAGGGACAGTGCCCAGGCCCCGAGTTCAAGCCCTAAGACCAAAAAAGACAAGCATCAATGGCTCAGGAAAGTCCAATTAGCTACTAAAAAGCCAAGAGTTGAGCTGTAACCCAAGTGGAAAAGTGTGAGCCTTGAACAGAAAAGCAAGCTAAAGGGAAGTACTCTGTCCTGAGTTCAAGTCATACTCTCACACACTCACACACACACACACACACACACACACACACAAACACAAACATACAAAATGTTTAGAACAGATGGCCTGTCCTATGTCCTGAAGATCTTTTTAAGTCTAAAATTTGATGTCCCTTTATACTAAGTAATAATTTATTGAGATTATTAATGTCTTTTAGTAGTAGGACTGCCAAATAAAAGCCCTATTGCAAAACAGCTCTCATCTAGAGAAATCACTGGAATATAATTTTTTTATCTCACATAATAACTGAATCCGATGGCTAATGCCTGAAATTCTACATACTAAAGAGATTGATGTCTGAGGATTGAAGTTTGGAGCCAGCCCATTCAGAAAAGTCCATGAGATTCTCATCTCCAATTAACTAGCAAAAAGCCAGAAGTAACTATGGCTCAAATGGTAGAGCACCAGCATGAGTGAAAAGGCTAAGCAAGAGCTTCTCAAGCCCTGAGTATAGGCACAAAATAAGGAAACAAAGAACAATAAAAATGGATTGGATAATCAGCTTGGACCTAAAACAACTTCAAAAAAAGTAAAATAATACAAATATCAGAAACTTTATGTCAATCAAGTCAAATGTAAGAGCTAACATGGTAACAGTTTTAGAAGAAAATATACAGCCAGGCACTGGTAGCTCACACCTATAATTCTAGCAACTCAAGAGCCTGAAATAGCCGGGCGCCGGTGGCTCACGCCTGTAATCCTAGCTACTCAGGAGGCTGAGAAACTGAGAATCGAGATTCAAAGCCAGCCCGGGCAGGAAAGTCTGTGAGACTCTTATCTCCAATAAGCCACTAGAAAACCAGAAGTGGCGCTGTGGCTCAAGTGTAGAGCACTCGCCTTGAGCCAAAGAGCGCAGGGACAGTGCCCAGGCCCAGAGTTCAAGCCCCACAACTGACAAAAAAAAAAGAGCCTGAAATGTGAGTATCAAAGCCAGATAAGGAAAAAAACACTCTCTGAGACTCTACCTCCAATTAACTAGCAAAATGCTGGCAGGTTGGCTCAATAAGTACAGCACCAGCTTTGAGCAAAAAAGCCAAGTGAGTGTAAGGCCCTGAGTTCAAACTATGGTACTGGCACATACATGCACACACACCCAAAGATGGCAATATCCAAGGATTCCTCAAAAAGTTCCATATTTTCAGAGTCGACCAACTCTTGGATATAAAATATATAGAAAAGGAAATTAAATCTGTAAAGAACATGTATACTTTGTTTTGTCATTATTCCCTAAAAAATAATTACAATAACTATTAATATAGTATTTACGTTTTATTAGAGGTAAATAATTTTGAGATGACTTAGAATATACAAGTGTTCCAGGTCATCTGTCTCAAAGAAAAGACCAGACACCTGTCTCAAAAAGAAAAAAAAAACACCCAAGGATGTACATGTTACATGCAAATGCCATGCATGTCATTTTTATGAGGAATCTGATAATCTGTGAACTGTGTTATTCTAAAATGGGGGATAGGGTCTTGGAACCCTCTGCTGACACAACTGGATGAGGCCTTCTTTTAATTTCCTGTAGCACAGCTCCTCAAACCCTGGGTAATTTTTTTTTCTTTTTCACCAGTCCTGGGGCTTGAATTAAGGGCTTGGACACTGTCCCTGAGCTTCTTTTGCTCAAGGCTAGCACTCTACCACAGCACCACTCCTGGCTTTTTCTGTTTATGTGATACTGAGCAATCAAATACAGGGCTTCATGCATGCTAGGCAAGTACTCTACCTCTAAGCCACATTCCCAGCCCCTCTGGGAATTTCTTAAGTGTCTTTGGATGACTAAGGGGGCACTCCTAGATAACCTCAGGATGGAGACTGGCTGCCAAAGGAACTGATGTGAATAAAGGGTTGAAACTTCCAGGTACTGGAGAGTAGCTAAATGTGGAACTTATCACAGATGCTAGGTCTCAAAACTCCACAAGGCTTGGAGAGCTCTTCATTTAACAACACAATCACATGCAGAGAGTATGATGAGCACAACTTTAAGGAACAGAATTCCTGTATTCCAGACACTTAGGAATCTCATTTTGTGTACAGTCTTATCTGGCTATTATCTTTTAAAATATTCTTTGTTAACATATCAGCAATTGGGTGTACATGGAGTTCTGGGAGCCCACCTAGGAAAGTTCTCAACCTGTATGCTTGAGAATCTCTTACTTTGTAGTCAAGTCCCACAGAAGCTATGGGTAACTTGAGACCCTATACTTTCAATCAGTGTCTAAAGTGTAAAGTAGTCTTGTGGAACCAAGTCCTTAAACCATGAGTATGCAGTAACTTTTTTTTTTTTTTTTGCCAGTTCTGGGGCTTGAACACTGGGCCTGGGCACTGTCCCTCAGCTCTTCAGCTCAAGGCTAGTGCTCTACCACTTAAGCCACAGTGCCACTTCCAGCTTTTTCTGCTTATGTGGTGCTGAGGAATCAAACCCAGGGCCTCATGCATGCAAAGCAAGCACTCTACCACTGAGCCACCTTCCCAGCCCCAGTAACTCTTGTTATTATCTAAATTGGACTGAATTGTAGAACACCCAAGATGCCTCAGTACCAGCATGTGCATACACTCACACACACATGCCTTTCTGTGGTCTCACGCACACAAGCACAGGTGCACATGCGTGCGCACACGCACGCGCTAACACACACACACTCTGAGTGTCCTAGGACAAGTCAGGCACTAATGGCTCTCATCTGTAATGCTAGCTACTTGGGAAGCTAAGATCTGAGGATTAAGAACAGAGAACTCCTTGAGACTTCTAACTCCAATTAACCAGCAAAACGCTGGAAGTAGAGTTGTGGTTCAATTGGCAGAGTGCCAGCCTTGAATGAAAAAGCCAAGGGAGAAAGAGGGAGCAAGGCCCTGAGTTCAAGCCCCAGTACTGGCACAAAAAGAGAAAGGTTCTGGAAAGTATTAATGGTTGTGAATATATTGTAAACCAATGAGGCACCTGGCACCACATGCCTGTAATCCTAGCTACTCAGGAGGCTGAGCTCTCTTATCTCCAATTAAATACCAAAAAAGTTGAAAGTGGAGCTGTGGCTCAAGTGATAGAGCACTAGCCTTGAGCAAAAAACCTCAGGGATAGTGCTCAGGTCCTGAGTTCAAACCCCAGGACTGGCATGCATGCACACACGCACACGCACACAGACACACACACACAAAAGCTAATGAATTGTACTTCAGGAGTTGTACAATATGTGAATTATATTTCAAGTGAAATAAAAATTACCTTTTCTAATTGGTATCAAAGGCTCATAATTTTACTTGACTAATTCCCAATTTTTTTGGGGGGGGGGAGGGGGGGTCCGGTCATGGAGCCTGAACTCTGGGCCTGGGCATTGTCCTCTGCTCTTCAGCTCAAGGCTAGTGCTCTACCACTTGAGCCACAGTGCCACTTCCGGCTTTTTTCTTTTTGCTTATGTGCTGCTGAGGAATCGAACTCAGGGCCTCAGGCATGCAAGGCAAGTGCTCTACCACTGAGCCACCTTCCCAGTCCCTAATTCCCAAATTTTAAGAATGACTAGCCAATAATATACTTTTTGTAAATCACACTTACAACTTTCCTTTTATGAAGTCAAAATAGCAGACTTCACATGATAAATAATCATAAAATAAATCTGTTGTTAGCTTTTTTTCTTCTTCCACTGATAGCCAATAGGGATCAGGAATCAGAAAAAAGGGGAAAATTTTGGAAAAAGAGTTTCAAACAAAAAGCCTGTGAAATGAAACTCCAACTCAAATGAAACGCCAACGATTTATGAAATGAACCTGCAATTTCACCCTATGACTGTTTTATCATACTTTTTATTTATGAATAATCTAATTACTTGTAAGTCACCTGAAAATAGGCACACATTCATACTCTATTTCCTCTTACTAATGTCAACCTCTAGCCAAATCAAGTCAACAGTCTAAGACCAGAGAGAGGAAGAAAATGCAGAAATTTCACCACTATTTCTCACAATCACATCAGTACTTTTAGAACTGACAAACATCAAGTATTACGCACTATCTTTCCAAAATCTTAAGTGTCAAATTAGGTAGACTTTAAAACTTCAAATTAAAAAAAAAAAGTCTGAGCTAAATTCTAAAGTTGAGCTGTGCATGGCAACTGAAACATGTAATCCTACTTACTTTGGAGGTCAGAGATCAAGGTTCAAGGCCATTGGGCATAAAAATTCCCAAGACCAGTACAGTGACCAGCTTCTTATCCTAGCTTCAGAGGAAGAACAATGGCTGAGTGCAGTGGTGGTATACACCTGTCAACCTTAATGGGACAAGGAAACACAGTAGGGGGATCAAAGCCCAAGGCAAACTGGGCATAAAGGCAGGTTCTAACTTGAAAATATCCAGTGCAAAAAGGGAATGCCTAGCATGCCTAGCAGCCACAAACCTCTGTATTTAATCCCCAATACCAGCAAAACTATGAAAGATTAAAATACAATGAAATTGAAAATATATCAAAGAGGCCAAACTAGCTAAGTATTTCAAAACATGAACAAGCTAAGCTATGAGAAAAAAAATATAACATAAAATGAAAAAATAAACCACACAAAAATACAATTTTATGATTTGGCTGAAAACACTTTTCAAAATCTTAGAAACATAAAAAAATTCATAATAAAGCTGGGCACCAGTGGCTCACACCTGTAATCCTAGCTACTCAGGAGGCTGAGATCTGAGAATCATGGTTCAAAGCCAGCTCGGGCAGAAAAGCCCATGAGACTCTGATCTCCTATAAACCACTAGAAAACTGGAAGTGGCGCTGTGGTTCAAGAGGTAGAGCATTCGCCTTGAGCTGAAGAGCTCAGGGACAGCTCCCAGGCCCAGAGTTCAAGCCCCACGACCGACCAAAAAAAAAAGATTCATAATAAATGCTGCTTAGGGAGGGAAAGGCTGGAACAAATAATCAAGAGCCTATAAAGTACTAAAAAAGTGCACACTTTCCATTTAATATTTTAAGATTTCTTGAATTGCCAAAATAAAATATATATGTTTCTTTAATGCCTGCCAATTTAAAGCATTGCCATGAACATACTATTCTCTTAAAAATGATCTCCTAAAATATAACCTAACTGTAATCTTACTTGGTGATTCGTGACTTTGCTTTAGGAATAGTGGGAAGAGAAAAGCAAAAAACAGGATCCAGATAAGTGTGAAAAGCACCACCTTGAACTGCATATACAATTCTAGCAACACAGAACTTCCCCACCACTGGACTTGTGCCAGAGCACTGGTTCCCCCATCCCTAACTGACATCCATGCAGACCTGGTTGGCCACCTACTTCCACCCTCCAACAAACTCGTCCAGCTTAGTATACTATACAAAAAATTACATTCTATGTGTGGCACGACTTAAAAGAAGGTTAAGAAGCACTGGCAAAATAAAAGCAAAGCTGAGTGTGATGACACACACCTGTAATCCTAGCACACCAGAGGTGGGATGACCTTGAGTTTGAGGCTAGTGAGACCCTATTTCAAAAAATATGAAATGTCAGTATAAATTATGTGAAAAACTACACAACTTATGGGCAGGAGGGGAGAGAGAACATGGGGCAAGTAAAGGGGCGATACTGTCCAAAAAGAAATGTACTCATTACCTGATTTATGTAACTGTAATTACCTTTATAATAACAACAAAAAATATTTTTAAAGTTTTTCAAATTAAAAAAAGCCTGGTAGGAAGTGGCGCTGTAGCTCAAGTCGTAGAGCGCTCGCCTTGAGTTGAAGAGCTGAGGGACAACGCCCAGGCTCAGAGTTCAAACCCCACGACCGACAAAAAAAAAAAACAAAAAAAAGTCTGGTAGGGCTGAGACTGATTCAGTGGTAAAGTGCTTGCCTGGCATGCATGAAGCCTTGTATCAGATCCCTCAGTACCACATAAAGAGAAAAAGCAGGAAGTGGCACTGTGGCTCAATTGGTAGAGTGCTAGTCTTGAGCAAAAAAAAGCTAAGGGACAGTACCCAGACCCTGAGTTCAAGTCCCAGGACTGGCAAAGAAAAAAAAGAAGAAGAAAAGTCTGGTAGTTGATAATTGGTGGCTCTCGCCTATAATTCTAGTTACTCAAGAAACTACTCAGAGTAGTAAAGTCCTTAAGATTCTTTTTTTTTTTTTTTTTTTTTTTGGGGGGGGGGGTCTGGTTGTGGGGCCTGAACTCCGGGCCTGGGCGCTGTCCCTCAGCTCTTCAGCTCAAGGCTAGTGCTCGACCACTTAAGCCACAGCACCACTTCCTGCTTTTTTCTTTTAGCTTATGTGGTGCTGAGGAATCGAACTCAGAGCCTCATGCATGCAAGGCAAGCGCTCTACCACTGAGCCACCTTCCCAGCCCAAGTCCTTGAGATTCTTTAACCATCAAAAAGCCAGAAATGGATTTGTGGCTCAAGTAGCAGAGCTCTAGCATTGAGCGTAAAAAAGCTCAAGGGCACTGCCCAGTCTAGGAGTTCAAGCTCCAGGACAGGCACACACACACAAAAAAAAAAAAGAAAAGAAAGCAGTTATAGCCCCATCACAGAGGACCCACAGGCTTTTCCTCCAGCCCCCAAGATTCCCAATGATTCATTCCCTACCCTCACCTCATGCAGTTTCCATAGATAACATCACATGCCCCATCAGAACCTCCGCTCCTGACCTCTGTGTTGATGGCAGCAAGGGTGAGAGTGATGAACTGCTTCCAGCTGGCACCAAAGATCATAGCCATACAGTTATTCAACAGAAGAGCAGCTAACAAGACCCTGATCCACAGTCCAAGGATTACAAATAATGAAGTTTAAGAAGTAGTATAATTGACCTATACAATAATTGAACATCCAACTTACAAAGGTTGGAGGGGCTGGGAAGGTGGCTCAGTGGTAGAGCGCTTGCCTTGCACACGTGAGGCCCTCTGTTCGATTCCTCAGCACTACATAAGCAGAAAAAGCTGGAAGTGACACTGTGGCTCAAGTGGTAAAATGCTAGCCTTGAGCTGAAGATCTGAGGGACAGTGTCCAGTCCCAGAGTTCAGGCCACACGACCAACAACAACAACAAAAAAAAGGTTGTGGTTCGCTGAAGCTTAAGTGATGATTTCCTTACAGTTTCCTCACAACTTTCCTTCTGTTCCTTCTCCTAAGTTTGAAAATAAAAACCTCACAGCCTAAGTTGGAGGTATGTCTCATTGGTAGAAATGGCTACCTAGCAAACTCAAGGCCTTCAGTTCAAACCCTATTACTCAAAAACAAAAACAACTAAAACGTCACATCTTCCATAATGTGATCTGACAGGTAACCAGTCATCTTTAATCTTGGACTAGTGTACTTTCTTCACACAATAAACTGAAAACAGCCAGGCCAAAAAGGAGGGGGAAAAAAGGCAGTTGCAATCTCAATTTTAAAGTTATTTCTCTGCTAAAAATGAGCTATAAAACTTGTGGAGGAACTAGAGGAAAAAACAGAGAGGGAAGGAAGGGGTCATACAGTCCAAAAAGAAATTAACTCTTTACCTGACGTAGGTAGCTGCAACTACTCTGTGTATCACCTTTATAGTAACAATTCAATTTTATTTTATTTTTTTGTCAGTATAGGGCTTGAACTCTAGGCCTGGGTGCTGTCCTTCAGCTCTTCAGCTCAAGGCTAGCACTCTTCCACTTGAACAACAGTGCCACTTCTGGTTTTCTGAGTGGTTTATTCGAGATAAGAGTTTCACAGCTTTTCCTGCCTGGGCTGGCTTTGAAAGGCCATTCTCAGATCTCGGCCTCCTGAGTACCTAGGATCATAGGATTACAGGCATGAGCCACTGGCACTCGGCAATAAAAACAATTTCTAAAATGTATTTCTCCAATAAGAAACTGAAAGTCTATAGTGGTAGAGTGTTTGCCTAGCGTGCATGAAGCCCTAAGTTTGATTTCTCAGTACCACATAAACAGGAAAAGCCGGAAGTGGTGCTGTGGCTCCAGTGGTAGAGTGCTAGTCTTCAGCAAAAGAAGCTCAGGGACAGTGCCCAGGCCCTGAGTTCAAGTCCCTAAGACTGGCAAGAAAGAAAGACAGACAGAGACAGAGAGGGAGAGAGGGAGGGAAGAAGGGAGGGAAAAGAAAAGAAATTGAAAGTCTACCCTAACTGAACTGTGTGTGTGTTTGAATTTAGGCACTGTCCCTGAGCCTTTGTACTCAAGCTGTGGCTTGAGCCACAGTGCCACTTCCCACTTTTTGGTAGCTAACTGGCAATAAGAGTCTCATGGCCTTTTCTGCCTGGACTGGCTCTGAACCTCCATCCTCAGCTCTCAGCCACCTGGATAACAAGAGTTACAGGTGTGATCCACCAGCACCCAGCATAACTCAACTTTACTGCCTTAATCTTCACTCTATTTTGGAGGGGAAGGAGGGAGTCAAGGAAGGCAATATTGGGGTTTGATCTTAGGGCAGAGCATTGGGTAAGCAAGTACTTTTTTCACCAGTGAGCAACATCTCCAGCCTATGCGCTAGTTATTTTTTTTTTTTTGGTCGGTCGTGGGGCTCGAACTCTGGGCCTGGGCGCTGTCCCTCAGCTCTTCAGCTCAAGGCGAGCGCTCTACCACTTGAGCTACAGCGCCACTTCCTGTGCTAGTTATTTTTGAGGTACAGTCTCACTCCCTGTACCATGCATCTTGGCCAGGATCCACCAATTTTAAGCTCCCATTTTAGCAAGGATGATAGGCGCCTTTGAGCCCAGCTCTTGACTGAGATGGAGTTTTGCGACTTTTCTGCCTAGGCTGGACTGAAACTGCAATCCAATCGTAACCTCCCAAGTAGCTACGATTCTAGGCATCAACTGGCACCAGGCTATTCATTTCACTCCTATTAAGCAACCAAATTCCACGCTGCAACTGTACAATATGGCATATTTTTAAAATACAGTTCCTCTTTTTTTTCTTTTCTTTTTTGAGATAGGGTCTTGTTCTGCTATGTAGCCTAGGCTGGCTCAAACTCGTGATACTCCTCGAAGTACAGGTCTGGCTCCCCCTCGTCAAGCTATGCAGCTCCTCTGGAAGTTTAAATAACCTCTTTTTTCATTAACAGCAATATGCTGGTGCGGGAAAGACAAAGAAATCTACTGAATATTTTAAGGACAAAGTTAGAGAAACATTCTCTTTATTAGCACACGTTTTTCTAAGTGAAATTGTCAGAATATTCATGTCCTAACTTCCTTCCATACTGCTTCTCCAGACCACCACCAACTTCTAATACACAATTAACTTTTAAATTCACAAAGGCAGAAACTTAGTACTGCTGTACTTCAAGGATCTACTCAAGTGCTTGACAAACTGTGGCTCCCAAAAAACATCCACTGAGTGAATATACTCATTTCATCTTTTAGTTGTAGTTTTGTGTATTACTTGTAGTTATTTTAGATAACTAACCAGCTGGGCGCCAGTGGCTCATGCCTGTAATCCTAGCTACTCAGGTGACTGAGATGTAAGGATCCTAACTCAAAGCCAGCTGGGGCAGGCAAGTCATCTCCAATTAACCACCAGAAAACCAGAAGTTGGCCCTGTGGCTCAAAGTGGTAGAACACTAGCCTTGAGCAAAAAAGCTCAAGGGCAGTGTCCAAGCCCTAAGTTCAAGACCCACGAACAACAAAAAAATTAAATAATAACTAAAATAATAACAATCTCTGCTATAACCTTTGTGTAAAAAGTTTGATTAATCCAAGTAATATATTTTAAAGGTATTTAGAAAATCCTATCAGATATTTTCAAATACAAATAAAAGATTAAGGTTTAGCTGTACTTTATTAAAATGGGAAGCATGTTTTCTACTCCCTTAAATAGAAAGAGAAAGGAATAAAGTGCTAAGCCAGTGGCAAGTCTGAGATGGCATTTAATGTACAGAAAAACCCTAATATTGTTTAGATAAGTATTGTTTTTTCCACTGCTTAAGTCACCGTGTAAAATTCAAGCTTATCAATAAAAGCAAATCTACCTAACACAAATACTTTTGAGTGTAAATCTGATTACCTAAGAGCCTATCACTGTCCTCTTTTCAAATAAAATCACGTGTTGTAGATTTTAGTCTTTATTTTTCAATGTTTTTATCTTAGTACAGACAATAATCTTAAACTGGTTAAAATAAGTTTTCATCTTAGTAGATAAGTCTTAAAGTGGTCCTATAGTTCCATCTGTTCAACTTGGTGTTCCACAGTTCCCTTTTTGGCCTCAAATGATGAAACTTCTCCAACATCTCTGGGGAGACCAGCAAGTGGTATAACATTTCCTGAAATTGTTCTTGTTTTCCACTGCACCATTTCGTAACAACTCTTCAATTACAAATGTTATATACAATTTTATGCTGCTGAAAAGACCAGGAGGAGAAGCAAAGGTAAAAAGAATACTGTAAAGCAAACAGGTTGAAAGGGGATAATGAGAAGAAAAAAAAAATGGGTATGTGCACAACAGGAATGACTCAGAAAAGGAAAAAAAACCACTGTCACAGAAAGAGAAAAAAAAGGACAGAGACTTGCTTATTTTTCTAGAAACAAAAGCAAAAAAAAAAAAAAATCCTTCTAAGAAAAACACGTTCCCTCTTCAGAGAATGCTACTAAAACTCTAAAAGACATTCAGCTGACACTGAAAAGAGTTACGCCTTCTCTCCCTGTACGTTTTAAGGTTACCACTGGTCTTATCTGTGAATTAAAAGCAGGGTACAGAGATAATGCAGCCAATCTCTAAAAACCCTTCCACTGAGGTTGCCATCTTTGCCTGACAAAACGAACTCTCTGGATTTAAGGGGAGAAGGGAGCAAATTAAGTTGAGAAGCCAGAAAAGCCACGCACTGCCCTGTAGGATGGATAGGACACAGGTTAACAAACGCTCCTGCCCCACTGAGCTTGCACTCAACGCCGGGGGAGGGGGAGAGGGGGCCGGAGAGCCCGAGCCACGGCCTCGGCGCGACCGCAAGGGTGGGGCAGGGGAAGAAAGAAATTGAGAGGGCGGCTTCCCCCGGGAGGGGTTCGGGGGCTGAGTGACTGGGCGACCGGGGGCCCGCCCGGGAGGGGACAGGGGCCGCTCGGGGGGCCGGGGCCGGAGGGAGAGATGGGCTGAGGGAGGACTGCGAGGGAGCGCCAGGCTGAGCGCAGGAGGCAGCCACCGGGCCGAGGATTCCGAGTGGCAGGGAAGGGGCCGAGCAGGGTGGGCGGCCGGCCGTGGGAGGCCTGGGCCGAGGCCGCGGAGCGCCGTCCCGGGTTGGGACGGCGTTGGCAGGCCCCCTCCGCTCGCCCGCAGCCCCGCTACCCCCCCCCCCCCCCCGGGCCCGGCGACCACGACGGGCGCAGCTGTTTCCGCCGGGCCGGGGAACCCGGGGAGGAAAAGGTATCCCCGGGGCTGACCCCGAGAGAACCACCCAACGGCGGCCGTCAGGGCAGGAAGGGGCACCACCACCACCGAGTCGGCCGCCAACTCCCCCCTCCGCCCTCCTCACGCGTCCTCGATCCCACCACTAACTTCGCGGCCGGCTGGCGTCCGCGGCGATCGCCGGAGACCCCCGCCCCACCCCCGCCCCGCTTCCTCCCGCCGCCTTACCCCTCCCCGGCGCCCTGGCACCGCAGGAAGTCCGGCCATCGGGACACTCCGGAGCCCGCCCGGGTGTCGCCGAGTCCCGCTCCCCGCCCTCGCCCGGACGCTCGCACTCTCTCGGCGGCTCACCCGCCGGTCCAGATGCAGCAAACTCCCCTCACCTGCATTGACGCCATGATGGAACCATCCCCCCAAGGCCAGCGAGGCCAGAGACGCAGGGGGCGGAGCTGCCGTGCTCGCGTCACGCCGCGGGGGCCCAACATCCCGGGCGCGGGGGCGGAGCCTGCGATGGGAAGGGGATGGCGCGAGGCGATTGGCTGGCGAGCGGGGTGCCCGGGGGGCGGGGCGCCCGGGGAAGGGCTGGGGAGGGGGCGGGGGCGGGGTGAGGGAAGCTGCGGGTACCCCAGATCCCAGCTCCGAGGGCGTGTTGGACCCACCCTCTGTTGGGGTATCTTAGGAGGCCACGCTCCCGTGTTGAGGGGACCGCAGCTGCTGATTTGGGCAGCTGTACTGCGAGATCATGAAGATGTCTGAATCCACAGGGATTTCGTTTTGTTTTGCAACTACAGGTGTGTGGTTTACACATTTTTCCTTTCGCGTGTCTTTCACATCCTTGGGGCCAGAAAAACTTCCCTTGGGACCACTTCCTGAGACTTAAGGATCTGAAAAGTTCATATTCCTAAATTGAAGAGAGTCACAGGTGTCCTTGTTCACAGGGATAACAGGAGCAGCCACTCTGATGCTGGTTGATTGACTGATTGACTGATTGAACTCAGTGCCTGGGCAGCTGACCCTGAGCTTTTTTGCTCAAGGTTAGCGCTCTACCACCTGAGTCACAGCTCCCCTTGTAGCTTTTTGATAGTTAATTGGAGATAAGAGTGTTACAGGCTTTCTTGACTGTGCTGGCTTTGAACCGCAGTCATCTCAGATTTCAGCTTCCTAGGTTGCTAGGAATACAGGTGTGAATCATCCTTGCTCGGCCTCACTCTAATATTTTAAAGACCAGGGCATGTAGTTCTGTAGAGCTGAGGTTTGCCTGAAAAGAAGCTGATGGGTTTTGAAATTTTTGTTTTGTGTGTGATTTCTGCACCCTTAGCCTAACTAGTTTTAAAGGTCATGCCTATCAATAATAGGCATTGTTTTGGCAGTCTAAATTTGGTTAGCAATTTGAGGCTAAACATGAATTTTTGTCAATGTACCAGTTTCACATTATAATTCACACTCGCACCTACTCTAGCCCATGCAGATTTTTCTTTAACCTATTTTGTGATGCGCAAATTTTGTGGTCATCGGACCTATGGATGAATTTGGGGAGGAAATGCTGAGCATACAGAATTTATTCTAAGAATGCACCAGTTCTGCCAACATTTATCAGAAGCCACAGTGAAATTGCTCTTCCAAAACTGGAGATGTCATTGGTTTTTAAAAGTAAAATGGAAGCCAAAACCTTGCACCACGAATTCTCTTTAAAAAAAAAATCAAGGTGGCTGACACGTTGAGTAGCAGGTATTTAACCCAAATGAAAGCTTAAAATCTGTTGTATCTTTTTTAGGCAGTTCTCTAAGTGATAAATATAACAGCAACGTAGGCTATCATTCTTCACACTTAAGATAGATCATGATGTTCCCTGGAACATCATGATTTTTTAATATATTCCAGTCATTCTATGGCATATTAAACATACTGTTTTCCCTTGATAGAGGGGAAGTTATTTCAGTGTATACGCTTCCCTCTTTCAGACGTCAACTCTAGTGCCAAAAATGGGCTGTTTTCCACCAAAAATAGGTTGGTTTTCCTTTTGGGGAAGATGACTGTGTCCTTGATGAAGTTTGGATGCTCTTGGAAACCAGGAATCAACCAGAAACATATTCTTTATTCCTATGATCTCAGAAAATTGCTCCACTAAGATCAGGTCATACCATCTAAGTTTTACTTTGCTTATAAGTTGATTCTCCCAAAAGGTATGTGGCAACTGGTGATGCCACAGACAAACCATTATGGCATCATCAAAACAAATAGCCTGCCAACAGATACTAGGAGGAAGAAAAGGGGTTACAGAAATTCTATCATTGTTCACAGTAGAAGTGATATCTAGCCTCAGGGGTTTCATACGTATTAAAAAGGATCTTCAGGCTGGGCAAAGGTGGCTCACACCTGTAATCCTAGCTACTCAGGAAGCTGAGATCTGAGGATCTCGGTCCAAAGCCAGCCTGGGCAGGAAAGTCGTGAGACTCTTATCTCCAATTAACCATCAGCAAACTGGAAGTGGTGCAGTGGTAGAGTGCTTGCCTTGAGCTGAAGAGCTCAGAGACAGCTCCCAGGCCCAGAGTTCAAGCCCCACAACCAACAAAAAAAAAAAAGTATCTTCATGGGAGGAAACATTCAACACCCATCATGCATACCTGCCCTAGGAAATACTAAATAGCACATAATTACCACAGCCACCTTCATTATTTCACTAATACATAATAGAGGGCTGGTGGTATAGCTCAGTGGTAAAGTATTTGTCTGGCATGGGCAAGGGCTTGAAATTAATCTTCCAGCATGAAAAGAAAAAATAATTTTTAAAAATATCCTAGGAAGTGGTGTTGTGGCTTGTGGCTTGTGGTATAGCACTAGCCTTGAGCACAAAAAAAGCTCAGGGTTCAAGGCCCACAACCAACAGGAAAAAAAAAAAAATCCTAGCAGGCACTAGTGTCATACTCCTGTAATATTAGCTATACAAGAGCCTGAGATCTGGAAGATTGAGGTTTGAAGTCAGCATGGGCAGAAAAGTCTGCAAGACTCCATCTCCAATTAAAGAGCAATAAAGCAGGGCTGGAGGTATGGATCAAGTGGTAGAGTGCCACCCATGAGCAAGAAAGCCAAATGAAAGTGTGAAACCCTGAGTTCCAGCCCCTTTACCAACAACTCCCCTTCCAAAAACATTCCTGACACAGAAGGTAAAACAGTGACTTTTAGATGGTGGAAGGGTATATTATCTCTAATGAGCATAAAATGTTTATATCGGAAACACCTGATTGTATATTATTTGAAGTTTGAGTTCATATCTCATTTCTTTACAGATTGGGGGGCTCAGGAAAATGTTAAATTTTTGTCTCGTCAAAAGTGCAAATAGAATCAAAGGATATTATATATAATTTTTAAAAAGTGGAAGGGGAATGGATTTCTCATAAATTCTATATACAAATAAAATGAACACAATCACTTTGGAAAACAGTTCAACAATAGGGAAATTAAGTACATAATCCTTACATTTGCAGTACAAGATGTTTAAGAGACATAGTAAATATGTTAATCATGTTTGGATCCTGATTAAACAAACTTTCAAAAATAGTTTTTGGTTTTGGTTTGATTTTTGGTGCCAGTATTAGCAATGGAACTCAGGGCCTGGGTGCTGTCCCTTGGCTTCTTTACTCAAGGATGGTGCTCGACCATTTGAACACCAAGTGGCTAATTGGAGAGATTTTTTTTTTTTTTTTTTGGTCCGATTGTGGGGCCTGAACTCTGGGCCTGGGCTCTGTCCCTCAGCTCTTCAGCTCAAGGCTAGCACTCTACCACTTGAGCCACAGTGCCACTTCTGGCTTTTTTCTTTTTGCTTATGTGGTGCTGAGGAATCGAACCCAGGGCCTCATGCATGCAAGGCAAGTGCTCTACCACTGAGCCACCTTCCCAACCCCCTTGGTGGTTAATTGGAAATAAAGAGTCTCACAGGCTTCCTTACCTGGACTGGCCTCAAACCTCGATCCTCAGCCTCTTGAGTAGCTAGAATTACATGTATGAACCCCTGGTGCCCGACTTTAAAAAATATATATATATATTTTTGAGACAACTGGAGAAAATGAAATTTACAATTGACATTAAGGAATAGTTAGATTTGGTAATGTTATTTGCGTCATTCTTCCTTACCTCACAAACTAACCCCAGCTTCACCTTGTGGAAGAAAAAACAAGTCAAGCTGTTCACAAGCTCTGCAAGTGCCTGAGATGGTTCTAAAACCTGAGACCCAGAAAACTAAATTAGCAGCTGGACTTCCTGGTAGTCAAGGGGAGGAAATATTGAAAACTAGTCTTGTAATATTGAAGAACTCACAAAAGGACCACCAAGCCGTTGCTGAAGATGGATCATGTAATGTAGCCTAGTTTGGTATTGTTCCAGTGATTCACTAGAACGAAAGTCAGAAGAAGTTGTCTTCTGAGGATTTGCTTTTGGGAATGTGAAGGGGCAGAGTTGACACAAGAGTTCTTGCTTGAGTCTGCATCTCAACAGAGTAGTTTGTCTTTTGGCTGATCTCATCAGAGAAATAGAGAAGATTCACTAACAGCTTGTTCATTAGATGTTAGAAAAGACACCAACAAAGAGTTCAAGGTTTGTTGTCTTTTCCTAGCAGTATCACTAGCAAGCTTAGATCTGACTGTTTTTAATATGTATTTTTTATTGTAAAGATACTGTAGAGCGGGGTTATGGTTACATGAGTAAGGTAACAAGTACATTTCCTATGGAACATTGTTAACCCCTTCCTAGATATGACTATTCCTCTAGTTTATTTCCTTATCAATGAAGGTGTGTGTATTTGGGGGTAGGGGTTCATGCACGCTGGTCCTGTGCATGTATTCAGGGCCTGGGCACTGTCCCTGACTTTTTTTGCGCAAGGCTAGGGTTTACTCACTTGAGGCACAGCTCCACTTCTGGCTTTTTGCTGGTTTTTTAACTGAGGAAAAGGTCGCACAGACTTTCCTGCTCAGGCTAATTTATCATTAAAATTTGTAAGTCAGATGGCATCAACTTTAGAAGTTCATCCAGATTTCAAATTCCATGTATATCATACAGAAAATTGAAAGGGTAAGTGATTTATATTAAATTCTGTGCTAAGGGAATCCGTGTTAGAGTGATTGCCTAGCATGCACCAAACCTTTGGTTCCATCCCCAGTACTGCAAAACCAAAATACTGTGCCAAAAAATTATATAAAATACAAGGAAAATGCTGTAATATTTTATTTTAAATTTGTTTTTCCAAATGTTTTTTTTTGGGGGGGAGGTCCGGTTGTGGGGTCTGAACTCTAGGCCTGGGTGCTGTCCCTCAGCTCTTCAGTTCAAGGCTAGCACTCTACCCCTTGAGCACAGCGCCACTTCTGGCTTTTTTTTTCTTTTTGTTTATGTGGTGCTAAGGAATTGAACCCAGGGCTTCAGGCATGCAAGGCAAGTGCTCTATCAGTGAGCCACCTTCCCAACCCCAGTTATGGAAATATTCTAAAACTAGATTTTGCTGATGGTTCCCCAAATGTATAAACATGTAACTCTGTACTTAAAACAGGTGACGTTTGTGATGTACAAATTATACTCAGTAATCAGAGAGGTAAACACTTGTACTCCCAGCTTATTGGGAGGCTTAAGCCAAGAAGGAAGGAAGGGAGGGAGGGAGAGAGGGTAGAAAAGCTAACATTAAAAAGAGATAAGCATCTAAATATTGTCACATAGTCATCCTAATAAATCCCAGCTGGCTTTAAAGCTGGTTTTCCCATTAGTGATATAGGACATAGGACTGGCTAGGAAGCTGTCTGGTTTGGATTTTCTCACCAATAAAATAGATAGTTGATTATTTCTTCAAAGCTATCCAGATGAATGCTTTCCTTATCAAGAACTTCCTTACTGGGGCTGGGAAGGTGGCTCACCAGTAGAGCGCTTGCCTTGCATGCCTGAGGCCCTGAGTTCGATTCCTCAGCACCACATAAGCAAAAAGAAAAAAGCCAGAAGTGGCGCTGTGGCTCAAGTGGTAGAGTGCTAGCCTTGAGCTGAAGAGCTGAGGGACAGCGCCCAGGCCCAGAGTTCAGGCCCCATGACTGGATCCCCCCCCCCAAAAAAAAACTTCCTTACTGTATCATCATAATTCACATCCCTTCTTTTCCCCTCCCATACTCATTATTTGCGCATGGGTCATGTCACATGGCATTCCTTACCGTGGTGTTAGGTTTCTCATGGTTGTGTTTGTGCTGAACATACGGAGACATTTTGCTTGTCAATCACAGAATTTACATTTTATTACCTATTACAGTCAAAAGATGATTTAAAGGATGTAGCAGGATGTGTGTAGATTGTACGCAAATATTACACCATTTTATATAAGGGATCTGAGTACCTATGGATGGGATTTTGTATGAGGTCCTCAAACCAAGCAACCCCTGCACATACTAAGGGTCAACTAAAATGAGTGAATCATGCTGACACACCCAAACCTACTGATGCCAACGTCAGTAAAGTAAGAGAACTATTCTGTGCCTCCTGAGAAGAGGGCAATAGGAAGTAACATAGGAACTGCTCTCACTAAAATAACCAAGATTTTTTTTTTTGTCATAAGGCTTGAACTCTGGGTTTGGGCACTGTCCCTGGGCTCTTCAGCTCAAAGTGAGCACTCTACCGCTTGAGCCACAGCACCACTTCTGGTTTTCTAGTGGTTTATTGGAGGTAAGAGTCTCATGGGCTTTCCTGCCAGGGGTTGGTTTTGAACCATGATCCTCGGATCTCAGCCTCCTGAGTAGCTAGGATTACAGGCGTGAGCAACTAGCACTGGGCAGAAATATACTTTTTAGATGTAGTATAGCTGTCATGTAAAATGGAAAGCAGCACTCTTTCCAGAAGGAAGCTTCATGACTTTGGAACAGATTTTGGTAAAGATTGGTAAAGATTTGGTAAAGATTTCTTAAGTAGAACACAGAACGGACTAACCATAGGAGGAAAAACTAATTTGGAATTACATTATAATTAAGAAATTTGTTTACAAAAATATCAAGATTAAGCACTGGTGGCTCACACCTGTAAGCCTAGCTACTCAGGAGGTTGAGATCTGAGGATTGCAGTTCAAAACCAGCTTGGGCAGGAACATCTGTGAGACTCTTATCTCCAATTAACCCATCAGAAAACCAGAAGCAGCGCTGTGGCTCAAGTGATAGAATGCTTACCTTGAACTGAAGAGCTCAGGGACAGTACCCAGGCCCAGAGTTCAAACCCCACAACTGACCCCCCCAAAAAATTTAAATATATATCAAGATTGGGTATCAGTAGCTTATCCCTATTATCCTAGCTACTGGGAAGCTGAGATCTGAGAAGCGAAGTTCAAAGCCACCCTGGGCAGGAAAGTCTGTGACTCTTCCCCCCGCCCCCTGCACCTCCCACCCTGAGCTTGAACTCAGGGCCTGGGCACTGTCCCTGAGCCTCTGTGCTCAAGGTTAGCTCTCTACCACTTGAGCCACAACACCACTTTCAGCTTTTTCTGTTTGTGTGGTACTGAGGAATTGAACCCAGGGCCTCATGCATGCTAGACAAACACTCTACTGCTTAGCTACATTCCCAGTCTAGTTGGTGACTCTTATCTACAATTAACCACCAAAGAGCCAGACATGGAGCTATTGCTCAAGCAGTAGAGCACAAGCATAGAGAAAAACAAAACAAAAAACAACACCTCAAGGACAGCACCTAAGTTCTGACTTCAAACCTCAGGACTGGCATGGAAAAAAAAAATAAAACTCCCCCCCTTCCCCAAGGTGAAGAGCGTGGAGCCAGGAATGGTAGCTCATGCCTGCAATCCTAGATACTTAGGCAGGAGGCTGAAATCTGAGTAACATGGTTTGAAGCCAGCCGGGGCAGGAAAGTCCATGAGACTATTATCTCCAGTTAACCTCCTAAAAGCTAGAAGTAGATCTGTAGCTTAGGGACAGTAGCCAGGTTCTGAATTCAAACCTCAAGACCAGGAAAACAAACAAACAAACAAACAAGACTAAGAGAGTAAAAGGTAAGCAAGGTATCATGATATACACCTGTAATCCCAGCACTTCTAACGCAGGAGGATTAAGTTCCTATATGTTGGGGAGAAAAGAGGAAGTGGAGAAAGATGAAGGAAAACTGTAAAAATACAAGATATTTTACACATATATGAAAAATAAAGATATACCTATAGACTATATAAAGAAGTTCTAACCAGGTGTGGTGGCTCATGCCTGTAATCTTAGCTACTCAGAAGGATGAGATCTGAGAATGGCGGTTCAAAGCCAGCCCGGGCAGGAAAAGCTGTGAAACTCTTATCTCCAGTAAACTACTCAGAAAGCCGGAAGTGGTGCTGTGGCTCAAGTGCTCTTTCTCTAGCTATACATTGCAGAATATCAAACAGCTCTTCAAAATCCTAAAAAGAATTTTTTTCTTTTGGTTTCAGTAATTGTGCATGCTATTAATGGTATAGCATACCAAGAGGCACCAACTATATGAAGTATTTTTGTCTATATTAAATAGTCCTGTGCTGGGTGCTTGTGGTTCACACCTATAATCCCAATGGAGATTTGATGACATTCTCACAGTTGTTTTACAAAACTCTTCTGGTTGGTTCACTGATCATCAATGAAAATCCACACATGCCATATCCACAGACAGGATGCAGAATTTAGCAAAATCAGTAAAGTATCGTCACTATTGCTTTTGGTTTTCTTTTTGCTGTGGGCTTCCTCTCTGGAGGCTGGATTAAGTGAACATGTTTTCAGTAGCTTCCTTGTTGGCAAGCTGAGATCACCGGCAGGTAGGTTGTGAATCTGACTGTGAGCTGATTGAAGTCTCCTTCCTTGGGCATTGCAAGGGAATTTTTATTTTATTAAACTACATAGTTCTCATAATTGTCACGTCATGGTCAGACGCCATTGCTTGGTAGCAGGAGATAGCTACATTCCAGCTCAGTCTCACTCTGTCAGTGATGCAGCTCTACTATCTTAAGGCAGTAAAATGTGTGGCATATAAAATATGCTTTCAGTATCTCAACATCAAGAGGGCCAGACTTAGGAAAGGAAACCAAGACAGGTAAAATTACTCACCAAAGCTGTTTTGTAAAATGATACCTATATCCATGATTACATTCTAAATTTGCTGCCAACTTATAAACGGGATTATACAAAATGTTTTGCCATGTTGCAAATATATGGAAACATTTAGATTTGATTGGGCTCACTGTAGGGGACACTGCATATAATCCACTGTCTTTTTATTGATGACATTTAGGTTTTGTTCATGCTTAAAGGGAATTTGATTGTATTTTGAAAAGCTTTAGGAAGTTCAAAAAGATATTGTCAAAGGGTAGGCAACATATTTTTTAAAAGACTAGTGAACAAAATCAAATAGACACATCTGTGCTGCTTGATAACACATGAATCTGTCTCTGTAGAGGCCCAATAACTTATTAATTCACTTGGCAGAATGAAGTCACAGCACCTAATGGGGAACACACACTGTAGGCACATGGTCTTGTAAAAACAGCATATATTAAGATGCTGAGTTCTGTGTCATTCAGAGGATGTGTAATTCTAAGAAATGTGGTCTGCTTGGCACAGGCCAAAATTTTTTAATAGAGACCCAGAAACACAACAAATCAAAGAAAGGTTGAACAGGGGCTGGGGAGTTGGCTCAGTGGTAGAGCGCTTGCCTTGCATGCATGAGGCCCTGGGTTTGATTCCTCAGCACCACATAAGCAAAAAGAAAAAAAGCCAGAAGTGGCGCTGTGGCTCAAGTGGTAGAGCGCTAGCCTTGAGCTGAAGAGCTGAGGGACAGCGCCCAGGCCCAGAGTTCAGGCCCCACGACCGGACCCAAAAAAAAAAAAGAAAGGTTGGACAAATGGGATTGCATGAAACAGCACAGCTTCTTCGTGGCAAAGGACATAGCTACAAGATCAATAGAAAGCCCACAGATTGGATCCTCAGCTAAGATATGGAACAAACCCAGATGCCCCTCAGTAGATGAATGGATCAAGAAAATGTGTTATGTATACACACACACACACACACACACACACAATGGAATTCTATGTCTCTATCAGAAAGAATGACATTGCCTCATTTGTTAGGAAATGGAAAAACTTGGAAAAAGTTGTATTAAGTGAAGTAAGCCAGGCCCAAAGAAACATAGGTCCCATGGTTTCCCTTATCTACAATAACTAGTATATGTCTAGGACAAGCAGAAAAGGCCAAAGCTATATACATATGACCATATAAGATGATGTTAAGCAAATGAAACCCAAGATAGGGACACAAGTGGTGTTTTCTTTCTTGTTACTGTTTTTAATGTATTTTTTTTTGGGGGGGGGGGGGGCGGTCATGGGGCCTGAACTCTGGGCCTGGGCGCTGTCCCTCAGCTCTTCAGCTCAAGGCTAGCGCTCTACCACTTGAGCCACAGCACCACTTCCAGCTTTTTTTTTCTGCTTATGTGGTGCTGAGGAATCGAACCCAGGGCCTCAGGCATGCAAGGCAAGCGCTCTGCCACCTTCCCAGCCCTGTTTTTAATGTATTTATAATGTACTGTGTGATTTTTTTGGTTTCTTTGTATGTTTTTCTCTCATGGTATATAACCCCTGTTTTCACTGTGTTTGATTCTGGTGCCCTGCATCTTGTATATACACTTTTCTATTTGGGGAGGGGAAGGGAAATAACAAAATGCTTAAATAAGGATACAGGTTGACCCATTGTAACAATGAGATGTTCAAGACACTGTTGAAAAGGAAGGGAAGGGATGGTAGGGGATGGTAGGGATGGTAGGATGAGGCAACAATGCTGGATAGGCTCAATGCAGCTTGATCCAGTTCAGTCTGGCTTGATCTGGTTCAATCCGGCTGAATCCGTCTCAATCCGGTTTAATCTGGTTTGATCCGGCTCAATCTGGTGCAATATGGCACAATCCGGCTAGGTCTGCCTCAATGTGGCTCGATCCAGTTCAGTCCGCCTGAATCTGGCTCGGTCTGGTTTCATTCGGTTCGCTCTGGCTCAATCCAGTTGACTCCGGATGGATCTGGTTCAAGCTGGGTCAATCTGAATCTGTCCGGTTTGATCCTGTTCAGTGTGGATTGAGCCAGCTAGATCCAGTTCAGTCAGGCTCGATCCAGTTCCATCTGGTTCGATCTGGCTCAATCCAGATCAATTTCATTCAATCCAGTTCGATCAGGCTCCATCCAGTTGGATTGTGGCTCAATCTGGCACAATCTGTCTTAGTTGGTTCCAGCTCAGTTCGGTTCAATCCAGATCGACCCAGTTCAGTACGGTTCGATCTGATTCGCTCAGGTTCAATTCGGTTCAATCAGGCTCTATTTGGTTCGATCCGGTTCAATCCGGATTTATCCTTTAGATCTGGCTTGATCTGGCTCAATCCGGCTCAATCCGGTTTGATCTGGCTTTACTGGAATAACTCGAACTCTTACACCCTGCTAGCAAAGGTGTGAATTGGTACAACTGTAGGAACTTTTTGCCAGCAACTTGTAAATCTGAATGTAGGCATTCCTATGAAGAAGCCATTTTACTTCTGGATATTTAGACAAAGTGCACATAAATGGAGTGCCAAGCCAAGCATTGATGGCTCATGCCTCATCCTAATTACTTACAAGGCTGAGATCTTAGGACTGAGGTTTGAACCCAGCCAAGGCAAGAAGGTTTGTGAGACTCTTCATCTCCAATTAACTCCAAGAGTTAAAGCATACATGTAACTTAGAAATGTGGCTCACATGGTGGAGCTCCTGTCTAGCAGCAGGTGTGAGGACTCAATTTATTTATTTAGTTATTTTTCCTTCCTTCCTTCCTTCCTTCCTTTCTTCCTCCCTTCTCCCTTCCTCCCTCCCTTCCTTCTTTCCTCCCTTCCTTTTTTTTTTCTGTCAGTTGTGGGGCTTGATCTCTGGGTCTGGGCACTGTCCCTCAGCTCTTCAGCTCAAGGATAGCACTCTACCACTTGAGCCACAGTGCCACTTCCCCCAATTTCAACCTCAAGAAAAAAATCAGTCACTTTTTTGTTGACTTAGACTTTTTAATATTTAAACCACATCATTTATTATTAAGCCATATCTTGGTTGCTTTATTATTTTTGTGTGTGTATTGGTCCTAGAGCTTGAACTCAGGGCCTGGGCACTAGCCCTGAGTTTTGCTCAGAGACACTTGAGCCACACCTCCTCTTTTTTCTTTTTGGCGGTTAATTGGAGAAAGATAGAGCCATATGCATTTTTCTTGCCTGGGGTTGTCTTCAAACTTCTATCCTCAAATCTCAGACTCCTGAGTACCTGAGGTGGGCCACCAGTGTTCGATTTGGTTGCTTTATTTAAATAGAGGATTTAAAACATTTTTATTGGACTACATTAATTATACAAAATAATAGTCTGACATTTTCATATACTTATGTAATGTTCTTTAATCCCACTTCCCTCTTGAATACTTTTAAATACTTTTGGTAGAACGGTATTGGGAATAGGAGCAGGAGGGCTCATATAACAGGCATAACGCTGGGGAAAATGTGCTTGGAATAAAAGACTTGGACCCCAGCAGAAACCTCCGGATACAGCTGCTACTGATATGCACGTACTCTCATGTCTTTCTGTCATTGGCTTTAATGCAAAATTCCAAGCAGGAATATCTGATTGGCTGCCAGCTCAGGAAAAAAGCTTGAATTTTGGCATTCTTCATTCTTCTTGGCTGAGTCCTACCAAGTGTCCCCAAAATGAGGAAGAACATAGAGTTCAGACCTTAAATATTTATACTTTTTTTTTTGCGGGGGGGTGGGGGGAGGCTACCATCTTCTACAATGATGAAATGATTCCCATAGTAAATTATTTGTTTGTTTGTTTGTTTGTTGTTGGTCGTGGGCCTGAACTCTGGGCCTGGGCACTGTCCCTGAGCTCTTCAGCTCAAGGCTAACACTCTACCACTTGAGCCATAGTACCACTTCCGGCTTTTTCTGCTAATGTGGTGCTGAGGAATCGCACCCAGGGCCGCATGCATGCAAGGCAAGCACTCTACCACTGACCCATCTTCCCAGCCCTCCCATAGTAATTTTTATTAAAACATTAGTCCTGCTTCCCCTCCCCCCACAAAGCAATTCAGTCCCTTCAATTGTTTAATTCAGAAATGAGATGAGAGAGTTCTCTACATACAGTCTGCCTCTTTTGTGATTCCTTCAAGGACTAGTATCAAATACCTAAAACTCAACAGGCCTAAATAAACGGGGAGGGAGGGTGAAGAAAAGGAGTGGATGTAGTTGGCACATGCAAATGTACAAAGACCACAAAAGGGAAGAATACACAATGAGAGGGTATCATTGACATTTCTTTTCTTCTTTTTTCTTTTTCTTTTTTGCCAGTCCTGGGGCTTGAACTCAGGGTCTGGGCATTGTCCCTGCGCTTCTTTTACTCAAAGCTAGCACTCTACCACTTTACCACAGCACCACTTCTGGTTT
This sequence comes from Dipodomys spectabilis, assembly GCF_019054845.1. Taxonomy (NCBI): domain Eukaryota; kingdom Metazoa; phylum Chordata; class Mammalia; order Rodentia; family Heteromyidae; genus Dipodomys; species Dipodomys spectabilis. Next base: position 128,464 of record NW_024870740.1, read on the forward strand.
TTTCTGTTTATGTGGTGCTGAGGAATTGAACCCAGGGCTTCATGCATGCAAGGCAAGCACTCTACCACTGAGCCACATTCCCAGCCCTGTCATTGACCTTGCATTGTTGGGGTTGCACAGAGCCTTCTGCTGAATCCAAGGAATTGCCAGGCTGTGCTGATGTTACTAATCTGAAATGCTGATAGGTGGAGGTAGTAATTAACTCTTGGTTTGGGTAACTCCAAGTAGGAATCCCTGCTTCTTCACTCCTAGGGGGTGGGAAAGTGGCTGTGAAGGAAAGTCATCAATAGTTGGGAAAATGATTCCTGTCGAATTTGGAAGGTTCGGCCTCTTTCCCCTACATGGTAAGCATTGTCATCTGACATTTTAATAAGACAAGTCTGATTTTATACAAAAGCTATCTGTGGCTGAACAATACAATACTAGAAATTTCCTAAGGCTTGGTGATGTGATTCAGAGGTTTGAGGAGGTTGTCCCCTTTCTTTGATCTATCCAGTTACATTAAAGGTGATCATTTCCTTAATTCACTTTATGTTCTCCCTCCGTTTGGGGTTTTTTGTTTTTGTCTTTTTGGTGGCAGTCAGGGTACTTGGGTTTGAACTCTGGGTCTCATGTTTGCTCTGTTAGGTAGGTGCTCTACTACCTGAGTCATATCCAAGCTTTTTTTGCTTTTGTCATTTTCTTTCTTTCTTTTTTTTTTTTGGGGGGGGGGTCCAGTCCTGGGGCTTGAACTCTGGGCCTGGGCGCTGTCCCTCAGCTCTTCAGCTCAAGGCTAGTGCTCTACCACTTGAGCCACAGCACCACTTCCGGCTTTTTTTCTTTTTGCTTACGTGGGGCTGAGGAATCGAATCCAGGGCCTCAGACATGCAAGGCAAGCGCTCTACCACTGAGCCACCTTCCCAGCCCTGCTTTTGTCATTTTCTGAATAAAGATCAACATTTATACTCAGGTTAGCCTGGATCAAAATCCTTCTATTTACACCTCCTTCCTGCCTGTAATGACAGGTGCATGAAGCACACCTAACATTTTATTGGTTGAGATAGGCGTCTCATAAATTTTTTTGCCCAGACTGGTCTAAACCATCAATCCTTCCAGTCTCCGCCTTGCAAGTTAACTAGGGTTACAGCATGCTCGAGCTACCATGCCCAGCTCTATGATGGCTTCTGGCACACGCATTCTAAGCATCCAAAGCCTTGCCTTCAACTAGCTCTCTGTTCTAAGAGATAAGCAGCTATTTAACATTCCAGGACCTTGACTTTCAGACTCACATTTATAAAAGAAAAATAGAACATGTCAGGTGCTGTTGGCTCATGTATGCAATTTTAGCTACTACAGGCTGAGATCTGAGGAGTAAGGTTCAAAATGAGCCAGGGAAGAAAAGTGCAACAAATTTTTCTTGGTGATCTCCAATCTGCAAAAAAAAAAAAAAAAACAGAAAGTGGTGGTACGGCTCAAGTGGTAGACTGCCCTGCTTGAATGGAAAAGCTAAGAGAAATCGTAAAACCCTGAATTGAAATACCAATGCGCATGTACTATTTTTGGTCCAAGCTACATCTTGTAATCAAAATAGAATTTTCTCCTTTTCCCAAGAGTTTGTCTAAAAATTATTTCGAGTCATGGTTCCCTATTGAAAGCACTGGAAATCAAGTGGAACTAGTTATGTAAAAAGGAAAAAACAATTGAAAATTCTTAGAAGGCTGTGGAGGACTTCTTGGCTGTGTTCCTATAGCCTGGTAATCAGCAGGTAGGGAAGAAGTATCTTTGGGCTACTGAAGTACTTTTATCTAAATTCAAGATGACAGGGCATGGTCCAAATCTAGGATGAAGATTTTTATGCTGAAGAGCTCAAATATTCTACAAATATCCACATTTTTAACTTCTCCTAGATTTCAAGATTTTTTCAATTCAGTTTTGGAATTACTCTGCACGATATAATATTGCTGTCAAGTATTTTGTTCCGTCTCAATATTTATATCTTCTCTTTTAAATGTTACAGTTTGAACAGACCTGAGAAATGTTAAATTTGTAAGTAGTCTGATGGTTGTTTTGTGTATAGTACAGGATCTTGCCCTTGCTAGGCAAGCACTGATTCTCATTTTTGGGAAAATACAAACTTTCTTCTGTGGTACTAGTGTTTCTCATTTCCTTGTTTCATATAGTACTGAGGATTGAACTCAGGGTCTTGCACATTCTCTACCAAGTGAGGTATACCCCCAGTAATCTTAAAATCAGGTACTCTCATATTTTCTTATTCCTAAATAGTGCTAAAGTGTATTCTTAAGTATATTAGATTAAAATAAAGAATAGGGCTGGGAAGGTGGCTCAGTGGTAGAGTGCTTGCCTTGCATGCATGAGGCCCTGGATTCAATTCCTCAGTGCCACATAAGCAGAAAGAGCCAAAAGTGTTTCTGTGGCTCTAGTGGTATAGCGCTAGCCTTGAGCTAAAAAACTGAAGGACAGTGCTCAGGCCCAGAGTTCAGGCCCCACGACCAACAAAATACATAAACAAATAAATAAAATATTTTATCAAGTTGACTTTAAACTTCTATTGTGATTATACATGAGTAAGACATAAAACTTAAGATCTGGGCTGGGAAGGTGGCTCAGTGGTAGAGTGCTTGCCTTGCATACATGAGGCCCTGGGTTCAATTCCTCAGTACCATGTAAGTAGAAAAAGCTGGAAGTGTTGCTGTGGCTCAAGTGGTAGAGCACTAGCCTTGAGCTGAAGAGCTGAGGGACAGCCCTCAGGTTCAGAGTTCAGGCCCCATGACTGACAAAACAAAAAACAAAACACAAAAACTTAAGACCATAGAATATATATGACATTATCTTTGCATATTAATGTTTAATGTTTATTGACTATTTACCATATATATGGCACTGTGCTACGCGCTAAAGGATGTAAGATAAACACTTCATAAAATATTCCCATTAACATCTCATCCACAATTCCTGGTTACAAACTTCATCTTTAGAAGATAATATACAAGGTGACATTGTCAAAAAAAAATGTACTCTTCATCTGACTTACATAACTGTAACCCTGTGGGACATCACCATTATAACAATTTTAAGAAATTAAAAAAGATATTATATATACATATATGTATATATACATATATATTATATATATGACAAAGTGCTATTGGAAAAATCATGGAAACAGTTGTGTTTAAAACAAAACTTTAGATCATAGTTCTACTTGTTTGTAAGTCTTGGCTTGTTAGGACTCTACTATAACCATTCCATCCGTCATGTAGCTATGAATCTCGCTTGAGGAAGAGGTTTTCACTAGAGAATGGTACTCTATTCAGTGTTGCAAAAAGAACCACTATGTTGTGGAAGCAAGATGCTTGAACACTATCTATTTTGAAGAAAGTAAAAATAACGTTCTGCATTATTAGTTTTATGAAACTCACTTGATGCAGCTTTAAAAAAAAAAAAAAAAGTGTGAGCCTGGTCTGGTAGTAAACACCTGCAATCCCAGAACTCAGTTGGCTGAGACAGGACGATTTGGATTCAAACCAGTCAGGTTCCAGACCAGCCTGGGCCACAAAACTGTCTCAACAAAGCAAGCATTTGGAAGTAAAGGTGAGGTTCATTTGGTAAAACGCCAGCATCAAGTGAAGAAGCTAAGCAAGAGCATGAAATCCTGAGTTCAAGCCCTAGTACTGGCCCCCAAATAAGGAAATTAAAAAAACAAGTATGATTGATGGGAAAACCAAAAGAAATTCACTTGTTTACTTATGAAAATACTTTCACAAAAGGTCCAATAGGAATATCGTATTATACTAAAACTGTTTTTTGGGGGGGAGGGGCGTTGGTGGTTGTGGGCCTTGGGCACTGTCCCTGTGCTCTTCATCTCAAGGTTAGTGCTCTACCATTTGAGCCACAGCACTTCAGGTTTTCAAGTGGTTAATTGGAAGTAAGTCTCATGGGCATTCCTACTGGGGCTGACTTTGAACCACAATCCTCATATCTCAGCCTCCTGAGTAGCTAGGATTGCAGGCATGAGCCACCACTGCCCAGCTTGTTTCTCTATTTTTGTTTCCAGGTTTTGTTTTTTTTTTTTGTCGGTCGTGGGGCTTGAACTCTGGGCCTGGGCGCTGTCCCTCAGCTCTTCAGCTCAAAGCGAGCGCTCTACCACTTGAGCTACAGCGCCACTTCCCGTTTTCTAGTGGTTTATTGGAGATAGGAGTCTCACGGTCTCTCCTGCCCAGGCTGGCTTTGAACCGCGATCCTCAGATCTCAGCCTCCTGAGTAGCTAGGATTACAGGCGTGAGCCACCAGCGCCCGGCTGTTTCCAGGTTTTTGTTTCCAATTTGGTTCTATGACATGACCTGCTATTGCAGAAAGCCTTGCTAATATGTACCTATGTACCTAATTCACTATCTGGCCTGGCTACTCACCTTTATTTGGAAGTATGTGACCAAAACATTTACTTGGCTAAAGATGTGGCTCAAATGGTAGTGTCTGCCTAGCAAGCACAAGAACCTGAGTTCAATCCCTAGTAGCACAGAAACATTTTATTTATTGTTGAACAAAGGGTTTCATATGAACATGCTAGTTTGTGTACAATGAAGCTTGGTCAGTGTCACCACATTTTTGTTTCATTTATTTCAATATTTTATTGAAAATGATTTCCTTTTCTGGGTGTAGTTTCCTAGAATCTAAGCACTTGGCTTATTCTAGTTAACCTGAACTGCCATCTGGATCTAGAATCTCAGTAAAAATTAATTTGTAGTCTTGGACTATCAAAAATTCTTAATCTTGAGCTGGGAACAGCTCACCCCTGTAATCGTATGTACTCAGGTGACTGAGATCTGAGGACCAAGGTTTAAAGCCAAGCAGGGAAGTCCATAACACTCAAGTCTCCATTTAACCACCAGAAGTGGAGGTGCAGCTCAAGTGGTACAAGGTTAGCCTTTAGGGGACAGTGCCCAGGCCCTGATTAAAGCCCTAATTCAAATGGGAATATATTGTGGGATATGAATGGTCAAAGTATGATAAGCTAAAGAAGTGAATGCTTTCAAATACAGTGGAATGAAATTATAGAAAGATAAAAATTAGCTGGGTACCAGGGGCTCATGCCTGTAATTCTAATTACTCAAGAGGCTGAGATCTGAGGATCGCAGTTAGAGAAGCCAGCCCAGGCAAAAAAGTACACCAGACACTTATATCCAATTAACCACCAGAAAACCGGAAGTGGCACTGTGGCTCAAAGCAGTAGAGTGCTAGCCTTGAGCAAAAAAGGTAAAAATTGTTTTTGGTGACCTGAAGAAAGTGTACTTTCCAATTCGAAATTATATTCAGGACAGAAACTTAACTGTTTTCAAGAGCCAAAATGACATTACACTGATCCAAAAGAAAAATACAGGTGACAAATCTGCATTAAAATCCAACATGCCCACAGTTAAAACACTAGTTTAAAATTTTTCTCTCAAAAAAAAAAAAAAAAAGAATCTGAGCCAGTTGGTATTCAGAGGCAGGCAGGATTAACCACAAACTACTTTTATGATATATAAAAAAGAAGCTATAATGAAATGACTTTAATCAATTAAGTCAACAAATGTGAATTTTTTATCTTAATCTGTCATCTTAGATACAAAAGGTTGGGAGCTGGAGTAAGTGGTAGAGCTGATGCTTAGCATAAGCAATGGCCTGCATCTAAACAAAACTCCAGAAAACTAATTTGTAGAATAAACTGATGACTAATACTATGAAATTTATGGCCAAGCAACTTCAAAGTTTTCACAACTTAAAAAACTTGAAGGGCAAGGGTGTGGCTCAAGTGGTAGAGAATCAGTCTAGAAGTACAGGGCCTAGTTCAAACCCTAGTACTACAAATAAAACATCAAAAAAAAAAAAAAAATCCACCAAAACTTGAGAGTAAGGGAACCAAACTAGGGAACACGGAGACAGTAAATTATTTCACAGGACATTAAAATTGGTTTTCTTGAGTTGGAGATGTGGCTCCAAGAGTAGAGTGCCTACTTAGTGTGAGGCCCCTAATTCAAATCCCAGGACCAACAAATAAATGAACTAGGGTTTTCTAGGGATTAGGGATGTAGCTCAGTGATAAAGTGTTTATCTTGCATGTGTGAGGCCTTAGGTTCTATCTCTAGCACCTAGGGAAAAACCAAATATTGCTCTTCTGTTCTCAGCTTAGAGATACATGAAGTCATGTATGTATTTAATTCAAGGTAAATTCTTAAATTAGTACATGACTTTCAGGTTGACCTGACATTAAAATTATACTAGCACAAAATGATAGAATATAATTTCTCCTTTATATTATCCGTTAACAAACAGATAAAAATGAAGGGAAGAGCTGGGAAGGTGGCTCAGTGGTAGAGTGCTTGCCTTGCATGCATGAGGCCGAGTTCGAATCCTCAGCACCACATAAGCAGAAAAAGCAGGAAGTGGCGCTGTGGCTCCAGTGGTAGAGCGCTAGCCTTGAGCTGAAGAGCTGAGGGACAGCCCCCAGGCCCAGAGTTCAGGCTCCTTGACCAGCAAAAAAAAAAAGGGAAAAGGGTTCCTTTATGTATTTCAGGAAACCAAAAAGTACAAAGCTAGTTAGGCATCAGTGGCCCAAAACTGTAATTCTAGCTACCCAGACGGCTGAAAATAAAGGTTTAAAGTCTGCCTTAGCAGACAAATCCAAGAGTCTACATCTCCAAATAAATAGCAAATAGCTGAAATTGAAAGCCTGGTTCAAGTGGTCGAGTGCTGGCTGTGAGCAGAAAAAGCTGAACTAAGTAGACCCTGAACTTAAGTCTAAGCAGCCGTTAAAATTTAAAAATAAAAAATAAAATTAAAAACCTACAGGGCTGAGAAAGTGTCTCAGTGGTAGAGTGTTTGCCTAGCATGCACAAAGCCCTGGGTTTGATTGCTCAGCACCACATAAGCAGAAAAAACTGAAAGTGGTGCTGTGGCTCAAGTGGTAGAACACTAGCCTTGAGCTGAAGAGTTGGGCAGAGCCCTAGCCCAGAGTTTAGGCCCAACTGACAGACAAAAACTACAAAGATTGTAAATCTAGGTTTAGTATTGGAGTGAAATATTTAATGTCTAATCTTAAGGGCTCAACTTCTCTTTAGGTAATTCTACTAACCTGATAGAATAATGGATTTATTAATGTCTAAAAACAATCTCATTCACTAGAAAACAAGGGGCTGGTGGCTCTCTCCTATAATCCTAGCTAATCAGGAGGCTGAGATATGAGGATCACAGTTCAAAGCCAGCCTAGGCAGGATAGTTCATGAGACTTATCTCAAATAATCCACCAGAAAACCGGAAGTGGTGTTGTGGCTCAAGTGGTAAGAGCCCTTGCCTTGAAATGAAGAGCACCAGCGCCCAGGCCCAGAGTTCAAGCCCCACAACCGACCAAAAAAAAAAAGAAAAGAAAACAAGGTAGTATTGGGTGCATGGAAGCAAGTTCCTAGGGCCTGAAACTGAGAGGAATCTGCACAACCCTAGGCTTACTCAGATGCATGTTTTTAAAGTTTCCTTTCTTCTGTCCTTGTAGCCATCTATACAATCTAAACATCAACCCATTCTTTTTAACATTCTCATTACTTTGGCACCATACCAATTTCTAACATTTGCTATTGCTATTAAAGTGTTTTACTGGGCTGGGAATGTGGCTTTAGTGATAAGAGTGCTTGCCTTGCATGCATGAAGCCCTGGGTTCAATTCCTCAGTACCACATCCACAGAAAAGCTGGAAGCGGCCCTGTGGTAGAGTGCTAGCCTTAAGCAAAACAAGTTCAGGGACAGTGCCCAGGCCCTGAGTTCAAACCCCAGGACTGACCATAATAAAAAATTGGGAGAGTCCGGTGTGACTGCCTCATCCTACCTACTCAGGAGGCTGAGATCTGAGAACTACAGTTTGAAGCCAGCCCAAGCAATTAAATCCATGAAATGCTTACCTCTTAAGTGTGGCGTAGGTAGTACAGTAGTAAGCCTTGAGCCCAACAAAAGCTGCAGAAGGCCCTGAATGTGAACAAGATACAGCAGTAGAGCTCACTGGACACTGATGAAGGTGAACTATACAATTCGTGTGTAGAGATGGGATGGAAGGACTAGGAGAGTAAGGGAACAGAGGATACTGTTTGAAAGGAAATGTACGCACTCCCTGACTCATGTAATTGTAATCCCTCTGTACATTACCTCTATAACAAAGTCCCTGACTCATGTAATTGTAATCCCTCTGTACATTACCTCTATAACAAAGTAAATTAATAAAAATTTTTCAGAAAAATGTTAAGTTGGAAAAAAGGCCCTGAGTTCCTGCAGATAAACTATTGATGGTAAAACACTGCCTTATTCATGTAAAATTTCATAATACTACAGATGTGCAGCAGAGGGCCAGGGTCTTGATTAAGGTCACACAGCTAATCAGCACAAGATCTAGACTTTCTAATTTCTATGCTGGTGCTCGACTATACCAAAAATAGTTCCAGGCTAATTTCTTTTTAATTTTCAGTTTAAAAAACTTAAGAACAAAAAACCCCTTAGGTACAATCTAAAGAGTTTTGTCTAATTAATACAAACAATAAAAAGCACAGATATGACTGGCTCAGTATTTATATATTGCGAATAAGAGAACACATACAAATCAATAGTATCATTTAAGTACCAGACCTTAAGAGCTTGATTAAAGTCAACCAGATTTCAGCTTGGCAATGCTGGACACATTATAGCTTCATTTAATTTGTATAAAATTTCCTCTATTGGAGTAGTAGGAATTACTTGAATTAAACACTTCATTTTTTTCTTGAGGCAAGGTCTTGCTATGGAGCTGGGCCTGACTTGAATCTGATTATCCTACTGCATATACTGGAATTATAGATGTGAACCACACTTGGCTTAAGCCTTTCAATCTTTAACAATAATTCTTACATTGTTTCTCAGAGTATCTACACTTTGCTATTAAACTTAGCAAAAAAGAAACTAAGATGGCAAATCCACACAGAGCAAGATGTCTACAGGCGCTCTCTAAGGAATGAGCTAAATTCACTGCATATAAGCTTTATTCCTTAGTATCACAAGTAAGACAGTTACTAACTATATAGGGGAAAAAAATTCTAACACATAACCTAGATAGTACAAAAATGTAATATTAAACAAGGCATTTATTTCTTTGTTAAAAAAATAAATTGAACAAAAAGCAGTGGTAGTATGTTCTGTGGAAAAGAAATATTGAGGATATTTACATATAATCTAAACAGTAAGTGAGCTGGCTTTTTGCTTATTCTCTGTTCTATCACTTGGTGTGACTACAGACTGAAGCAACAACTTCCTGCCAATGAACTAAATCCCTAGCCACAGAATATAGTTCTTGTATTTAATAATCTTTTATACTAAAAGATATTTATGTCTTAAAAAGACAGGATGGAAAAAATTTAAGTATTGTTTAACCACTTTTGTTTGGCCAGCTCTGGATCGGGGCCTGAGCCTTGTTCCTGAGCTTTTGTGTTCAAGGCTAGTGCCTTACTACTTGAGCAAAGACTCCACTTCTGGCTTTTGTGATGATTAATTGGAGATATGAATGTCTGACTTTTCAGCCCAGTTGGCGTGAAACTGCAATCCTCTAATCTTAGCCTCCTTCGTAGCTATGATTACAGGCACCTTAACCACTTTTAATAAGGTACGAAGTATAATGTTTTGGCTTTCAAAAAGAAGTTACTCTAGTTTATAGTTTCTGAAGAAAAATAGGGCTATATCAAGCTAGTCTTATTAAGAAAGGAAATTGGACTTAAGTCTATAGACTTCATTATGATGGTTTTGTTCTAAACACTAAACCCAGCTCCAGTAGTTCTTTTCCAATGCCTAAACAAAGATACTATTATACTTTTCAAATGTTTTTGTCTATATAATTAAAAGCTGATTAACTTCCTTGAGTTTTGAGAAGACCCACTGATTGTAGTATATTTTTTGATTGTTGTATATTTATTCAAATATTTTCATAGATAATTCATGTACTATTGAGTGCATTGTAAGGTTCTTATGACATTCCAACTAGATGGAGGAAGACTAATTCAAAGAAGTCTAGCTCTTAAGATCTAGATAAAGCTCATAGAATATTTTAAAATACATTTAAACAAGTGTAATCCCAAGAAAGGAAGCTTTAGAATCAATGTAAGTACAATACTTTGAGTTGTCCAAAACATACAATGCACAGGAACTCTTTAGTTATGTAGTTCACTTGTTGATTATCTGGCTACAGGTTCAGTTACTAATGTAAAACTTGTACCTAATAACTTCCAAAATTGCTTTTAAATAAAGACCTTAAGTTGTAGCAATAAACAAAACACAAGATACAATTAAAACAATACTGCAGTTTATCAAAAAAACACATAAGAAATTTCAACTCTTAATCCTTTGAGTTATAAAAATCAATGATTTGGCTAACTTATAAACAAATTTTTCATGTAATTATTTGCATAACTCTAGTAATGCTAGAAGAAGCAGCTATAAGATCAAAATATTTTAAAAAACACTAAAAACATAAAAATACTTAGCCCCATTATTTATCTGTAGGACATGTTCATTTATGCCTACATTTCAGTATTTATATGATTGTTCTATTTTAAAAGTCACATCCAAAGGATAAACAAAACGACCTACGAATTGTCATTATTTGTTTATTTCTTAGTTTGTGAAAACGTCCTTAACTTGTCAATATAGCAAACAAATTTCAGCTCTGATTGCTATGCAAAAGAACAGAAGATAATTTGCTTTGCAATTAACTTTATAGTTCAATTGCATACAGGCAACATGCTAAGTGAAAAAATTACTAACTGAACTACAGGTATTAAATACTGAAAAAATTAACAGTTTATTATAATTTATTTTATTTAACAATCTAGGAAGTTCGCAGCCATCAGCAGTTCCAGTGCAATTTCAGGTGCAATTGGGAATTCAGGAATCTCGGTGGAGCTGTTAGTGTAGCGAACCTTGTAGGTAAAATACATGCATACTTTTGATAGCACATGTGAAGGGATCTCTCTAAAATTGACCTCATTGGTTTCATTCTCAGCAAACTGACCTGCAAAACAAAATGATTATGTATGTTATGGTCTGAATAGTGCCTCTTTTCCCTCTCCCAATTTGGCTGTCTTAACCCATAGAACCTCAGAATGTGACTATATACAGAGATACTGTCTTTTTTGTTGTTGTTGGTCTTGGAGCTTGAACTGTGGGCCTGGGCACTGTCCCTCAGCTCTTCAGCTCAAGGTGAGCACTCTACCACTTGAGCCACAGCACCACTTCCAGTATTCTGGTGGTTTATTGGAGATGAGTGTCCTGCCTGGACTGACTTTGAACCGCGATCCTCAGATCTCAGCCTCCTGAGTAGCTAGGACTACAGGCTGAGATGAGGTCTTTTAAGAGGTACTTAGAAGTTAAAACAGGAGGTCTCATATAGCAATCCAAAATAATTGGTATCTTCATAAGAGATTAGATGAAGAGTGGCACAAAGAAAAAACCATGGGAAGACACAGGGAAAAGATAACCACTATTTACAAGGCAAAAATAGATCTCAGAAATCACCTCTGCTAATCCTAACCTTCAGCTTCTACAACCAGGATCATAAGACAAGAAGTTTTGTTACTAAAGACATCTGGTCTTGGGCTGGATGTAGCTCAGTGGCAAAGCGCTTGCCTAGCAAGTGCTTGCCTAGCAAGTGCAACGTCTTGGGTTTGATCCCCAGTACCAAAAAAGAAAAGAGACACACACACACACACACACACACACACACACACACACACACACACACACACACACACACACACACACACACACACACACACACACACACACACACACACACACACACACACACACACACACACACGGTCTATAGTTTATTTTGTTACAGGAGTCCCAATAAAATATATGTTAAAAGAATAACAAAGTGGCACTGTGACAATGTGGTAGAGCACTAGACTTAAGCAAAAAGGCTTAGAGATAGCAAGTAGGCCCTGAGTTTAAGCCCCATGGCTGACCAAAAATTAAAAAAAAATTGTCTGGGAATGTGGCTTAGTGGTAGAGTGCTTATGTAGCATGCATGAAGCTCTGGGTTAGATTCCTCAATACTACATCAACAGAAAAAGTGGGAAGTGGTGCTGTGGCTCAAGTGGTAAAGTGCTAGCCTTGAGCACAGAGAGGCTTAGGGACAAAGCCCAGGCCCTGAATTCAAGCCCTAGGAACAAGAGAGAGAGAGAGAGGGAGAGAGAGAGGGAGAGGGAGAGGGAGAGAGGAAAAGAAAAAAGAAAAATTTTAAAATGATCCTTGATTTCTGAGTAACATTTCAAGACAGTATTGAGTACCTAGTGCAGTCACTTAAGCCTAGAATCTCAGCTACTTAAAGGACAAAGATAGAGGATTGTGATTCAAAGTCAGCTCAGACAAAAAGTTCACAGAACTCCATCTCAACCAATGGCTGGGCAGAGGAGCGTGCCTGCTATCTTTGGTACCAGGAAGCACAATAGCTGGTGTAGTGGCATGTACCTATAATCTCCAGTGACATGAAGAAGCACAGTAGCACAACCTAGTGAGGCTCTACCTCAAAAATAACCAAAAGAAGAAACCCTAAATAAAACAAAAGCATGCTGGGCGCAGGTGGCTCACATCTGTAATCCAAGCTACTCAGGAAGCTAAGATCTGAGGATCATGGTTCAAACCCAGCCTGGGCAAGAAAGCCAATGAAGACTCTTATCTCCAATTACACAGGCACGCAGTGCCAGAAGTGGAGTTGCAGCTCAAAGGGCTAGTATGCCAGCTTGGAGAACAAAAGCTCAGGGACAGAGCCCAGGCCCAGAGTTCAAGTCTCATAACAGGCACTAAAACAAAAACAAACCAAAAAACCCAACCCTACAAAGATGACTGAATAAAAGCAAGTAAAACACTCAAAATTTTCATGTTTAAATGGGAAAGATCCATAGAAATAGAACTTAAAAGCTTCAGATCACAATAAAAACAGAAGCAGGAGCATGACACTGATCATATGGATATGTTTAAGGATGTTGACATTAATATACAATCATCTGCTCATTTTTTCAGAGTGGAGATCAGTTACTACTATATCTTTTGTGTGTTTTTGTGCCAGTCCTGAATCTTGATCAAGGGCCTAAGCATTGATTCTGAGCATTTTTGCTCAAGGCTAACCCTCTATCAATTGAGCCAAAGCTCTACTTCTGGCTTTTTGGTGAAAAGTCTCATGGACTTTCCTGCCCAGACTGGCTTTGGACTGTGATTCAAAGATCTCAAGTTACTGAGTAGCTAGGATTGACTAAAAAGATCAAACATGGGCCAGAAATGTGGCTTAGTGGTAGAAGTGCATGAAGCCCTGGATTTGATTCCTCAGTACACCACATAAACAGAAAAGGCTGGAAGTGGCACTGTGGCTCAAGTTGGTAGAGTGCTAGCCTTGAGCAAAAAAAGCAGCTAAGGGACAGTGCCCAGGCCCTGAGTTCAAGCAAAAAAAAAAAAAAAAAGACCACACATGGCCAAGTGGTTCACCAATCATAGCTACTTAAGAGGCTGAGATCTGAGGATCATTGTTCAAAGCCAGTCTGGGAAGGAAAGTCCATCAGACTCTTATCTCCAATTACCCACCAAAAAGTCAGAAGTGAAGCTGTGATTCAAGTAGTAGAGTATAATGAGTGTAGGAGTTTCCTTTTGAAAAAAAGGTGTTTTGGGACTAAAGGTGATACCACTTGAGCCACATCGCCACTTCCAGTTTTCTGAGTGGTTTACTGGAAATAAGAATCTCCCAGACTTTTCTGCCTGGGCTGGCCTTGAACCGTGATCCTCAGATCTCAGCCTCCTGAGTAGCTAGGATTACAGGCATTGAGCTGCGGTGCCTGGGTCTCAGCTTGTTTTTGAAACTGGGTCTTGATAAATTTTTTTTGGCTTGGTCTGGCCAGAAACAACAATTCTATTTTGCTCCCTCAGTAGCTGCATATCCAACACCTGAACTCAAGAATCCCCTAGCCTTGGCTTTATAAGTAGCTGGGATTATTATCACCTGCTTGCTTTCTCTTTAAATGCTTTCGTTTGATTCAACTCATAACAAGCATGAAAAGATACGTGGGATAAAACTACTTACCTGGGCCACTCAACATGGCTTTTATTGTTCCTGATGTTAGTGCATGCTCTCTTTTTACAATAAATTCGTGACCATCAGAAGATATTAACTTGACATACATGGCATCAGGGCCTTCACAGCCACCATAGGTTTTCTCCTCTCCATCTGAAAAAAAGTAGTGGTATGATTTTGGAGACTGATCTGAGAATCACGGATTTGAATGCTACATTGGGCAAGAAAGTAGATGAGACTCTTATGTCCAGGAAAAAGCCAGGAAAAAGCCAGAAGCGGAGCTGTGTTCCAAATAACAGCTCACAAAACCTCAGGGACAGCACCCAAGCTCTAAGTTCAAGCCTCAGGACTGGTACAAGCCTCAGGCTGGGTGTTGGTGGCTCATTCTTGTAATTCTAGCTATATTGAAGGCTAAGATCCAAGGATCAAGGTTTGAAGCCACTCCGGGACTAGGGGGACAAATCAAAGAGTCACCTCCAATTAAGAGCAAAAGGCCACAAGTAGAGGTATGGCTCAAATGACATAACACCAGCTTTTAGCAGGCAAAACTAAATAATGTGAGGCCTGAGGTCAAGACCCACTACTCGCACCAAGATAAGACAACAAAAAATAAAAAAATAAAAACCCAGGCTTGGCTACAGATGTAGCTCAGTGGTAAAATATGCTCCCAGTATATGTGAGTTCCAGAGTTTTATCCCCAGAATCACAGTAGCAACAAAATCAAAGTAGAGGTAAAAGAGAGAACACAAATGTTACTCTGTGCTAGCTTTACACACAACTGGCTACTCAACACGTCTTTCACAATTTTTTTTCATGTATTTCTTGAATGTAATTATTCCAGTGAACAAACTTACAGATTTTTAGCAGTTTTACCAACTCTTTTTTTGTGTGTGCTGGTACTGGGGATTGAACTCAGGGCCTGTGTGTGCACTGTTCTCTTAGCTTTTTCACTCAAGGATGGCACTCTACCACTTGAACCACAACTCTACTTTTAGCTTTTTCATGGTTAACCAGAGATAAGAATCTTAAGTTTGTCAACTCTGGCTTTTAACTGCAATCCTCAGATCTCAGCTTTCTGAATAGCTAGAATTATAGATGTGAGCCACCCCACACCTGGCTTGCCAACTCTTGAAAGAATGAAGATTTAAGTTCTTATCAAGTACTGCAATAAACACAATTTTTTTCAAAATCCTATTACTTGTTTTTTGGGAAGTCTTAATTTCTTAAGATACAAGCTACTACAGTTGGCACAAAATTGTTACTGATCTGCCTTCTAGGAACATACAGTAAATATAAACTTGATTTACATAAACAGTAATTTCAGTTTAACCATTTTCTTCCATTTAGTAACTTTGAAAGCCTATGTTTAAGAATAAACAGCTTCTACTAGTTGAAAACACAAAATTACCTTTGTATAACTTACCCATTATGTTCTTATACAATTTTACTTTGGTTCCACAGGAACTTTAGTAGTTTCCTAGAAATGTAACAAGACCAGGTTAAGAATAATGTTGAATTTGACATGGTTTTCAACCAGTTGCTTATCTCATTTGGTATTAATAGCTGAAGGACTCTCCCTCCTTTTTATTTGTTATTATAAAAGTGATGCAGAGAGGGGTTACAGTTACATAAGTTAGGTAAGGAGTACATCTCCTTCCTTTATCAAGAGTTGCCAATTATAAAATGTTACCAACCAAAAAGAATCACAAAATGCTCTGTGCTTGGGCAGAGCTTCTGAATTATAGAAATATTACTTAAAATAATATACATACAAAATAGGCTTTAAAGAGAAATGAAAAGGGGCTGGGAAGGTGGCTCAGTGGTAGAGTGCTTGCCTTGCATGCATGAGGACCTGGGTTAGATTCTTTAGCACTTCATAAGCAGAAAAGGCTAGAAGTGGCAGGATGGCTCAAATGGTAGAGCACTAGCCTTGAGCTGAAGAGCACAGGGACAGCGTCTAACCCCAGAGTTCAGGCCCCATGACCGACAAAAAAACAAAAAACAAAGCCGGGCGCCGGTGGCTCACGCCTGTAATCTAGCTACTCAGGAGGCTGAGATCTGAGGATAGCGGTTCAAAGCCAGCCCGGGCAGGAGAGACCATGAGATTCCTATCTCCAATAAACCACTAGAAAACCGGAAGTGGTGCTGTAGCTCAAGTGGTAGAGCACTCGCCTTGAGCTGAAGAGCTGAGGGACAAACGCCCAGGCCCAGAGTTCAAGCCCCACAACCGCCAAAAAAAAAAACAAAAAACAAAAAATAAAAAACAAAGAGAAATGAAAAAACTGACACCAGGTGACAGTGGTTCATGCCTATAATCCTAGCTACTGAGAATGAGATCTGAGGATCCTGGTTAGGAGCCAGCTCAGGCAGTAAAGTCCATATGACTCTTATCCATGTGTCTCTTATCTCCAATGTAACCACCAATAAAAACCGTAGAAGTGGAACTGTGGCTCAAGTGGCAGAATGCTAGATTTGAACAGTGCCAGGCCCTGGTATCAACATATAAAAACAAAAATGGATATTGTGGTTCATTCCTATAATCCTAGCAACTGGAAGGAGGCAGAGGACTGTGAGTTGAGGCCAGCTTGTTTTACATAGGAGTTCAAAATCAGCATGAGATATAGAGCTAGTCCCTATCTCAAAATACCAAAGGCTGGGGATGTTAGCTCAGTAGTTAGGAGTGCTTACATGTGTGAGGCTGTAGGGCCCAATTTCCTTCAGCACTTTTTTTTTTTTTAATGGTCAAAGAAAATGGTCATACAGTGTTAAGAACAGAATGTAAACACAAGTGCAGCCCACTAAAATGCATACAATATAACGATACCAAGAAAAAATATCATGGCTCCAAGATATTCTAAGACTAATGTTTGTTTTGGGGGGAAGGTGGGCATAGGCCTGTTGAGAAGTCTGAGAAAACTTGAAGTTTTCTTATCAATAAAGAATTTGGCTTTTGTCCTTAGTTTCTGGGAGGTGGTATCTAAATTCTTAAGAATTTTCCAAGTGATAAGAATGTCTTGGTTAATCATCATATTGGGACCAGATACTTTTTTTCTTTTTATGGTGCTGGTCCTAGGGTTTGGAACTCAGGACCTGGGCGCTGTCCCTGAACTTTTTTGCTTAAGGCTAGTGTTCTACCTCGAGTCATGGCTTCACTTCCAGCTTTTTGCTTTTCTACATTGGTTGGCTTCAAACTATGATCCTCAGATCTCTGCTTTCTGAGCAGCTAGGATTACATATGTGAGCCACCAGCTCCTGGCTGGGCTTGATCATTTATATTAACCAATTGACTAGTGGCACAAGCTCGTGCACCTTTTATATTAATATTCGGTGTGCACTGCTACATGTTAATTTGCTATGGCTGCAGTTGTAGAGCACCAGCCTTGCAAAACAAACAAAAAAGTGACTTCTAGTAATGTATAGTAAATATCATTTTTTCATCTTGTCTATATGTAGGCCACAAAAGTCCTGAATTTAATGATAAAATGATAAAGTTTGTGATTGAGAAAAATATTTAAAATTTTACAAAATGAAATAATTCAAGCCAGGTGTCATTGGCTCATGCTAATATCTGATCTCTAAGCTGGTCAAGGCCAACCTGAGCAGAAAAGTTTGCTAGACTCTATCTCCAAAATAACCAGCAAAGGCCAGGAGCTGGTGGCTCCTAGTTCAAAGCCAGCCCAGGAAGATAACAGCAAAGACTTTTATCTCTAGCTATAAAAAAACTGGAAGTGGCAGTTTGGCTCAAGTTGCTGAACAGTGGTAGAGTGCTATCCCTGCACATAAAACAAAAGCAAGAGGCCTTGAGTTCATGCTTCAGTACCAGAACCAAAAAAATTAAAACTAAAAAAATTAAATAAAGCTGGAAGTGTGGTTTAAGCGATAGGGATCAACCTAGAAAGAGTGAAGCTCTAAATTCAAACACCAGTTCTACCAAAAAAATAACAAATGATTCATAAAAGAAAAGGTTGGGAGTTTTTTTCACCAGTAGTTTGTATTTTAACACGACAGCATTTCTTTAAGGAACCTTAATAACAATAAAGTGTAGGTTTAATTTAAAAACTGGGGGGTGGGAGGGAAGATCTTATTTATACCATTTTTGTCACAATATTCTCTAACAAATTCTTGACCAATATTTTAATTCTAATCTTAACAAAAGGATAAAGTAAATAATGAGTTTGGAAATAATCTAACTCCCTTAGCTTACTGAGAAACAAAGTATCATTGACAGGCTGAGGCTGAGTGATTTGTTCCAGGGAAGAAACAGGAGTAGAAACAACTTTATAGTAACCCTAAGAAAGAATGGAGAGAGTTGTTTCTAAAGTGAGAAATTATTTCTAACTTGTGAACTAGAAATAAAGGATGGCAATGGCAAAGTAAAAGACAACCAACAATTTATTAGGCTAATACTTAATAAAGCACTACATGCCTTAAGACAGTGGTGGTGAAGTGCTTGCATGTTCAAGGACTTGGGTTCAATCTCCAGCTCCCCCACCCAAAGAGGAATAATCATTTTTATCTTCGAGATCTGAAAACATGGAAAAGGCTTTTGCTTGCTCAAGCTTTCTATAACTTAGTGATGGTTTAGTCAAGGTTTAAGCCTGGGTGGATCTGACTTCACAGCTGAAGAGCTGAGGGACAGCGCCCAGGCCGAGTTCAGGCCCCACGATCGGACCCAAAAATAAATAAGTAAACATAAACAAAATTTTTTTTGGCGCCAATGAATTTACTTTGTACTTTTAGAAGCAGCTAATATAAATCCTTAGATCGATCTCTAAACTTAAAAAATAGCATGCTATTTTATATTAGACAATTACTACTTTCTTTTGTTGTATATAATTATGATCTTAATTCTAAGCAAAGAAAAATGCTAAAGTCTTGAAGCATAAAAATGTCAGGTACCAACTGTTCTAAGCTCCACAGGAAAAAATGTATAGGATATTTGTTTAACTAGCTTGCAGTAGCTCGGCAACCATGCAAAGTCACACCATTAAAACCGTTTGGGTAGCAACAGTTTCTCCATACACTTAATATAGTAAATCAATGCCACCTTGTATACAATAGAAATGAAAAGGAGGAGGTTTTCTAACACCACTAACGGAAACAGAGCAAATCATCATCAAGAGTTAAAATATGGGCTGGGAAGGTGGCTCAGTGGTAGAGCGCTTGCCTTGCATGCTTGCCTTGCATGCATGAGGCCCTGGGTTTGATTCCTCAGCACCACATAAACAAAAAGAAAAAACCAGAAGTGGCACTGTGGCTCAAGAGGTAGAGTGCTAACCTTGAGCTGAAGAGCTGAGGGACAGCGCCCAGACCCAGAGATCAGGCCCCACGACCGGACCAAAAAAGGAAAAATAGGGCTGGGAAGGTGGCCCTATTGTGGTAGAGTTCTTGCCTAGCAGGCATGAAGCCCTAGGTTTGATTCCTCAGCACTATAAACAGAAAAAGGCGGAAGTGGTGCTGTGGCTCAAGTGGTAGAGCACTAGCCTTGGGCTGAAGAGCTGAGGACAGTGCCCAGGCCGAGTTCAGGCCTACCACCAACCAAAAAATAAATAAAGTTTCAAACACTTAAATGTTACTCTTTTATCATTATCTTCTTAGTTTTTACATTGAAGTCTAAGTTGTTTCTCCTACTCCCTCTTAGAGAAAGTTCAGTTTGTGGTCTGATATGGTCTTTGATCCACTTTGAGTTCATATTAGTGTATGGTAACAATCAGGAATCTACTTTTAGTCTCTGCATATAAATGTCCAGTTTTCCCAACATGAAGAGACTGTCTTTTTTCCATCATTTGTCTTTGGCTCCCTTATCAAATATCAGAGAACTTTAAGTATATGAATTTATTTCTGGGTATTCTATTCCATTGATTTTCTAATCTATTCCATTTATGTTCCATTTTATGTGCCAATACCAAGCTGTTTTTGTTATCCTAGCTGAGTAGTACAGTTTGAGGTCTGGGATTGTGATACCACCAGCAATTGAGGTCTTTTGTTCTTCTGTATGAATTTTTGGTTTTCTCTATTTCAATAAGAAATGTCATTGGGCATTTGATGGGGTTTGTGGATCCCAGGACCTGTACTGATATCAGCTATGAATCTAGTTACTATTGAATATTCAGACCTTAATCCAGAGGGGGACCTGAGGCAGGAAAATCCTGAGTTGTACACCAGTCTGAGGCTGTCTCAAAATGCAACAAAGCAAATAATAATAATAAAGCATTTAAAGAGTCCACCTTCTGATTTGCAATGTTATTTTTACCATATACTACATTACTATGTGTATTTCTAGACTATATTCTTTTCTATCTGTTTATAATCCACCAATATCCCACTGTTTTTATTGTTTTGGTTTTTGCCAGTCCAGGACCTGGACGCAGTCCTTAAGCTCCTTTTGCTCAGGGCTAGCACTCCAAAGCACTACTTCTGATTAATTGGAGATAAGAGTCACACAGAAGGGAGATGAGAGTCTCCCAGAAGGGAGACCAAGGGTGAACATGTGCAACACCAACACTCACAAGACAGTATGCTGGAAATGAACTTTACAACTTTAGGGGGGTAGTGTGCTGGGAGGCAGGGAAAAAAACAAGGGAGGGAGTAACAATGTTTGACAAGAAATGTACTCATTATTTTAAGCATGTAATTGTTAACAACTCTGTACACCATCTTGACAAGAAAATTAAATTTTTTAAAAAGGGGGCCTGGGAAGTTGGCTCAGTGGTACAGCGCTTGCCTTGCATGCATGAGGTCCTGGGTTTGATTCCTCAGCACCACATAGGCAGAAAAAGCCAGAAATGGTGCTGTGGCTCAAATGGTAGAGCCTTCAGCTGAAGAGCTGAGGGACAGCGCCCAGGCCTAGCCCATGACCAACCAAAAAATAAATAAAAGACTCACTGAGGGGCTAGGAATGTGGCTTAGTGACAGAGTGCTAGCCTTGAGCAAAAGAAGTCTGGGACAGTGCCCAAGCCCTGAGTTCAAGCCCCAGGCTCACAGGGCTGGGAAGGTAGCTCAGTGGTAGAGCGCTTGCCTTGCATGCATGAGACCATGAGTTCGATTCCTCAGCACCACATAAGAAAAAAGAAAAAAGCCGGAAGTGGCGCTGTGGCTCAAGTGGTAGAGCGCTAGCCTTGAGCTGAAGAGTTGAGGGACAGCGTTCAGGCCCAGAGTTCAGGCCCCATGACCGGACCAAAAAAAAAGGCTCACAGACTTCCCAGGCCTCAAATGAAGATATTCCATATCTCAGCTTCCTGGGCATTCTATGATTAGCTTGGATTACAGACATGAGCTCCTGGTGCCCAGCAGGAAAAGAGCTATTTTAGAACTCTTACTAGTTGAGAAGTTAAAAAACACTGACTCACTGGTCACTATGTTGAAAATGAACTATACAACTTGTGGGTAGGGATGAGAGGGGAAAAACTGGGAGAGATCAAGCGAAGGGGTGATAGCATCCAAACAGAAAGGTACTGTTAGCTAGGAGTGTGGCTTCGTAGTAGCGTGTTTGCCTAGCCATGCATGAGGTCCTGGGTTCAACTCCTTGGTACCACATAAAGAAAAACAGTGGAAGCTCAAGTGGTAGAGCACCAACTTTGAGCACAAGGAAGCTCAGGGACAGCACCCAGGCCCTGAGTTCCAGCCCCAGGACTAGCAAAAAGTAAATAAAATGAATTAAATTTTAAAATTAAAACTAAGGAATATACTGTTTACCTGACTTATATCATTGTAACCCCTCTGTACATCATCTTTATAATAACAATAAAAAATAAGAGTATATATCCCTATTAAGAAATTTTGAGTTCAGTTTTCTTAACACCTCAGAAACTATTAGGCATCAAAGGTATAACCCTAATGGTAGCTCTTGCTTTCCCATATACAGGCCCTAGGTTAGATTCCCCAAAATCAAGAAATAAAATAACAAAAATTCAACAAAAGCAAAATGGGAAGTCTGGGGACGTAGGTCATCAGCAGACCTTTGCCTAGGAGTGACTATAAAAGTAACCTAGAGGGCTGGGAAGGTGGCTCAGTGGTAGAGTGCTTTGCCTTGCATTCATGAGGCCCTGGGTTCAATAAGTCAGCACCACATAAGCAGAAAAAGCCAGAAGTGGTGCTGTGGTTCAAATGGTAGAGCACTACCCTTAAGCTTAAGAGCTGAGGGACAGTGCCCAGGCCTAGAGTTAAAGGCCCCACAACGAGGGAGGGGGAGAGGGGGTAAGTAACCTAGCCCAGTGTCAGTGCCTCATGCCTGTAATTCTAACTACCCAGGAGGCTGAGATCTGAGGATCATGGTTCAAAGCCAGCCCAGGCAGGAAAGTCTGTGAAACTCCTATCGCCAATAAAGTACCAGAAAAAGCTGTTGCTGGGCCAGTACATGCTAACAGAGGTAGGAATCTGGCTGCCCCAAAGAAAATGTGGAGCTACAAATAATCACTAAGAAGTTCCTGTTAGGGGAACAGTTTCTAATGTGGGTATTGATAGACGGGGTTATTTTTACCAGGCCAAATTAGGACAGAACATCCAGGCAAAGGAAACAGTATGAGCTAAATCAGATAGTTTGAGATACATAATTCAGTGTTATAAAGAACATTCACCCATCCAACAAATATTTACTAATGGATAGTATGTCAAGTTGTGTCTTAGGTAACACAGATGAACATGACACATATTTAACATCATGGAGATGATCTTGAGGAAAGATACCACACCAAAAATCTTGAGATCGAAAAAATGAAGTGGGGAAAAATAAAGCAGGAGGTAAGGAATGGAGTAAAGGAAAAGCCCCATTGATACTTAACAAAAACCTGAAAAGTGAGGGAGTGAGTCATGGGTGTCTGGAAAAAGAACCTTTCAAGGATAGAGAACAGCCTGGAGACCAGTTGGACCAGAGTGAGACAATGAGTATAGGAAAAGAGGCCAGGAATTGAGAAGCTAGATCTTATCAAACAAGAGAATGGTGACTGATAAGGAACACAGGTTGAGCCGTGGACCAAGATGTAATGTTTTGATTTCTTTGTTTCTTTTTTTAGCTCATGGTTCAATCCAGAATATATGCTAAACAAACACTACCACTGAGCCATGTCTTCAGACATGCGTTTGAAGGCCCAATACTAGGAGGTGTACACAGTCCTCTGCTACATCTTGTTTCATCTCTTACCTAAGATTTCTTTGGCTATTTTGTATCATTAGCCCTCCATATAATGTAGTTGCTTAAAAGCAATTGGCTTTAGAATGCTTACCCCCATCACTAATTGCTATATGAACCACAGTTACCTAACATTTCTGTGCCTCGTTTCTGATACTGTAAAATGGAAATAATATGGTATTTACTTCGCAAGGACATTATGAAAAATAAATTATACATAAAGCACAAAGACAGTGCTTACTCAGCACACAGTGAAATACATTAAAACAGTAATGTTAAAGCAGGGCACCAGTGGCTCATGCCTGTAATCCTAGCTACTCAGGAGGCTGAGATCTGAGGATCACCGTTCAAAGCCAGCCCTGGCAGGAAAAAGCCAGCCCAGGCAGGAAAGTCCGTAAGACTCTTATCTCCAATAAACCACTAGAAAACTGGAAGTGGCGCTGTGGCTCAAGTGCCTTGAGCTGAAGAGCGCAGGGACAGTGCCCAAGCCCAGAGTTCAAGCCCCACAACCAACCAAAAAAAAAAAAAAAAAGCTATGATTCCATTTCGAAACCAAGGATTCGTTTGTGTATGTATATGTGTATATAGAACTACATGTGGAGGACAAATGTAGATTTTTTGTAGATTTTTTTTTTTATAGGTCTGTAACCAAAATAAATGAACTCCACTGTTTACCAGCGTCTTCACACAGCATTTTTGTTGTCGTACAGGTCCTGGGGTTTGAACTCAGGGCCTGGGCACTGTCATTTGTCTCAAACACTAGTTCTCTAACACTTGAGCCACAGGACCACTTCCAGTCTTTTCTGAGTAGTTTATTGGATATAAGAGTCTCAACTCTCCTGCCAGGGCTGACTTCTAAAACACAATCCTCAGCCGGGTGCCAGTGGCTCACACCTGTAATCCTAACTACTCAGGAGGCTGAGATCTGAGGATCATGGTTCCAGACCAGGCAGGAAAGTCTGTGAGACTCTTATCTCCAATAAACCACTCAGAAAACCAGGAGTGGTGCTATGACTGAAGTGGAAGAGCACTAGCCTTGAGCTGAAGGGCTGAGGGACAGCACCCAGGCACAGAGTTCCAGCCCCACAATCGACAAAGAACAACAAAAAAAACCACATACCTCTAGCCCCGTATCTGAATTTCTATTCTCGCTTAGACATTTGTCTTGAGATCTATATAGGTTAAGTGACAGGATTTGACCCTTCATATCTCATATGAGGGGATTGAATTTAACTGTGTTACTCCCACTTATCTTACTTTTATCTTTAATAAGCAGGTGTTTCCCACAGAGCAGAGAACTTAAAAGGATGCAGGGCACTTTACCACTGAAAACTACCTAATCTCCCTTACTATCTCAAATTTCCTTATAGTTTATAAAAAGAATAAGAAAATTTTCTAAGTATATCTACCCATAGCTCATGTATATTGTAAAACAAAACAAACATTTAGACTGACAGGCTAAAAATAAACCAAAAGAAATCACTCACTCTATACACGTGTTCTTTTGTCCATTCCTTTGTTTCAAAAGTTGAATAAAAATAATCCTTCCTGTCATGTATGGCTCACCAATGTAATCCTAGCTACTCAGGAGGCTGAGATCTATGAATTGAGGTTCAAAACCAGCCCAGGCAGAAAGTCCATGAGACTCTTATTTCCAATAAACTACTCAGAAAAAGCCAGAAGTAGCACTGTGGCTCAAGTGGTAGAAGGCTAGCCTTGAACAAAAGAGGCCCCAAGTTCAAGCCCCAGGACTGCCCCCCCCCCAAAAAAAGCCAGAAGAGGTGTTAAAGTTCAGTTGTAGAGTGCCAGCCTTAAACAAAAGAATGAAGTTAAGTATTCAAGGCTGTTCAGTAGAAAAGCCCTAGTATTGACATACACACACAACTCTTGGAAACTATCAAAAACTGATGTTTCCCTTCTCAGTCTTTCCCACTTCAGTAAATACTTTTTGTTTTGTTTGACCATATAGCACAGGCTGCTCTGAGACTCATCCTTCTACCTCTCAGCCTCTTGAGTTCTGGGAGTAGAGGTACGTGCTACAAAGCAGTAATACCCAGTAAGATACACTATGATACTGCTATTCCTGAAATGATTAGGGTGGGTAAAAGTTGTTTACTCAAAAGAAAATCAAATCTAAGAGCTGGTGGCTCATATCTATAATCCTAGGTACTCAGAGTCCTGAGATCTGAGGATCACAGTAAAGCCAGCCTAGGCAGCAAAGTTTGTGAGGCTTTTGTCTCTAATAATCTACAAAAAAAGCCAGACATGGAGCTAGGGCTGAAGTGGTAGACTTCTATCCTGGTGCAAAAAGAAGTTCTGGGACAGCACCCAGGCCCAGAGTTCAAGCCTACCACAAAGAAATAAAAAGAAAAAAAGAAGAAAAATTTATCTGTGCCATTTGGCTCTAGCATGAAATTACACTTCAAATCATTATCTTCCAACTCTACATTTCAAGCAAATACATCTCAGAGACTTAAACACTTAGAAAAGTTTCCTCATCCAGAGCTTATATCCAGAGCTGGAGAGCTGGTCTACTCTCCACTCACCACCTTCCTACTGAAAACCTGTCAGTGGTTTCTCATTTCAAATAGAAAAAAAGACCATAAGCCTCAATTTTATTTATTTGCTAGTTGATTAACACTCATCCACCATACCCTGATGTCAACACTACTTTTCCTTCATTGTGGTCAAGGTCTATGCATTTGCAGTTTACTACTTGAGAAATCTCTAGTTAAAACAATCAACTTTTCCATCAAAAGCATATTATCATCACCTTAATCTGTTTGTGTATGTGTGTGTGTCTGTGTGTGAGTGCTTGGGCGCGCACTCATGCGCAAGCACTAGACCTGGGGCTTGACTGCAGGCACTGGGTGCTTGGGTGCTGTCCCTGAGCTTTTTTTTTTTTTTTGCTCAAGGGTAGTGCTCTAAATCACTAGAGCCACAGCTCTACTTCAGCTTTTTTGGTGGTTAATTGTTCATAGGAATTTCTAGGACTTTCCTGGCCTGTGCTGGCTTCAAATGGATTCTCAGCTCTCAGCCTCCTGAGCAGCTAAGATCACAGAGGCATAAGCCATAAGCAGCCAGAAGTCTCTTTTTTTTCCTTTCCCAGTTGTAGGGCTTGAACTCTGGGTCTGGGCACTGTCCCTCAGATCTTCAGCTCAAGGCTAGCACTTTACCACTTGAGCCACAGCCTTTTTGAACCCAGGGGCTCATGCATGTGAGGCAAGCACTCTACCATTGAGCCACGTTCCCAGCCCATCCTTTTGTTTGAGACAAGGTCTCCACATGTAGCCTAAGCTAGCCTTGAACTTTAGAATTCTCCCAACTCCTCATTACTATCACTGGCCTAATTTTCCTTTTATTTATCATTACCTGAAATTATATCTAATACATAATCCTATCCCCTATATCCATTTTGAGGGTAGGCATCAAAGCACATAAATAGATGTCTGGTAAATATTTGAGTACTATTATCATTTTCCAGAATTATTAAGACTTAAAAGTTTCGTGCTTCACTGAATGGTGTTTATCTGATTTTAACAATGCAGCAATAACCATTTGGAAAATGTATTAATATATACATTAGCAAAAACTGAAGATTTTCCTGTTTATTTTACATGACTGGAAAAAAAAAGCCACACAGCATTTTCGAAGTTAACAACAAAGTATTACTTCAGTACTTAACTAGATAACTATAGAAGACATAGCTTCATGTGTAAATTATTGCCTAGTTACTTCAAATTTAGCATCTAATAATGAAACTGGTTCTATGTATAATGAGTATGCATATTTTAAAAAAATTGGTTTTGAATAACTATTAGATAGAAGACAACTTTTTTGGATGTGTCTAGTTACTGGATTTCAGATTTATGGTCTCTTGTATGAAAGGCAAGCACTCTACAACTAAGCTACATTCCCAGCCTAGTAGTTATAAGATGTCTTTTTAAAAAAGGACCATTATCAAATTGGGGGGGGGGTGGTGGTGCAGAGGACAACTGCCTCACATAATCAAGAGTCAAGTCTAATCGCAAAATTGCCATTCTTTAAGGTAAAAATTAGTCATCACACACAGACACAGACACACACACACACACACACACACACACACAGAGGCAATAAACCACAAATATCCATCATGGAAGGGCCAACAACGGTTTCATCGCCAGTGAAACCCACTTGCGAACTGTGATGGCTCAAATACGGCATAATAATACAGATATTTATCGTCTTAAGTCACTTAACGGGGAAAAAAGTAGTTATTTGGGGATCAAAAGCAAATTTGGCAGTTTGAAAACCAAGTTTCATAACTAAAGATTTTGGTTGCTTTCTACACTCAAGGCTGCACAGTAGAAATACTAGCACTACAGGACTCTCCCCCTCTTCAATTCAATGGAGATCTATTATTACTGAAGAGACTGGTTTACGGGACACTCAGGGGGCACCGTACTTGGCCTTAAGACAACTCCTCTCAGACAAGGAGTGTGAGAGGCAGGAGAGCCTCCACCCACCGGGTCACAGGGGGAGACATGGCCCAACAAGTTGCTCCAAAGATCAAACTTTTTTTTCGGGGTACTGCAGAGGAAAGTGGCGAGCGGCCCCTCCTGGGGCTCAAGAAATGAACAAATCTGAGAGCACGTGAGAAAGCAAAAAAACAAAAAGGCGATGGGGCTGCCATGCTCCCCCAACTGCACCCTCCCTCTGCGTTCCGCCCGGGGAGAAGGCCTGGGATCGCGGGCAGCTTCCTCCCGGCCCGGGCCTCCCCCTGCTTCCCGAGCCCACCGAGCGGCGCCGGGAGAGCTCCGGCGGGCCTCCCCTCCCCCAAACGAGGCCGGGAAGCCGGGGAGGCGAGGAGCTTCCGTTCCTTCCCCCGCCCCGACGGGAACCAGTGTGCGAAGCGGGATGGCGAACGCACCCAGTCACAAGCCTCCCCGGCCCCAAACGCACCCCGCAGCCCGGAGCCCAGCTCCTGCACCAGCCCCCAGACTTACTTGCGAATCCCGCCGCTAATGCAGCCGCCGCAGCAGTCTTCCCCGGCGTACCGCCACAGCCCCTTCTCCAGGGCCGCCCCCCCACCCCCAGCTGCTGGCCTCGGTGCGTTCCGGAACAAGTCGGAAGAATTGCTTCCGTCGGGTCACCGGCGCTTTCAGAGACGCGCGGGAGAGTGGTATTTGAGGAGGCTGGGGTGGGTGGCTGCTGGCTCACTTCCGCCTACCGGAAGTGCGTAGGGCACCCACCCTCTCTTCCACCTTCTCTTCCTATTCGAGGAACATTCACCAGCCTGAGAGACGTCAAACTTCAACCAATCAGATTCTAGCTCTGTTGCTTTCCCAACCAGCAGGGTGGACCTGATCTAATTTTCACATCCTGGCATTTGTCCTCTTTTTTCTCTTTTCTTTTTTTTTCTGGCGGGTACCAAAGGTGTCTGGGCCCCATTGCAGCGATGCATCTTGGGACTTGTAGTTCCACGTGCTGCACGTTAAGGTTTCGGACGACTCAGAGGTCCTTGGAGAAGTCAAAGACGACCGAGAGTGAGGAGTGTGGGTTCTGTGTTAACAAGATTATGCACTTAGTGAAGCGGCCTCTGTCCCCTGTGAAACGGCGGCGCTGCTCTTGGAGCTTGCCTTAAGTCCTTTGCCCTGGTATTAGTGTGTATTGAAAGAAAGAAAGAAAGAAAGAAAAAAAAAAAACTAGCTACCCTCCACCCAGATTCTGCTCCCTGGGTTTGCCCAGCTCTGCTAGATTCTGGGCTCACTCAAAGTGCGGGCGCCGGACTCCTTTACTTAATCCTGGGACTGCCCTTCGCATTCCATCCCCTGCTTCACCCATCTCCACCTCTCTGGATCAGCCTGTTCTTTCTCCCTGTGTTTCTGTGGTTAGATATCTAGATACCTTTCCAAGGAACGCCAAATCAGCTAATTACGTTCCGTCTCTACTATTGGAATGAAGAGAATGTGGAGACCAGACGCTGTGTGAAGTTGTCCAGTTTAAGCACTGTGTGTGTGTGTGTGTGTGTGTGTGTGTGTGCGCGCGCGCGCGTGCCAGTCCTAGAGTTTGAACTCAGTGCCAGCGCACTGATGTCCCTGAGTTTTTGTGCTCCAAGGCTAGCGCTCACCACTTGAGCCACAGCTTCACGTCAGGCTTTTTTGGTGTTTAATTGGAGTCTCACAGATTTTTCTGACCTGGCTGCCTTCGAACTGCAATCCTCAGATCGCAGCCTGCTGAGTCGCCACGATTGCAGACTGGAGCCAAGGGCGCCCAGTTTCAATTTGGGAACTTCTGTGTGACCATGCCCACAAAAGAAAATAGCCAATCTGGGGTTTGTTTAAGTAATTAATTACTTTTGCTACAGGTTTTATTTCGTTTTGCTTATTTTGTTTTGAGATAGAGTCTTGCTAGGTACCAAGGCTTGAATGCCACCAGTCCCAATCCTGCCCCAGCCTTCTGACGAATGGGATTACGGGCTCTTAAAAGAGAAGACAAGAAGCAAGGGAATGTAGGTTTATACAACTCAAGAACCGCAGATTAAACTAAAAACCAAAACGTGTCTGGCAAAGAGGTGAAGCCAGGGGAAAATAAAGTGATAAGAACTAACAAAGCCCAGCTCCTCAGGAGGCTGAGATCTGAGGATCACAGTTCACAGCCAGCCCAGGCAGGAAAGTGCGTGAGACTCTTATCTCCAGTAAACTAATCAGAAAAAGCCAGAAGTGCTGGACTCCGGTGGCTCACGCCTGTAATCCTAGCTACTCAGGAGGCTGAGATCTGAGGATCGAGGTCAAAGCCAGACCGAGCAGGAAAGTCCGTGAGACTTTTATCTCCAATAAACCACTAGAAAACCGGAAGTGGTGCTGTGGCTCAAGTGGTAGAGCGCTCCCCTTGAGTTGAAGAGCGCAGGGACAGCCCCCAAGCCCAGAGTTCAAGCCCCACGACCGACACACAAAAAAGAAAAAAGAAAAGAAAAAGCCAGAAGTGGCACTGTGGCACAAGTGGTAGAACACCAGCCTTGAGCACAAAGAAGCTCAGGGACAGCATCCAGGCCCCAAGTTCAACCCCAGGACCAGCAAAAAGAAAAAGAAAGAAAAAAAAAAGAACTAATGGAATTATAGCCTATGGCAGGATAATGAACTTGCTCAACAAAATAGGGGGAGGAAGCTTCTATAAAATAATGAAAAATGTAAAAGCAGTTAAACCTGAGATTATGGTCTAGGACAAATTAAACAAACTGAAACGTTCCCAGCAGCAACCCAATTGTAGGTAGATGAGAAAATAAAACCTGTCAATTAGGACGAAGGAGACTCTTAACCTTGGGCCCTGCCAATCAGAGGGAAGGCCAGGAAACTTGTTTGAAAAATAAATTTTAAAAATACATCTTTTCCCACAAGTGATAACACTGAAATGTAGTTTTACTGAGTCCCATCTATGTGGAAGTCCTAGCTATCTCTTATCTTTT
This sequence comes from Dipodomys spectabilis, assembly GCF_019054845.1. NCBI lineage: Eukaryota > Metazoa > Chordata > Mammalia > Rodentia > Heteromyidae > Dipodomys > Dipodomys spectabilis. Next base: position 159,141 of record NW_024870740.1, read on the forward strand.
ACTACATTTCTGCTGGCACTGGTTCTTGAACTCAGGATTAGGGTGTCCTTAGCATTTCTGCTTTTAAAATCTATCAGGAACAAATACGCATTAAAAAAAAAAAAAAAACTATCAGCCAGGCTGTGGTGGCTCATGTCTGTAATCTTAGCTATTCTCGAGGCTGAGATTTGAAGAGCAGTGTTTGAAGCCAGCCCAGGCAGGAAAATTCATGAGACTCTTTTTTTGTGTGTGAGTCATGGGGCTTGAACTCAGGGCCTGCCTGCTGTCCTTCAGTTCAACTCAAGGAGAGCACTCTACCACTGAGCCACAGTGCCACTTTCGGTTTTCTGGGAGGTTTATTGGAGATAAGAATCGCAAGGCCTTTCCTGCCTAGGCTGGCTTTGAACTGAGATCCTCAGATCTCAACCTCCTGAGTAGCTAGGCTCACAGGCAATAGCCACCAGTACTTGGCCTTGAGACTCTTATCTCCAATAAACTACTCAGAAAAAGCTGGAGGTAGTGCTGTGGCTCACATGGTAGAGTGCTAGCCTTGAGCACAAAGAGGCTCAGGGACAACAACCAGGCCCTTAGGACTGACCAAAAAATTTTTTTGTCTATATATTGATGTCATTTATCTATGGAAATTGTGGGAAAATCTTCTATTATTATTATTATTATTGCCAGTCCTGAGCGCCACTTCCAGCTTTTTCTGAGTAGTTTATTGGAAATAAGTGTCTCACAGACTTTCCTGCCAGAACTGTCTTCACACCACGATCCTCAGACCTCAGCCTTCTGTGTAGCTAGAACTGCAGGTGTGAACCACTTGTGCCCAACAAAATCTTACCTTTTAACAATGGGAAAGCTGTTGACTCCTCAGTGGGACATGTTAGGTTGGATGTCTACCTAAGTCTATGACCTGGTGTCCTTCCTAAGGACCCCTGACATTGTTAAGCTACTACCTATGGTATTAGGGACTGGGTTGTCGGCTTTGATGGGAAAAGATGTACACTCTGAGTCATATGCTATATGCTCTTTAGTGTAGGAAGACAGGCACCAAAGGCTCTGAGATTTCTAACTAAGCAACTCAATGGCAGCCATTGGAGGAAGGGAATGAGAGGGAAAGAGGAACAGCTGTCACTAAGTAAAAGGAAAGAAATGTACATATCACCCATTGTGGAAGAAATAGCTGTATTGTCAAAGCTCATAGAATCACAAACTTTATAGTCTATGATAAAAACAATTTGCCCATGAAGGCTGGAATGTGTTTGTGACTTTTAAACTAAGTATCACTATCTTACAAGACTATGAAATTTGTGAAATTTATGAATCATTTAATCACAATAAAAAATTTTAAGAAAAAGAGATCATGGGCAATGCTACACTCGATAATACAGGGAAAATAAATACCTGTCATCTCATACTATAGAGACTGTCATTTCATACAATAGCTAAGCACAATAGACTTGGCAGGATCAAATTTGGTGGGAGTAAGCTGGGCATCGATGGCTCTCACCTGTAATCCTAGCTACTCACGAGGCTGATATCTGAGGGTCATGGTTCAAAGGTAGCCTGGGCAGGAAAGTCCATGAGTCTCTTATTGCCAATTAACCACAAGAAAACCAGAAGTGGCACAGTGGCTCAAGTGGTAGAGCGCTAGCCTTGAGCTGAAGAGCTGAGGTGTGCAGGCCCAGAGTTCAAGGCCCACGACCAACAAAAAAAAAAAAAAAAAATGGTGGGAATGAGACAGGCAGCATCAGATACATTTGATAGTAACCAAGTACAAGTGGTTAGATTCAGGGTAGGGTATACCTTTCTTCATACTCCAGGAGAAATGGAAGGAACAGAAATGAGAGATCTTTCTGGCCCCACTGGGAAATGGAGAGGTCTGGAGATGCCAAAAGAAAAAAATCCCTCCTAGTTGGGCACTGGTGGTTCATGCCTGTTATCCTAGCTACTCTGAGATTCTTATTTCCAATTAATCATAGAAAAAGCCGGAAGTAGTGCTGTATCTCAAATGGTAGAGTACTAGCCTTGAGCAAAAGTTGCTTAGGGACAGCATCTAGGTAGAGTTCTAGTGTTAGGACCAGCAAAAACAAAAACAAAATAAAACAAACAAACAAAAAAAAACAAATACAAGGCCCTCTTTGTCATGCAGATAGGGGACATACACATTACCAACCCCCCACCCACCACCCTGTGTGTAACATAAACTGTTTAAGCCATTTCAGGTATTGGTGGATCACAGCCTGTAAATCTAGCTATTCAAGATTAAAGGATTGAAGTTTGAAGCCTGCCCTAGCAAGAAAGTCTGTGAGACTCATTTCTTTTTTCTTTTTTTTTGCCAGCCCTGGGACTTGAACTCAGGGCCTGGCACTCTACCACTTGAGCCATAGTGCCAGTTCCACTTCCAGTTTTCTGGTGGCTAATTGAAGATAAGAGACTCTTGGACTTTCTTGCCTGGTCTAGCTTCAAAACACAATCCTCAATTCTCAACCTCCTGGGTAGCTAGGATTATAGGTGTGTGCCACCAGTGCCTGGCTCAGCAGGCTCTTCTTCAAGAACCTGTCTTAGGCCTTTCAACTAGAAAAAACTTTAACCTAAGATGTCCATGAGCGTAATGGGATGGCTGTAGGTGTGCTTACCCAATCTTGGGACCAGCCAAATTTGTGTAGGCATCTTAGCAAACAAATGGATGTTGTATTATAAAGATTTTTTTTTTTTTGGGGGGGGTCCGGTTGTGGGGCCTGAACTCTGGGCCTGGGCACTGTCCCTCAGCTCTTCAGCTCAAGGCTAGCGCTCTTTTTTTTTTTTGTTTGTTTGTTTGTTTTTGGTCCAGTTGTGGGGCCTGAACTCTGGGCCTGGCCGCTGTCCCTCAGCTCTTCAGCTCAAGGCTAGTGCTCTACCACTTGAGCCACAGCGCCACTTCTGGCTTTTTTCTTTTTGCTTATGTGGTGCTGAGGAATCGAACCCAGGGCCTCATGCATGCAAGGCAAGCGCTCTACCACTGAGCCACCTTCCCAGACCCTATAAAAAACTTTTTATCCTTATATTTTCTTTGCCAATTGTTACTTTTATTGAAAGCTCCATTTTTTAAATCTACTTTTTTGTTTTATGTTCTGTTTTGAATGAATTTTAGTTTAAACTTGCCTTTTATTGTTAGAACTTTATTGTTATATATCTTTGTATTTTTAACCTTTCTCTGTTACTTGGTTTAAATATGTCTTCTTATGGATAATATTTAAGTTTTAATTAAAAAAGGACAAAGAAAAAGAACTGAATGTTGTAGCTAAGGGATGACTAGGCTGCCTGCAAGCTATGGCTGCCATCCATGACCTTTCTAGTCCCCCAAGGCAACGAAACACTCAGTGTTTAAAAACTGGCAGTGTTTTAAAAACCGGCAGGACTTGATTGTACACACTTCTCATAAGGTATCAGGCTATTTGCCTGAAAGGAAGCCTACGGCACTCTGAAAGCAGGCTTCTCTGATACCAAGCCTTGCCGTTGGAAGTGCCAGCTGTCCAAATCCTGCTTTTGGGAGGGCAAGGAGGGGGACAGAAATGGAGTGGTGTTCACTAGACACTGTTGAAAATGAACTCTACACCTAGTGGTTGGAGACAGGAGGGAAAAACTGAGAGTGAGGGAAGGTGTGACATTGTCCCAAATGAAATGTACTCTTTACCTGATTTATGTAAATGTAGCCCCTCTGTACATCACCTTTATAATAACAATAAAAACATTTAAAAATTCTCTTCTCTTAACCTTGCCATGTATCTCCCTGAAGAGTAGGAGACATAGCTCATCACTGACTGGGTGATACTTCTGCAGACATAAGTAGATAGAGAATATTTGAGAAATTGCCCCTGACTTTATGTGTGTGTGTGTGTGTGTGTGTGTGTGTGTGTGTGCGCGCGCGCGCGCGCGCACATGCGTGCGGGTGCTGTCCCTCAGCTTTTGTGCTCAAGGCTAGCACTCTACCACTTGAGCCACAGCAACACTTCTGGCTCTTTGTTGGTTAATTGGAGATAAGAGTCTCATGGATTTTCCTGCTTGGGCTGGCTTCAAACTGCAATCCTCATATTGAGGCCTCTTGAGTGGCTAGTATTATACCTGTGAGCCTCCAGCACCCAGCTCCTGGATTTGGTTTTGTACAAAGATTACAGACAGTCCTTTTGTGGAATGGGAGTCCAGAAGGCAGGAAAGAGAAAAGGGGGAAATGTCACAAAGTCTCAGGCTGGCCCACCATCCTGAGGCTACTGCTCAGGGGAGTTTCTTGCCTGTTTTACACAAGCCAACCATAATCTGACAAATTGCCTAAAGGGAGGAGAAAAAAAAGGAGGATTAGGGTTAACGCAATAGCTCCAAGACTCAGAGAGGGACAAGCCATTTTTTTCCTGAGTGACACCTTCTCTTTGTTAAATTAACTCTTTTGCTAAATAAACACTTAAATAAACTATTTCCTTACAGTAATTACCTTCTCTGTTCCTGGACTTATTTCTTTTTTTTTTTGGTCCGGTCGTGGGGCCTGAACTCTAGGCCTGGGCGCTGTCCCTCAGCTCTTCAGCTCAAGGCTAGCGCTCTACCACTTGAGCCACAGCGCCACTTCTGGCTTTTTTCGTTTTGCTTATGTGGTGCTGAGGAATCGAACCCAGGGCCTCGAGCATGCAAGGCAAGCGCTCTACCACTGAGCCACCTTCCCAGCCCTCCTGGACTTATTTCTATGTTGTCAGAGAACAAGAACCCACCGCACCGCACTTGCATTGTTAGCCCAATGAGCTCCCTTCCCACAGTTTAGCACCCTCCTTCTCTCTCCACAGCTTAGCATATGCTCCCTTCTTAGGCAACACTAGGTCCATTTAGTAAAGGCAGTAAATAATCAGCCTCCAACCCTCCCACCACCCTTTGCCTTGAGATGGCACCCCTCTGGGGCAGCTGCCACCATATAAGGCAGCAAGAACCCCTTAGAGTGAGCTTCAGGTCTGGGTAGCTGCAGAGCCCCTTATCTACTACTTGGGCAGCAGTCATAAATCCTGGTCCACCATGATAAGGCCCCTGGTCCTCACATCCACACCAGGGTCTCTGCCTCATAGCCCCTTCTAGCCCCTCCTAAACCTCAGTAGGTTTATAGGGCACCTCAGACAAACAGTTCTTCTCATTTCTCACTTGTGAGAAGGGGTATTGCCAGTCCCTTGGCTGGCAATAAACCTTTTCTTTGTTCTTTGTACCTGGATGTCTATGTGATTTTCTGCAAAGTCTAATTTACTCTAACAGGCATCAATGGTAACTCTTCCAGATACTGGTGCTCTTCTCCCAGGCAGGAGTGCACATAAGTAACTGTTTCCTCTGACTCAAGCAATGGAGCTTAGGGAGAAGAAAAGGATCAATGGATACAGAGTTTAATCATGCTTTTCTGGTCTTCTACATCAGAGCTCCTGGCAAATGCACAATTCCTCAGAGGGAAAGTTCTCTTTACTGTGAAGAGATGACTTCTCAGGGATGGGACCCAAGGATAAAACATTGATATAAAGGGATCCTGCTGTAAACCTCAAAGACTTGCTCATCAAAACTCCTATGCAAAAGGGATAGGATTTAGCTGCTTATGTGTGTGCCAGGTATATTTTGTCCTTCCTAAAATTTAGAGGGTCAATTATAATATTTCAAACAATCATTTCTTCAGGGCTGGTTTCTAAGTTAGGTTCTTATTAGAACAGTACCAAATGATCTGCAGAAAAACACAGAAAGTGGTCTCTCTCAAACTGTCCTCAATAATGTAGACTGTGGCAGCCATGGCCATAATATAAACCTAATATGGATGCAAGAAACAGCTCAAGATGTTGGGTATTCTATAGGAATGAGGATACCAACTCAAAAGGAACTTGGTAAAGGAAAGTTTACTTCTGAAGGATGCAACATTAGCCAGAAATCTGTCAAGCAAGCACAAGGACAGGCACACTATTCCCTTTTTATCCTTAACCTAGAAGCCCTGCCCCTCTGTTCAGATTGGCTGAGCTCAGGTTCCCAATCTGCAAAGGATATGGCTTAATTAACAGGAAGTAATTAAAATTCAAGGAGCTATGAATAGGATATTTTAATTAAAGTGCAGTGGGAAAAGGATGTAATTAAAATGTAATTAACAAGGCCCAAACCATCTGGCCAAAGCAGGAATTTTTCAGAAAAATTTCACAACATAAACAGAAAGGAAATCAATTACTTTGATAGAAAAGACTTTTCTCATATGGAAAAGCCTGGTGGCAGGAGATAACATAACTAAGGTTATTGGAGATAAGAGTCTCATGGGCTTTCCTGCCTGGGCTGGCTTTGAACCATGATCCTCAGACCTCAGTCTCCTGAGTAGCTAGGATTACAGGTGTGAGCCACAGGTACCTGGCTAGGAGCCTTTCCTGATATAAGAAAAACTTTATTTTTTTAATTAATTAACTAATTAATTTTTTGGTCCGTTCGTGGGGTCTGAACTCTGGTCCTGGGTGCTGTCCCTCAGCTCTTCAGCTGAAGGCTAGTGCTCTACCACTTGAGCCACAGCGCCACTTCCGTTTTTTTTCTTTTTTTGCTTGTGGTGCTGAGGAATTGAACCCATGGCCTCATGCATGCAAGGCAAGCGCTCTACCACTGAGCCACCTTCCCAGCCCTGTCTTTTTATTTTTAAATCAAATTATGTTGCTTGAAAGATCCTGCTCTGGTCTGAAAGGGAAAGAGGACTGCTTTAAGGATTTTTAAAAAATTGTTATTATAAAGGTGATTTGCAGTTACATAAGTCAGGTAAAGAGTACAGGAACTTTTAAGTGTAAAGCTTCATCTTAATTGATTTTTCCAACAGAATTAAGACATACCTCAGAAGACATACCTTAGAATGATCAAGAATAGGTGAATATGTGGCCATGTTTTGAGACCATGTACTGTTAATTTTATTTCAAAGTCTTTTAATGGTCACCTGATGTAAATACATCTTAACATTCAAACTAGCCAATCCAGAGCAGATTGTAAACCTGAGCTCAACCAATCTGAGCAGAGGGGGCAGGACCTGCTGAGTTAGGAATAAATAGGGGAGCAGCTTGATTTCTTTTTTGGGGGGGCGGGGTATGGTCATACGGCCTGAACTCTAGGCCTGGGCGCTGTCCCTCAGCTCTTCAGCTCAAGGCTAGAGCTCTACCACTTGAGCCACAGAGCCACTAATGGCTTTTTTTGATTTTTGCTTATGTGGTGCTGAGGAATCAAACCCAGGGCCTCAGGCATGCAAGGCAAGCGCTCTACCACTGAGCCACCTTCCCAGCCCCAAGCAGCCTGATTTCTGTGTTCTTACTTACAAGAGTTTTGGCTGGTGGCCCACCATCTTTATTTTTATTTTGTTGGTCGTGGGCTTGAACTCTGGGCCTGGCCGCTGTCTCTGAGCTCTTTCAGCTCAAGGCAAGTGTTCTACCACTTAGGCCACAGTGCCACTTCTGGTTTTCCGGTGGTTAATTGAAGATAAGAGTCTCAGATTTGGGGCTGGGAAGGTGGCTCAGTGGTAAAGCGCTTGCCTTGCATGCCTGAGGCCCTGGGTTTGATTCCTTAGCACCACATACGCAAAAAGAAAAAAAAGCCGGAAGTGGTGCTGTGGCTCAAGTGGTAGAGCTCTAGCCTTGAGCTGAAGAGCTGAGGGACAGCGCCCAGGCCCAGAGTTCAGGCCCCACGACTGGACCCTCCCCCCCCCCCCCCAAAAAAAAAAAGTCTCAGACTTTCCTGCCTGGCTTTGAACTACGATCCTAAGATCTCAGCCCACAGAGTAGCTAGAATTACAAGTGTGAGCCACTAGTGACCTGCTTGGTGCACCATTTTGTAGAAGTAAATTTTGCCTTGCTGAGACAGGTCTTTATTTTCGTGTCTAATGTGGCTGCAGTGGTTCTTAGAAAGTATAACACTGGCTTGTTAGAATTCCTGTTAAGTCTATACTGCTGGGTGCTGGTGGCTCATGCCTGTAATCCTAGCTCCTTAGGAGGCTGAGCAATAAGGATTGCAATCCAAGACAGTTGATGCTGGAAAGTCTATAAATCTCCAATTAACTACCAAACACAGGAGGTAGTGTTGTGGCTGAAGTGATGAAGCACTAGCTTTGAACACAAAAACTCAGGGACAGTGCTTAGGCCTTGAGTTCAGGCCCCAGGACCAGAACCAAAAAGTAAAAATAAAGAAAAAGAAAAACGAGACACTAACTGTACGAAAACCGTTACTCAGAAATAAGTAATTTTATCTTCTGAAGATCGCCCCCCCCCCCCTCCCCTCCTCACTGCTAAGAAGCCAGCCCAGGAAGAAAAATCTGAGACTTCCAATTAACTAGCATGAAGCAAACCAGGAGCAGATGGCTCTGTAATCCTAGCTACTCAGGAGGCTGAGATCTGAGGATTAAGGTTGGAAGCCAGCCCAGCCAAGAAAGTCTTTGAGACTCAGATCTCCAATTCATCCCCAGAAAACCAACAAGTGCTCGAGTGCTAACCCTGAGCATAAAGAGGCCCAGGGACCGTTCCCAGGCTCTGAGTTCAAACTCTAGACCAGCCAAAAAAGAGCAAACAGCCAGAAGTAGAAGTGTGGCTCAAGCGGTGGAGTGCCAGCCTTGGGTCTGGGCGCAGGCGCTAAATTTCAAGCTACTGTAACAGCATGGGGGGGGGGAACCCCAACAAAAACAGCGTGAGCCACACCCTGGGGAGAGCGGGTGCTCGCGCTGCCTCTGCCGGCGGAACCCTCGGCGGCCGGGAGAGTTGCCGGCCGAGCGCCGCAGCCAGCGCACGCCGCGCTGCCGGCCCTCGGGGCGGCGCGCTCCTGCGGTCGGGCCGGCTGTTGCGGGGCCTTGCTTTGCCGTCCTCAGCTGCTCCCGCGGGGCCGACAGCCCCCGCTCGCCCTCCGTCCGCGAGATGCTGCTGCTGGCTTTCGGCGGCCGGTGGGCTGCTGCTTGGCGGCCGGGCGGGAAGAGGACCGCAGCGTGGGCAGCCGCGGCGCTGCGAGGCCCCAGCGCGGCCGTCTCGCGAGCGGCCTCCTGCCGCGGGCCCTCGGGGCTGGTCGTCGGCGGGAGCGCGGGGTCGCCAGGCGCCGCGCCGCTTCTCCCGTGGCCCGGGCGAGCGCAGGTCGGCCGTCTCGGGCTTGGGTGAGGGGGGAGCGGGCATGGCGTGGGCTCGGGAGCCTCCGCGGCCTCCCCGTCCGGCCTGGTGCGCGCGGGCTGCGGGGCTCGCGGGTGCGGCAGGCCGAGGCCTCGGGCCGGGGCCGGGGTCGGCCCCGGGCCTCGCGCTTGCAGCACGGTGGGAACGCCGCCGGAAAGTGGTTACTTTTTCCTTTTATTAGTTAAGTTTCACCATGGAGGGGATCAAGCATGCGTTTTGCATTTTGATCTGTGGGCCCGTGAAATCCACTTTTAGAAGTTGCGAGGACTCCTTTGTTTCTGTAAGAATTTGATGTAACCTTTCAAGTAAAACCTCCATGTTAATGAAGGAGGAGGCACGCCGAGGCACACCTGTAATCTCAGCACACCCTGCCCTCTGTGTGGATCCCAGGGCTGGAGGATTGTGTGCTCCAGCCTGAGCTACATTAGTGAGACCCATTGTCAAAGAATCAGTGAATGAATGGAATAGGGAATGAAAGATCCTTTACAAAGTTATTTGCTCTTTTTTTTAAAACTACAAGCCATAATGCAAGGTTTGGATTTGCAGATTGTTTTGCTTAGATAAATGTATTAAAATTAATTTTATTTATGCTAGCAGGTGCTTCACCACTGTGCTATACTCTGATGACTAACCATTGTGTTTAAGCCTAATGCACAAGATATTCTTGTTAAGAAAATTCCACCTTTGTTGTTGGTAGTGGTGGTCATGGGTCTTGAACTCTGGGCCTGGACTCTGTCCCTGAGCTCTTCAGCTCAAGGAGAGCACTCTGCCACTTGAGCCACAGCGCCACTTCCAGTTTTCTGGTGGTTTATTGGAGATTATAGTCCCACCGCCTTTCCTTGCCTGGGTTGGCTTTGAACCGCGATCCTCAGATCTCAGCCTCCTTAGTTGATAGGATTACAGGCGTGAGCCACCAGCTCACTTCCACTATTCTTTTTTTTTTTTTTTTTTAATGTGTTCAAGGTGACACTAGATGCAAAAGTCTGAGAGCTGAGATGCAAACCTACTAAGCTCCAACTTAGCAGATTTCTACTTATGACTGGAATTAAGCAAAATTATTATGGCATGCAGTTTAATCTGTAGATTTGGGACAGTTTCTTTATTAAAACAAACTTTTAAAATGTAAAATTTAATTTACTGTGCACTCATTATGGATTCATTGTGTCAATAGATTCCTAATTGTTGGCAAGGATGTGTTCGATGCATACATACACAGCTTGACAAATCAGAAGATGGAAGGCTGATTTATACTGGGAATCTGTCTCGTGCAGTATTTGGTGGGTAATCAAAAGTGAGGATATTTCTTGTTTTTTCCTTTCAATATGTGTATACATAAGTATTTTTTTACTCATTGTTTTAGCATCTTTCAATTATATAAGACGATTATAATTTTTTTAGAAGACTGTTTATAAGATGTAGAGAGTGAGACTTAAGTGTCTTTCTATTTCTTCCCACTGCCCGTCCCTGCCTCCCCATACCCCCTTCCTGTTGTGGGGCTTGACTGGCACCAAAAAGAAAAAAAATTTTAGCATATATTGCTTGCACAGAGGTTTTACTATGGTAATTGATACCTGCATTTGTTATACTTAGTCAGATTAACCTCACCTATGACTGTCTCCACATTCCTCTACCCTCTTGTTCATTTTCAGTGAGTTTCTTCTGCTATCTTCATAATAGACACTATATATTTTAATCATTCAATGAATGATATTTTTTAATTTTTAATTTTTTTTGTAGGTCCTTGGGCTTGACCTCCGGGCCTGGGTGCTGTCCCTCAGCTCTTCAGCTCAAGGCTAGCACTCTACCACCACAGTGCCACTTCCAGTTTTCTGAGTGGTTTATTGGAGATAGGAGCCTCACAGACTTTCCTGCTGAGACTGGCTTTGAACTGTGATCCTCAGATCTCAGCCTCCTGAGTAGCTAGGATTATAGGCATGAGCCATCAGCACTGGCCCTGTCCTTAAGTCTTAATCTTACTGCCTAAGCCTTCTGAGTTCTAGACATTTGTCTAAAAAGTCAGTACATGGGACTGGGAAGATGGCTAAATAGTAGAGTGCTTGCCTTGCCTGCATGAGGCCCTGGTTTCGATTCCTCAGCACTACATAAGCAGAAAAAGCCAGGAGTGGCGCTGTGGCTCAAATGGAGTTGAAGAGCTGAGGGACAGTGACCAGACCCAGAGTTCAGGCTCCACCACCGACAAAAAAAAAAAAAAGTCAATACATAAAGTGAAATGTAGAGCAGGTTCTTTCTAGAAAGGGGAAAATAGAAATTAGTTTTGGTGTGGGTAGGACATAGTATTTGTGGGCTGGTATAACTTCATGATAATTTTGTTTATTTTTACAATTTTAACTTATAGAGGAATTTAGTGTTTAAATTATTTTAGTGTTAGAAAGACACTATCAGATCACTATTTTCTGTGGCAATTGAAGAGAGCCATTAAGGTAGAGATATCATTCTTGGCAATTCCCCAAATTGCCATATGGGTACATATTTCATAGTTCTCAGTTATTGATTCATAAATAATTAGAGATGTCATTGAAGTATTTGCTATGCATTGTGTCAGGGGCTTTGTGTTGGAATTTTGTTACTCAAATATAAGGTGGAACAAATACCTCATAATAATCCTATTTATAAAATTATACAATAGATTTGAGTTCAAGAGGCAGGTTATATATTATTTTCAGACTAAGGAGAGAAAGAACAGAAAAGACCACATCAACATGGCTTTCCTTCTGGATGAGTTAAGTAGAGTTTGAATATGAAGAAAGAAGGGCATCCCAGGCACCGAAGTAGTATTGAAGAAAGATACAACAGCGAAAGCCACTAGATGATGGTGGCTTATGCCTGTAATCCTAGCTGCTTGGGAGATTGAAATCTGAGCATCTTATTTCAAAGCCAGCTCTGCCATGAGCCTTTTTTTTTTTTTGTCAGTTTTTTTTGTCAGTCATGGGCCTTGAACTCTGGGCCTGAGCACTGTCTCTAGTTCTTCAGCTCAAGGCTTTCGCTCTACCACTTGAGCTACAGCGCCACTTCCAGTTTTCTGGTGGTTTATTGGAGATAAGAATTTTACAGACTTTCCTGCCAGGGCTGGCTTTGAACCACAATCCTCAGATCTCAACCTCCTGAGTAGCTAGGATTACAGGCGTGAGCCACCGGCGCCCGGCTGCCATGAGACTCATCTCCAGTTATGCACCCAAATAGCCAGAAGTAGAGCTGTGGCTCAAGTGGCAGAGAACCTTGAGCGAAAAAGCTCAGAGACAGGGTCTAGCCCCTGAGTTCAAGTCCCATGTTCAGTACAAAGGAAAAAAAATACTAATTACAGGGGCTGGAGGTATGTATGAAGTGGTAAAGTGCCTTTACACTAAGTATGAGGGCATGAGGGCCTGCATTCAAACCCCACTACTGTCTCCTCTCCCCAAATAGCCTTTAGTTGGTCACTTATGTGATTCATGCCTATAATCCTACCTACTCTCAGGACGCTGAGATTGGGAGGATTGAGGTTTGAAGGCAACCTGGGCAGAAAACCTGTGAGACTACATCTCCATAAAACTAGCAAAAGCCAGCTGCTCAAGCAGGAAAGTCCCTGAGAATCCTATCTTCAATCAAGCACCAGAAAACAGGAAGTGGCGCTGTGGCTCAAGTAGTAGAGTGCTAACCTTGAGCTGGAGAGCTCCGGGATAACACCTAGGCCCAGAGTTCAAACCCCATGACTGACCTCCCCCCCCAAAAAAAAACCAAAACCTAGCAAAAGCCAAGCTGGGGGTATGGCTCAAGTAGTAGAGTTCCATCTGAGCAAGTTCAAGGCCCTGAGTTCAAACCCAAGTACCTGAAAAAGAAAGGAAATAGCAATTATTTCACTCCAGACAAAGTAAGATAATAGATTAGATTTCTGACATACATTTTTATAAATTTAGTGACCTAAAAGAAGAGAAATTTAGCTGATGCCTGTGGCTCATGCCTATAATCCTAGCTACGCAGGAGGCTGAGGTCTGAGGATCACAGTTCAAAGCCAGCTTAGGCCACAAGTCCCCATGAAACTCTTTAATTAACCACTCAAAACCCAGAAGGGAGCTGTGGCTCAAAGCGCCCAGGTTCTGAGTTCAAGCCCCTTGGCTGACAAAGAAAGAACAAATTTGCCAGGTGCCAGTGGCTCACTCCTGTAATCCTAGCTACTCAGGAGGCTGAGATATGAGGATCACGGTTCAAAGCCAGCCTGGGCAAGAAAGTCCACAAGAGTCTTATCTCCAATAAACCACCAGAAAACTGGAAATGGTGCTGTGGCTCATGTGGTAGAGTACTCACCTTGAGCTGAAGAGCACAGGGACAGCTCCCAGGCCCAGAGTTCAATCCCCATGACTGACCAAAAAAAACCCCCCAGCAAAACACAAATTTGCTATATATCTATATGTATGTTTTTATCTATCTATGTATGTGTGTATATATATGTTTGTATGTATGTATGTATGTATCTATCTATCTACCTATCTATATTTTTTTCCAGTCCTGGGGTTTGAACTCAGTGCCTGGGCACTGTCCCTGAGCTGCTTTTGCTCAAGGCTAGTGTTATACCACTTGAGCCACAGCGCCATTTCTGGCTTTTTCTGTTATGTGGTACTGAGGAATTGAAGCCAGGGCTTCATGCATGCTAGGCAAGCACCTACCACCAAACAACATTCCCAGCACCAGAAATTTATTTTGCCACAATTTGGCAGGGAGAAATACAAGATCAAGGTATCGGCAGTGTTATGATGGCTTGCAGGCTCTAGAGAATAATTTTTGCCACTCCTGGTGGTTCCTGGCAGTCATTTGCATTCCTGGGCTTATGGCTGCCATAACTCTAGTCTCTGCTGTAGTCTTCACAGGATAGTCTTCTTTGTCCTATTTTCTGCCTTATTAGGACATTTTCATATGATTTAGGGCTCACCCTAATGTAGCATGATCCCATCTCAATCTTTAAAGTCTGCAGAAACATTTCCAAATAAGGTTACATTCTGAAGTTCTGGGTAGACATGAATTTTATGGAGGATACTTTTTGTTTTAACCCACTAGGATGTGACAAAGGTATTAGGGAATAGGGAAGGGCTGAGGGAACTTATAATGAGGCCACTTGGTCCTCATTTATCCCACGCATACTGATGTCATAGCAACTACCTGTGGGAAGAAGGAAGCTACTATTTTTAAACTACTAACACCAGATAATTAAACCTTCAGCCAGCTGCAGTGTATGGATTTATTCTTTGTTACAGCTTCAGCAGCAGTATGTTATACTTCTAGGTTTGCCAATTTGGGAGAAAACCAGTAGCATACTGTAGTTTCAATTGCGTATTTCTTATGAATGAAGTTTAGTTCTCTCCCCTCCCCCACTACTTTTTTTTTTTTTGTCAGTTGTGGGGCTTGAACTCTGGGCCTGGGCACTATCTCTGTGCTCTTCAGCTAAGGTGAGTGTTTTACCACTTGAGCCACAGTGCCACTTCAGTTTTTTCTGGTGGTTAATTGGAGATAAGAGTCTCCCGGACGTTCCTACCCAGGCTGGCTTTGAGTCACCATCTAGCCTCAGATCTCAGCCTCCTGAGTAGCTAGGATTACTGGCATTACTGGCGCGAGCCACTGGCGCCTGGCTTCCCCATTGCTTTTGAACTCAGTGCCTGGACACTATCACTTAGTTTTTTCACTAACAGCTGGTGCTCTCTCACTTGAGCCTTAGCTCCTCTTCTGTCTTTTTGATGGTTAATTAGAGATAAAAGTCTCATGAACTTTCATGCTCTTGCAGGCTTAGAATTGAGATCCTCAGATCTCAGACTCCTGAATAGCTAGAATTACAAGTGTGAGCTGCTGATACCTGGCTGTCATTGTTGGTATTTTTATTCTTTTGTTTTTTCAAATAAACGTCAAAATATTTGTTTTGGATCTCAGTTGTTTAGTGTTCCAAAGAGATGGTACTTTGATTACTATCATGTTAAAATTGTAAGTTAAAACTAAGAGAAATTAACATCTTAAGTAAATTTGTAAATTAGTGATAGAGTGTTTGCCTAGCACTCATGAAGCCCTGGGTTCGATTCCTCAGTACCACATACACAGAAAAAGTCAGAAGTGGCACTGTAGCTCAAGTGCTAGAGTGCTAGACTTGAGTAAAAGAAAAAAGAAGCTCAGGGACAGTGGCCCAGGCCCTGAGTTCAAGCCCAGGATTGGCAAAAACAAAAAAAACTTGCTGTTTTGTTTATTTTTAAATATTATTATTATTTTTGTTTATTTATTTATTTTTTGGTCAGTTGTGGGGCTTGAACTCTGGGCCTGGGCTCTGTCCCTCAGCTCTTCAGTTCAAGAAAAGGAACTGCTCTACCACTTGAACCATAGCATCACTTCTGGTTTTCTGAGTAGTTTATTGGAGATAAGAGTCTCATGGTCTTTCCTGCCTGGGCTGGCTTTGAACCACAATCCTCAGCCTCCTGAGTAGCTAGTATTATGGGCGTGATATTTTATTGTTGGTTGTGGGGTTTGAACTCAGGGCCTGGATGCTGTTTCTTAGCTTTTTTTTCTTTTTTTTTCCTCAAGGCTGTCATTCTGCCATTTGAGCCACAGCTTAAGCAGGTTAGAGCTAGCTTGGGCTGGGTGCCAGTGGCTTACACCTGTAATCCTAGCTACCTAGGAGGCTGAGGATCACAGTTCAAAGCCAGCCTGGACAGGAAAGTCTGTGAGCCTCATATCTCCAATAAACCACTCCGAAAACCGGAATTGGCACTGTGGCTCAAGTGGTAGAGCACCCACCTTGAGCTGAAGAGCTCAGGGACAGCGCCTAGGCCCAGAGTTCAAGCCTCATGACCAATAAAAACAAAAGCTAGCCTGGGCAGAAATCTGTGAGACTCACTCATGCTAGACAGATATTCTACCACAAAGCTGCGTACCTAGCCCTATCCTTGCTCTCTGTTTTTGTTTTTTGAGACAGGTTCCATTGTGAAGTCCAGATCTGCTTCCAAATTGAGTTCCTCTGGCATTTCCTTTTCTACTTTTTATTGTGGTATTGACTATTATACACTCATCTCATAGATAGATTTTATTATTAATGTGTGGAAAATTGCTTAAGAGATTCTGGCATGTAATAAAGCAGTGTAATTTGTATTTTTATCTCATTGTGATGCTTTTTTTGTTTGTTTTCTTGTGATAATACTAGGATTTAAACATTGGTAATGCTTTCATGATGATACACTATAAGAAAGATGAAAGAATTACTAGGATGAATTGATTCTTTTTTTTTTTTATGAATTGATTCTTATATGTAATTTAAAAGTATTAATCATTTTCTCTTTTTTCCCTTTAGGTGTGAAATGTTTCTCTTATTCTACAAGTGTGCTCAGCCTTGCATTTCTACCATACCTGTTTGCACAGAGTAACATTATATTTGGAAGTCTGCCTTTACAAATCTTATTTTATGGCGTCCTAGGAAGCTTTACAGTGATCACCCCAACACTGCTTCACTTCCTTACAAAAGGCTATGTCGTTCGGTTATACCATGAGCCCACGACGGACACTTACAAAGCTATTACTTACAGCGTTTTGCTTTCAGAAATGAGCACAGTGTTTCACCAGAATGATGTGAAGATCCCCAACAGTGCACATTTGTTTACCACATTTTATGCAAAAACAAAGTCATTGTTAGTTAATCCCGTGCTCTTTACAAATCCTGATGACTATAACCATCTAATGGGTTATGACAAACCGTTCACTTTTGATACAGAGGAGGCTAGTACAAAGAATCAGCTTGACGATGATTAATGGGCCTTGTTGCTGTTATGTTTGTAACTACTGTAATTGTAATCTGTGTTTTGGTGTATAAGACTGCCTTTTCTTTTTTGTTAGTGATTATTAAAAATAACTTAAAACTATTAAACAGCTTCTAATTCATTATCAGAATGATGATCCTTTGTAATGTTTTACATGTGAATGTGCAGATACATACTGGCATGCATTGATTATATGTTTGGTTGTCTCTGAACTGGGGATTGAATGTCAGAAGGAAAAGGAGAGTTATATTTTCTTTGTGTTTGGATTTTTCTAAATAGAGAAATATTTTTTTTCCTACTTAAACTTTTGAGCCAGGCACTTTGGTGACTTGGGCTTATAATCACAGCTACTCAGGAAGATGAGATCAGGAGGACTGTGATTTGAAGCCAGCCTGTGGAGAAAAGTCCTCACGCCTCTGTCTCCAACATAACCTGTAAAAAGCTGGGCTGGATGCTGAATGTCTGTAATCATAGCTACACAATAGTCTGAGATCTGAGAATCAAGGTTTGAAGCCAGCCAATGTAGGCAAGTTCATAAGACTATTATCTCCAATTAACCACCAAAATCCAAAAGTGGGACTATGGCTTACATGGTGGAAAGCTAGCCTTGAGCAAAAATGTCAGGGACAGTGCCCAGACCCTGAGTTCAAGCCCTAGGATCTACAACAAAGGAAAAAAAGATGAGCTGGAGTCATGGCCCTAGTGGTCGAGTACCAACCAAACAAGCCAAATGGGATTTCAATTCATGGATTGCTAAGTAGAGCACAGGTTTTTGCCTAACTCCCCTGGGATAGTTGCCATAGTAAGAATGTGCAGTTGAGTTTGTGGTTAGCTGTAAGGGAAAAGGTAAGTCTAAGCAGTGCTATCTTCAGTTGGTTATCCAATTTGTCCTTCCCTTTTGTGTTCTCAGTCAATCATTAGCTCTAAATGGATTTCACAACTCTGGGGATGTGGCTTAAGTAGTAGAATGCCTGTGGAGCATGAGTGGCTCTGCAAATCCCAGTACAGCAAACAACAAAAAAGGTTTGCAGACAAATTGAAGTGAATGATTATAGATTGGATTACACTGGTTCATTGTAATCACAGAGATCTTTGTAAGAAGGAAGCTGGGAGTCAGAGAGGATAGGATGATGGGAGAAGAGACTGCAGCCCTGCACATTGAACATGGAAGATTGTAGCAATAGAATTTGAAAAAGGCATTCTTGCACTAGAGATTCCAGAAGGAGTCAGCTCTGTTGGCACAAACAGTCACGAAAAGACAACCCCCCCAAGAAATGTTCGACTGGCTTTTCAGGACATAGGAGCAAAATTCTAGCAGCTGACTTAAAATGACTGATAGAACTAAAAACCTCCAATAGGCAGAACCTGAAGAATGAGAATGATGGACCTTGACTAGAAAGAGAGGGGTGTTGTCAGCTGTCAGGGTGGACCATTAATAGAACAGAAACTCCCAGTTACAAAATCAAGTTCCAACTAAACTGGTGTACCACATGTGAACTATCCCATCAAAGCTTGTGGTTACTGTGGTAATTAGTACCCAGCCTCCTGAGTACTGTGATTACAAGTATGCCTCACTACAGATAAATAGTGTTAATTATATTTACATTATTGTACCACTGATTGCTAGGAGCCGTTGTTCATCTTCCCCCTCCTCACCCCCAGTATCAGTCCTGGGATTTGAACTTAGGGACTTATGTTTTGCTTGTTTTTTTTCACTCAAGGCTGGTGCTCTACCATTTTGAGACACAGGTCCACTTCTGGCTTAAATTTAAAAAAAAATTTAAATTATTGGGGCTGGGAAGGTGGCTTAGTGGCAGAGTGCTTGCCTTGCATGCTTGAGGCCTTAGGTTTGATTCCTCAGCACCACATACACATAAAAAACCAGAAGTGGTGCTATGGCTCAAGTTTTAGAGTGCTAGCCTTGAGCTGAAGAGCTGAGGGACAGTGTCCAGGCCCAGAGTTCAGGCCCCATGACCAACCAAAAAAATTTTTTTTTAAAATTATTATTATAAAGGTGATGTACAGAGGGGTTGCTGTTTCATAAGTTTGGTAATCAGTATATTTCTTTTGGACAATGGCACCCCTTTATTCTTTCCCAATTTTCCCCTCCCATCCCTGTCCACAAGTTATATAGTTCATTTTTTAATGTATTTTCTACTGAGTACCACTGCTGCATTTGTTCTCTCTGTGACCCTCCATTTCTGGCTCTTTGCTGGTTAATGGGATCTAAGAGTCTCTTGGATTTATCTGCCCTGACTGGATTTGGACTGGATCCTCAGATCTGTCTCCTGTAACTCAGGAGACAGGGCAATAACTCAGGGCATTACATTCTTACTTGCTTGGGTGGTATTTTTCCATTTGAGCCATGACTCCAGTCCAGCATTTTACTGGTTAATTGGAGATCGAGTTTCACTTTCCTGTTAGGACTGGCTCTGAACTTGAGTCTTCCAGACCTCTGCCTTCTGAGTTGCTAAGAATTAAAGGTGTCTGACTCGATTATTTTGCTGTGAAGTATACATTTTTGTTGTTGTTGTCAGTCATTGGGCTTGAATTCTGGGCCTGGGTGCTGTCCCTCAGCTCTTCAGCTCAAGGCTAGCGCTCTACCACTTTGAGCCATAGCACCACTTCTGGTTTTCTGGTGGTTAACTAGAGATAAGAGTCTAATGGGGGGCTGGGAAGGTGGCTCAGTGGTAGAGCACTTGCCTTGCATGCCTGAGGCCCTGGGTTTGATTCCTCAGCACCACATAAGCAAAAAAGAAAAAAAAAAGTCTCATGGACTTTCCTGCCCAGGCTGGCTTTGAACAGCTATCCTTACATTTCAGCTTCCTGAGTAGCTAGGATTACAGGTATGAGCCACCAGCACCCAGTTTAAACATACAGATTTTAGGCTACTACTCCATGCCATTTTTTTTTTATTCCTAACCCTTAACATGATATGAAGGGTTCCAAGGAGCAAAGCATCAAAATAATAACATTTTTTTTCTAAAACAGAATGAAAGTCTTGAGGGAAATACTTGTCATATTAAATAACATACTATTATTGAGATTCCAAATATTCCCTTGATGGTTCTTAGTTCAGTTGATGAGCCCTTGGCTATAGTATTGCATGAGGCCCTGAGTTCAATTCCTAGCATTACACCAAGCCAAATCAAACCAAAACCAAAAAATTTAATCAAGCTCTAGTTTGTATGATGAATAAATTCTGAATCAGAACACTTTCTGGAGACAGCATAGAACTACCTCAATGTATGGATTTCAACTAGCCTCTTCTGTATATGGCTGAACCTTGTGTAAGCAAAATGTTTGCATAAGACACTTCAGTTCAAAGTAACAAGCCTAGGTCATGGTTATGAGAAACTGTCGTAAAAAGAGCTTTTCTTTTTTATTTATTTATTTTTTGTCAGTCTTGGGGCTTGAACTCTGGGCCTGGGCGCTATCCTTCAGCTCTTCATCTCAAGGCCAGTACTCCACCACTTGAGCCACAGTGCCACTTTGCAGCCTCCTGAGAAACTAGGATTACGGGCGGGCGTGAGCCACTGACGCCCGCTTAAAGAACTTTCCTAGTGCAGATGGAAAGGAACATCTTTTAAGCCTTTGTGTGTGTGTGTGTGTGTGTGTGTGTGTGTTAGAGAGAGAGAGAGAGAGAGAGAGAGAGAGAGAGGAGAGAGAGAGAGGAGAGTATTGTACTTTTTCATTAGTATATATGACATCTTTTAAGACTTAAGGAGACCAGTGGATGGTTGTCTTGCTATCCTTGGGAAGTACCTTGGTTTTTGTTTTTGTGCTAGTACTGGGACTTGACCTCAGGGTCTCATGCTCTCCCTTTTGTTTTTGTTTTTTTCTTAAGGCTGGTGCTCTACCACTAGAGCCTCACCTTTCCTTTCAGCTTTTTACTGGTTAGTAGGAGATAGAAAGTCTTTTAGATTTGTCTGCCTGGCTGGCTTCAAACAGTGATTGTCAAATTTTAGCCTCCACGGTAGCTAGGATTACAGAGGAGCCATACTAGCTCTTGGTACTTTGTTTTTTAAACTCGAGAGTCACTTTCATTTTCATCAAGTGTTCACACACAGCTTATTCTAATCCTTTTCTTCCTGCAGCAGGATTAACACACATTGACACATAAAAAGAGGAAGCAGTGGTCTAGGATCTCAGAAACCACGTGACTGATGAGGAAGTTAAATCTTTCCTATTTACTGTAAGGGAAGAGAGGCTGATGAGTAGTTTCTGATCCTTCTCCAATGTTTCAACTTTTGGGGATACAGAGACATGTTACCATTTATGCTTTTCTCTACTCTGTTTTCTTTCATTTTTATTGAATCTGAGGCGCAACCCTGGGCCTGCAATTCCTCTGATGCAACTCTTTCATACACCTACTGCGGTAAGTAAAGCAGCAGCACCAGGCAATTGTAGTATCAACTATTTTAAGGGTTAAGTTTTCAAAAGAACCTTACGCCACTGTCAAGACACAGGAAGTGTTTGTGTTCTAGGAGGCTGCTATGCCTGCGGAAAAATCACTGGCTGATGACTTTGCCTGGGTATGTTTTCTTCATCCTCAGGGAGCTTATAAATCTCTAAATTGTTTTGCTTCACCCTCAACGGCTTTTGTTGCTCCCTGTGGTGAGCTAGCTCTACTTCACCCCCAGTTTTGTGGGTTTTCTCAGTTTCAGTACAAATGCCTACTTCTGAGCTTTTGTCTCAGCCCCATAAGTAACTCTTAGAAGTTAGAACTGGGCAGACTGCTTCCTGAAGAGGATTTCTGCTCCTGACTGTGCCAGTGGGCTGATGATCTTCCTAGATGCCAGGTCAGTAACAGCACTTGCCTCTCTCTGTTTCATTCACTCTGCCTTTCCTGTTATTCTATTACTTGGAAAAATTAGCTGTCACAGAAAAAAGTTTAATCAGTTGCAGCTCTTTTTCAGTTGCAAAATAGAAGTGATTTTAGAGTCTACTTTTTTTTGTGTGTGTGTGTGTGGTTTGGTGCTGCTCCTGAGGCTTGAACTCAGGGTCAGGGCATGGACTCTTGTCCCTGAGCTTTTTTGCTCAAGGTTAACTTTCTACTACTTGAGTCACAGTTCCGCTTCTGGCTTATAGCTGATTAATTGGAGATAAAAGTCTCTTGGACTTAACTGTTTGTGCTTTTTTTCCCCCCAGTCCTGGGACTTGAACTCAGGGCCTGAGCTTTGTCCCTGAACTTCTTTTGCTCAAGGCTAGCTAGCACTCTACCACTTAAGCCACAGTGCCACTTCCAGCCTTTTCTGTTTATATAGTACTGAGGAATAGAACCCAGGGCTTCATGCATGCTAAGCAAGCACTTTACCACCGAGCCACATTCCCAGCCCCCCTCCCACCCCTCCTTCTTTTTTTTTTTTTTTGGCCAGTCCTGGGGCTTGAACTCAGGGCCTGGGCACTGTCCCTGAGCTTCTTTTGCTCAAGGCTAGCACTCTACCACTTGAGCCATAGCATCACTTCCAGCTTGTTTATGTGGTACTGAGGAATCAAACTCAGGGCTTCATGAATGCTAGGCAAGCACTCTACCACTAAGTCCTAAGCTGGCTTTGAACCACGATCGGATCTCAGCCACCTGACTAGCTAGAATTACCACTATTGGCACCTGAGCGTTATTTTTAATTCTCTGCCAGACAGGCCATATGACGTTATTTTCTTAGGATTGGCTATGGAACATTTTCTTGTTCCTCTGTTTGGAAACACCTTTGCTTGCTTCTTCCTTTTCTTTGGCGCTCTGTGTTAGCTTCTCTACATTAGACAGACAGGCACCTCTCCCAGACTGGCTTCCAACAGATGTTTTGGGAACCCCTACCACCTCTCTCTCCAACAAGCAGGCGCTTAGCATCTGCTCATTCTGTACTGAGCTAGGAGACAACAGCTTCTACCAGCCCAAGCCAACATTTCCTTCTACCCAGGTAAATAGACGCTGCCAGAACCCTGAGTCCAGAATTAGAGATATAGATACTAGTTGTTTTTAGAACCTCGGAGACTTCGGGATGCTAGATACATGGATCAACTCTTTCCTTCTCCAGTGAAAAGCTGAGAGCTTGGACTTCTTTTTATCTACTTAACCTAGGCTGAGCGGAGGAGAGGATCAATAAGGTCTACCCTAGCATCTTAAGTGGCTTTGTCTTTTATGCAGCTAGACTGTTGTAGATCCGTTTGTCAAAGCTCCGAGACAGAATATAGTCCTCTGGGAAGCACTCTTCAAAGAGTTAAAGGGCTAGACATGCAAACATGCAAAACAATCTCTTCCCTCTCTGCCTTGAAAAGGGTCTCCCTCTCTCTCTCTTCTTCTCGCAATAGTAGTGCTGTACCACTTGAGGCACACTTCTACTTCTGGCCTTTTTGGGTGCTTAATTGGAGAGAAGACTCTCATGAACTTTTCTGCCTAGGCAGGACCTCAGCCTCCTGAGTAGCTAGAATTACAACATGAGCCACTGGCATCCTGCCCAAACGATCTCTTCTTAATTGTTTTGCGTTACACGGGGATAAAGGACTCTGAAGAAAGGGTGTCATAAATCTTTCTAGTAGCTTGGTGAGTTGGGTTTTATATTCTCCTGAGTGCAGGAACCTGTTAGTTTCTGGTTGGTCACAAATGGAATTTGTTAACTGTGTTTGTAGGGTAAATCCAGGACTGCCTTTACAGTGTTGCTATCATTTGTCTTGAGAAATATTTTCACCATCCTCTTTTTTTTTTGGGGGGGGGGGTCCGATCATGGGGCCTGAACTCTGGCCTGGGCTCTGTCCCTCAGCTCTTCAGCTCAAGGCTAGTGCTCTACCACTTGAGCCACAGCGCCACTTCTGGCTTTTTTCTTTTTGCTTATGTGGTGCTGA
Source organism: Dipodomys spectabilis (assembly GCF_019054845.1). NCBI lineage: Eukaryota > Metazoa > Chordata > Mammalia > Rodentia > Heteromyidae > Dipodomys > Dipodomys spectabilis. The sequence goes on from NW_024870740.1 coordinate 182,884, forward strand.
GGAATCGAACCCAGGGCTTCATGCATACAAGGCAAATGCTCTACCACTGAGCCACCTTCCCAGCTCCTCACCGTCCTCTTATTACATAATTTTAATGCAAAAGGCATCTTTTCTTTTTTTCCCTTCCTTTTTCTCTTTCTTTCTTTCCTCCCTCCCTCCCTCCCTCCCTCCTTCCTCCCTCCCTTCCTTCCTTTCTCCCTTCCTCCCTCCTTTCCTTCCTCCCTCCCTTCCTTCTTCCCTCCTTCCTTCCTTCCTTCCTTCCTTCCTTCCTTTCTCTTTTTCTCTCTCTCTCTCTTTCTTCTTTCCTTCTTTCTTTTGCCAGTTGTGGGGCTTGCACTCAGGGCCTGGATACTGTCCCTGAGCTCTTTTGCTCAAGGCTAGTGTTCTACCATGTTGAGCCACAGCACTATTTCTGGTTTTCTGGTAGTTAAATGAAGATTAGTTTCAAACTTCAGTCCTCAGATCTCAGGCTTCTAAGTAGCTGGGATTACAGGTGTGAACCACTGGCACCAGCTGCAAAAGGCATCTTTTAGGAGCCAGTATTCAGAATACTATACTTATTTGATTTAAAAATAACTTGTTGGCATTATCTTTGTTCCTTTTAGATAACATGAAATACCCTATTTTACTTAGTACTGAGCCCTGTGTAACACTGAAAGGAACCAAAGGTCTTATACATATTTTCTATATTCCAAGTAAGTATAAATTTTTGTCTTTGTAGATCCATGTAAGGTTAAGAAATATCAGTGGGGCTGAGAAGGTGGTTTAGTGATGGAGTGCTTGCCTAGCGTGCATGACGCCATGGATTTGATTCCTCAGTACCATGTAAACAGAAAAAGCCGGAAGTGGAGCTGTGGCTTAAGAGGTAGAGTGCTAGCTTTGAACAAAAGAAGCTCAGGGACAGTGCCCAGGCCCTGAGTTCAAATCCCAGGATTGGCAAAAAAATATGATAAATAATTGTGTTCTAGATATACTTGTATTTGTTATATTGCTATGCAATGAATTACCACAACCTTAATATTTTAACTCTGTGTTCATCTGCTAGCTGTATTTTTGGGTCAATAGTTTGAACATGGTTTACCTGTGCCAACTTCAAGGTCTCCAATAATCTACAATAAAAATTGACAAGATTTCTTCTTCTTCTTCCCCTTCTTTTGGGGAAGGATATACGTGTAGCCTCATGTGGTTATTAGCTGTGTGTATGTGTGTGTGTGTGTGTGTGTGTATGTATGCATGTATATATGTATCTATCTATCTAGATACATATATATATATATATAGTGCCACATCTAAGCTCATGTAGATATTGGGTATACATACATACACATATACATACATTGTGGCAGTCATAGGAGGTGAACTCAGAAACTGAGTGTTGTTCCTGACCTTTTTTTGCTCCACTTCCAGCCTTTTGGTGATTAATTGGAGGTAAGAGTCTCATGGACTTTTCTGCCCATGCTGGCTTCAAACTATGATCCTCAGATTTCAGCCTCCTGAGTAGTAGTTAGGCTTATAGGCATAAACCACCAGTATTTACCTTTTTTTTTTTTAAACATTGCTGCTGTGTGTGTGTGTGTGTGTGTGTGTGTGTGTTTTGGGGCTCGAACTCAGGACCTGGGCTCTATACCTGAGCTCTTTTCACTAAAGGCTAGTGCTGTACCACTTAGAGCCACAGCTCTTATTCCAGTTTTCTGGTAGTTATTTGGAAATAAGAGTCTCATGGATTTTCCTGCTTGGTCAGACTTTGAACCATGAGCCTCAGATCTCAGCCACCAGTGCCTGGCAAACAGCTGCTTTTAAGTTTTATTTTTTTTCAAAGTTTTATTTAATTAAAATTGGCAAAACAGGCAGTTGGTAATAAGATGGAAGTCACAGTCTTATGTAGCCTTCTCTGGAAGTGACACTCTGTTACCTTTGGTATGTTCTCTTGGTTAGAAGCAAGCCATTAGGCCAATTGACAGACACACAGAAGGATTTACACAAGGACATGGGGGTAGAAAGGGAAATAAATGGAGACTTCTAATAATCTCACATACAAAATATATAATTACATAATATACTTATCTACAAACAAACAAAAGGTATGTGGAAGGGTCTAGAAGTAGTGGTAGGTATCTACAGTTTCAGCTACTACTTGAGGCTAAGGAAGGAACCTTGCGTGAGACCATGAGTTTCAGACTGGGCAACAGGCAACTCTGTCTCCAAAACAAAAAGAAACACGAAAAACAAAATAAAACAGAGACAAACAAATGAAGAAGGAGAGGGAAGAGGAGGAGGAAAAGGTAGAGTAGGGAAAGGAGAAAGAAAAGAAATGTGAAACAGAAGGAAGAAGAATTAGGTAGGATCATCATTAGACTGAAATGCATCCTGGAGATATTCTCAGACACTCTCAGCAGGTCACTGGGAAGCCTGAGTAAAGATTGCCTGTCATAAGATTCCATGAAGACAGGAGTTGCCTGGCTGGAGTACCCTTGTGTGCATCATTTCAGGAGCATCCTGTAGGAATGTGGCCTATGGGTGAGAAGATGTATCTGAAGGTGCGGCAGACGGCCCATCTGCCAGATACTCTTCAAAACAGTTTGTTTTTCAAAGAAGTTTGGATAGCATACCTCCATGGCCACCACGAATACTTTAGTCATCACTAAATATAACCTGCACAAATTCATTCAGTAGCAAAAGAATTAATAATTAAAAAATACTGTTTATACTATTAAAAAATTGTAGAGCCAGGTGCTGATGGCTCACACCTGTAATCAGCTACTCAGGGGGCTGAGATCTGAGAATTGCAGTTCAAATCCAGCCTGGGCAGGAAAGTCTGTGAAACTCTTTTCTTTCTTTCTTTCCTTCCTTCCTTCCTTTCTTTTTTTTTTTTTTGTTGTAGGGCCTGAAAGCCTGGGCACTGTCCCTCAGCTCTTCAGCTCAAGGCTAGCGCTCTATCAGTTGAGCCACAACGCCACTTCTGGCTTTTTCTGCATATGTGGTGCTGAGGAATCAAACCCAGGCCCTCATGCATGCAAGGCAAGCGCTCTACCACTGAGCCACCTTCCTAGCCCTGTGAAACACTTATCTCTAAATAATCACAGAAAAAGACAGAAGTGGTGCTGTAGATCTATGGGTAGAGTGCTAGCCCTGAGCAAAAGGAGCTTAGGGACAGGGCCCAGTCCTAGAATTCAAAGCCTAGGCCTGGCAAAATAAGTAAGTAAATAAACAAACAAATAAATAACATTTTAGATTTTTTCCCTTTGAGTCAAATGAGTAACTTGGAAGAGTTCAGAAAAAATATTTCTTTTAAATTTCTATATTAATTATAATAGGAATGTCATGAAGAAAAACAAATTTATACCGGTACTAAAGCTTAAACTCAAGGTTTGGTAATCTTGCCTTTTTCATTCGAGGCTGGTGCTCTACCCCTTGTACCACAGCTCCATTTCTGGCTTCTTGTTGGATAATTATACATAAGAATCTCAGGAGCCGGGAGCCGGTAGCTCAGGCCTGTAATCCTAGCTACTCAGGAGGCTGAGATCTGAGGATCACGATTCAAAGCCAGCCGGGGCAGAAAACTCTCTGAGACTCTTATCTCCAATAAACTACTCAGAAAAAGCCAGAGGTGGCACTGTGGTTCAAGTTGTAGAGTGTTAACCTTGAGCAAAAAGAAGCTCAGGGACATTGCCCAGGCCCAGAGTTCAAGCCCCAGGATCAGCAAAAATAAAAATAAAAAAAAATCTCACGGGCTTTTCTGCCTTGCCAGGATCCTCTGATCTCAGTCTTGAGATCAGTCTTGAGCCAGGACCCTCTGATCTCAGTCTTCTGAGTAGCTAGGATTATAGACATGATCCCCTAGTAGTTGTTTATTTATTTTATTTTATTTTTATTTTTAATAAGTTTTTTATTGTGAAACTTCTGTACAGAGGGGTTACAGTTACAGGAGCAAGGTAATGAGTACGTTTCTTATCAAGCATTGTTGCCTCCTCCTTTGTTTTTCACCTACCATCCCTTCCCTCCCATCTCCACAACTACACTCCTCCCTCACTTGCTCACTTTTTGTTTTTTGGTTCTGGTCGTGGGGCCTGAACTCTGGGCCTGGGTGCTGTCCCTCAGCTCTTCAGCTCAAGGCTAGTGCTCTACCACTTGAGCCACAGTGCCACTTCCGGCTTTTTTCTTTTTGCTTATGTGGTGCTGAGGAATCCAACTCAAAGCCTCAGGCAAGCAAGGCGAGTGCTCTACCACTGAGCCACCTTCCCAGCCCCTCACTTGTTCACTTTTAAAGCTATATATTTTATATAGCTTTCAATTGAATTTTATTCTTAATTTTTTTAAAAAATAAAAGCTCTTTGCTTTTGGGCTGGGAATATGGCTTAGTGGTTCAGTTCTTGCAAGCATGCCCTAGATTAAATTCCTCAGTACCACATAAACAGAAAAAGATGGATGTGTGCTGTGGCTCAAGTGGTAGAGCGCTAGCCTTGAGCACAGAGAGGCTCAAGAGCAGTGCCCAGATCCTGAGTTCAAGCCCCAGGAATTGCAAAAAACAAAAACAAACAAACAAACAAAACCCCTCTTTGCTTTCTTGGAGTTTTCTAGAAGAACTAACTAGAACTAAAATTTTTGTGACTTTGATATTTTTCTGACGGTGGAGTGTTCTATTTGCCCACAGTTACCCTCGCGGCAGTTCAGTTTTCTCATCTGCAGAGCAGGAATAATGCTACCGACCTCATGGATAGTTGTGACAACGAAATAATGTAGGGAAAGTACAGGACAATTATTTAGCCTACAATAAATATTTTGTGTAGAAAAATCTCTTATTTGAGTGACGAATGGAATTTTTCTTTCTAAGGGAGAGACTTAAAAAAGTTGTATCTCAATATCTATTTATCTGTCAACTCCATGGAATTGCCCAAACGCACCGAAGTTATTTGTAGAGGATCTGATGATGAGTATTCTTTTTGCAGAGCTCTGAAAGGAGGTAAGTAAGCATTCAGTTTATTTTATGGGTAAAATAAAAAAAATTCTTTATGAGCAAGTTTGAAAATTAAGTGCACTGAAAATTGCTTTTTTGGTAATAATTTTTCATTTCCACCTACAGTTTTAATGGTTTAAGCATTTTACAATTTGTTTTGGCATGGTTGTGGAGATGTTAAAGTTTTTGCCTCCTTCAGATGACTACTTTACATTTTACCCTTGGTTCTAGATGTCCTCTGTGTGTGTGTGTGTGTGTCCCCATATGGGGCTTGAATTCAAGGCCTGAGTGCTGTCCCTAAGCTAGTGCTCTACCACTTGAGCCACATCTAGTTTTTGCTGGTTGATTGGAGACAAGAATCTCTTGGATTTGTCTGCCTGGGCTAGTTTTAAACTGATCCTCAGATTTCTAGCATTGCAGGCATGAGCCACTGGTGCCTGGCTGAATTTTTTTTTTTAAGCATTACCCCTTTTGTTTGTTTGTTTGTTTGTTTTTTGGTCATGGGGCTTGAACTTTGGGCCTGGGCGCTATTCCTCAGCTTTTCAGCTTAAGGCTAACACTCTACCACTTGAGCCACAGCACCACTTCTGGTTTTCTGAGTGATTTATTGGAGATAAGAGTCTCACATACTTTTCTGCCTGAGCTGGCTTTTAACCATGATCCTCAGATCTCAGCTTCCTGAGTAGCTAGGATTGCAGGTGTGAGCCACCAATGCCTTGCTGTCCTTGAACTTTTGTGCTCAAGGATAGTGCTCTACCATTTTGAGACACAGATCCATTTCTGACTTTTTGATAATTAATTGGAATTAAAAATCTCATGGACTTTGTTAGCTGGCTTTGAATCATGAACCTCAGATCTCAGTCTTCTGAGTAGCAAGGATTATAGGTGTGAGATACCTGTGCCCAGCCAAATCTTTTTATTCCTAATTTTGCTGATCTGTCAATTTTACAGTTGAGGAAACTAGTATTTGTAGTTCTTGCCTGTGGTGATCTGGAGAATTATGAGTGTCCTCATTTCCCACCACTCCAAATGCAAGACTTTTCTACTGTGAATGCTTTCTCTCATCAGTTACTTTTTTTTAAGAAAAATGTCTGTTTTACAATGATTTCACATATCTCTGTGGGATTATATTAACATAATTCTAAAAGTTTCACTTAATTGTGATCTAAGATGTGTCAGAATCAACCCAGCCTGCCTGAATTCTTCTCTCTCCAGTCCTTCCTTCTAGAAATAAGTTTGAGGGATGGGAGGCATGGCTTATTTGGTAGTGTTAGCGAATGAGCGAAAGCAGCAGGTACCACGTTCAAGTCTGGTCTCAGACCTAAAGAAAAAAAAAAAGAAAAAAGAATAGAAATAAGTTTGAGTCTAATTTGAGCAAGTCATGATTTAGGTTCTGGGAATTCAAACTTGGATTGTAAAGTCTCCTTCCTCAAAAGTTACTCTGTACTGGGAAGACAGTCATGGAAAACAAATCTACAAAGAAGTATCATAAGTTCCTAATAAGTTATAGAATTTCCTAGTAGAATTATGCGCTATTAGTTTAAGCTACATAGTTTTAGATACACAGTTATCAGCTAGCTATGATAGAGAAACTCCTATCTATCAGTCTTCATGGAGTATTCTATTCGAGTCTTGAATCTGAGAACATCAGAAAGTGAGGGGGAGGATTGTCCCTGGAGAAGAAACAGCATATGCAAATGTATCCAGTGAAAGAGTATGGTTTATTTGGAGAGTAGGTTTTTTCTCCCTCTTTGGTAGTTGGAGCAGAATGTGCTTATGGAAAATTGCTGGTGAAGAGCTGAGAAAAGGGGACAGTGATGAGCATTGATGTCATGCCCACAATATTCGCCCACTGAGGTTTCCATTTTTTGTGAACAACTAGTATCTGTATGGAAGGAGGTGGGGATTGACTGAGGCAGGAAAGTTGGGTGGAAGGAAGAGCAGCCAGGAAGCCTGTGAGAGATTGTGAGTGCGAAACCAAGATGGCAGCTCTGGTCACAAAAGAGAGGAGCTGCAAGAGCATATTGGGAGACAGAATTAGCAAGATATACAGTACTGGCTCTTTTGATGTGTCAGATATGAGATTAGGTGAAATCAAGAGCCACTTGAGGGCTGTTGACTGGATAGCGCAAAGTGCCAATATCTGAGGTAATGTATCTAAAAGGGAAAGGTTTCAGGTTCTGGTTTGGGGATATTTAACTTGACGTAATTTTGGAATGTTCCATTCCACTTGGCAGCTCGGTATGTAAGTCCAGGTCTTAGGGCATTTTCCTGTGTTCTACCACTTGAGCCACAGTGCTACTTCCAGCATTTAGCTGTTTAATTGGGCTCATGGATTTTCCTGCCCAGGCTGGCTTTCAACAGTGATCCTCAGATCTCAGCCTCCAGAGTAGCTAGGATTACAGGCATGAACCACTGGTGTCTGGTTTAAGAAAGGTGGTGGCTCACGCCTGTAATCCTAGCTTCTCAGGAGGCTGAGATCTGAGGATTACAGTTCAAAGCCAGCCCAGGCAGGAAAGTCTGTGAGACTCTTATTTCCAATAAAACAATCAGAAAACTGGAAGTGGGACTATGGCTCAAGTGGTAGAGTGCTTGCCTTGAGCTAAAGATTTCAGGGACAATGCCCAGGGGCTGGGAAGGTGGCTCAGTGGTAGAGCGCTTGCCTTGCATGCTCAAGGCCCTGGGTTCGATTCCTCAGCACCACATAAGCAAAAACAAAAAAGCCGGAAGTGGCGCTGTGGCTCAAGTGGTAGAGTGCTAGCCTTGAGCTGAAGAGCTGAGGGGCAGCGCCCAGGCCCAGAGTTCAGGCCCCATGACTGGACCCCCCCCCCCAAAAAAAAAAAAAAACTAAAATAAAAAAGGGACAATGCCCAGGCCCAAAGTTCAAGCCCCAAGACTGACAAAAAATTTTTTTTTTTGTTTTTTGTTTGTTTTTGTGCTGGTTCTAGGGCTTGAACTTGGGGCCTGGGCACTGTTCTGGAGCTTCTTTTGCTCCAGGTTAGTGCTCAACAACTTCAGACACAGCTCCACTTCTGGCTCTTTTGGTAGTTTAGTAAACAGAGTCTCATAGACTTTCTTGTCTGGGCTAGTTTCAAACTGGGATCCTTAGATTTCAGCCCCCAGAGTAGGTATGATTTTAGGCATGAGCTACCAGTGCCTGGCTGATTTAAGAAGTTTTAACATAACAAGAGATCTTTGAATGAATATATATATACATATATATATATTATAGCAAATAATGTATCCTTTAAACATAACATTCCTTTTTATTTTATTATTATTATGAAAGTCATATATCTTTAGTATATAATATTGAGAAAATATGGATGAGCAAAATAAAATAAAAATTACCCACAATCCTACCACTTTTCATGCCCCCATTCCTTTAAAAACTGCATTTATGCATAGATAAGTGGTTAGTTCAAGGCATCTTAAATTTAGTAAGTCTGCCAGCCCCATAATCAGTATCTTGGGTTATAGGTCCTGAGAAGGGCTTATGTCCTTCATTTTCCTGTCTGCCTTGTTTTTCTCTTCTTTAACTCCCCACCAGAGACTGAGAAGTAAGACTAAGTAGGACCTTCCAAGACAGACAAACCCTTAACAAAAAGGTCTACTTAGCAGGCAAGATTGGAGCTCCTCATCTGAGCTGTTAAACAGTTCAGCAGCCTCTAAGGTTGAAATCTAGCAGTTCATCTCAATTTCTTTCTCAAATCCACAAGACGCATTGAATGTCCTGTCAAATGTCCCACTAATATGACAGGGTGGGCTTCATTACCAGAGAGTTGAGTGTTTTGTGATTATAGACTTGCAATTCTTCTTAACTCTATCTTTAAGTGTGTGTTTTAATAAGTGAAGTCTGATGAGACAATGGAGTGTGTGCTTCCCTACAGGATGGACTCTTCGTTCTTTGCTGTCCATTCCCCTGCTGGCATCTTGGGTCTTGCCTGGCATTTGTTTCCATGCCCATCCAGTGAGTGGAATCTCTGGTGGAGTCTGAGTGTAGGGAGGGTCAGGCACAGATTGTCTGCAAGGACAGGTTTGGAGCATGACCTTAGCTACCCATCTTGGTCTGGTAGATCCATGCATTGTTCAATGGGAGAGTATGTGGAGACTGACCCCACATGTGGACAGACAGTACATGGAAGTATGAGATAAGATATAGAGAGGCTAGTAGGGAGAATCAGGAAGGGGAGGAAGGAGAGAGGAAGCCACAGGATGATAGTAGCCAGGAGTAGACCAGGATTTATTATTTGTTTGTTTATTTGTTTATTTATTGCCAATCCTGGGGCTTGAACTCAGAGCCTGAGCACTGCCCCTGAGCTTCTTTTTCTCAATGCTAGCACTCTACCACTTGAGCCATAGCCTCACTTCTGGCTTTTTCTTTGTGTGTGGTACCGAGAAATCGAACTCAGGGCTTCATGCATGCTAGGCAAGCACTCTACCACTAAGCCACATTCCCAGCCCGTGTACAGGATTTATTATTTCCCTACAGGCTGGTTTGGAATGGCCTCTGTCAGTTGTCTGTATTCCATAGAGGCACACAACATACTACCCCCTCAATCACCTAATTATGACCAGTAATCTTTGTATTTTGTATGTTGTTTGCAGAGACAGTGAATACATCTGTGCCATTTTCCTTCAAGGGAATACAATTTCCTAAGGTATTGTTCACAATTTATGTTATACTTTCCTAACCTTCTGAACAGATGTGTTCAGAATTTGAAACAAGCAATTCATGAATTCTAAAAATAGCTATTCAAATTAAGATGTTCAAGAATTTTGATTTTAGGTATTTTGATACTTCTTCAATCTGTAGAATATAGAAAAAACTGCATATAAGATATCTTTCATTTCATTGTTTTCCTCTAACATACAAGGCTAAGAGTAAGGGAATATTATTGTTTATCAATTGTTGTTCATGGTGCATAAGTCAGTAATTCTCTGTAACTATCCATGTAGTATACTATGTGTTTTTTTTCTAGTCCTGGGCTTGAACTCAGGGCCTGGGCACTGTCCCTAAGCTTCTTTTGCTCAAGGTTTGTGCTCTCTAACACTTGAGCCATAGTACCACTTCTGGCTTTTTCTGTTTATGTGGTACTGAGGAACTGAACCCAGGGCTTCATGCATGCTAGGTAAGCACTTTACCATTAAGCCACATTCCTAGCCCTGTGCAAATTCTTTAGCAGGATAAAAATCACATAAATCATAGTTTATTTCTCTTTAAGATTTTTCTTGGGGACTTAGCTTGGATATACAGTCGTTGTGAAAATAACTCCTGGGGCTGCAAATGTGGGTAAGTGGTAGAATGCTTGCCTAGCAAGCATTCTGGGTTCAATTCCTCAGTACCACATAAACAGAAAAAGCCAGAAATAGCACTGTGGCTCAAGTAGTAAAGTGTAGCCTTGAGCAAAAGAAACTCAGGGACAGTGCCCAGGACCTGAGTTCAAGCCCTGGCACTAGAAAAAGCCAAAACCAGAACTGAAACCAAAAAACATCCTGTTTCAATGAATACCCATGTAATTTGGAATATTTGCATCATATACTTACTAGTAAAATCTATATATTCCCCTTAGATGACTATTTTAAAATAAAGTGTAGTAATGATATTCTTTAGTTATTATGTCATCACAAATAATAATATTTGAAAACCTTATTAGTCACTTTTCAAAAATTGTAAAAGTCTTCATCTTAAATTGGGATATATCTACATTCTCTGTTCATGTAATTAAAGGCAATCAAAATCCTATCTCGTTGCAATACTGAGAAAATGAGTTGGTAGTATAGCCCAGTAGTAGAACGTTTGTCTTATATGCATGATGGGCTTTGATCCTCATCATCTTAAGAAAATACCCAACTCAAATGGCATTCTACTGTTAATACAAAGTTCTTATAAAAGGTTGTTAAAACAGTAACAGTAGCATTAAAAAAAAATTTACTTGTATTTTTTATTCCTTGTTCTAGGGCCAGTACAAATGTGTTGTAGAAGCCATTGCTGGGGATCCTGAAGAAAAGCTTTTTTGTTTGAATTTTACCATCATACATCGTCATAATAAAAATAAATTGAGCTAATTTGCATGTATTTATATTTTTTCAAAAGTATTGTTTATTTATTTAGTTTTATTGCTACTTTGCTAGGTTACTGTTAGGACTGTGATTGTTGCTCTAAAAGAGATGGAAAACCATTAGGGGTAGGACTTCTGTGAGGAGAATGACATTAGCTCGCATCTTAAAAAGCATATTCTGGCAGCCTCTAGTTGGGTGACTTCCCATGGCGATTCACACAGGGAAGACAAATTAATCCAGGAGAAACATGGAGGAAGTGGTGAGGAGTGGTCTGGATATTTACTGAAAATGATACCAATGACCAAAATACACTGGCTGATGGATTGGATATAAAGTATCAAATGCACAAAAGTGGGGTTGGTCCAACTTTTCTTTTTTTACATTTGTGGGGCTTGAACCTAGGGTCTGGGCACTGTCCCTGAGCTCTTTTGCTCAAGGCTGGTGCTCTATTACTTGAAGCCATGGCTCCATTTTCAGTTTTTGAGGGTTAATTGAAGATAACAGTCTCATGAGAAATTTCTGCCTGGGCTGTCTTCAAACTGTGATCCTCAGATCTCAGTCTCTGGAATAGCTAGGATTATAGGCCTGAGCCACCAGCGCCCAGCTTGATTCCAACTTTTTTTGGCTAAACAAAAGGAAAGATGAAGTTGCTATCTATGACTTGAGCTCGGGAAACAAGGTTCAGGTAGATTTTGGGAGGCAAAGAAAAAGATAACTCCCCAAACCAAGATTATTTTGAAATATCTATTACTAGATACCCAAGTGGAGACATTAGAATGGCAGTGAATATATGAGCCTTAAATTCAGGAGAAAGTTCTGGGGTGGAGGTAAACACTTGGAGGTTGCACAAACCTAAGAGGGAACGAATGTAGATATAGATAATGAGAGAAGCAAGTACTGGTCCCTTCAGTACTGTTTTATGAAGGGGTGGGGAGCTTCGAAGCTTTAGAGCCTGGTGAAAAAGACAGAGGAGAATTGGATGTGGAGGAAAGAGAAATGATGACTTAGGAAGTCAGGTGGATGGACTGGAAACATGGCTTATTGGTAGAATGCTTACCTAAGATACATGAAGCCCTGGGCTCAATTCTTCAGTACCACATAAACAGAAAAAACTGGAGTGGTGCTGTGGGTCAAGTGGTAGAGTGCTAGCCTTGAGCAAAAGAATTCAGGGACAGTCTCCAGGCTCTGAGTTCAAGCACCAGGACTGGCAGAAAAAAAAAGGCCAGGTAGAGATGCAGAACTATTTTCATACAATGTTCTGCTAACTAGGATGAAGGCTGAATGTTGACCTTGTATTTTACAATGTGAGTTGATGATATCACATCATTAGAGAGCCTCTAAGTTAAAAAAATGATTGTTATTTTAGAGGAGATATAAAGAGGGGTTACATTTACATGAGTCAGGTAAGAAGAACATCACTGGACACCATCCCAGCCTGTGCCACTCAACTGTGAGGATTTGTGACCCCTCTCCCCACAGCACATGAAGGTCTCTGAGAATCCCTGTGGCATTCTCTTTCATTAATGTTTGAGGTAGGGTCCATCGACATCTTTCCCCATTTCACCCCTGAAGGGGAGGGGCGGGGAGATGTGGTGCACAATCCTGTCATTGAGATTTTCCCTTGGATTTTTAAAAGATCCCCCCCGCCCTTAACTTTGCCGAAAGGCCTCAAGGGCTGTGGAATGGGCTCTCCCACACTCCATATTCTCTGATTTTGTTCTGGCACATACTGTACCCCACTTTGGCATGGGCTTTGATTTGCTAGCATGGTGGGTGTCGTCCAGGTTGGGTAGGTGACTGAAGCTGGCTCAATTATAAGGAAGAACTAAAGTTCCTTGGCCATCTCCCTGGATTTAAATAAGATGGGATGTTGCTCCCCTTCCCCCCCCCCCCCCCCCCCCACTATTTCTGCTCACATTGAGCTGATGCTGTCTGAGGTGGGAAGCAGCCCAGATGAGGCTACTGCTGTGGTCAAATGAGTGGTTAAGCCTTAAGTCTGAAAATTGGAACCTGGATGGAAGACACTGGTGAGTCGTGAACTCAGCCAATCTCAGGTCCTGCCGTGCTCTGGACTTCTTAGTTATTGGTTGGTGAGCTGAGCATGAGGACTCTCAGTGACACCTGAGAGCGTGCTAACTGCTTCACAGCTATACTGCTGCCACATCTCAGAAGTTGGCACATTTCAGATTCTAGCCCTTCCTTCATTACCTTCTAGATTTTCTCATGGCTTTCAATGGAATTCCCTTCCTTCCTCTTTTACTTATTTATTTTTCAGAAATGGGGGTGGAACTTAGGGTCTCACGATGCTAAGCAAGTGCTCTTCCCCTGAACCACATCCTCTGGCCCTGCTTTTAGCTCCTCTATTGCTGACGCTGGCAGGACCAATGTACCCATTAGGCACACTGTATATACAGGGCCCATGGCCCTCAAAAATGTCGTGATTTAAATTTTTCTTAAAATCTTTATTTTAACAATGTCTCACTATAGAGACCTGCTTTTGAATTCTAGCTTCTTGAAAAATGGAGGTGGAGGAATTCAATTAGTCCCAGAATTCAAGATAGCTTGGGCAACATAGTAAGACCTAACCTCAAAAACAAACCAACATACAAGTAAATAAAAATATACAATACAATAATAAAATAAGCCCAATCTGGATAATATTCATCATCATACCAATCTGGTTATAAAATACAATTTAAACAGTTTTTTTTTTTGTTGTTGTTTTTGGTGTTGGTCCTCAGGCTTGAACTCATGTCCTGAGCTTGAGGTTCTTGAGCTTTTTTTTTTTTTTTTTTTGATCATGGGTCTTGAACTCTGGACCTGGGCACTGTCCCTCAGCTCTTCAGCTCAAGACTAGCACTCTACCACTTGAGCCACAGTGCCACTTCTGGCTTTATCTGTGTATGTGGTACTGAGAAATTGAACCCAGGGCTTCAAACATGCTAGGCAAGCACTCTACCACTAAACCACATTCCCAGCCCCTCCCAACAAGCTGACTTTGAACCACAGCCCTCAGATTTCAGCTTCCTGAATAGCTAAGATTACAGGTATGAGCCACTGGTGCCTGTCTTTAAAACAATTTTTTAATAGAGGAAGGGTCCACAAATGTAAAAGTACTTTGGACCCCTCTAAGTGATAACATTTCTCTGGGCTTGGTATCTACATTTTTTTAAAGGTTTTTAAAAAATACTTTTTATTGTTAAGATACTGTACAGAAGGATTACAGTTACATGAGCAAGGTAATGAGTCCATTTTCTATCAAGCATTGTTACCCCTCCTTTTCCTCCTACCATCCCTTTTTTCCCCACCTCCCCAATTCCTCCCTCCCTCGCCCAAGTTGTAAACTTCTTTTTCAACATAGTGTCTTGTACATCTCATTGTTACAATGGGTCATCTTGTATCCTTATTTCAGCATTTAGTTATTTCCCTTTCTCTCCTCAAATTAGAAAAATGTATATACAAGATGCAGGGCAGGGGCTGGGAAGTTGGCTCAGTGGTAGAGTGCTTGCCTTGCATGCATGAAGCCCTGGGTTCGATGCCTCAACACCACATAAGCAGAAAAAAGCCAGAAGTGGTGCTGTGGCTCAAGTGGTAGGACGCTAGCCTTGAGCTGAAGAGCTGAGGGACAGTGCCCAGGCCCAGAATTCAGACCCCACAACCAACAATAAATAAATAAATAAATAAATAAAAATCAAACACCTTGATTTCAAAATGGGTGAAAGAGTTGAACAGACCGGGTACTGGTGTCTCACGCCTGTAATCTTAGTTACTCAGGAGGTTGAGATCTGAGGATCATGGTTCAGATCTAATCTCAGCAGGAAAGTCTGTGAAACTCCTATCTCCAAGGAACCATCAGAAAACCAGAAGTGGAGTTGTGGCTCAAACTGAAACTGGAGCTGTGGCACAAAGTGGTAGAGTGTTAGTCTTGAACAGAAAAGCTCAGAGACAGTGCCTAGGCCCTGGGTTCAGGCCCCATGACTGACAATTGAACAAACAAAACACCCAGATAACAAAAAAGTAGACTTTCCTTGCCTGGGCTGGCTGTGACCGTTCATGCTCAGATATCAGCCTCCTGAGTAGCCAGAATTACAGGCATGAACCACCAGTTTGCAGGTTTTCTTCTTTTGGACACAGTCTTTCTCTATAGCTCGGGCTGGACTCAAACTGCTGATCTTCCTGCTTTCTCCTTGCAGCAGACTGACTAGTTCTGGGCTCACAGGCATGCACTACTCTGTTCTAAAAAATTCAAAGATGAGCACTTCTTTTCCACTGAGAAAATTATCCCACTTAAACCTTCATGCCTTAACTACTTCAGCTTACTTTCAATGCAAAGGAAACTGGTTTATGTCTCCTATGTTTCAATTGTCTTGTCAGTGGGGTGTCAAGTTGAAGGATTCCTGTTACATTTCTACTGATCCCTGTTCTCCAGGAATAAAAATTTACCTCAAAATGGAATGAGGATTTGGGTTAATTTCTAATTTTTGGTTCACATTATACAACCACGGTGACTAAGCGGTAAGAGCCTTGGCCTTCCCTGTCAGTCATGGCTTAGGCTTTAGAGCGTTGAAGGAGGACCCAAATGTTTGACCTAACAAACTCCCCCCTCTCTCTTTCTTTTTCTCTTTCTCCTCTTTTTCTTTCTCCCTCCCTCCCTCCTCCTCTCTCTCTCTCTCTCTCTCTCTTTCTCTCTCTCGCAAACACACACGTACCTTTCTTCAATTATTCTTTCCCTCAGTTTATTTTAAATTCTAGGACCACAGCTCTGATAGATAAACATCCCATGAAGGAATTGAAACTGCAACTAAACCAGTGGTGATTTCCTTGGCATCAAAACTCAACTCTATTAGTCCAGGGTGATGAACAAGATCATAACCTGGCCAAGAGTGTTAGATATAGGACACTCCTTGATTTTGCCTTCATCCCTTCCTTTTTTTTAAAAAACAAACGAATAAACTCCTAAGCTATTTTGTTGATTCCTAAAGCCAGCAGTTAGATCTGTCTCCCAAGTCCAACCACACTGAGAAAACATTTCTTGTCTGTATTCACTACCACTTGACTCCTTTTGGGTCAACTGGGCAACCTCAGAACCAAGCCTTTGGCCTAGGACTCCAGTAACAGATCGACTGGGCTGTGTTTAGGTGGGCGAGCACTGTGTGATGATCTTTGTTTCCTGAAACCTGGGTTCCATGATAAATAGTATTCTCCATCTATTCAAAATGTCTGTTCTGGTGCTCACTTCAGCAGCACATATACTAAAATTGGAACGAAACAGAGAAGATTAGCATGGCCCCTGCACAAGGATGACAGGAGGATTCCTGAGGCATTCCATATTTCTTTTTTTTAATGTCTGTTCTGAGTTCCATGCTGGGTGCTGGGCTTGATGTAGAGGGTGTGCAGGAGGAACTCAGTCTTGTCCTAAGGGGATTGCCAGACTGGTGAGCCTTGAATTAGAGGGGATTAAAAAAAGTAAACCAAGTAGTGATTCAGTGGCAAAGATTATTTCAGGCCTTACCATTACACATATATGTAAATCACATGGAACATTTGGAACTAATAATACAAAGGTAACCATTTTTGCCAGTGATAACTATAAAGGCATCTTCAATTCTTTTTTAATTTTTATATATTTTTTTATTGTAAAGATACTGTACAGAATGGTTACAGTTACATGAGTAAGGTAATGAGGACATTTCCTATTGAGCATTGTTACCCCCTCCTTTGTTTTTCCCCAGCCATCCTTCCTCAATTCCTCTCCCTCCCCCCCAAATTGTAGAGTTCTTTTTTAACATAGTGCCTTGTACATCTCATTGTTACAATGGGTCAACCTGTATCCTTGTTTCAGCATTTCCCTTCTCCTCCCCAAATTAGAAAAATGTATATACAAGATGCAGGGTACTGGAATCAAATACAATAAAAACAGGGGTTATGCCACGGGGAAGAATATATAAAAGAAACAAAAGAAATCACAGAGTACATTATAAGTACCTTAAAAACAACAGCAACAAAGATAAAACCTCTTGTGTTTCTATCTTGGGATTGATTTCGCTTAGCACCATCCTATATGGTCATATGTGCATAGCTTTTTTTTTTATTGTGAGAATATTGTACAGAGGAGTTACAATTACATGGACAAGATAAGGAGTACATTTCTTATCAAGCATTGTTGCCTCCTCTTTGTTTCCCCTTCCCATCCCTTTCCATTATCCCCCTTCCCACCACCTGATCCTCCCCCCACCCCCCACCAAAGTTGTAAAGTTCGTTTTCGACATAACGACTTGTACATCTCATTGTTGTAATGGGTCCACCTGTATCCCTAGTTAAACGATTTGTTTTTTCCCTGCCCCTCCACAAATTATACCAATATCAAATACAGTGAAAGCATAGGTTATTCCATGGGGGAGAGACATACAAAGCAACAAAGAAATCATCTTATAAATATGTTAGAAATGATTGCATGAAAGGAAAAAAAACCCCAAAAAACATTTGAATACTTATCTTAGGGTTCATTCCCCTAACATCAGCTTATCTGACCTTTTCTGCTTGTCTCAGACGTATACTAGTTATTGCAAATAAGGGAAACCATGGGACCTATGTTTCTTTGGGCCTGGCTTACTTCATTTAATATAATTTTTTCCAAGTCTTTCCATTTCCTAACAAATGGGGCAATGTCATTCTTTCTGATGGAGGCATAGAATTCCATTGTGTATATATACCACATTTTCTTGCTCCATTCATCTACTGAGGGGCATCTGGGTTGGTTCCATATCTTAGCTATGGTAAATAATGCTTCAGTAAACATAATCATGCTGGTAGCTTTAGTGGTCTTGTTTGTGATCATTTGGGTAAATGCCCAAAAGTAGGATTCCTGGGTCATAGGGGAGCTCTATGTGGAGTCTTTTGAGAAACCTCCATTCTGCTTTCCAAAGTGGTTGAACAAGTTTACACTTCCACTAACAATGCAGTAAGGTTCCCTTCTGTCCACATCCCCTCCAGCATTTGTTGTTATTAGCGTTCTTGATTATAGCCATTCTAACTGGGGTGAGGTGGTATCTCAATGTTGTTTTGATTTGCATTTCTTTTATGGCTAGAGAGGTTGAGCATTTCTTCATGTGTGTATTGGCCATCCTTCTTTCCTCTTCAGAGAAGTTTCTCTTAAGTCTTTAGCCCACTTATTTATTGGGCAGTTGTTTCTTTGAAGATTTGTTGTTGGGGGATTTAATTTTTTTTATGTTTTCTTTTTTTGTTTTTTGGTCGGTCGTGGGTCTTGAACTCTGGAACTGGGCTCTTCAGCTCAAAGCTAGCGCTCTACCACTTGAGCCACAGCGCCACTTCTGGGGATTTAATTTTTTAAGTTCCCTGTATATTTTAGATATGAGACCCTTGTCTGTTGTATGGCTAGTGAAGATCTTCTCCCAATCCATGGGCTTTCTATTGATCTTGTGCATAGCTTTTGACCTTTTCTACTTGTCTGGTAAGGTTATCCTAGACGTATACTAGTTATTGCAAATAAGGGAAACTATGGGACCTATGTTTCTTTGGGTCTGGCTTACTTCACTTAGTATAATTTTTTTCCATTTCCTAACAAATGAGGCAGTGTCATTCTTCCTGATGGAGGCATATATATGTATATGTGTATATACATATATATATATATATATATATATATATGTATATCACATTTTCTTGATCCATTCATCTACTGAGGGGCATCTAGGTTGTTTCCATATCTTTGCTATGGAGAATAATGCTGCAATAAACATAGTTGTGCTGGTAGCTTTAGTATGGCCTTGTTTGTGATCATTTGGGTAAATGCCCAACAGTGGGATTGCTGGGTCATAGGGGAGCATTCAGTTCTTCTTATAGAAGGTGTCTAAGAATTAAACATGGCCACTTGCATTTGAACAGAATGTGTTATCAAAGTAGGTGTCATTAAGGGTCCCAGCAGAAAAATAGATGGCACACAGAAATTAAGAGCTCAGGAGAATTTCATAGGAGGAATATTTATAGATGTGTGGACCAAATGTAGGGAAACTATGATGAGTAGTATACTAGCCCAGGATGTGTCAGTGGAACTCCATCCTTGTTCTAGGCCAAGGGTTGAGGATGCGTGGCCATGTACAGAAACCAACAGTCAGAGAGAGCCACTCTCTCCTTTTGCAAATAAATTAGCTGGAAATAGTCCTAAGGAAGGCTTGGATTCTGCTGCCTCTTTGGTCTCCTGTGGTCCCCTCCATTGATTTGAACTTGGTTACTTGTCTACACTTAGCTGTAAGAGAGACTGAGAAAAGCAGTCTTTATTTTGGCTGCCATCTGCCTCCTTCCCCACTGTGAATCTGAAGGCCCTCTGTCATTGTAATTGGAGTGAATGGGCATGGGGACACCTGGTGGTCTCCATGGTAGAACAGCTAACTCAGATTGGCTGTTAATAATCCTCCCCCCGCCCTCTCTGCCATTCCTGGGTTTGAACTCAGAGCCTGGGCACTGTCCCTGAGCTTTTGTGCCCAACGCTAACACTCTATCACTTTGAGCCACAGCTCCACTTCTGGCTTTCTGGTGGTTAATCAGAGATAAAACTCTCAGGGGGCTGGGAAGATAGCTCAGTGGTAGAGCACTTGCCTTGCATGTCTGAGGCCCTGGGTTCAATTCCTCAGCACCACATAAGCAGAAAAAGCCAGAAGTGGCGCTGTGGCTCAAGTGGTAGAGCGCTAGCCTTGAGCTGAAGAGCTGAAGGACAGTGCCCAGGCCCAGAGTTCAGGCTCCATGACCGGACCCCAAAAAAAAGACTCTCAGGAATCTCCTTTCCTGCCTGGGCTGACTTTGAACCTCATTCTTCAGATCTCAGTCTCCTGAATGGCTAGGATTACAGGCACGAGCCACAAGTGCCTGGCAATAATATCTGTTTTCTCCACTAAATTCTCAACTCCAGAAGAGCAGGGACCATTTCTGTTTTGCTAGATGTTGTATCCTGTCCATCTATCACTGTGGCTGTACATATTAAAATCTTAACAAACATTTATTATGTATACACTTGGTAAAGCTAAATGAAAAAATGGAAATAATATGTGAGGGTGGTGGGATTTGGATTTCATTTTTTTTTTTTTTTAAAACTTCTGCTCCCCCTTAATAACATATTGTTGCTGATTAGGCTAAATAAATCACCATGACCAACACCAAACAATAACCAACCTTTCCAATCCTTTAAGCAATGTTCTTTTAAAAATGCTTATGGGGCTGGGAAGGTGGTTCAGTGGTAGAATACTTGCCTTGCATGCATGAGGCCCTGAGTTCAATTCCTCAGCACCAAATAAGCAGAAAAAGCCAAAGTGGCACTGTGGCTCAGGTGGTAGAGCACTACCCTTAAGCTGAAGAGCTGAGGGACAGCGCCCAGCCCCAGAGTTCAGGTCCCATGACTGACCAAAAAAAAATGCTTATAACCTATAAAGTTTATCAGGAATAGAAGAAAGAAGAGAGAGTGTTAGAAATATAGGTTGTGACCCATGTGTAGAAGACATACTTTCCTGTAGAAGACTCAATTATAATTCTGAAAGTTAAGAGAGGAAACAATAATTCAAGGGAAGGGAAGGGACGGGAAGGGAAGGGAAAAGTGCCTCTGAATTGGAGCATGCTGCTAATGAGAACAGCAAGCTTTCAGACAAGAATGGCCCGTCAAGCTTTATGTGCAGATAAAGGAAGATTAGCAAAGAGAAACCCAGTGGTTTTTCTCTTTGTACAACTTGGGCACGAGATGAAAGCCCGAGAGTAGAGCTCGATAAATTGTCCAGTGGCTACTCATTTGACCCCAGGTCGCTTGACGCATAAATACATTTGATTTGCCATCTCATTTAGCAAGTTTCTTTTTCAGGAGACTAAAATTCTTAACAGGTACATCCAGTGAATGTTTGTGTTCCTCATTCCCAAATTCACATGCTTACCTCCCACCCCCTTCTGCTGTGGGATGACATGAGGGGATAGGACCTTAGGTGATGATTGAGTTAGAGGTAGAGCTCTTGGAATGGGATTATTGACTTATTAAGGGAGGGGAGATGGGGCTGGAGGCACACACTTGCAATCCTAGCTACTCAGGAGGCTAAGATCTGAGGATCAAAGTTCAGAACCAGCCTGGGCAGGAAAGCTCATCAAACTCTTCTCTCCAGTTAAGCACCAAAAAAAGGCAAAAGCTGTGGCTCAAGAGGGTAGAGTGCTAACATAAAAAAAGGGAGGAGGCAGTGCTCAGGCCCTGAGTTCAAGCCCCAGAGCTTCCCTATGAACCAGTAGTTCCACTTTTGGGCATTTATCCAATAGAACATAAACTGCTGCAAACCACACTAAAGCTACCAGCACAGCTATGCTCATTGCAGCATTGTTTACCATGTTCAAGATATGGAATCAATCCAGATGTTTATCAATGAATGAATAGATCAAGAATATGTGATATATACACACACACACACACACACAATGGAATTATATGCTTCCATCAGAAAGAATGATATTGTCTTATTTGTAAGGAAATGGAAATACTTGGAAAAAATTATATTAAGCAGAGTAAGCCAGACCCAAAGAAATCTAGGTTGGATGTTTTCCCTCATTTGTAGTTATTAAAATGTACCTATAACTCTACAAGTAAACACAATGGATGGTAAAAGACAAAAAATTATACTTGGACATGATAAATTAAATAGGACTCTAAATATTCACACAGTCAGACCAAAGGAGGCTATTCTTAGGAGAGGATCACAAAGGCTCAATAGCTATGTGTATATGATCATATAAAATGATGTTTATTGAAATGAACTCCAAGAAGTGGAAACAATAGTTTTTTTGTTATTTTATTCTCTCTTTGTCACTGTTTTTTATTTTTGTTCTTTTTGTCTTATGTGTAAGTTTATCTGTTTGGGGGAAGGAAAGGGAAGAGTGCAGAAATGATAGGACAAAGGGTGAACTAATGCAGCAGTGATACCCATTAGACATTGTGTTGAAAATGAACTATACAACTCATATGGGAGAGGGGAGCTGCGTGGGGAAAAACGGAGAAAAAGAGGGAAGAGGTGACAATGTTGAAAAAGAAATGTATTCATCATCTGATTTTTGTAACTGTAATTCCTCTGTACATCACCCTTGCAATAAAAATAAGTAAAAAATGGGACTTCACAATGGCCCCCTTTTTTTGCTATGCGAGGAGGATGTTGCAAATAGATGGCTGTTTTTTTCCTTTTATTTATTTATTTCCTGTTGCCTAGGCTGGCCTGGAACTCCTGGGCTCAAGGTATCCCTCCTACTTCAGCCTTCCTAGTGGCTGGGACTCTAGGCATGCCACTCTACCAGACACAATGATTGTTGTATGGTAGTCCAAGAGGACTAAAATATCAGTGTTTGCATTTTATTCATTGCAGATTTTCAGTTTTTTGAGCTTTGGAAACTTTGCCTAAAGTTCATCACTATGCATGTTTAGTGGAGTTGAAGGTACCACAAA
This sequence comes from Dipodomys spectabilis, assembly GCF_019054845.1. Lineage (NCBI taxonomy): Eukaryota > Metazoa > Chordata > Mammalia > Rodentia > Heteromyidae > Dipodomys > Dipodomys spectabilis. The sequence continues at coordinate 205,374 of NW_024870740.1, forward strand.
AGAAAAAGGAAAGGAAAATACTTGGCCATATGGGCGGGGAGTAATACTCTGGAGAAAAGGGAGGAGGTTTGGGCAGGTGGAAATGTCGGCCATTGGAGGCTACTAGCTGGGGGAGTGTATGTGTTGGACATGAGTGACTATGCATGTGTGGGTCACAGGGTTGATGGAGGTCATGGGGGTTATGGAGGTGGCAGATAATAAGGACTAGGAAAAGAAAGTAGAGGTGTGATATGAGTCCACATTTCTTTCATTCGGGATGCAGAGAAGCCTGTGTGAGCCTGTTGTGGAACTGGCTCAGGTGGCCCTGTCTAGGCTGACCTGTTTCCTTTCCTGATTTGACTTAGGTCTACCACTTTCCTCTTAGAAGATGGAGGTGGAGGAGGAGAGGAGGGGAGACAAAAAGATGAGAAGGAGGAGGAGAAGGAGGAGAAGAGGAGGAGGAGGAGGGGGAAGAGGAGGAGGAAGAAAGGAGGGAGAGGAGGAGGGGGAAGAGGAAGAGGAAGAAGAGGAGGAGGAAGAAGAAGAAGAAGAAGAAGACGAAAGGAGGAGAAGAAGAAGAAGAAGAAGAAGAAGAAGAAGAAGAAGAAGAAGAAGAAGAAGAAGAAGAAGAAGAAGAAGAAGAAGAAGAAGAAAAAGAAGAAGAAGAAGAAGAAGAAGAAGAAGAAGAAGAAGAAAAAGAAGAAGAGGAGGAGGAGGAGGAAGAGGAGGAGGAAGAGGAGCGGTAGGAAGGGGGGGCAGGGGGAGGAGGAGGAAGGAAGAAGAGGGGGAGGAGGAAGAAGATAAAGAAGAGAAGGAAGAAGAGGAAGAAGAAGAAACAAGAGGAGGAAGAGCAGGGGCAGAGGCGGGGCTGAGCTGGCACAGCAGCAGTGGAGGAGCAGTGTTGGATGGGAACTCAGTCTCAGAGTTTGTGTACATGCTATCTGGGAACTGAGTTCTCTAGGGCAGGGTTGTCACAACCTTGCCCTTGTAGGTGGGAATTGTGACCGTGTGGTAGAGAATGATGACCAGGGTGTTTGGTCTTTTCAGGCTGGTGTGATTGCGGTGAATAGAATACACACATTCACAATTCACAATTGAGAATACTGGTCCATTGGGGTCAGATGTGATGCTTTTTCCACGAGGAGGTGTAAATTAATACAGGCATGGTGGTACATTCATGTAATCCCAGCACCTGGGTGTCTGAGGCAGGAGGATTGTGTGAAATTGAAGCCAACCTGAGCTACATAGTAAGATCAAGAGAGAAAAAAAGTGTGTGTGTGTGTGTGTGTGTGTGTGTGTGAGTGTGTGTGTGTGTGTGAGAGAGAGAGAGAATTGAGTTCTTATGTGAAAAATTTAATCATCAAAATGTTGCTAATTGGGCTGGGAATGTGGCTTAGTGGTAGAGTACTTGTCTAGCATGCATGAAGCCCTGAGTTTGATTCCCCAGTACCACATAAACAGAAAAAGCCAGAAAAAGCTCAAGTGATTGAGCACTAGCCTTGAGCAAAAGAAGCTCAGGGACAGTGCCCAAGCCTGAGTTCAAGCTCCAGTACTGGCAAAAAAAGAAACATTGATAATTGATTTTAAATATTTCAAAGTATCCCCCACCTCAATTACCTTTAACGGCCCGCAGACTGGTACACATCTCAGGGTCAATGGACACCCAGCCCAGGAGGCCAGCAGGTAGTCTCCCTCCATTGCCAAATTTCGGATCAAGGGATAGCTTCCTACAATTTCATCTCTAGGAAGTTAGAACACCAGAGCTCAATTTCCTGTCAACACTGTCAAACTCAGCTCTCCAAATCTGTCCCATCAGTTGGCAGTACACATTCTATTCATTAACCCTCATGTAATCATTTCACCAGATGAACTGGCTCTGTCCATTCCTCTTACTAAACCAACTGACAGATGCACAATGCATTCTGGCCTGTCCTAGTACCTCAGCTATTCCTAGCAGACTCTTACCTTTCTCTTCCCCTGGGGAATGACAGGGAATGTCACTTGTGTTTGTTTCCAAATCTATCTATGCCTGTGTTATTGACTGTGGATTGAGGTAGGCAGAAGAATACCCCCCCCCCCCCCACACCCAGAAGAGATAATCACATCCTAATCCCCTCAACTTGGCAAGAGGGACTTTGTGAATGTGATCAAGGGTAAGCACCCTCAAATGGGGAGATGAGCTTGGATTTTCCAGGTGGCATAGTGAGACCCTTACTAGGGAGACCTTTTCCTAGCTGCAGTTAGAGGGCAGCGAGGGAGATACACGGCCAGAGTTGCGGCTTTGGAGATGAAAGAAGGCTCCACATGCCTATGAATGTTTGTCGTTTCTGGAAACCGGAAAAGGAAAGAACACAGACTTACCTAAAGCTTCCAGAACGTGAAAGGCAACCCTGCAGATCCCTAGATACTTTAGAACAGCGAGATCAGTCAGATTTCAGATCTACAGTTCGTATGTGAATAAACTGGTGTTGTTTTAAGCCACCAAAGACTTAAAAAACACCATGTGGGACATTCCTGTACCTGCCAAACAACCCTTGCACATCCCACAGCTCCTGAAATTCAACATGTCAAAAATGGAACTCCATCTGTATTCCCTGTGACAGCAAATGCTGCCACCACCAACTGCTGGGAGGAGGCCCAGGGACATTGCCCAGGCCCTAAGTTCAAGCCCCAAGACCGGCACACACACACACACACACACACACACACGCACACACACGCACACTCACACACACGCACACGCACACACACATGGATATGTTCCTGAGGTAGGAAGGTAGACAGAGCCTGACTCTTTTCTCTGTTTTCCTCTTCACAGACGACAGGAAACTAAGTTGTGTGAGTTTATCTTCCTTAAATCTCTTGTCTCTTCGATTTGCTCTCATCTCTATATGCCTACTCTCAAAACCTTTCTGGGGTCCACAGTCTCTTTCCTGTCTCCAGTTCGACCCGTTTCTAACCCTCTAGTGACCAGTCTAAAATAAAATTTGAAGTGGGTCATTCCTTTGCCTGGCCCCTCCACCCAGGGCAATTCTGTCTCACCCCGGTACCTACAGGATAAAGGCAATGTGTTTTGGCATGTGGGTATAACCCCAACTGGCTCCCCACTTCTAGCCTACCTTCATCTTCAGCCTCATTCCCCGAGCCTCTTTCTCTTGTTCTAAGGCGCAAGGAGTTGAGCGGCAGCAGTTTCTCTGGGTCCTGCTGCTTCGTTCCTCTCTCCTGCTCCTCCTACCTAAAGCCAAGGCCTTTCTTGTGCTCCGTTAGAATAACACATAACACAAACCCCACTCACACTGGCTTAGCGAATAGAGTGTTGACTTATGTGAATGGCATGGCAGTCTTCGGAGTTATTATGACTCTGTGACTTCGTGTCACATGGACTCAGATTCCTCTTTTTTTGGTCTGCGGGAGTGGCATCTTCATCCAGAGCTTGTCTCCTCTTGTTACCAGGTGCCTGCAGACTGACTTTGATCTGCCTGCTTCCTGTCTTGAGTGCGAGTAGTGATGTGGTAGGGAGAGTAGATGCGTTTCCAAAATACTAAAGAGATCCTCTTTTCTAGAATTTCTCAGTAAATATTGCCTTAACTCTGATTGGCTGAAATGGGGGTGCAGCGCAATGGCTGGGAAGATGAAATTATGTGGTTTAGATTGTGAGGCGCCTGCTCTAGACGGGAAGGTGGAGTCTTGGTTCTCCATCAATACTGGTGGTTCTGAACAGAGCTAGTTGGAATCGGGTAGCTAACTGCCATATCCTCAGTACTTTTTTTTTTTGGTCAGTTGTGGGGCTTGAACTCTGGGCCTGGGCACTGTCCCCGAGCTCTTCAGCTCAAGGCGAGCGCTCTACCTTGAGCCACAGCACCACTTCCAGGTTTCTAGTGGTTTATTGGTGATCAGAGTCTCATGGACTTTTCTGCCCTGGCTTTGAACCATGATCCTCACACCTCAGCCTCTTGAGTAGCTAGGATTACAGGCGTGAGCCACTGGCACCCGGCAGTACTTTTTTTTTTTTTTTTTATTTAAATGAATGGTTTTTATTGCAAATGTTGACTGAAAAATTTAAAATATCTTTAAGTAGTATACAAAAGAGTTTCAATTCAATATATCCAGTCTTGGGGCTTGAATTTAAGGTCTGGGCATGTTCCTGAACCACAGCTCCACTTCCAAATTTTTTTTTTTTTGGGTCCGGTCATGGGACCTGAACTCTAGGCCTGGGTGCTGTCCCTCAGCTCTTCAGCTCAAGGCTAGCGCTCTACCACTTGAGCCAGAGCACCACTTCCGGCTTTTTTCTTTTTGCTAATGTGGTGCTGAGAAATCGAACCCAGGGCCTCTGGCATGCAAGGCAAGCGCTCTACCACTGAGCCACCTTCCCAGCCCCTCCAAAATTTTTGTTGGTTGTGGGTCTCAGCACTATCCCTCTTTGTGCTCAAGGCCAGTGCTCTACCAATTGAGCCACAATGTCACTTCTGGGTTTTGAGTGGTTAATTGATGGTAAGAGTTTCACTAGGACTTTTCTGCCTGGGATGGCTTCAAACTGAGATCCTCAGAGCTCAGCCTCCTCAGTTGCTAGAACTATAGATGTGATTACTGGCAAGTATTTTTTGTTTTATTGTTTTGTAGTTTATGGAGATAAGAGTATCATGGACTTTCCTGTGTGGGTTGGCTTTGAACTGTGATCCTCATATCTCAGCCTCCTGGCTAGCTAAGATTACAGGCGTGAGCCACTGGCCAGCTCAACATATGAATTTTTGGGACACAATCCATCATGACCAATGTCATTTCTTCCATCATTCTCCCTTATCTCTCTCGACCCCACCTATCTCCTTAATTGACCTGCTTCCATTTTCACATATGTACATTGAACATTATGACTGTATCCACACATCTGCACACTGTCCACTGCTTCCCCTGACCTCTCCCCTCAGTACAGCACATGTTTCAGCGTCCTGGTATTTCTGGTGTTCAACTATGACTTAGTTGTTGGAAGGAGTTACACCATTGCAAACCTCCCTCGCATATACCGTACTTTACACAATGTGTCCTTCTTTCTTTCTTTGTTTCTTTCTTTCCTTCCTTTTTTTTTTTTTTGCCAGTCCTGGGTTTAAACTCAGAGCCTTGGCACTGGTCCTGAGCCTTTCTGTGCTCACTCTACTACTTGAGCCATGGTGTCTCTTCTGGCTTTTTCTGTTTATGTGGTACTGGGCTTCATGCGTGCTAGGCAAGCACTCTACTACTAAGCCACATTCCCAGCCCAAGACAATGTTTCTTTTAAAATTGTCATGTATTTAAGATACATTCATTGAGTACATGCTATGTGTCACATGTAAGGTCTAACCTGGGAAGGCAGAGCAGACTCATCCCTCTTCTTGGTTAAGTCTCCGCTCAGTATCTGTGTCACCTGGGTAACAGACACACTTGAAGACAGTCACCTCCCCCCTCCCTGAGGTCACATCCACATCCGGTGTGGCCATACCTTCTTCTGCCTCTGGCCTGGATAAGTCAGGCCTGGCTGTGGTTGGATCCTTTTTATTCCTGCTGCATGGGCTTCTATCTTGACCAGAAGTGGCCTGTAAAGAAACCTTTCCCTTGCCTGAATAGCACATGCTGCTCTCTTTCCTCAGCTGCCAAGTTAATGTACCTAACATCACACACCCTGTTCTCTGCCATGGGAAGAAAGTAGTGTCAAAGGGCCAAATTACAACTTTTTTTTTTTTAGGTCCGGTTGTGGGGCCTGAACTCTAGGCCTGAGCGCTGTCCCTCAGCTCTTCAGCTCAAGGCTAGCGCTCTACCATTTGAGCCACAGCGCCACTTCCGGCTTTTTTCTTTTTGCTTATGTGGTGCTGAGGAATCGAAACCAGGGCCTCATGCGTGCAAGGCAAGCGCTCTACCACTGAGTCACCTTCCCAGCCCCCAAATTATAACATTTTAAAGATACTTTCAATTTTAATTTTTTAAAATTATTTTTAAGTGGTTGTCAATTTAAAGGTCTTAATTGATTTTATTTTCCATTCTAGAATGAGTGTTCCAATGGGTTGAGCAATTGTGGCTGATTATTTTTTTTGGAGGCTGATTTTTATAGCCTCTTTGGCTATATATATCAGAGATAAGCCCCTCCCCAGAAATCAAGAGAGTACGATCCTTTCAAAGTGACTTTCTTTAGGCTAGAAGGGGAGCACACACTTGTAGTTAGTCCTATCTACCTGAAAGGCTGAGGTAGGAGAGTAGTTTGAACTTATGAGTATAAAACTACTGTGAACAATTAGCAAGATCCCATCTCCAAGAACAAACAGGGCTTAAAAGGCATAGTTCAGTGGTTGGGTGCTCGCCTAGCATGCACCAAGGCCTCCTATATTTGAGCATTGCAAAAATTTTCCAGACCCGACCTCTGCTACCTGCTTTTTCTCCAAGGGGAGTAAGATGTTTACTTTGTTATTCCCATTTTACAGATGTGGAAAACAAAGATCAAGTGGGTCAATAACTTGGCAACTTAAATGTGACAAAAGAGAAGTCAAAATGTGGTGTGTTTTCTGGATTCAAAGCCAGATTTCCTATTCTGGAATCACATCCTTTCTACTTTCTTAATGTTTGTTCAAGCATCTTGAAGAGGCATAAAAGAGCTTGGGGGATTCCCAAGCTTGAAATCCCCCTAGAGACAGAGACTGGCAGTCAGTGTGCAAGGCTGAGCCTGGGAATTATCGGTAAGAATCAAGGCTTGTGGCTGGGGGGATTTATTGGTAACATCAGTTCTCTGTAGCTGCTGTAGCAAGGGCAATTCTGTTGTCTCCAGCTAGCTCCTGCTGACCTTTCTTCCTCTTATTCCCTTATTCATCTTTCCTTTCTTCATCCATACCAAACTCCTTTCTGATTCAAGGATCTTTATCTATTCTCTTCCCTTTTGGAAAGGTCAAAAATCAAAACAATTTTGTTTAAGGATCCTTCCTGTCCTTCCTTCCCTCCTTCCTTCCTTCCTCCTCCTTCATTTACCAGTAGGTCTATACAATGACTTGCACATGGTGTGACACTGATTCCTACCCTCACTTGTATCCCTGGCTTTATTTTAGATTCTAGAACAGATCAAAATTTTATTCCATAAAATGATTACTATAGGCTAAACAGAGAAAGTTGGCTTTACCTTGCAGAGAAAGGTGAAAGAAAGTAGCAATAAAAGAACAAAAAGTTGATTCTTTATTTTAAAGCTACTTCCTCACAGATCTGGGGTTAGGAGATAGATCAACAGGGAAATAATGAGGAAAGATAAGCTGCGATTTTAAGTTATTTCTGGGTAAGGATTAAAACAGAGAGGAAGTTTTTATTTATTTTTAATTTTTAAAAAATTTTTTTTGTCTTTTCTTTTTTGGTACTGGGGATCAAACCCAGGATGTTGCACTTGCTAGGCAAGCGCTTTGCCACTGAGCTACATCCCAGCCCTAGAGAGGAAGTTTTTAACTGGGCAAATGAACACTTCAGTCTGAGACATTATCTCTGTAATCTTGATTTCTCCAAAGGTCAGATAGATAACTTAGTTTTTCCTTGGTCATGTGACTATATTTAGTTGTACAGTATTAAATTTTTTTTTTTTTTGTCGGTCGTGGGGATTGAACTTTGGGCTTGGGCGCTGTCCCTCAGCTCTTCAGCTCAAGGTGAGTGCTCTACCGCTTGAGCCACAGTGCCACTTCCAGTTTTCTAGTGGTATATTGGAGATAAGAGTCTCTTGGAGTTTCCTACCTGGGGTGGCTTCGAACCATGATCCTCAGATCTCAGCCTCCTGAGTAGCTAGGATTACAGGCATGAGCCACCGGCACCCAGCTTACAGTATTAATTTGAACTCAGTGCTGAGCACTTGCTAGGCAGGTGCTCTACCACTTGATGCAACATCCTTCTTTATTTTTATTTTAGTTTTGTGTGTGCATGTGTGTGTATGTGTGTGCGTGCGCGCGGGTCCTGGGGCTTGAACTCAGGGCTTGGGTGCTGTGCCTGTGCTCAAGGCTAGTGCTATACCAATTAAGCCACAGTTGCACTTGTAGGTTTTTTTTTTGTAGTTTATTGGAGATAAAATTCTTACCAGGCTGGCTTTGAATCATGATCCTCAGATCTCAGCCCCCTGAGTGGCTAGGATTACATGTGTGAGCCACCAGTGTCCGGCTACTTTAGTTATTTATTTTTAAATAGTTGAGTTTTTTGTGTGGGTTTCCCTGGGCTGCAGTCTTGCTACATCTCACACATACCATGCCCAACATGTTGGTTGAGATAGGGTCTCAATAATACAAAGGGAAAAGGAAAAGACAAAATGAACAAAATTGGCATAGAAACAAATGCAGCCTAGAAAGGCAGTGTGAACTTACCTGAGCTGGGAGCTTCATAGCCAGTCAGAACTTCAGTATGCTGTGTTTCTCAATGTCAAAGCATGGTGTTGCAATGGGGAGCCATCTTGAGAAGGTCTCACCAAACAAATTGTTTTTTCCTTTCCCCTGGAGCTCACAGCAGACTGTCCTAGCCAGAGTCTGCCTTGAGGCTCAGTATAAACACAGGCAATAGGATTTGGGTGGGAGCTACCCATGGAATAGAGTTTGCTTCATTTGAAGACTCGTGGCTCAGGTGGGTGGCTGGCGACTGAGTATGCATGCACAATTGTGCCTGTGGGTTGGGCCTTACGCACTGACAGTTGTCCATCACTCTCGGTATGGTCATCTCAGGAACACCTGGAACCCTGACATTAGCCACTGGGAGTGTCTGAGATTAATCCATTCTGAGTAAACTCTAGCCGAGGAACTTCGGTGCTGTACTTCCTTGTACCAGTGAGCAGAGAAACAAAGCTATTTAAACCAGCTTCTATCCAAACCACTCTGGCTTTCCATCTTCTTCTCTTCCCTCTGAGTCTCCATCCCGTGTGTGTGTGTGTGTGTGTGTGTGCGCGCGCGCGCGCGCACAGGCTGTCAAATTGTATGTAGCCAAGCTGCTTCCATTTTAATTTGATTGTAGGAATTTCTTTCTTTCTCTTCCTCCCTCCCTCCCTCCCTCCTTTTTTCCTTCTTTCTCTTCCTCCCTCCCTCCCTCCCTCCCTCCTTTTTTCCTTCTTTCTCTGTTTCACTCCCTCCCTTCCCCCTTTTCTTTCTTTCTTTCTTATGGTACCTGGCTCCAACTCAAGGCTTGCACTTGCTAGACAGGCCCTTACCTCTTGAACCATAACTCTGTCTGTTTTTGCTTTTCTTTTGAATGGTGTCTTGTTTTTTGCTCAGGCTGGCTTGGACTTCAGTTCTCTATTTATGCTTCCTGTGCCTCTTGGATGATAAAGCATGCACCACTCTGCCCAGGTTGTAATGGTCTCTTGAACTCAGGATCTGAGCTATTTTGCTTAAGGTTAGCTCTCTAATACTTGAACCCAGCTCCATTTCTGACTTTATGGTTGTTAGTTGGAGATAATATGGACTTTACTGCCCAGGCTGGATCTTGGCCTCCTGAGTAGCTAGGATTACAGGACTGAGCTCCTGAACTTTTTGCCTGGGCTGGTCTTTTTTTTTTTGTTCCGTCGGTCATAGGGCCTGAACTCTGGGCCTGGGCACTGTCCCTCAGCTCTTCAGCTCAAGGCTAACGCTCTACCACTTGAGCCACAGTGCCACTTATGGTTTTCTGGTGATTTATTGGAGATAAGAGTCTCATAGACTTTTCTGCCCAGGCTGGCTTTGAACCATGTTCCTCAGATCTCAGCCTCCTTAGTAGCTAGGATTATAGGTGTGAGGCACCCGTGCCCAGCCAGATATTATTTTATACTTCAAAGACTTTAGAGAATCCACTAAATAATTTTTCAAACTTATTAACAAGTTCATAAAAATAGCAGGATGCAAAAATCAACATTGAAAATACAGTAGCATTTTATTTATTTATTATTTATTTATTTATTTTTATTATTTGGGTCCTGTCGTGGGGCCTGAACTCTGGGCCTGGGCGCTGTCCCTCAGCTCTTCAGCTCAAGGCTAGCACTCTACCACTTGAGTCACAGCGCCTGGCTTTTTTGTTTTTTCTTATGTGGTGCTGAGGAATCGAACCCAGGGCCTCATGCATGCAAGGCAAGCGCTCTACCACTGAGCCACCTTCCCAGCCCCAAACATTTTTATATACTAGTAGTAAACCTACTCAGAAATAAGTCAGGAAGGCAGTCCATTTTACAATAGCTTCACAAAACAAAACAACCCCCCCCCCCCCAAATACTTCAAGTTCCCAAACCAAACCAAACCAAACTAAACCCAAATAAATCCTATTAAAAAAATGAGGCCTTAACAATAAAAATGATAAAATATTGAAGATAGAAACTGAAGCTACTAGAAAGTAGAAGAAACTCTACGTTTTCAGATGAGTAGAATTTATATTTTAAAAATGATTGTATTAGCCAGGTGCTGCTGATGGCTTACATCTGTAACCCTAGCTATTCAGTAGGCTGAGATCTGAGGATTGTGGTTCAAAGTCAGCCCAGGCAGGGAAGTCCATGGGAGTCTTATTTCCAATTAACCACCAGAAAACCAGAAGTGGAGCACTGGCTCAAAATGATACAGAGCTAGTCTTGAGCAAAAGAGCTCAAGGACAGTGCCCAGGCCCTGAGTTCAAGCCCTATGACCGAAAAAAAAAAGATTGTATTAGAAAAAAAAATTGTTGAAATGGAAATGGAAATGAATTTTTTCTTTGTGGTTTTGTTTTCTGTCTTTGGGAGGTTAAGGGGAGGCACAGAAATAGAGGGACAAAGAATGGACAAATATAGTAGTGGTATGCACTAGACTATGCTGAAAATGAATTATTCAACCTGTGGAAGGACATGGGAGGGGAAACTGGGAAAGAATGAGAGAAAGGATGACACTGTCCAAAAAGAAATGTACTCTTTACCTGACTTATGTAACTGGAACTTCTCTTACATCATCTTTATAATAACAATAAAAAATTAAAAAAAGATTGTATTGGCTGGATGCTGGTGGCTCACTAATATGATCCTAGCTGCCCAGGATGGGGTTCAAAGACAGGACAGGCAGGAGAGTCCATGATACTCTTATCTCCAATGAACTACAAAAAAAGCTGAAAGTAGTGCTGTGGCTTAGGTAATAGAGTGGTTGCCTTGAGCACAAAAGACCAGGCACAGTGCCCAGGCCCTGTATTCAAGCTCTAGGCCCAGCACACACACACACACACACACACACACACACACACACACACTCACTCACACAAACACACACATTCACTAGCACATGATTGTATTACCAAAAGCATTGTACAGATTCAATGCAATCCTCATCAAAATACCAATATTTTTTTCCCCCACTGAATTAGAACAACAACAAAAAACCCTCTAAAATCATACAGAAGCATAAAGACCTCAAGGATCCAAGACAACTATGAGCAAGAAAAACAATGCTGGAGGTATCATGGTATTAATTTAAAATTATATTATAGAACCATAGTAACAAAACATGTTATTAGCATAAGAGCAGACACATGGACCAAAGGAACAGAGTAGAAGACTTAGAAAAAGACCTAAGTGTATTCAGCCATGTGATTTCCCACAAAGGTGCCAGAAGCATGTAGCAAAAAGCCAACCTGTTCAATGACTCATACTGGATAAACTAGATCTCCTATAGAAGATGCCGCCAGCTTCTCCTCTCATAGTGTATAAAAATCAGTTCAAGATAGATCAAAGCATTAATGTAAGACCAGAAATTAGAAGGCAAACCATTAGGGAGGAAGGGATGGGGGAAAAAGAAGGGTAATGAAGAGGTTGAATATGATCAAAGTACATTACATTCATGTATGAAAACGTTATAATGAAACATTATCATGCATGTAATATATGCTAAAACAAAACCACTAAAATGAACGACTCTGAGTCTGTATTTATCCAGTCAAAGCTCGTCTATCTCAGGCCTTTACTTTTTGCTTCACTATGTTAAAAGAAATAGGGTAGAAAGTGTTGTTTGTTGGAATCTTCCTATTTCTCTGCTCTGGGTATTTATGTATCATTTCCAAACCTTCCAGGGCTGTGCGCACAGAACATTTCCTATAGTGTCCAGCAGGGGGCAGAGCACCCACGACTCTCACTAGGATTTACCACTTTCACAGCATAAAGAGCTGTGTTAGGCCCTGAGCTGAGACAAAACAGTGGCTTAATTTTCAGAGATATTTTGCATCCCTTCTTTACTTTTCTGTTCTGTTTCCTGCTTTGCATTTTACCTTGGAGCATCATGCACTTTTACTTGGGCTCAGTCAAAATGCCACCAAAACCTTTCCCACTGGCATGACTAGCTCTGCTTGAAAGTTAAGCTAAAAGTAAAGTTACAACTTTATCCATTTATGCTATTGCTTCTCTCTTGTCATTCAATGACATTGTCCCTGGTGGTGGTGAATTCCAGCCTGGGGTATGGTGTGAGGGGAGATAGCAAGGGGGGTGGGGGAGAGAAAGAGCTGCCTGAAACCATCCCATGACTCACCAAAACATTGTGAGTCTGCTCTAAAGAGCAGAGGTCCTATCAATGTCCTTCCCTGAATTACTTGTGGTGGAATATTTGGTAACTGTGTCTCGCTGAAAGGGCCAGGCACTATAGCATAGTCGATGCCATATTCCTGCACATCCTCTGTGATACTTAGTGAGTGATTTACTTAAGAATCTCTTACCTCAAATTCTCAAACAGGGGCTGGGAAGGTGGCTCAGTGGTAGAGTGCTTGCCTTGCATGAATGAGGTCCTGGGTTCGATTCCTCAGCACCAAATAAGCAGAAAAGGCTGGAAGTGGTGCTGTGGCTCAAGTGGTAGAATGCCAGCCTTGAGCTGAAGAGCTGAGGGACAGTGCCCAGGCCTGGAGTTCAGGCCCCATGACTGACAAAAAAAATTCTCAAACAGGACTGGCTACATACATTTTAAGGCTAGATCAAAAAAATCAAGGCAAGATAAATTCTTTTATCCAAAAATTATTAAGGATTTTAAGTCAGTAACAATGTTAAACCAAGCAGAGTACCTTTATTATTATTATTTTTTTTTGAGTTTGGTCATCAGCTCTTCAGCTCAAGGCTAGCGCTCTACCACTTGAGCCATAGCTCCACTTCCGGCTTTTTTCTTTTTGCTTATGTGGTGCTGGGGAATCGAACCCAGGGCCTCAGGCATGCAAGGCAAGCACTCTACCACTGAACCACCTTCCCAGCCCCCAGAGTACCTTTTTACATGGATAAAAAACCTAATAAGCCCGTGAAATTCACAGACAGATTTATCATCTATTGACTAGAGATTTGGTATTAGGGCTTGTCATATCTGAGAAGCCTGTCCTCAGGAACTAGGGTCCCGAAGTGAGTTTTTTGTAAGTTTTGTGTTAGGCAAAGTAAAACAAAGTCCCTACTCTCATGGAATTTCTGAGCAAATTCTTAGCTGGCTAAGACAAAAACAGTTAATTAGGCAAGTCCCTGCTTATATGATGCCAGCCAGTGATGCCACAAAGAAAGAAAAGGGAATGTAACATAGGGTGGGGGTGGGGCTTGTGGTGTCAGGAGAGGTGGTTAGGAAAGGCCTCATGTATAAAGTGTTATTTGAGCGAAGACCCAGGGAGAGAGGAAGTAAGCCAGGCAGGTATTTGAGGGATGGGTGCCTTGGCAGGGGAAACAGGAAGTGCATAGAGGCCCTGAAGTTTCTCCAGTTTGAAGATGCTCAGGGTGGCCAATAAAGAAGCTTGGGCCATTTGGAGGAGAGGAGATGGGGTGAGGGGGGGGTGGCGTTGAGAGGGAAGGCTACATCTTACCAGACAAAGACTACAGATTTGACTCTTAGGGTTTAGAGAAGAGGAAGTCTCTGATTTGACTTAAGGTTTATAGGATGTGGAGAGAGACTGTGGAGGCACAAGGGAGGCTCTTGTTGTCATGCAAATAGCTTTGACTAAGGTGTTCATGGTGGAAGTAAGGAGGTAAGGAGATTCTAGAAAAATTATAAGCCCCAGAAAGGTGAAGGGGCCAGGTCAGTCTTGTCACTGTAATCCCATTGCCAGACACATCTGATGGCCCTCAGTAAAAGATATTCAATTAATCACAGAGTGAATAAGTGATAGATGACAAACTTAGTTGCATAGCTTTCTGTAAGATATAGAAAAAGAATGGAACCAGAATACTGGTCTTTAATAGCATTTATCCCCACTTTGCTTTAAATAAATCTGTTAAAATGCTAGAGATCAGTTCATATGAAATACTTTATCTCAATGACACGTGAGCCTTAGTAGGCTAAAATAGACTACATTTGTAGTGTGTGACCAATAGGTGGTGCTGAATGTTTTTGGGGCTTCCCCAACCCCCCCTTCTGGCCTCCCCACTAGGCAATGTGGAGGAGGCTTACAGATGGAAGTGTTAAGTGTAGTTTTCACTGGAATATAAGGGTGATCTACTGAAAATTAGATTAGTTTCCCTAGCAATTTGGTAAGACTTTCTTGGAATTACATGTATGAAACTAACACTTGAAAATGTCATTCTTCCTTTAAGTGGGGCATTTTGATTTTATTTAAGTGGTAGAAATTACGTCTTAATGTTAGAAACAGAGAAGTACCCTCATGTTGTGTATGCCTTCAAAACTTGGCGACAATTTTACTCTATTTCCTTCTCCATGTGATTCTGATATAGGTATTTTCAATATATATATATTTGAGCTGCTATTTGCAAAAAAGACCACCTTAGCTATCACTAGCTTTCTTCCTTTATTAACTTTGCGTAGGGAGGTAGGAGAACTGGAAGGTGCTATGCAGGGAGGAGAGGTATGTGAGGAGAAAATGGACCTGTAGTAAAATTTAGGAGGCCCAAAGGTTTTGTCAGAAATCCTTGTGTGTGTGTGTGTGTGTGTGTGTGTGTGTGCGCGCGCGCGCGCGAGCGCACGTGCATGCGCGTGTGTGCGTGCCAGTCCTGAGGTTTGAATTCAGAGACTAAGCTGCTTTTGCTCAAGGCTAGCACTCTACCCTTTGAGCCACAGAACTACTTCTGGTTTTTTCTATTTATGTGGTACTGAGGAATCGAACCCAGGGCTTCATGCATGCTAGATAACTACTTTACTACTAAGCCACATTCCTAGCCCATGTGGGAAATTCTGTACACACATTTCAGATGGCTTCTCCAGCTTCTGGGCCATCATTCTCTAGAAAGCTTACCAAAGAAGTACTAACATGTAAATATTGCAGGTTGTGGAACTGTGCAGCTGGCTGTTTCTTTCTTGTCCAATTCCCAACTTCTTGCTGCTGGAATTCGTTCTTACACATTAAATCCAGCCCTGATGAGGCAGAAGATCCAAATTTCTGTGGTGGTTCAAGCTTGGTAATCATTGCCTTATAAGACTAATTATGTTCCCCAACAATCCCTGGGTAGATTGTACAGCCCTTGGGATTCTGAGTATAGGACAGTGTTCTTGTTCACTCCTGAAATGTCCACATCTTGACAGCTACCTCTTGGATCTATAGAAGTACCCAAGTAGCATGTCTATCTTCTCTCCCTGGAGCTCGGACAGCAAGCACAATGAATAAATTTTTCACCTCTTCTCCATAACCAGTACCCTTCCCACCTTATTGTGGTCAAGGACAAATTGTTCTGTCTGAGCAGCCTACAGTGTCCCCCACTGGCTCAGCTCTGTCCACCTGTTCTGTTGGCCTTCAAGGTCTTCCCCTTGGCTGTCTACTCCATGATTGTTGACCAGCAAAAGTGAAATGTGTGCCTCCTGCCTGCTAGGAGTTGTGCTGGTGCCAGAGAAGCAGCAGATCCTACTTTCTATGCTCACCTTGCCTTAGAATGAGCCCCATTTCTCTGAACTTTTAAAAATATTTCTTGGTTATGGGCCTGGGTGCTGTCCCTGAGCTCTTCTGCTCAAGGCTATTGTTCTACCACTTTGAGACACAGCTCCCATTCTGGTTTTTGAGTGGTTACTTGGAGATAAGAGGCTCACTGGAACTTTTCTGCCTGGGTTGGCTTCGAACCAGGATCCTCAGATCTCAGCCTCTTGAGTAGCTAGGATTACAAGCGCGAGCCATTGATGCTTGGCTTCCTCTGCATTTCTTCTTTTATTTCGTCCGTTTTGGGGCTTGAACTCTGGGCCTGGGTGCTGTCCCTCAGCTCCTCAGCTCAAGGTAACACTCTATCACTTGAGCCACAGAGCCACTTCTGGCTTTTTCTGTTTATGTGGTGCTGAGGAATTGAACTCTGGGCCTCATGCATGCGAGGCAAGCACTCTACCACTAAGCCGCCTTCCCAGCCCCTGTCTGAGCTTCATTAGAGTCTGATTTTCCTCTGGTGTTATCTCTGGGCCTCATTAACACCCCCCCTTCTAGCTAGATATTGGAAAGTGGGTGTCTTTATACCTCTCTGTCATCATTCATGTGTTGAAAAAAATCATCTCCAAAGTGCAAAGTTAGCTCTAAGCCCTTTTAGGGATCATTTCCTCATTCAGGAGTGTCAGAAGGAGGGTACACCTCCTATTATGTTGTTCTTCTTACTAGAGAAGCATGTTTTTTCCATCGGCTTCCAGAAGAGTTTCCATGCCACCACATTGGCCCTTTGGTGGAAAGCAGAATTAGGGGAGCGTCTGGCTTTAGGGGAAAGGGGTTTGGAAGGTTTTTGAGCTAGCCCCTTCCCCCTAGGTACACACTTTCTGGTTGGATTATGTTCTTCCATGCAAGTTGCCATGCCATCTTGGCATCCCAGTCCATTTGTCTCATCTGTTGACTTCTGGGCTGCCCTGTCTGCCCTGTCTCCTGTTATCGTCTGGCTGACTTTAACTCAGCATCGGTGATGCCGGGCCCTACAGCAATGTGACCTCGATCCCCCTTTTTATCCACTCACCATAGCAATCTACTGAACATCAGATTCTGAATGTGATCCTATATCCAAATCCACCCCTCACCCCAAGCTCTGTGACAGGACAGCAACATCTGTCCCAGCTGTCACTGTCGTGGGGGTCACTGGCCTTGGAGCTCTTCTCCCTCCTCCCTCTTCACCTCCTGCACCCAGAGGTCCTGAGCCCTGCTTATTTCATCTCTGGAATAGCTCTTGCCTGCCCTCCTCTGAGCTGCTACAGCTGCACTTTGAGTCCTGGTTTTCTCAGCTTATTTCAATCCATCTCCCGCAAACTCTGTCACAAGGATATAATTACATAATTTGACTTGATTGCTCTTCCTTGGTTAAAAGTCATTCATGGTTTCTTTTTACTTTAGTATCAAAGAAAAGCCTGGCATCCAAAATCTTTCCTGCCCAACCTGTCATTCAGCCAGGTCCCCTCAATTCTTTGCATTGCCATTTCAAGGCTCCCAGTTAGGATTGACTTTGATGCATCCTGCAAGGCGCCTTCTGCCCTTCTTCGTCACTGAGCTCTTCCAGTGAGCCCAGACAAAACGCAAGCTCTTCAGCATGGCTGGGTTTCCAGTGAGCCCAGACCAAATGCAAGCTCTTCAGCGTGGCTGGGTTCCTCAGTCTCCCAGGCAGAATGAACATGCATTTTTTTCTCCATTGCAGGATTGGTGTAATATTTGTAACATCATTTGCATGCATCCTAATCTTTTTTTTTTTTCTGTCGGTCATGGGACTGAACTCTAGCCTGGGCACTGTCCTTTAGCTCTTCAGCTCAAGGCTAGCACTTACTACTTGAGTCATAGTGCCACTTGGCTTTTTCTGCTTATGGGTGTTGAGGAATTGAACCCAGGGCCTCCTGCTTGCAAGGCAAGCACTCTACCACTGAGCCACCTTCCCAGCCTGCATCCTAATCTTTAAGAGAAGATTAGAGCTGGGGCTGTAGCTCAGTGGTAGAGTACTTGCTTAGCAATCATAAAGTTTGATCCCCATAGGTTTGATCTCCATCCCCAACACATAAATGCATGTGCACGTGTGTGTGTGTGCACGCATACACATACACACAGAAGAACCTCTGGGATTCAGCTGAACATCTTTAGTAGCTGTTGCATTGCTTGACATAGCAAGTGCTCAATAGAGATTTTCTGAACAAATGTTTTTGAGCTAGGAGGTAAATGTTCTGAATGTTATGCATTCAGTTGAGCACTGTCCCTGAGTCTTTTTTTTTTTTTTTTGCTCATAGCTAGTGCTCTACTACTTAAGCCATTTTTTTGGTGATTAATTGGAGATATGAATCTCATGGACTTTTTCCAGGCTGGCTTTGAACCCTGACCCTCAGATATCAGACTCTCGAGTAGCTAGGATTACAGGTGTGAGACACTGGCATCCAGCTGTTACACTCTTAAAATGTGGTACATCGGAATCGTAAAAGTTTAGTGAAGAAAACTTCAGAGAATCAATGTTTACCACAGTGTAGTGTTCTTCAGTTCCCAGGATTGGAGGTGGTGTGTGTGTGTGGTTGATGTTTTTAGAACAAGGCAGTGGCTCAGCCCGTGGGAGCAGATTGCATGAGACAGGCACCCAGAATGGGGGAGATGATGCCAGCCAATCTGTCAGATTTCATCATCTGCTGGTCCTGGGTTGGGAGGGTTCTTAATATATGCCTCTCATGCTTGTCTCTTGTGAGGAGCTGCCTTCAGATTCCATTTTCTGCAAGTTACTTATACAACCCAACATCTAAAAATAATATTTTAAGAAAGCATATTATTTATTTGGAGTTTGATAACTGATTCTTAGTTTATTTCTTTTTTAAAGCAGAGATTGAGTTCATTTCTGCTGTGATGAAATCTAAGGCTTGGAGAAGAAGCAAATCTCTTTTTGTGGGTTCCTTAGTCAGGCAAGAGCTATTTTTTTCTTTTAATTTTATACTGCTAAGATGATAATTACATAATTATGAAAAAGCATTTTGGGGAGTAGTCCATGTATGACTCAAACATAAAGGGACCTGTGTTGTGGACCCAAAGAAAGGACTAGTGAGTTTGTTTTCTTTCTTTCTTTCTTTTTTTTTTTTTTAGTTTGTTTTCTTGAATCTGAGGAACCTACTTGCTGGTAGGGTGTGTATGCTGACAAAATATGTGGGTTGGTAGGTTGTTGGTACAGACATGTATGGCTATGGGTGAGGGTATATGCATGTGCGTTTTGTGTGTACATGTGTGTAGGACTGCAAGGGCAACAAAACCTTAATAACTTTAGAACAGTGGAAATAATATAACAAACTTATAACTATCTGTCCATCATATGTATTACATTGTCTTTCTGGAAGATGGCTCTCCTTTAACAAGTAGATCATGTCTGAAACACTATGTTTTAAGTGGTTTAAAGATCTTCTATGAATACTATCAATGTTATTAATTTTCCTTGTAGTGCTATCTTTTTTATTTTTTATTTTTTTGGGTCTGGTCATGGGGCCTGAACTCTGGGCCTGGGCGCTGTCCCTCAGCTCTTCAGCTCAAGGCGAGCGCTCTACCACTTGAGCTACAGCGCCACTTCCGGTTTTCTGGTGGTTTATTGGAGATAGGAGTCTCACAGTCTCTCCTGCCCGGGCTGGCTTTGAACCGCGATCCTCAGATCTCAGCCTCCTGAGTAGCTAGGATTACAGGCGTGAGCCACCAGGGCCCGGCTCCACTTCCGGCTTTTTTTTTTTTTTTTTTCTGCTTATGTGGTGCTGAGGAATCGAACCCAGGGCCTCAGGCATGCAAGGCAAGCACTCTACCACTGAGCCACCTTCCTAGCCCATGTAGTGCCATCTTTTTAAAATGAGGTTTAATTGCTGTTTTTTTTTTTCCCCAGTAGTAGAATCCACTGAAAGTTTCCTATTTTCTAGCTATAGGAGTTTATGATAGATTTTTCTATCAGGTTGAAATAAAATTTAGCCACCTAAATATAATGTCTTGGGTGTGTCCTTAAAAATATATTTGATCTTATAATTTAACTGAGGAAATAAGCTATTGGTGTGTGCTAATGAGCTAGAGGTTTTTTTTTTTAATTATACTAGTACTGGGGCTTGAACTTAAGCCCTTGTGCTCTTGCTTAGTTTTTTCTCTCAAGGCTGGTGCTTTACCACTTGATTCACACTTCTGCTTCTGGATTTTTTCCAGTTGATTGGAGTTAAGAGTCTTACAGATTCCTTTTTTCCCCCCCAGTTCTGTTTTTGAACTGAAATCCTCAGATCTTAATCTCCTGGAGTAGCTAGGATTACAGGTGTGAGCCACTGGTGACCAACTGCTCAGGAATTTTCAAGCAGACCTTCTATTTTTGGGAGGAAAAAAGAAATTATTCTGATGGGTTTAAGTATATCATCTCTTCTGTGTTTGCATATGGTTTTGTGTGAAAAAGAGACAGCTCTAAGTGGGTAACTTGGCAGGAAAGCTAGTGACAGGAGGTGATGTATAAGAGATAGGTTGTGTGATGACAGGACCGGCAAGCTTGACCTTGACCTTGAAGTTTGCCTTCTTGGGCTGAATACTGAGAAAGGCCAATGTGAATCCCCTAACATTGTCTTCCAGAGGTGAGGCAACAATATCAAAACCAGAAATCCACTGCTGAAGCAACGAGTCTCAAACTGAAGAAGAATGCGGCTGGCATCCCTTTCATGTCCTCGTTTCATAGGAGTGATCGTTTAATTGTGGGTAGGTGACCTTTCAATCATTTTTTTCTTCCACTTAAAAGCTTAAGCTTGATTTAGGACAGAGATGGAGAACAAAGAGTCAGGGTGTTAGCAGCATAATCTGTTGAGTCCTGAGAAAATAAAAGCTCATACTTGCACAGAAACATCTTAGCCAGGCGCACGCAAGTCTGTCCCTTACATGCCAAAAGCACCCTGGTCTCTTCTTCTTTCCCTCTTGAAGGTTTACTGACCCCCTCTAGAGGAGCACTGTGCCCCCTTTTCTCCTTATTGCTGCGGTTTTCCTACCCTTCCTGAAGGTAAACGTTTCCTGAAGGTCAACCTTGGTCTCTGCTCAAGCCAAAGCTTGGCTTTAGCTTCTACTTTCTATATTTCAGCGGTAGCTGGTGAAGCTGCTCATTCCTCCAGCTCATTCCTCCCTTCTCTTTATTTCTGGGACTCCAAATCTCCTAGTTTCATGCCATCTCATTGGCCATCTCAGATGCGTGCTGCTTCCTTCTGTTTCCATTGGCTGCATCCGGATCCCAGGTTCAGAATGTCTCCATTTCTCTACTTTATGCTTGCCTTGGAAATCTCATCTGCTTGTGGCTGGGTGTACAGCTGCACCTGTCCCTGAATTCCAGACTCAGAGCCAACCACCACTTCTGTCTCTAGCATTTCTACCTGCGCATGTCTATAGCTCTTGCCTTCAAGTGGGCTTGGCTTGCATTCTTTTACATCTACTTTAAGAACAACATTTTTCTTTCAAAAAATTGTTATTATAAAGGTGATGTGCAGAGGGTGACAGTTACACAAGTGAGGTACTAAGTATCTTTTTATTTTTGTCAGTTGTGGGCCTGAATTCTGGGCCTGAGCACTGTCCCTCAGCACTTTAGCTCAAGTCTAGTCCTCTACCAATTGAGCCACAGCACCGTTTCTGGCTTTTTCTGTTTATGTGGTGCAGAGGAATTGAACCCAGGGCCACATGCATGCAAGGCAAGCACTCTACCACTGAGCCAACTTCCCAGCCCCAATAAGTACCTTTGTTTTTGGACAATGTCACCCCTTCCCTCACTTGCTCCCAGATTTTCCCTCTCATCCCCACCCACAAGTTGTATAGCTAATGTTCAACATAGTGTCTAGTGAGTACCATTGCTGCATTTGTTCACATTTTGCCCTCCATTTCTGTGGCCCCTTTACCCTCCCAAAGATAGATAAATGAAGAAATAAGACAAAAAGAAAAGAAACAAAAACAACAACAAAGAAAACTCCCGGTTCTTTCCACTTTTTGGAGTTCCATTTTTTTGTGTTTAGGCTAAATACAATGGAAACATCTCCAACTCTTCTCATTCATTTTCTATTTCTCATCTTTCAAATGGTCCTGGTTTCTAGATGGCTTTCTATCTTCTCGCTGTCTCCATTGCCATTACATCAGAATGGCTCACCAGTATCCCAATGTAGGTTATTACAGTTGATTTCTACTGCTCTCCAGGTTTCTATTCTATTCTCCATACAGTGGCCAGATAGGTTGTAGTGGTGGTGGTGCCTCTTCATCCTCTTCTTCCTCCTAACCTTCTCACCCTAACTCTTCCTCCTCCTCCTCCTCCTCTGCCTTCTCCTGTTTCTCCTATTTGCTCTGGAGATGGAATCCAGGGCCCTCCACATGGGAGGTAAGCACTCACCACCCAGGTACGTCCCTGCTCCAGATACTTGGCTCTTGAACACATCAACCAGCTCAGGTCATTTCTCTGCTCCAAACTCCCCCGTGGTTCCCTCTATCCCTTTGCATAAAGCAAAGCCCCTATCGAGTGTACAAAGATGACTGTCCTTACCTGCTATTTCTCTGACATCCTCGTTCATCAGTCTCTTCACCTTTTCTTAAACATTCCAGATGTGTTTCATGTTAGGGCCTTAGTAGCTGGTGTGCCATCTGCCTGGTATGTTCTTCCTTAGACATGTGTATAGTAAATTCTCTCACACAAACCTTTTCTTCAGTGTCACTGTCTTGCTGGGTTTCCTTGATGATCCTAATAAACACTTTAATGATCCTCTCCTGTTAGCAGCACTCCTGACTAACTTGCTGTGCCCTATTGTTTTTCTGTATCATTTATCATCTAGTAAGATACAGTGTAATATGCTTGTTTCAAAGTGTTAAAAAAATTGTCATCCTGACACCCATAGCTCACGCTTATAATCTAGCTACTCAAGAGGCTGAGAACTGAGGGTCATCTAAGAAAGCCAGCCTGGGCAGGAAAGTATGTGAGATTTGTATCTCCAATTAACCACTCAAAAGCCAGCCTTGAGTGGAAAAGCTAAGAGACAGCATCTAGGCCCTGATTCAAGCTCTAGTCTTGGCGCACACACACACACACACACACACACACACACACACACACACACACACACACACACACACACACACACACACACACACACACCAACCTTTCAACACCTGATTGCAACATTTATAGGTGTAGGGGCTATTGACTGTTGTGTCTCTCAGCATCTAGAATGATATGTGTCAAATGCTAAGCTTTTGATGAGTATTTGTTGAATGAATAAACATTATGGATGCAGCTGGTGACTGGTGACTTGCCCCTGCACACTTCCTTGTTTTCTTTCTAGCCTTTGTTCCATCAAGATCTTAGTCTCTGAAGTGTTTTGGGAGGAGGGATAAGTAAAGCTTGCTTTCAAGTGGTTCTGGGAAAGGAGATTAAAAAAAAATAGAAGCACAAAGCCTTCCTGTGAATACAGAGTTGAGTGGGTTGAGTAGATTGGCTCCTGTTTATGTGATGGGGCCTGGTTGGTCTGGGTTATTCCATATTCCTTTTTTTTTTTGTGGCAGTCCTGGAGCTTGAACTCTCAGGGCTTGGGCACTGTCCCTGAGTTTGTTTTGTTCAAGACCAGTGCTCTACCACTTGAACCACTTCCAGCTTTTATGGTAATTAATTGGAGCCACAAGTCTGATGGACTTTTCTATCTGGGCTGGCTTTGAATTGCAACCCTCAGATCTCAGTTTCCTGAGTAGCTAGGATTAGACTTGAGTCACAAGTGCCTGGCTTCATACTGGGTATCAAACTCACAGATCAATAACATCTAGCAAGTGTTTTTCTGATGACATACTTTTAGCCTTGTGTTTTGTTATTTTTGTTTATTGCTTTATCATGAACAATTTTTTTTTTGTTGGGCCTCGACACTGTCCCTCAGCTCTTCAGCTCAAGGCGAGCACTCTACCACT
This sequence comes from Dipodomys spectabilis, assembly GCF_019054845.1. Taxonomy (NCBI): domain Eukaryota; kingdom Metazoa; phylum Chordata; class Mammalia; order Rodentia; family Heteromyidae; genus Dipodomys; species Dipodomys spectabilis. The sequence continues at coordinate 229,077 of NW_024870740.1, forward strand.
TGCGCCACAGAACCACTTTTGGCTTTTTCTGCTTATGTGGTGCTGAGGAATCGAACCCAGGGCCTCATGCATGCAAGGAAAGCACTTTACCACTGAGCCACTTTTCCAGCCCTCATTAACAAATTTTTAATTTTAGAAAGTTTTCACCATCATTATTTTAGTGACAACATACTACAGTCTTATTGACCTAGCCTTGGAAATATGTATATATAAGCATGGCAAGTGTCATAAACTGCTTTTTTTTTTTTTTTTTTGCCAGTACTGGGGCTTGAACTAAGGACCTCATACTTTAACTTTTTTTTTTTTCTTGTCGGTCATGGGACTTGAACTCTGGGCCTAGGCACTGTCCCTGAGCTCGTCAGCTTAATGTGAGTGCTCTACCATTTGAGCTACCAGTTTTCTGGTGGTTTACTGGAGATAAGAGCCTCATGGACTTTCCTGCCTGGGCTGGCTTTGAACCATGATCCCCAGATCTCAGCCTCCTGAGTAGCTACGATTACAGACGTGAGCCACCAGCACCTGGCTTCACTTTTTTTTTAATTTTTAATTTTTTATATTTATTTTTATTTATTTATTTTTTGGTCTGGTCGTGGGGCCTGAACTCTGGGCCTGGGCGCTGTCTCTGTGCTCTTCAGCTCCAGGTGAGCGTTCTACCACTTGAGCCACAGCACCACCTCAGGTTTTCTAGTGGTTTATTGGAGATAAGAGTCTCACGGACTTTCCTGCCTGGGCTGGTTTTGAACTGTGATCCTCAGATCTCAGCTTCCTGAGTAGCTAGGATTACAGGCATGAGCCACTGGCCCCCGGCCAAAGGAGGATATTCTTAGGAAAGGATCACAAGGGGCTCAATACCTATGTACAAATGACTATATAAAATGATGCTTATCAAAATGAACTCCAAGAAATGTAGGCAAGAGTTTATTTTATTTTTTTCTGTTTTTCCTCTTTGTCACTGTTTTTGACTTCTGTACCTTTTGTCTTGCATATGCATTTATCTGATTTTGGGAAGGGAAGGAAAAGCACAGAAATGGTGGGCTGAAGAATGAACTAATTCAACAGTGATATTAGATACTCTGTTGAAAATGAACTATACTACTTGTGGGGGAAGAGGGTTGGGAGAGAAAAAATGGGAGAAAATGAGGGAAGAGGTGATATTGTTAAAAAAGAAATGTATTCAATACCTGACTTATGTAACTGTAACCCCTCTGTATATAACCTTTACAATAAAAAAAAGTTAATTAAATACCCACAATATTCAAAGTAAAAAATTGAATGAAATAAAGTCTAATCTTGGGCAAAAACAAAAGAAACAAAAAAACCCCAAATAACCATTGGCACATCAGCAGTTCTGAGGCTGGGTGTAATATCAAGATAGACTGCTGTCCATTTGTACCTGAAACTATTAAAATACTTATTCTGGTCATCTCAGCTGTTTCCTAAAGGAAATGCTAGAAACCTGTTACAAGCCATTATAGATGCTAGTGATCAATTCACTTTCAAATACCCTTTACCATGAGCAAGATCACACGGTTCATTGCTTGGAGGAATGCTCTTAGTAGAGGAAATAAATACAATGATGACATTTTCAGATGGGAGCTTATTTTTATTTTCTAATAAAGAACTTTTTGTAAAGCGTTTCTGTGACACAATCACAGAACCCCGGAAGGGTCTGTGATTTCTCAAAAAGTCACATTATTTCTGAGTAGTTCTCAAGAAATACTCTCATAAGAAGTATTTCTCAAAGGAAGGTTATGCTCTGCTGGATGGGTGAAGAGCTATATCTTTAAATGACTTAATGGGACATTTTCAAGCAACTCAGCACTTGGCAGGTTTCATTTTGACAAGCAGGAACAGGTGGGTGGCTCGGGATTCTCAACCTTGAAGAGATGACCCCAAGTGACTTTGTGTTTTCCTAATCGCTGCAAGATGAAATAAGGGTTAATTAAGAAACTTGGTTCAGGTGAAAGGGAGAGGAAGGTGTCACTGATATATCAAGGCAGGTGCCAGGAAAAGCCAGGTGCCAGGAAGTACTGGGAAGGAAATAGACGAGTATGTGGGAGCAGGGAGGCAATGCCGCGTAATGGCTTCTGTTTAGGATAAGGGAAGTTACAGCCTGCAGTAAGTCTCTCCCACAAGCATGCATATTGTGACTCCAGGGTGAGATCTCTTCTCTGTTTCCCTGGGAGAGACACGTCATGTCAAGAATGCATCTCTCTGCAGGCTAAGAACTTTTCTGAACTTTGAGCGAGAGGCTTTAAATGCTTTGAAAACTGGTAACTTTGCTGAAATTGCTTCACATTGTTACCATGTCAACTCCATCTTTCATTTATTCTACTGATTCTGTTTTTATTACTCCCCCTCCCTCTTCTGCTTCCTCTAATCTCTGTCCCTGCCAGTCTGGGTAAAGTTTCTGGCACCTGACTTGTTTGCCAGGAAAAAGACAACTGCTGGTGAAGGCAAAACTCTTCCCTGCTTGCTCAACTGCCTAGGGCCGTCGGCTCCTAGCTCTGTGGGCTGGACAAATGATCCCTTGTTTTTTGACCAAATTTCCATCCTTTTAGACTTGTTGGTAGGTTCCAGGGTCTCATTAAAGGTTTTGAAAGTTTTGAAGTCTACTGTCTGTTTTTCTAGATACTTCTTTGTTAGGTTAACCGTTTACTTGTTCTGATGCTTGGCTTCTTAGGGAGAAAGCTCTACGATTGCCTTCGGTTTAATCTATTTTTTTTTTTTTTTTTTGGTTTTTTTTTTTTTGTCGGTCGTGGGGCTTGAACTCTGGGCCTGGGCATTGTCCCTCAGCTCTTCAACTCAAGGTGAGCGCTCTACCACTTGAGCTACAGCGCCACTTGGTTTAATCTCTTGATAGAGTTTTTGTTGTTTGGTCAGTCATGGGTCTTGAACTCTGGGCCTTGGCGCTGTCCCTCAGCTCTTTAGCTCAAGGCTAGTGTTCTACCACCACTTGAGCCACAGTGCCACTTCTGGCTTTTCCTGTTTATGTGGTGTTGAGCAATCGAACCCAGGGCCTCATGCATGCAAGGCAAGCACTCTACCACTGAGCCACCTTCCCAGCCTTCTTAATAGATTTGTAAAAGAAAAGATTTACAAGCTGGGTGCTGGTGGCTCATGCCTGTGATACTAGCTACTCAAGAGGTTGAGATTTTAGGATTGTGGTTCCAAGTCAGCCTGGGCAGGGAAGTCTGTGAGACTCTTATTGCTACTAAATTACCAAGAAAGCTGGAAGTGGAGCTATAGCTCAAGTGGTAGACTGCTAGTCTTGAGTTAAAACAGCTCAGGGACTGCATGCAGGCTCTGAGTTCAAGCCTCAGGACTGGCACCAAAAGAAAAAAAAAGATTTAAAAATCAAGATAAAATATTAATCTGTTAATATACATCCATGTGCATATCCAATCCAACTTATGCTATTCATTTTCATCTTTCACTCATCTTTCTCTCATCTTTACACTTAAAGGAAAGATAGATATTCCCATGTGACTATCTGCACCTGTAAAAGGGAAAATCAGTAGTACAGGAATCTCCTCTTGTTCATAGGGAATATATTCTAAGACATTGCCCCAGTGCCTAAGATAGTACTCTACTCTAGAAATCTTACATTTCCCTTCCTTTGTTCCTTCCCTTCCTTTTCTTATCTCTCTTCTTTTCCTTTCCTTGCCCCCTTCCCGTCCTCCTTTCCTCCCTTTGCTGGTACTGGGGCTTGAATTCAGGGCTTCACAGTTGCTTCTTGCTGAAGCAAGAGCTGGTACTCTGTCATTTGATTCCTGGTATTTTGCTGGTTAACTGGAGATGGAGTCTTGTAAACTTTTCTGCCTAGGTTGGCTTTGAACTTCAATCCTCCTGATCTCAAGTTTCCTGAATAGATAGAATTAGAGGCATGAGCCATGTCACTGAGCTAGTGCCTATATTTTCTCTGTATATACACACTTGTGGTAAATGTTCACTTTTTACTAAAAGGAAGCACTCTACAGTTTCTCTTTGGCATATCGAAACTGCAAAATCACTGTTCTTATTTTTGGTCCATTTTGAAGTAAAATAAGTGATACCTGAACTTAAGTGCTGTGCTTAGTACTTGATCTAGCATAACAAGATGGTTACTAAGTGACTAATGAGTGGGTCATTTGTACAGTGTGAATATTCTGGACAAGCGGTAATTCACAGTTGAGGGAAGATGGCATAGGATGGCTGAGATTTTTATTTGCTATTGAGAATGGCATACAATTACATTTATGAATTGGTTATTCCTGAAGCTTCTCTTTTTAATTTTCAATGTTTCATTTTTACTGTTATTATAAAGGTGATATACCAACGGGCTACAGTTACATAAGTCAGGTAATGAGCACGTTTCTTTTTGGACAATGTCACCCTTTCCCATTCTCTCCCAGTTTTCCCCTCCCATCTCCACTCCCAAGTTGTACAGTTCACTTTCAACATAGTGTCTAGTGAGTACCGCTGCTGCATTTGTTCACCCTTTGTCCCTCCATATCTGTGCCTCTTGTTACCTTCCCAAAGACAGATAAATGAACAAATAAGACAAAAAGAAAAGAAAACAAAAACAATACCAAAGGAAAAACCCTCTTGTTTCATTTCCTGGAGTTCCTTTTCTAATATTTTTGAGCCAATATTAGTTAAAACCATGGGGAGTGGGGCTGGGAAGATGGCTCAGTGGTAGAGTGCTTGCCTCGCATGCATGAAGACCTCAGCACCACATAAGCAGAAAAAGCCAGAAGTGGCGCTGTGGCTCAAGTGGTAGAGTGCTCACCTTGAGCTGAAGAGCTCAGGGACAGTGCCCAGACCCAGAGTTCAAGCTGACAAAAACAAAACAACAACAAACAAACAAAAAAACAAAACCATGGGGAGTAAAACCCAAGATAAAAGGAACTCCTGCATTATTTACTTAGGCAAGTCCTTAGATGACAACATCAGATGTGGTCAGAGGATGATTTAAAAGTGGTTACGACGTTTAATTTCTGAGTCTATATGTGTATAGAAACATAAAAATATTACACATGCAATATTTTCTAAATTTGATCATTTGAAAAAGAGCTAACATACCTGTTAGCTCTCATTGATAATTCCCTGTTCGATTATGCCAAATAATATATGTAGAAGCAATGATGGAGTTAGAAATCAAAGCTCTGTTTTTATAAAAAATAATCTATAACATCCCTCTCTCTATTCTGGAATATATTTTCTAGGTGATGTAACCTACCTGCACATAACTTCAGCTGTAATCTAAAGGAGAAAGGAAAAGAGAGTAATTCATAGGAAAAAAAACACACACCCATATTTCAAAATCTAAGTGTCATGGTACTTCTGCAGGAGAGCACACGGCTTCAGTTGGATACATGTGCATAGCAAGGAATCATGGCAGCTGCTAATGAGGCCCAGAGACAGATATCAGAGACTGGCCCCTTACCCACTGAGGGCCTCAGCGCCACCTCAGGGGTCAGGTGCCTCTGACCAACTGATTCTCTTCCCAGTGTGGCGAGAGCCTCTCTAAAAGTTTCCTCATCCCCCTGACTGGATCTTCTAAAGGAGGAACATAATTGAAATCAGAGAAGACTAAACATCACTGAAAAAAAGCCTGAAGCCTGTCAATCTGAAAGCACACCTGGACAGACTGGTCACATCTTGTCATCTCTTTTGTTTGTTCCATTCAGCATCCCAGAGACATCCACAAATTGTCATCTTTTTTGCAGGGCAGACCGACTTTGTTCCCAGCTATCTATCCACTGTGCTACTGCTAAGCCTGTTGAGTACCCCTACAAACCTTTTGCTTTTCTTTTCTTTTTTTTGGGTCTGGTCGTGGGGCCTGAACTCTGGGCCTGGGCGCTGTCCCTCAGCTCTTCAGCTCAAGGCTAGCGCTCTACCACTTGAGCCACAGCGCCATTTCTGGCTTTTTTCTTTTTGCTTATGTGGTGCTGAGGAATCGAACCCAGGGCCTCAGGCTTGCAAGGCAAGTGCTGTACCACTGAGCCACCTTCCCAGCCCCCTTTTGCTTTTCCTAAACATTGCCTCTACCAACATACCAATGAGCAAGCCATGGGAATTCAGTATCTGATCTTTTCTATCATCATCATCATCATCATCATCATCATCATCATCATCATTATTTGCCAGTGTGAACTCAGGGCCTGGGCACTGTCCCTGAGCTTCATTTGCTCAAGGCTAGCACTCTACCACTTGAGCCACAGTGCCACTTCTGGGTTTTTCTGTTTATGTGGTACTGAGGAATCAGACCCAGGGCTTCCTGCATGCTAGGCAAGCAAGCACTTTATCACTAGGCCATATTCCCAGCCCCTCCTTTATTATTGTGTGTGTGACTTTAAAAAATATCTTTATCAAGCTGGGCACCGGTGGCTCATGCCTGTAATCCTAGCTACTCAGGAGGCTGAGATCTGAGGATCACGGTTCAAAGCCAGCCCCGGCAGGAAAGTCCGTGAGACTCTTATTTCCAATAAACCACTAGAAAACTGAAGTGGTGCTGTAGCTCAACTGATAGAGCGTTCCCCCTGAGCTGAAGAGTGCAGGGATAGCACCCACGCCCAGAGTTTAAGCCCCATGACCGACCAAAAAAAAACTTTATCATAAAGGTGGTGAACAGGGGGGTTACATTACATAAATAAGATAACAAGTACATTTTTTTTAAACACTCTTTTGCCTTCCCTCATTTTCTCCTGCTTACTACTTCCTACTCCTCTCCCCACCAAGTTTTATAGTTCATTTCCAACATAGTGTCTAATGAATATCATTGTTGCATAAGTTCATCCTTTTTCCTGCTGTTTCTGTGACTCCCTTTCCCTTCCATGGATCAGATAAGCTTATATACAAGACAATAGGAATAACTGCATACAGGACATAATCAGAACCTCTTATTTCCAGTTCTTGGAGTTCATTTCGATACATTTCCTTACATATGGTCCTATGCACTTAGCAATTGGACTGTAAAAGAAATTTTTTGTTTGTTTTCTTTTTTTTGTCAGTTGTGGTTCTTGAACTCAGAGCCTGGGGACTGTCCCTGAGATTTTCTGCTCAAGGCTAGCACTCTACCAGTTTGAGCCACAGTGCCACCTCTTTTGTGTGTGACTTTCAGGCTGATATTTTTTATTTGTGTTTCTTTCTTACTACTTAATCTGTCTACTGTCATTTTCAGGGATGGGGAAATTTTCTCTGCAAAGGAGCATTTAGATGCCTTATAATAACATCATAATTGACCATTCTAAATGATCAATACAGGCAGGCAAGCCAAGGGTACTTGATGAGAAGCGTATGTCATTATATACCACATCTCAGACCTTCTATGTGTCGAGGGCCAGACATTCCCACCTCCCTCTAGTGATAGAGAATTCAATATGTAGACAAAAGTTCCTCCCCTCAATCGTTTAAATTCTCATTCTATCAGATAACTTCCCCGTTGAAGAGACACAGGAGAGAGAGAGACTGTGACCCTGCTATTAAGGAAACAAGACATACTTTTTGCATGGGATGGGCCTTGGAATGGGACCCTCCTACCTATGTAGAAAGACCACAAGATGCTATTCCTGGCTTGTTTGTTGAGATGAGTTGTCCTTGAACCATGAGCTTCCTGATCTCTACTTCCTGAGGGTGATATGATTTTTGAAATCAATGAAAAGCCCTTGGTAAATTATAAAACAAAGCATTACAAGCCAGGCGCCAGTGGCTCATGCTTATCATCCTAGCTCTTCAGGACGCTGAGATCTGAGGATCACTGTTTGAAGGCAGCTGGGGTGGGAAAGTCTATGAGACTCTTAGAAGTAGCACTGTGGTTCAAGTGGTAGGGTGCTAGCTTTGAGCAAAAGAAACTCAGGGACAGTGTCTAGTCTCTGAGTTCAAGCCATAGAAACAGCACAAAAAAAGAAACAACAAACAAAGATCACAAAATGTTCTTCTTTGTTCTTTTACTATTATTATTATTATTTAATGGTACTAACAAAGCTGTTTTCCCATCCCAATGTTCTCCCAACTTACCCCATCATGAAAAATTTGGTATACATTAAAATAGTGGAAGAAATAATTGAGTTGAAATCAAAGACATATTCATCAAATATAAAGAAAACATGAACATTATGAATAAGTTTTAAATCTACACAAATGCCTGGCAGCACACTTGACAGACTCTATGGACTATGGCTATTTTTTTTTTTTTGCTGTTTTTTTTTTTTTTGCCTCTGATCCCTCTGGTCTGATCCACTGGAGGTATTTCATACCCTTCACTCTCCACACAAGGACCCCATGCAAGTCCTGAAGACCCCTAGAGGCGGTAATGCTGATTGTAAAGCATGATGCTTGCCTTTCTCAGAGTACTGATATCTATCCACTCCTGTTTTGCCCTGACCTGCCCCTACTACTACATCCATCACAAACACATACGGATTTTCTCTTGATGTTCCTAAATACCTTCCCAGTCCCTCACTACCTGCTCCATGCCTTTCCCCTGCCTCCCATAGGCCTTAGCTACATGGCTTCACTCATTCCACTGATGCACATGTGCTGATAGATGTTTAGGAGTGCGTGAGAGTGAAATACTCCACCCCCAAATATATTTCTTTGGTGTGTATTTTGAGTTGATTATTTAGAGATACTGCAGACCTCTACAGATTAAGAATAGTTCTGACAGTCTGTCCTTTTATAAGATAGATTTATATGTATAAAGGAAACTTATGCTAGTGAAGTAAACAGCCAGCAGGTGTGAACACGCTTTTAAAAAAAATCTGATATCCCTCTTTCTGCCTAGAAAACATCTTTTCTCAGGAAGGAAAGATTGGTACGTGATGCCTGACTGAGAAAGGACCACAGGTGGCTGTTACCTAGGAGACTTCACTTGTGTCACTAGACAAATGTCTGTGTCGGTAAGGCTTTATACTGGGTGTCTTTCTCTCAGAAGTCCAAGCCCTTGTCTTCATGCTTAGCTCTATAAAAATGTCAAAATCCAATTTGTCTTTGAGTTTCATCTTTGTATGTGTTTCTACCTGTTAATGAGATGTTATGACTTGATCTGTTCATTTCATAGGCTAGCTTGATGGAAACTTCAGGAGGAAAAAAGTAAAAAAAAAAAAGAATTTTCTGGTTTTATGAGACAGAGTTTCTTTGTGTATGGCTTCGAACTCTAGACCTTCCTGCATCAGTCTCTTGAGTAGTAAGATTACAGGCATAATTATTCACCAGGCCTGGTAAAAATAATACATTTTTACTGTCTTACACAAGAACATTGTCACTTCTAAGAATGTTGTCACCCCATTTCATGGGAGTGAATTTTTATTTTTTAAAAACATATATTTTTTGTTATTATTAAGATGTTATACAGAAGTTTTTATCATTTCCTAAGTCAGGTAATGAGGGCATTTCTCACTCTCTCTCACTCTAACTCTCTCTTTCTTTTCTTTCTTTCTTTCCTTCCTTGCTAATCCTAGGGCTTGAACTCAGGGCCTGGGTACTATCCATGAGCTTCTTTTTTGCTCAATGCTAGCACTCTACTACTTGAGCCACAGCACCACTTCCGTCCTTTTCTGTTTATGTGGTATTGAGGAATTGAACCCAGGGCTTCATGCATGCTAGGCAAGCACTCTGCCACTAAGCTATATTCCCAGCCCTGTGAGTTCATTTCTTTTTGGACATCACCCCTTCCTTTGCTCTCTCCTAGTGTTTCCCTCCCATCCTCATCTACAAGTTGGATAGTTCATGTTTCAATATAGTGTCTAGTGAGTACCACTTTTTGTTCACCCTTTGTCTCTCAGAGTGGATTTTTCTGTCTCTCCATTTTTCTCTTTGCTTTCTCAGGCCTCCTATCATTTTGCCTCTGTGAATGCTTTTATGACCTTAACTTTTCAAGAGTCATCTGACTTCTGGAATGAGCAATTGACTTCATGCTGTATGACTGCATTTACAGATTCTTCATAGATTATGACCAAAAATTAATAGAAGTGCCTACCCACTAAACACGAGGTGCATTAATTTTGTGACTCTTTCATTGTTATTTCAGATTGTAACATGAGTTTCTCCCCAAGTCAAGAATCTTTCTCTGGAGTGTTTGGGCTTTTTGACCCAAATTGGTTCTTGTTATGGTTTGTGGCACCATGCCAGACTGGGATAACAGGACAGAAGTGTGTTGCTTATTTTGGCTGAATTTCCTGGGCATTCCAGTCACAGCATGGGAGAGGTAGAATGAGTGCAGAGCTGGGCCATGCAAGTCTTCATTTGCAGTACTGTCCATTCATTCACTGAATCTTCGTAGAATTCTCTTCATGATTCATGCAGGGGACCGTGATAGAGTGTGACTGGGTCATGGCTGCCACACAGGCCCCGTGAAGGCATAGAGGATTCAGCATGAGCAGTCAGATGGCCAGGGTACCCTTCAGGTTCCTCTTCCTAACAAACATGTCTGGACCTCACACTCCTCAGAAACATGGTGTTGAGGTTTGCCATCAGTGAGAGTTTAGTGAAACCAGGCCAGTGAAGCAAACAACAGTGACCAAACAACAAGCAAGGGGCTGGGAAGGTGGCTCAGTGGTAGAATGCTTGCCTTGCATGCATGAGGCCTTGGGTTCGATTCCTCAGCACCACATAAATAGAAAAAGATGTTGCTGTGGCTCAAGCAGTAGAAAACTAGCCTTGAGCTGAAGAATCAAGGGACAGCACCCAGGCCCACAGTTCAAGCCTCACAACCGACAAAACAAAAACAAACAACAAGCAAAACAAAAAATTTGCTCTGCATAAGGCTTATTTTTGTTTTTGTTTCTGAGACCTCACAGAGGGGAATCAAGTTTTGGGGGTTTGGGCTTCAGCTCTAATATGAACTGTACAGTACACCTGTCCTGAGCCTCCCTGCGCTCTGCATGCCACACAGGAAACCCTTTGAAGAGGCAAAGTTGGGGAGAGCACAGCCAGCATCCTATTGTCAACCTCAAAGTGCCGGCCTTGAACTCATCACATCTTGATGTTGGCTTGCCCTCTCTGGCCATCTCTGATCTCAATGTCCAGCCTTTGTAGGTTAGCAGCAGGAAGGCAGCCCTGTCCCCTCACAGCGCCTTGGCTGCACTGTCAGGGACAGGCATCAGGCCAGAGCAGATGTTACCCTGATTTCTTTATTTCTTTTGTTTAAATAAGGATCCAGGTGGACCCATTGCAACAATGAGATGTACAAGTCCTTATGTCGAAAAACGAACTTTACAACTTTGGTGTGGGGGGGAGGAGGGTTGGGTGGGAGGTGGGGGGAGGATAAGAAGGGATGGGAAGGGGAAACAAAGGGAAGGCTGCAATGCTTGATAAGAAATGTACTCATTATCTTGCCCATGTAATTGTAACCCCTCTGTACAGTATTTTCACAATAAAAAAGATAGTATTATTAAAAAAAGAAGAATTAAAAATTGTTATAAGGGTGATGCATAGAGGGGTTACAGTCACATAAGTCAGGTAAAGAGTACATTTCTTTGTGGACAGTGCCACTCCTTCCCTAGCTCTCTCCCTGATTTCTTAACAATTCTCCCAACAATGTGCTCAGCATTCTATTGATCAAGTCTAGTAAGACTAAAGGATTACACGTAAGTAGCTGAGAGTGTTGTTGAACAAAGTTTATGAATAAAGTTCAGAACAGATGTACTGTATAGTTAGCTATTAGAATAGAACCTCAACCCTCCAAATTAAAAAAAAATAGCATTAGAAAGAAAGAATTGGATGTGCAGTTAGCTGATCTAGGTTCTACTTTGTTTTTTTTCTTTTTGTTTATTTTTGTCAGTTGTGGGGCTTGAACTCTGGGCCTGGGCATTATCTCTGAGCTAGCACTGTACCACTTTCAGCCACAGTGCCACTTCTGGGTTTCTGGTGGTTAATTGCAGATAGTCTCTTGAATGTTCCTGCCTCAGCTGGCTTTAAACTGTGATCCTCAAATCTCAGCCTCCTTAATAGCTAGGATTATAGGTGTGAGCTACCAGTTCCAGGCTACTTTGGGTTCTTTTGTGAGGTTTTAGAAAAAAAATACTCCACCTGTTTAGATCTCAGTATCTTAGTCTGCAAAAGGGGCTAATAAAAACCACCCCAATCATGTTATAGGGTATTTCCCATGGCATAATAAACACAAAATAGATCTGGATTGCTTCGTTGTTAAAGAAAGGCAGATGGAAGGAAACTATATTGAGAAGTACTATAAACTTGACTTCAATGTACATATTAATAGCATTTCATTTTCTTAACAAAATTTTGTGATGTTGGCATTTATTCTCATTATTTTTTCCTCAGCAGGTTCAAGTAACTTGTCTAAAGCAGCACATTGCCTGGTCCTGCTGAAATTCAAATCCAGGTCATCCTGAACTCTGGCTCTTCGCATGACACCTGCTGTCTCAGCAGCAGAACAAATGTCCATTTTAACTCTAGGCAGTAGGTCAGTGGTTCCTCTGTTTCGATATAGAAGATAAAATAGAAGAGTAGCCCCCTCCCCAGATCCAATCATTGTACCTCTTGTTTTCATTTAAATAGGACTTTGGTATGTGAGAGAGAAGAGGTGCAGCTAAATGCACACATCAGAGGGATTCAAAGCCGAAGGTTCTTGACACCACACCTAAGTGGGTGTTTAATCCAGGAGTATTAGGAGAAGAACGCCAATTGACGTGCCAGCTATGGGATTCCATAAGGACAGTAAATATCCATCCTGCCAGCCCGAAGCCAGAGCTCAGGCCATTGGCAGTCGGAAGGCAGCTGAACCTACAAATCCAGAGGCATCTGGCTGCTGGTAAGCATTTCACGTCTTCCTTGCTGGCCAGAGCCCAGACTTTCTAGATTTATATGAAAACTATTAACAGGAAATACAGAGAACTCAGGAAGGAATGTGTTAAGTGGAAATCCAGATGCTAATTCTAACTGCTTGATTTCTAGGGATCTAGGAAAAGTCTTAAGGATCTGAGAATGTGAGATCTGCTCACTACATGGACAATTTTATCAGAATCAGGTTGTTTTTTTTAAACTGGGCTCTCATTGCAGGAAGACAGAGACAGAACAATATAGCCATTTGGTATGACTTGTTATAAAACTTAGCTAGAGCTTTTTAAAAATAGTTCCAAACTAAATTAGCTCTGGGCACCTGCTGGAGCTTAGTCTGTTTTCAGATAGACTTGTTTACTGTCAGGGAAAAAAACCCAACCCATACTACCCAATCAACAAAACCTTCCACCCGCAAAGTTTGTTATAAAACCTGCCACTCTTGATACTTTTCTAAGGTACTTCTCTTTGATAAAAATCATTCCAATGAGGATATTTGACATCATGAAAAAAATAGGAAACATCACTGGCTTTTAATGTATACTCTCTGAAAAAGAAGAAAGGTAGAGATGTTAGTAGTCTGGACATCCTCTCTCCTTTCCATTATTTCTTCTTCCTTCCCTCTCTCCCTCCCTTTCTTCCTTCCTTCTTTCCTTCCCCTTACCACCCCCCCATTCTGTCTTTCTGACTACGACTCAAACCACCTGAGCCATGTGTTCTACCATCTGAACCATGCCACTAACCCCAACATTTAGTTTATTTATGTGATAGAAGAAATATAGGTGATTGAATGATAACAATGACCCACCACAGCTGGGTGCTGGTGTTTCATACCTGTAATCCTAGCTATTCAAGAGACTGAAATGTGAGGACTGAGGTTTGAAACCAGCCTGGGAAAACAAATCCAAGAAATTCTTATCTCCAGTTAGCCAGCAAAAAGCTAGAAGTAGAGTTGTGGCTCAAGTGGTAGTAGTTGTAGCTTTGAACAAAAGTCAATAAAGATTGCAATGCTCGGGGCTGGAAAGGTGGCTCAGTGGTAGAGCGCTTGCCTTGCATGCTTGAGGCCCTGGGTTCGATTCCTCAGCACCACATAAGCAAAAAGAAAAAAGCCAAAATGGCGCTGTGGCTCAAGTGGTAGAGCGCTAGCCTTGAGCTGAGGAGCTGAGGGACAGCGCCTAGGCCCCACGACTGGTACCCCCCCCCCCCAAAAAAAAAGATTGTAAGGCCCTGAGTTCAAGCTAGTGCATACACACATACACATGTATATATACTCATGTACACATACATGACATGTATGTGCACACACACGCATGCATGTGTGCACGCGTGCACACACACACACACACACACACACACACACACACACACACCACAAAGGAAAAAGAATGACTGTAACAAAACAAAAAAAAGTAAAATTCACCTTATAAAGATTTTATATTTTGGCAAGATTGAAAGCTGTGAATTGCTCAGTGGTGGTAGACTTGTATCAACATTGAAAAGTGAAGACGTAATACTTCAGGGCTGAGTGAGTGGTTTGGGTTTTAGAGAGATCTCAGCTAAATTTTGACCTCACTGATTCTCTGACTCCAACTGGGAAAGATTCCTGTCTGCTTAATTAAGCATTTTTTAAAAAATAGAAACTTGGCTTTGAGAAGACTGTCTTGCCTTCACGGCAGCATATATCATTGAATAACAACTGACTCACCAGTGATTCACCCAGCCTTCCTGAATAAGTTTGAATTATTTAACTTATAACCACTGCATGTTCTTGAACCCAATTGGTGTCTGAGAGGTCTTGATGGAGAAATTCTTACTAATAATAACTACATCTATCACTTTTATCTTATATATTAATTATTTTTTGTGCCAATCCTGGGGCTTGAACGAAGGGCCTGCGTACTCTCCCTGAGCCTTTTTGCTCAAGGCTAGCACTCTATCATTTGAGCCACGGCTCCACTTCAATCTTTTTTGATGCATAATTGGAGATAGGAATCTGATGGACTTTTCTGCCTGGGCTGGCTTCAGACCTAAATCCTCAGATCTCGGCCTCCTAGCAGCTAGGACTACAGATGTGAATCACTGGTGCCTGGCTTACATCTATCATTTTATTGTTGTTTAGTGCTGAAAGAGATACTTTACTTGCAATTTTGATATACCTGATAACAACCCTGTAAAATAGACACTATTAGCAAAAGTTTACAAATGGGAAAACAGCATCTTAGAGTCTATATAATGGAATTTGAATCCAAATCAATCTGGCTCAAAACAATGTTCTTCTCATTATATAGGGGAAAAATAAAGGTTAAATATCCAAGAAAAAGTAAAAGGGGACATTTCTCCCGGAAGTGACTAGAGAAACATGCAGCTCCACTCTGGTGGGTTCTGAAACATGAGATGTAAGTGCCATAGAGGGAAACTCTCATTAATTGGAAACAAAGAGATGCAGGTCACAACCTGCATCGCTCTTCTATCGTGTAGTTTACATTAACTCACCGTAGCACAGTGACAAAAGATGCCTTGTTTGTTTGCCAAAAGGACTGTTCAGATGTAGCCATTTTTAGTTGTGAGCTCTCTATTGAATAGTCCACTTTGCCATGAAAAATCTTAAAATAACCTCTTTATGAATGTGAAGGCTCACTAATTCTCCTTTCACTAAAACACAAAAACCCTATAATTTTTACAAAGGTCCTGAGAACCTCACAAATGCTACTACCATAGAATTTTAACTTTTCACAGAGAATCAGTTTAAATTTATTATAGAAAAATAAGACTCCAGGTTTTCTACAAACATTTGACAACTTATGAAATGAAGCATTTTAGTGGACTTACAATCCTCAATCCATTTTTAATTAAGCTTTGGCATTATTTATTTGCATGGTTACTTAAGGTTATCAGATGAGATCCAAGCATAGCTTTCCTATTTATGTATTTGTTTAGCAGATAGACAGGGTCATGCTTCACTTAATGATGGATGCATTCAGAGAAATGTGCTGCAAGGTGCTTCTGTTATTGGGCACACAAGATAGAGTGCATTTGTACAAACAAAGATGGCTGTGGCACCACTAAAAGACACAGTCTTATGAGACCATCATCAGCTACTCTCTTATTGAATAAAATATTGTAATATAGCACGTTATTACACTTATATGTTGATTTTACAACCTGTAAAAGAATAGTTACTAGGGCTGGGAAGGTGGCTCAGTGGTAGAGTGCTTGCCTCGCATGCATGAGGCGCTGGGTTCGATTCCTCAGCACCACATAAGCAAAAAAAGCCAGAAGTGGCGCTGTGGCTCCAGTGGTAGAGCACTCGCCTTGAGCTGAAGAGCTGAGGGACAGCGCCCAGGCCCAGAGTTCAGGCCCCATGAAAAAAAAAAAAAAAGAATAGTTACTGGCCTTGATTTTTAAATTTTTAAATTTTTTCCACATTGAGGACTTGAGCTTTATGTGTCTATGTATACTTGTAGCTAAATTAGAGCATCTAAAAATTAGATCAGCTTCACTAAAAATTATTGTTATTATAAGGGTGATGTACAGAGGGGTTACAGTTACATAAGTCAGGTAATGAGTACATTTCTTTTTGAACAATGTCACCCCTTCCCTTGCTCTCTCCCAGTTTATCCCTCCCATCCCCACCCACAAGTTGTATAGTTCATTTCCCACATAGTGTCTAGTGAGTACCACTGTTGATCAGCTTCATTTACCACCAGTTACTTATTCAGTAGAAGCATGTGTAGAGTATTTGGAAGCATCTCCCCCTACTGCTTGTGTAGACTAAATTAGTCCTCAACTAATTGGCCCAGGGTTAAAAACAATCCTAATATGATTTGTCTGAGGTTCTGAGTGCTTGGATAAATATACCATGTTTCACACTTATATTAAAAAAAACTGTAAAGAGCTAAGTACATTTATCTCATGATAGTGTCATTACAAGACATATCAGAGCTGAATTTTTTTCTTTACTGTCCTAAATCTGGTAAAACTCTTCCTTTTAGGAGAATGCAGTCATTAAATTCAATGCATTTCCTACAAAATTAAGAAAATTGAGGGAAGGTGGGTTGGGAGGGATGGGGGAGAATGTTGAAAGGGATGACATTAATCAAGATGCGTTGTATTCATAAGCTGCTTTGTTGAAAGGCAACTTCTTTGTACCAAAAATCTGGAATAAAAAAAATTCATGAAGAGGAACAATTTAGCTGGGCCCGAGGGGCTCACCTCTGGAGCCTCCTAGCTACTCAGGAGGCTGAGATCTGAGGATTGCTGTTTGAAGCCAGCCCAGGCAGAAAAGTCCCCATGAAACTCTTATCTCCAATTAACCACTCAAATACTGGAAATGGGGCTGTGTCTCAAAGTGGTAGAGTACTAGCCCTGAGCACAAAGAGGCTCAGAGACAGCACCCAGACCCTGAGTTCAAGACCCACAACTGACAAATAAAAAAGAAAAGAAAAAAGGGAAGATTTGTTTTGACTTACAGTTTCAGAAGCTACAGTCCATGTTGTACAATGTTGGTAAGTGCGTTGAGGCAGATATCATGGTAGAAGGGTATGGTGGAAGAGAGCTTCACTATATATATATATGTATATATATATATATATATATATATATATACATTTATATATAAGTGAGAGACACTCTTGCTTTTGTTCTACTGAGTCTGTCTTGTATTATAGATCTTCATATTAATTCCCTCAACAAATGTTTAATGGACGTACTAATTAAGCTCTAGTGGATGAAACAATTACCTACTGGCCCTGTTCTCAGAGAACGCAGATTTAGTGGGGAAGAAGGATGCATGTGTAACTGGTATCACTGGCAGCAGGCAGATGATTCAGCCATAGGATATATGGAAGAGAATGTAATAAAGAGACTCTTCACACAGTGTGGAGAACTCACAAGGGAGTGGTGCAGGGTCTAAGAATTAATGTGACATGGTTCTGGAAAGTTGGGTGGGAAAGGCAAATGTCTGGAACCTCTGCTAGAAGGCTGGGTAGAACAAGTTCCTAGTCAGATGGAGGGCTGTAGGTAGGGACCAGGGGATTTCACAGTGAGGATGGCAGGTAGAGTGAGAAACACCCATCCTCACTTTATAGTTCTCTGATATTCTCCTTGTTCAGGGATGTTCTATATTGGCCAAATCCAATCAGAGGCCAGGAGACAAGGAAGCTCACTGTTGACCTCCAGTTTTGGAGGTCAACCTTTTGGAAATAGATGATGGGGTGGAGAAGGGGATGGTGAATCTTAGGAAAAGGACACTATATTCAGGAGAGCCATGCTCCTTTCCTTTCTACGTCCCTTTTTGCCCATCACTCAGCTAAGTTTGTGTCTGGACACAAGAGACATACAATGTCCTCTCAGTTACTATGCCATGGATATTGTTGTCATCAACCTGGTCACACTCTCAGATGAACTCTAAAATGTGAATACTTATCAGTGTTGTTCATGTAAAGTAATGAGGGCATGTGGGAGGAAGGGGAAATAGGCAATTTATTAACAGAAAATATAGCTGTTATACTTTCTGTTTGATAGCTCTTCACAGGTCTTACTTGGCAATCACAATTGCTTTTGTTTTGCAGCCATTTCCTCATTTTCTGCTGATACGTATCTTATCTGTTAATATGAGCTGCATGTTCTGTCTCCCACCTCCTCGGATTCAGATGCTGAATCCTACTCCAAGGTAATGATATTAAGAGGTGGAGGCTTTGAGAAGTAATTATGATTAGATTAGATCCTGAGGATCATGTTCTCATGAATGGTGTTAGTGTTATTGTCAGCGTTAATAAAAGAGCTTCCTTCTTTCCCTGCTTTCTGCTCCCTGGTGATATGACTGGAAATTGGTAGTCTGCTTAGAAGAGTGCTCTTACCAGAACTCAAACATACATCCTGATCTCAGACTTCCAGTCTCCAGAAATAGGTGAAATCCATTTGTGATAATGTGCCATCCAGTTTATGGTCTTTCGTTACAATAACTGGAACTGTGATACTTGAACTTTATCAGATGAAATGATTCAAATGTTTATTTCTATGGGATTTGAGTCACTGGATGTTTTGTTCTAATTGAGTTGGGTTCCACTGCCCATGGCTATTGGGCAAGACAGCACTAAGAGAAGTCCAATGGAACCCCTGCCTGTCACGCCAGTCATGCTGTGTAGCCGCAATCTAATTTCCTCCTTGTTATTGGGATTAATCACCTTGGCAAGTAGAATGACCTTCTTCCTCTGTTAATTCACAGGTATGAGAATTTCAGAAAGGCCAAAGGACAGCTTCAGAATTAATCAGAAGACTAACTATATTTCATGATAGAAGTATGCTTCCTTTGGACACCACGATGTCCAGACCCATCAAGTTTAAAGCCAGATTGATAGCATACCAGATTTCTTTGAGTTGTAGAAACAAGATGAACAATTCATTAGAAAGTTTGGCGAGGGGCTGGGAATGTGGCTCAGTGGTAGAGTGTTTGCCTTGCATGCATGAGGCCCTGGGTTCGATTCCTCAGCACCACATAAGCATAAAAAGCTGGAAGTGGAACTGTGGCTCAAGTGGTAGAGCGCTAGCCTTGTGCTGAAGAGCTCAGGGTCAGAGCCTAGGCCCAGAGTTCAGGCTCCACAACCGACCATAAAAAAAAAAAAAAGAAAGTTTGGCAAGGACCTAGGCATTCTGGCTCTGGAGGAGATAGAACCACACAGTGGAAATTGGTTTAAGGCATGTGCTGCCTCCTGGAGCTAGTACCCCAATCTTACCACATGTGTCCTTCCAGCCGCTGCAGTGGCTGTTCTTTCAGGCCGTTGTACTTTCAGTCAACACAGTCATTTTTCAGAGTGTAAGACCAGTGAACGACATGGACATAAGCTTGTTACCTTTCTTCCTTTGCATTAACTTAGTTCCTTTGCATAGAGAACTTACGTAGCATGTCAATGGCAATAATGAAAACATTCTGTTAATCTCTGTATGGAAAACACTCCAGGCAGGGAATACAAACCTGAAACATAAATCTAATATGTGAAGAGAATTTATATTCTTTTTGCCACGGAAGACAAGTCCACAGTAATTTATCTTGTGTCAAATCAGGATTGCTGGTAGAGCACTCATCAGGAAAGCTTTGGTTAGCTTATGTTAGTTCTCATCTTGATGCTGTACCATTTTTTTACCTGGGTCCACTGATCAAACTCTGAGGATACAAAAGAAAGAGGCTGCCCAATAGAAATTGAATTTGCCATCTTATCACTCAGGTTGCTGCATATCTTGTAAAGTGGTTCTGGTGATTATTTTCATGCTTTATGTCCATTGTAGGAATTCATCCACATTATCTCTTTCTCCTTGTCACCCAGGTTACTACTCCTTTACAGAAGAGTTGAGAACTGAGACAAGCTATTAAGGATAGTGGACAGCATGTACAAATATCCTAATGTGATATAGTTTGACATTCTAATGGATCATAAGGAAATTCCTTGCGGATCTGATCATGAAGGTCCTTGAACCCTATAGAAGACATTTGAATTCTTTTATGGAGAAGAATTATCTCATATCTATCTATCTATCTATCTATCTATCTATCTATCTATCTATCTATCTATCTATCTATCTATCTATCTATCTATCTATCTATCTATCTATGTTGTTGATCATTGGGCTTGAACTCTGGGCCTGAGTGCTGTCCCTCAGCTCTTCAGCTCAAGGCTAGAGCTCTACCACTTGAGCCACAGCGCCATTTCTGGTTTTCTGGTGGTTTATTGGAGATAAGAGTTTCATGGCTTTTCCTGTCCAGGGTTGGCTTTAAACCATGATCCTTCGATCT
The DNA here is from genome assembly GCF_019054845.1 of Dipodomys spectabilis. NCBI lineage: Eukaryota > Metazoa > Chordata > Mammalia > Rodentia > Heteromyidae > Dipodomys > Dipodomys spectabilis. The sequence goes on from NW_024870740.1 coordinate 249,646, forward strand.
CATCCTCCTGAGTAGCTAGGATTATAGGTGTGAGTTACCAGTGCCTGGCATCTTTTTAATGTAAAGATACTGTTACAGAGGGGTTACAGTTCCAGTTACATTATAGTAAGGTAATGAGTACATTTCCTCTTGAGCATTGTTGCCCCCTCTTTTGTTTTTCCCTCCCCACCTCTCCAACTCCTCCCTCCCCCTCCCAAGTTGTAGAGTTCATTTTTAACATAGTGTCTTGTAAATCTCATTGTTACAAAGGGTCAGCCTGTATAGAATAATTATCTCTTTAAGGAAATGAACTTGTCTTTCTGTCTCTTCTTCCTTTGGGTCTCTTCTGTGCCTTGCACAGTCTTTGGCTTGCAACTTTGTTTGGGAATATATGATTATCATTAGCTACATCTAATAAATAATACTGTATTATTGACATCAAATTATGTAATTAATTAGTTATATATTATGCCACTGAGCACAGAAGGTTCATGACTTTTTTGTACCACTCCTCCAAACTCATGCCCCCAAATTAAAGAATTTTCTTAGCATAGGCATCCTCTTCAATCAATGTAAGTTATTCTCATTTCTGGTGTAGTGTGGGGTTCCAAGAGGTATATCAGTGAGAACTGGCTTCTAATCTCCTACTTGATTCTCGTCATTCAAATTTCTAATCTGTTTAAGTACTTTGCCAAGTAACTTCCTATGAAAAATCGTTTCACCTCACTTTTTTAGTAAGACGCTAATGCAAATTTATCCCATCTGTTCACCTTTCTGTATTCCCTTTGTACATGTAAAAGTGTCTTTCCTAAGCTACATAAAACATTCTGTGAATAATGAGCCTTGTGTTTTTTAAGTGTATGGTGTCTTTAAAACATGAGTGAATCAATTGCTAAAATATTTGTAGTTTAACCAACATACACAAACTTGAAGAATGATCAGAGTCGCAGTAACATATCCAAATATGCACTATCTTGAGAAATAGATTACCTTATATAACGAAGTACCATCAGTTCTGAATCATTGCTGCCATATTTAGAAATGAAAACTTTTGTTGTTCTTTGACAGGAGCAGGGCATACCACCAACGAAAAAGTGCCATCTGGGCCAGGATCCCAGGCACTAAGGGAAGGGAGAACAAATGGTAGATCAAAAGTCTGGATCACAAACGCATGCAGTATTTGGAGTAGGTCTGAGCATGGTGTGTCTTTGATTTCAAAGACTGCTCCGTGCCTGGATAAGTTTTGTAGACCACGGAACATGATGGTAAGTGCTCAGGAGAACACTGGGTCACTAGAGGAGAAGGCAAAAGTGATCAAACTTGTGAAGGAAGAGGTAACCAGCATACCAGAACTGGAACTTCCTGTAGCCAGCTTCTGAGAAAATGTGGGTGCTACTCAGCCACAGAGCAGGGCTTCTTTTGTGTAGGATCGTGTAGTTGTACAGGATTGTATAGTTGTGGAGGATTGGGGTTAGGTCTTTTAAGAGTTGGTGGTTTTGTTATATTAGCTGTTAACGATGAGTTACTTTGCTGTTCAATCTGGCTTTATCTCTTTGTTTTCTGGAGAATTGTAAGCATTCAGTCCCACGGAGATTGTTTAGACTTCAGTATTATTCATGTATATGCCATTTTCACAATCCCCTTTTATGTTCAAGGAGTTAAATGTTAAAAAAAAGGAAAACTCTGCTGAGAACATAAATAAAAATTTTTGTTGGAAAATGAAATGGGACAGTGATCAAATACATTTTCTTCAGGTATCATTTACAAATTCTGAGTGAGCTGAAAATCCCAAAGGGCCCTAACAGATGCTGGGCAAACAAGTCCCTAAAGAGTCCGGATGGTCTAGCATCTCCAGCTCGAATCGTTAAGTTTCAGGATAGGAAGGGAAGAAAGAGCAATAATCTATCTCAGTGTTCTTAACAATGGGGACAACAGAATTCATCATTGTCATTCACCACACAATTTAGGCAATTATCTGTTTATCTACTTAGAGATTTTTGAGGGGAAGGCTAGTCCTGGGGCTTGGGTACTGTCCCTGAGCCACTCTGTGCTCAAGGCTGGTGCTCTTCCATTTGAGTTACAGCTCCACTTCCGGCCTTTTCTGTTTATGTGGTACTGAGGAATTGAACCCAGGGCTTCATGTATGCCAGGCAAGCATTTTACCACTAAGCCGCATTCCAAGCCTGCCTAGAGATTTTAAAAAAAAATACACTTTTAAATTGGTTTTCAAGGATTCATTTGTAGCTCAAGAAGACTGAAGGTAGCTATAAGTAAATAACTTTTAAGACACATATAAGTCTGTTTTATACTGTTTTTAGGATGGAAAGGATTAAATCACAGTATGCGAATTTGAGGCTTTTAGACAAAACTGAGCAAAAGGAATCTTGCTGTTATTTACAGCCTTCAGATGCTAAATATAATTAAATAATTTCAGATATTTTTTGTTCAGACTTTATTTATTTACTTATTTTTTTGAGACATGATCTCACTCTGTAGCTTTGAATTCACTAGGTGGTTAAGGCACCATGCCTGGCTCAAAGTCTTTTTTTTTTGAATACCTTTTGGACAACTCTAGATATGAGGCTTTTGGAATAAGTGACTCCGATATTCCAGGTCTGTTGGAAAGCATGATTTCCTAAAGACTTTCCTACTACACTTTTATCTAATAATGGGAGTGTATGCTAGAATGTGCACTGATGAAACAGGAATCTGGAGAAAATATAATTTTATTTTGTTCCTTGAGTTAAAGGAAATGTTTTAGAGCGCATTCCAGCTTCTCACTAATTTGGACTCTAAATATTTAATAATTAAGTCAGTGGATAATCAAGAAACAAAAATTTATATCTTTGAAAGTTTATGATTGGATTTCTCACAGGTAAATTATACATCTATCATTGAAGCAAATCCAACAGAAGTCTCTGGAGTTTATCAATACTGAAGATTCTACCTAGTGATAACAAGAAAATTTAGATTTAGATTTCTGGAGATTATAAAATAATGGCTGTGTTTCTGAACTGGGAAGAGATACAGCCCCACAAATGTAGAAGGCAGATGCCTTGAGGAACCTTTACTCTGGCTGCTTTCAGGGACCACTATAATGTCATTTGCTATCTGCTGAGGCTACAAGTGCTTCAGAATGACTTGCTCCAGTCATAACTGCTCTAGTCTGCACTAGCACCAGAAAACTTCGCTTTAGCCATAGTGACCTCCATATGACCTGGCCTGCAGCTATTACACAGGGGCCTTGTTCCTGGCTGCTCCTGGCCTTGTAATAGCATTACTCAATTAGATCAGGAAGGAGGAGGAGGACACCTTACTAGTGACTCAGCCAAGAGGCCCGTGATTAGTGAACTGAAAGCTGTGCTCTGATTGGTGGAATGACAGGCAGTCTAAGCACCAGGCATGCCATACCTTTCATCCTAGCTATGTAAATGGGCTGTTTGCCACCCTTTTCAGATTAGTCTGGAAAACCTCTTCTGTGCACTGACCCCTAGGTGTTGAACATTAACACCAATAAAGGCTTCTCCTAGAATCGTCTTTATGGTCTTCATTACATTGGCAGTGGCAACAGGGAGTCTGCCAAAGAACCTGAGTCCCTGGTGTTAAAAGTCCTAATATCCAAAGCTTATAACTCTGAGAGGTAGTTGAGAGCTTCAAAGAGCCACTGAGAGCCATGAGCCCTGTTGCAGGGCTCATAGTTGCTGTGACACAAGAAGGTAGCTGTAGAGAGTTCCAGAGAGGCGCAGGGTAGAATCTTCAAAAGCTAAGGAGAATGGCAGAACTATTGAGAAAATTCAGGATGATGGAGAAGCTGAGAAGCTGAGAAGTAATGAGCTGAAGAGGAGAGAAATGACTCAATACCACAATCTAGTCATCAGGAGTTTGCAAGATAGCCACTAAGGGAAAAAGCTGAGGATCCCGATGCCCACAGCTTAAGAGCTGGCTGTGGCTTTGGCTGCTGGGTGTTGATGTTCTGAGCCCTAGGCATTAAGTAAGGGCTCTGTCTTGAGCACTTAGAGCTATAAGCTTCTGTCTTTGAAAGCCTGAAGCTACAAATATCTGATTCACAGAGTTTATAGCTAAAAGCCCCTGGGAGCCAGCCTGGGAGCCTTTGGAGCTCAAGGCTGTCAATGCTAAGGGAGCTGCTTTTTGCCTACTTGGGCAAAGCAAAATGCTTACCAGCCATTTTCTTGCCAGTCCTGGGGCTTGAACTCAAGGCCTGGGCACTGTCCCTGAGATGCTTTTGCTCAAGGCGAGCCTCTATCATTTAAGCCACAGTGCCCCTTCCTGCCTTTTCTGTTTATGTGGTACTGAGGAATCGAACCCAGGGCTTCATGCATGCTAGAAGCACTCTACCACTAAGCTACATTCCCAGCCTCACCAGCCAGTTTTTGTAACAACCCCCTCCCCCCACCTTCCTTTCCCCAGAGCTTCACTACCCTTTGCTTCAAGTATAGACTACTCTAGTGTCAACTGATTTCCAGAATGTTCTGTACAAATGGCAACGAACTAGCTTTTAGGACCTGCATAAATCTCATTTCTAGGTACATTGTCCCAGTAGTGAACAGAGCAGTCTGTATGTATATTCCAAGACACAACAAACAGATGGCTAGCCATGGGTATTTGTAAAAAAATGTGAACAAAACTTGGACACAAATCTGGGGAGTCTACATATGTGCTCAGGGCCACTTGTAAGGGGGTCAGGATTGGGGATGGAAGTGAGAGAAGGATATGAATGAAGTGCTGGATTTCTATAATCAGAGGGACCTAAACATTATGAGTTTGAATGAAACTTTATTTAGACTGTTATGAAGGGTGTTTTTGTTTAAGTTAGAGAGAACTTTTTAAAAAGCTATTATTATTAAGTAGTTGTACAAGGTGGTTCCATATCAGGTTATGAATACAATGCATTTTGATCAATGCCACCCCTTCCATTTCTTCTCCATTTTCACCCTCCCATCTCTACCATTTAGTTACATACTTCTATGTTTACATCACGTACAATGAATATAACTGCATTTTACCCTTCCTCTCTCCTTTCATGTGTTCCCCCTTATCTACCCTTCTCCACCAAGCTTCCTGACATTCATTTTTTAAAAAGCAGTTCATCATTTGTTCAGAGGAGTTATACCTAAGTATACCGTTCTTCCCTAAATATACCATTCTTTAGCCAGTTTTTGTGTATATGCATAAAACCCCATTTATTTATTTTATTTTTTAATTTTTTTGTCAGTTGTGGGGCTTGAACTCTGTGCCTGGGTGCTCTCCCTCAGCTCTTCAGTTCAAGGCTAGCACTCTATTACTTGAGCCACAGTGTCACTTCCTGGTTTCTGGTGGTTTATTGGAGATAAGAGTCTCATGAACTTTCTTGCCTGGCTGGCTTTGAACCATGATCCTCAGATCTCAGCCTCCTGAGTAGCTAGGATTACAGGCGTGAGCCACTGGCACCCGGCAAAATCCCATTATCCTGTATGCTTGTATTTTAGTTCTAGCTTCCACAAATGAGAGAACACATGCACCATTTGTGTCTCTAGCCTGGGCTTATTTCACTTAACATGTTTCTTTCTGGGTACATCCATTTTCCTGCAAATGATATTAGCATTCCGTCTAAGAAATGAGTAAAATTTCATTGTATATATGTACCTTATTTTCTTGATTCACTCATCCATTGAAGGGAATCGGGCTGTTTCCATAACTTGGCTATTGTGAACAGTACAGCAGTGAACATGGATGTGTGAGTGTCTTTACCCTATCCTGACTTGTAATCTTCTAGGTTGATGTTCAAAAGAGGAATCCCTGGATCATAGGGTAGTCCTATACTTACATTTCTGAGGCATCTTCAAACTCCTTCCAGACTGGCTGTACTAATTTACATTCCCACCAACAATGTAATAGGGTTCTTCCCTTCCCTCCCTGCATCCCTGCCAGCATTTGTTATTGTTTGTATTCTCCATGCTGGTCAATCTTATTGGAGTAAGTTGAAATTTTGGTTTTCATTTCCTTTATGGCCAAGGATGTTGAGCAGTTCCATATGTGTTTTTAACTTCTAATCACCAATTTGAGCATATTCTTTCTCTTAAATTAGATTTTTTTTGGAGGGGGGAAGAGATAGGGGATGTTTCTCTTCTCCCTCCTTCCTTCCTTTCCTTCAGTACTTTTTTGGAAAAAAAAATCTCACTGGGCTACTGCATTAGCCTCCCAAGTGATGGGATTACAGGCATGTGCCACTACACCTGCTGGTTTTATTTTTTCAGAAAGTAATGCACAGGTGGAAAGTTTTCTAAATCCTTGCATATTTGAAATGTCTCCATTTCTTAATGATACCACGACTCAATACAGCATTTCAAAATAATGATTCTGTTACCACAGAAAATTAAGAATACTGTTTTAGTGGGTTTTTGCATTTGCAATTATCCAAGAGAAGACTAATGACAATCTGATTTTTATTTTTATTTTGTTTAATTTCTACCCTCAGCATCTGAACACAATCCTTAGTTCTTGTTCATAATAACTGGTTTCAGTTAAGAAGAGTCATTATCCTTCTTTATTCCTCTGGGGATAACTATATGTACCATACTTATTTTAAAGTCTCTTTTGCTTGTTCTGCTACTTTTGATCCTTTGAATGTTAGTGTATCCATGTTATTGCATGATGTCTTCACTTAGTACTTTACTTCTCACTTATTTGCTGGGTTTGGTTGCATACTATTTAGAGTTCTGAGATTCTATCTATCTTTCTATCTATCTATCTATCTATCTATCTATCTATCTATCTATCTATCTATCTATCTATCTATCTATCTATCTATTTCTGCTACATTTGATTATCTGCCCTATTCTTAGGGTTCGAGGCATGGCTGTGGCATCTATGGTTGTGGAGGTGCCCCTTCTTTCTGGATGGCAATGGGTACCCAAATTCTGAGAACTGGAACTGGCATCTTCTTGGATGTGCAGGAAGCCACAGGATGGGAATATAGGCTTAGAATTACACTCCTATTTTGTAGCAGAAGCTTCACTAGATCTATATGGTACCAGAAGGGGAGAGATAAAGGGTCCAAAATCTCTCCAGATCTCTATCTGGACAAATCAACTTCTACCTGACCTGGATTCTCTTGCTCTTTCCTTTACTGTCTCAGTTTGGAATCTAAAGCACATTTCCCCTCTTCATTAGTTCCCTCTTACATCTGTTTAGTTATTATTTCTTCCTTTATATAAACTCATCTGCCTCTATTTTTAAAGAAATTCTTATAATATCTGATTTATTGAGGGTACCCCTTTTAACTTCCCATGCTTCTTTCAGTTAAAGGCTTTTAAAAATGTTATTTATTTTATTTTAAGGTGGGGAGAAAGTTTTACATGTTCTTAGTTTTCAATCTTGACCTGACTTCCACATAATCTGCTGCAAATTACTTCAGCCCAATTTAAAAGCATATGTTGGACACCAATGGCTCATGCTTGTAATTTTAGCTGCTTAGAAAGCTGAGGTATGAGGATGGAGATTAATAGCCAACCTGGACAGGAAAGTCTTTGAGACTCTGTATTTGTTTTTGTTTTTGTTGTTGTTATTGTTGTATACGGGCATTGTCCTTGAGTTCTTTTATTCAAGGCTAGCATTCTACCACTTTGAGCCTCAGTACCACTTCTGGTTTTCTGGTGGTTAATTGGTGATAAGAGTCCTGGACATTCCTGCCCAGGCTGGCTTTCAACCAAGATCCTCAGATCTCAGACTCTGAGTAGCTAAGATTACAGGCATGAGCCACAAGTGCCTGGCTTGTGAAACTCTTGTCTCCAATTAACCACCACAAAGCTGGAAAGGAGCTGTGGCTCAAGTGGTGGATTACTAGCCTTGAGCATTAAAGCTCAGGGACAGTGTCTAGTCCTTGAGTTTAAGTCCTAGGACTGGCACACATGCACTCTCACACACAAACATGTTAGTTCACCTTTAGTTTGGCTTTCTCACAGCTTTGAGATAGCCATGCACTGGTGGCTTATACCTGCAATCTTAGGCACACAGGAGGCTAAGATTTGAGGATCATGGTTTGGGTGGCCTTTGTATTTTGCCTTACCAAATAAAAAGCCAAGAACATGAAGGCCTGAGTTCAAACTCCAATACGAGTACCAAGAAAAAAAATGCCCTGAGATGTACTACTTGTAATATGGGGAAACAAAAGCTTAGGTAGATAAAATAAGTTACCCAATAGCTAACTGATAAGCCAGAGCCAGGGCCAGGAGTCATGGAAGCCAGCTGCTTCCATGAGAAGACATAAAGGAACCATTAACAAGCAATGTCTCCATTGTGGTCTATCAGCAAAGTACACCTAGCCATTGCTAGAAACTGTGAAATCAGTAATTACTGGTCAATATGGATCATTTGGCTACAAATCGTTGAGTTGACAGCATTTCTCAGATGCATTTTGTTGGCTTGTCAATAAGATTCATTCTAGGAGCAATTTGTGAATTGTTAGTGTTTTTTACCCCAGTGAGAAGTACAGAAAAAGGCACATACATATTGGTAAACACTCCACAATGTTGGCAAGTTGGAGGATCTATTTCACATTGATTTTTCTAGAGCTTTCAGCCGAGGCTTATTTTTATATAAGCAGTAATTACAGAAAACGAGTGCTTCTAAGGGTAAATGTTGCTCTGCTGGTTAAAGAGCATTGTATGTATGATGTGGCATGCTATAATTATTTGTTTGAGTTATTCACAGAAATCTTTCTCAGCTACTGTGATATATGGGCTTTAAGATCAACAGAGGAAGAGAATATAGATGATTTAAGCTTTTATAAAATCAGTGTTATTTTGTTTAAGAAGAATTTTTAGAAAACCTACCATAATAAATAATTGGGAGGCTGAAAAAAGGATACCGAAATAAAAACATTTTGAATGCTAGTTGAGATGTTTCAAACATACAAGTGCCACAGCTGGGCGCTGGTGGCTCACACCTGTAATCCTAGCTATTCAAGAGGCTGAGATCTGAGGATTGTGGTTCAAAGCCAGCCTGGGCAGGAAAGTCCTTGAGACTCTTATCTCCAATAAAATACCAGAAAATCAGAAGTGGTGCTGTGGCTCAAGTGGTAGAGGTTTAGCCTTGAGCTGAAGAGCTGAGGGACAGCACCCAGGCCCAGCAGAGTTCAAGCCCCACAACGACAAAAAAACCCAAAAAACAAACCAACCCCTCCCCCCAACAACATACAAGTGCCAGAAGAGTTATAAAAATGTTGTCAGAATGCAATAGGATTTTTGGAGAAGTGGACAGCATGCAGTTAGACCTGCATGAATCCTGGGATAAATGCTCTTCACTTATTTGGGGTTATGACCTGATTAACCCATTGTCAGCTGAAAAGAACACAGCCAAAAAAGGCATTTAATGCAGCTGACTTACCAACCATCATACCTTACCCTGGCCTAAATCAAACATGCTTTGAATACTTACATAAGTTTTCATTATCAAACACAAAGCCTATAATATAAAACAGGGTAAAATGTTTCATGTAATTTACTGAGTATTGTATTGAACTAGAAAACAATGTAATCCTTAATATTTTAAGCAAAGTCATTGTCAAACAAAATAAGCTGGGCACTGGTGGCTCACACCTCTAATCCTAGCTACTCAGAAAGCTGGTACTTGAAGATCACAGTTCTAAGCCATGCTGGGCCAGAAAGTTCATGAGACTCCTTAAAAAAACTTTTTTAATTGTAAAGGTGATGTACAGAGGGTTATAGTTACATAAGTAAGGTAATGAGTACATTTCTTTTGGAGCAGCATTACCCCTACCCTCATTTTCTCTCATCCAACTCTCCTCCCTGCCAAACCGTAAAGTTCATTTCTAACATAGTGTCTTGTCAGTATCGCTGTTGCATTGATTCACCCTTTGTCCCACCATTTCTGTGAGTTCCCTTCTCTTTCCCAAGTCAGATAAACTTGTATACAAGATAAAGGGTCATGAAATCAGAAACAGTGAGCACAGGGAATAAACCAGCGGAGAAAAAGAAAGAAAGACAAAAGAAATAGCTGCCAACAGTACACTATAAAACAAAAAAGAAAAAGAAAACAACCACAAAACCCTCTCTTCTTTCCATACCGTGGAGCCTCATTTCAATTAGCATCATTTTATGTGATCATAAGTACATAGCTATTGGGCTATTGTAAACCTCTGCTAGGACTACCCTAGGCATATACTAATTGTTACAAATGAGAGAAACCGTGGAACCTATGTTTCTTTGGGTCTGGTTTATGTCACTTAACATGAGACTCTTATCTCCAGCTCACCACCAAAATGCTGGAACTGGAGCTGTGGTTCAAGTGGTACTGAGTTCAAGCCCCAGGACCAGGAAAAAAACCAAAACAATATAAAACTAAACCAAACAAATGGCACCCAGCACCATTATAAAGTCAAAAAATCTTCAATGGAACCATCTTAAGTTGGGGACCATGTGTACTATCTGCCCTTCACAGGTCAAATGCCTCTGTGTTTTAGTTACTTTGATATAGAGTGCAGTAAAATCCTACCTCCTACACAAGGCTGTAAGATAATGGGTGAAAATTAGTGCTCACTTCTGACCAACCATTATTTGAGGGAAGTTCTCATACCAAAACCAGATACTTTTCTCACATCCCTTTCTAGTCTTCTTCCTGTGCCAGGGAACAGACCCAGGAGAACAACCTAAAGAGAAAGCTCAGAAAAACCTGGTATCAACTTCTGCCTCCTCTAGGGCGGGGTGAGCCTCTGGTCCAGATGATAGGGGAATCACTGAAGAGATGACTTCATGAGAAAAGTTCAAGGTAGACACGTGTCAAATTCTTGACTGTGTGCTATCTTTTGGGTAGCCTTTGTCTCTTTAGAGAAAGCTGTCCCAAAATGAATGTTTTCTTCTTAATGAAGTAGACTTAAGTTTGAAGCCCATGTGCAGTTAGGACACAAGGATTGACCTATTATATGGGGCACATCACCTATATAAGTGTGCAGTTCGGCTGTCAAGAACTTGAGAAAACATGCGGGGAATGAACCTTCCAGTTTGGATGGCTCTGTTGGCCATGGTAGCATTTCTTCCATTTATGATGGACTGGGGATTTCTTTATCTGGCCTGCTCTACAGTTTGAAACTGGACAAGCTAGCTTGCTTGCTCTATCTATCTATCTATCTATCTATCTATCTATCTATCTATCTATCTATCTATCTGTCTGTCTGTCTGTCTGTCTGTCTGTCTGTCTGTCTGTCTGTCTGTCTGTCTGTCTGTCTGTGTGTGTCTTGGGGCTTGAACTCAGGGCTTGGGCACCATCCCTGACCTTTTACTCAAGGTTAGCACTCTACCACTTGAGCCACAGCGCCACCTCTGGCTTTTTCTGCATAGTTGTTTGGAGTTACAAGTCTCACAAACTTGCCTGTGTGGGCTGGCTTCAAACTGTGGTCCTCAAATCTCAGACCCACGAGTAGCTAGGAGTATAAGCGTGAGCTACCAGCTGGGCTTAGCAAGAGTTAGCTTCTATAGTTCTTAAGTTAATGCAATGAAGATTCCTTTCCCTCTTTTGTTTTGATTCTGGAACTGAACTCAAGGCCTTGTGCTCTGCCAGTGACCACCCTTAGACCTCCATCCTTAGACCTCCACTCCACAATCGGATATGTTTGGATTCTCTGGCATGGCTCACATTCAGAGAACATCCCCCCCTTTTTTCCCTCATATAAATGAAGAAATTGAGGTTCAGTTTGTTCCACTATTTAATCACCAAATACTATCAGGTGCCTTCAGTGTGTTAATACTGCATTAGGCTCTGAGGGTTCAATGAAAACTATTCTTTGTCTCCAGGGACTGGAAATCTTTTAGACAAACATTAGCATATAAATCAAATATGCTGTGACAGAGAGCTGGGCCAGATTTGACCTCTTAATGTGATTATAATTGATAAAATGCTGGGAGTCATTCCCAGCTACTTGGCAGAAGTTGAGGATGAAGTAGCTATGGATAATTTATATAAAAATGACCTAATACATAAAAAGGAATTTTTTTTCCAAGACAGAGTCTTTCCATATAATTGAAGCTACGTGTCAAACTCATGATTCCCTTGCCTTGGTCTTTATCATACTGGCATTATAGTGTTTACCAACTGCTGATAAGAATTTTCTTGAAAGTAGGTAGGAAAATAAGAACAGTTCATATTTACTGATTGTATCTTCCTTCCTTCCCTTTTTTCTTTCTCTCTCTCTTTCTCTCTCTCTCTGTTCTTTCTTTTTTCTGTCCTTCCTTCCTTCTTTTCTCCTTCCTTCCTTCCTCTTTCTTTCTTTCTTTTCTTCCCTCTTTCTTCTCCTCTTCTTCTTTCTCTTCCTCCTACTCTTCTTTGTGCTAGTCCTGGGCTTGAGCTCAGGGCCTGGCCACTGTTCCTGAGCATTTTTGCTCAAGGCTAGTGTTTTACCACTTGAGCCACGATCACACTTCCAGCTTTGTGGTGGTTATTTGGAGATAACAGTCTCAGGGACTTTTCTGCCTAGACTAGCTTTGAACTGATACTCAGATCTCAACCTCTTGAGTAGCTAGAAGTACAGATGTGAGCCACCAGCGCCCAACAACTGTGTTTGGTCTTTATTTTCCTAATTTTTTTTAGGTACTGGTATAGAAACCTGAAAAACTTCTATTTCAGTCTTGTAGATCATTTAAGATGGGGGTATGTGGAGTGTTAATTCTCATTTAGCATTATTCTTAATGATTTGACTGAATAATATAGAGGTACAGAAAGAAGTTTAGCCTATACCTCATTTATTGATTATCTACTATGTATTTTAGGGTACTAGAGGTTTTCCAAGTGTCATTTAAATCAGAGTTTTCCCTGCTCCTACCTGGATGTATGTAGGTGGAAGGGACACATCTCAATCTAGCACGAGAGAAAATAGGAAGGTTTAGATTCATGTAACTGAAAAAGTTAAGGTACCACCATGCAAAACTAGATCTAGTTTTAAACCAGTGGATTGGGAATTTGTGCCTCCATCTCTTGGCACTATTTCTCCTCTGTTGGCTTCATTCCCTCAGTGTTGCCTCTTGTACAGAGTGTGGTTGTAGTCTCCAGGGTCACATACTATCAAACTAACTCACTAACAGAAGAGGAACTTCTTTCCAAGAATAACAACAAAAGGTCCAGGTTTGAGCACGAATCTCATAGGATGTGAGACAAATATTGGATAAAAATGGCTTGCTTTGAGTTGGATGCATGACTCAGGAGATAGAGCATCAGCCAATGAGCAAAAGTGTCAAATACTGAGTTCGAGTCCTGGTCTCAGACCAAAAGAAAAAAAGAAAAAAGAAGCTTGCAGGAAAGTCAGAGGTATGAACAGATGAATGATTCAGAAACTCAGAGGACTTACTCAGCAACTCTGTGGATATGTGGCTCTCCTTTTAACAGCTTCACATGGTTATGGCTGTGTCTAGGCATCTAATCTTCATATGACATGTCTGAAGACAGGAAGAAATTCCTAGTTTGTATATTCTTTTGAGAGTGCAGAAAAACTATCCAAAAGTGACTACATACCAGTCCTCTTTTTATATTTTATAGGTATGTGATTTGATAGTTTCAGGTTTATTCACATTTATTCCTTGGGGCTAGTTATGTGCCCAGGGACATTGGTCAGGCTATCAGGAACTAAATAAAACCAGAGTTCAATAAGCTAGGAATAAGAATACTTGGAAATTATTATTTCTTTGTTTATGGTCCAAAACCGGAACTTGAACTTAATACCTGATGCTTTCGCTCATTTGCTAGCACACTACTGTGCCATGCTTCCAACCCCAACATTATTATTATATAAGTGCCTAACACATCTGCCAGGGTCCCACTGAATGAACTCAGGTTATGCATCCATTCCTAAACCATTCACAATGACCACTCCTACTAAATGTTTACCTTTGGAGCCATGAGATGGTGACTGTGGTAGTAGGTAGACATATTAATGGGTCCAACTTCCATAACTGAGCTTAGAACAGGCTAGGTCCCTGATATTCTAGACCAACTCTCACATCCAGAAGACATAAGAGCCCTTTGTTATATCCTTGACTAAGATTTTTCTTCCTTCCATTTTCCCTCCCTCCCTCCTTCCCTCCCTTCCTTTCTTCCTTCCTTCCCTCCTTCCTTCCTTCCTTCCTTCCTTCCTTTCTTCCTTCCTTCCTATTGTGGTGCTTATAGCTCAAACCTAAGTAGGGCCTTTTGCATGCTAGTCAAGTGTAGAGCCTCCAAACCTCTTTGACCATTTTTTAGTTTTTTTTTTTTTTTAAGGAAATGTACTCTCTGTCTGACATGTAACTGTAACCCCCTGTTTTTAAGCATTTCAAATAAAAATAAAAATAATAAGTGGGTCTCTATGCTTGTCATTCAATTTTACTCCACAATTTGGATAGCTCAAAAATATTTTGAAGTTACTACAGACAGAGGGCTAGGTGGTCAGAAATAAAGACTATCTTAAAAGGATCTGCCATTCTCAAAGATGCATAGTAAGCTGCTCAATAGAACATTGTCATTATGGATCATATGTAGGTACATTTTTTTTTATCATAATGACACTTGGCATTGAGAACTTCGCTGTTACTATGTTTTTTTAAACCTTGGTATATCTTTTGTGAAAGCTTTTTGATTCAGTGTTTAAACATTTACCTCATGACATTCTTTTCTTCATATGTGTGACAGTTTCTCTTGTCCATTGCATTAAAGCCTTACTTTTCAGACACCTAGTTACTTATTTCCCCTTTTCAGTCATGTTGCCATTTTCCCTAACCCAAGATCTTCTATCTTCCTGCTCTACCTTCCCTCTCTGGAAACCGGCTAACTTCCTGACTTGGGTTGTGTGTATTCAGACCATAGATGAGCCCTCCCTCTGCGTGTCCAAATGTTATTCTTTCCTCAAGGTCAAGGTCAAAGTTCCTGTTCCCATCACGGCAAGCGGACACAGTTTTCCCTGCTTTCTGAACTCTCAACTCATGCTTACTTCATTAAGACAATTTAGACTATAAAAACATCCTACATGTCAGTGTTTATTAATTGTTTCCATGTACAAGCACTGCGTTGTTGCCCTAGTTATACCCTTGAACTTCTTACAGGTATATCTGGCTCAGATATTTCTCTTAGCACCAAATAGTCGCTGAAGATCTGAACATGGATGTCTCAGAGGCATTTCAGTAACAGCATACCATCCTGTTAACCTGTTATCTGCCTCTTCCCACTCCAACAGTTCTTGGTCCTGTAATTGGTTTGTATAGAGAAGTTCCTGTGTACCAGGAACTAGACTTCCCAGGTTTTTTTTTTTTTTTTTTTTAGTTGTGTCTCATTCCTGTCCCAACTCCCCAAGGCTGGAAGTACAAGCATGCACCATTGTGCTCAGCTATGAGTTACTCTTGATTTTCTCTTTCTTGCAACAACTCATCCATCCAGTCACCAGCTTCTGCTCTGGGATCTCTTCTCCATCTCTGACAGCACTAACTTAATTCAATCCACTGCTGTCTTTCACTTGGACTATCAGAATGGCCTTCCAACAGATCTTCCTTGCTCCAGAACCACTTCTTCCACTCAATCATCTCTACTCTTACCCCGAGGTTATGACACTGCTCTACTTAAAAGCCTTCAGTCATTTCCACTGACTGCCAGAAAAAAAATCAGACTTCTTAACATAGCTCCTAAAGTAATTGCTGATCCAGTTCAAGTTAACCCCTTTTCTTTCAGACTATATTCTGTATTTTCAAACAACTAATCTCGACTGGAAGTCTTTGACTAAAGTCAAATTGAGTTCCCGGTAGTCAAATGATCAGTGTGCTCATTGAGTTCAGCTTGCTCTACCCACATACTCTCTACCATGAAGTGGTGGGCTGAAATCTCCAAAACTGTGGGCCAAAATAATCCTTTCCTCTTTATAAACTGATTATCTCAGGTAGTTGTCACAACAATAGGAAGCTAACTAATACATATAGTAAACCTATTAAAACCGCAGCTAATATTTATTTTGTTCTTTCTATACTGTATGTAATTTCCTGCTTTCCAAGATTGCTTGCTTGTAGGATAGTTATTACTATTCCCTTGCCTCCTGAGGGACTATAATAGCAGAGGTGTGCTAGCAATTTAGTAGGATAGCAAACATAGTTTGTTTTAGGTTTCATTATTTCAAATTATTTTTCATTTTGATAATAGTTTCCTGTTTTACTACATCCCCTTTGTCATAATATGATGAATTCATGGAAGAAGGGTGAAAATTAGTCTGAAGGCATCAGTTTTCTTTGGAATATTTCCATTTACAACTTATACAATGATATACCTAAATTCAGCCTAGGATGTTGGGGGGGAAAATAGGTATTGTATTTTTCTCTCCCTTAGATTTGGACTCTCCATCTCCAGTCAATATTATGCGGTGTTTAAAAAATTTTCCAAAATGGTTAAATTTCAAGTTTATTCTTGTTATACTGAATGTGAGCCTAGTGATATATTCTATACTACATAATC
The DNA here is from genome assembly GCF_019054845.1 of Dipodomys spectabilis. NCBI lineage: Eukaryota > Metazoa > Chordata > Mammalia > Rodentia > Heteromyidae > Dipodomys > Dipodomys spectabilis. The sequence continues at coordinate 266,092 of NW_024870740.1, forward strand.
AATACCATTGATTTGAAATAGGAATTGGCCAGTGTGGGGAGCTGCACCATATTAAACTTTTAGAGTCTACCTAAAGCAAACACAGTAAGGTCTCCCTAGGCCACAATTTATTGGCAGTTTGTTGCGTAGAGGGCTGACTCAGATTTTTAAGTTAGTGTTAATTATGGAACGATGTCAGAAGGAGCACACTGAATATCTGTAACCCATTTTTTAAAAGCAGGCCAAATTCTTTATCTGGAGGATAACTGATAATTTGGTTGAAAATAATTGAGCAAGTTTGATATGAAGCACAATAAAAAAGGGGTCAGGGCCATTTAAGTTTAAAATTTGGAGATAAATTCATTTAGCCTAAGGCTCTCTTAGCTCTCTCTTATGGCCAAGTCCAAGAGGGGATTTAGGGTTTTGTTGCATGAAAGATTGTATTTGTCTTGTTAAAATTGGTACCGAATAATGGCTCGATATTTTGTTGTAAAGAAACACAAGTTGGTGGGCTCTCTGTCATAGCAGGTGAGGTTTGCCCAGCTATTGTAAAAGGAATATAGAATATAGAGAGAAATTTAGTTTACCACTTTGAAGAAGGAAAAATTGAGGTAAAGAGAATGTCTAATGTGGCATTCCCTAGAATCAGAATGTAATGATTTATCTTGATTGCTAACTTTATTGGGTTAAGAAATGTGTAGGAAGCCGGGCGCCGGTGACTCATGCCTGTAATCCTAGCTACTCAGGAGGCTGAGATGTGAGGATCTCGGTTCAAAGCCAGCCTGGGCAGGAAAGACTGTGAGACTCCATCTCCAATAAACCACTAGAAAACCAGAAATTGCGCTGTGGCTCAAGTGGTAGAGCACTTGCCTTGAGCTGAAGAGCTGAGGGACAGTGCCCAGGTGCAGAGTTCAAGCCCCACGACTGACAAAAAAAAATGTGTAGGATACTGGTGATTCACATCTGTAACCCTAGCTACTCAGAAGGCTGAACTCAGAGGAAGGAAACTCAAAGCTGTCCCAGACAGAATAGTCCTCAAAACTCCCATTTCCAATTAAGCAATATTGCTGGAGTAAAGGTGTGGCTCGAGTGGTAGAACATCAGCAGCGAGCAAGAAAGTTGTGTTGAGAGTGTGAGGCCTTGAGTTCAAGTGAAAAGTAAGAGATGGGTATTTGGAGGACGCAGATCATTGGGGCTGTGTCCTTGGGGCTGTATCTTGCCCTGACCCATTCCTGCATGTTCCTTCTCTGTGTTGGAAATGTCTTGGGATATTGGAGTGTTATATATTAATAAGACACCTGCTTGAAAGGAACTCTTCAAGCAAAGTTTACTTCTGCAGAAGGGTGTACTCCTGACAAGAAAACAAGTGTGCAAGTGCTCTGGGAAAGCAGTCTGTCCAATTTTTATCCCTAACTCTGTTACTGCCCTTCATTCCCATTGGTCAGAGCTTAGAGATTCACAATCTTGCATGATTGGCTAGTTTACCTGAGCACTTAACCTAAAGCAGGGCACCCGACCAAAGCAAGAAGGTGTCAGAAAAACAATTCTTGAGGCTGGGAAGGTGGCTCAGTGGTAGAGCGCTTGCCTTGCATGCATGAGGCCCTGGGTTTGATTCCTCAGCACCACATAAGCAAAAAAGAAAAAAAGCCGGAAGTGGCGGTGTGGCTCAAGTGGTAGAGCGCTAGCCTTGAGCTGAAGAGCTGAGGGATAGCGCCCAGGCCCAGAGTTCAGGCCCCACGACTGGATTCCTCCCCCCCCCCCCCCCCCCCCCCCGCCAAAACCCCCCCCAAAAACCAAAGAAAAACAATTCTTTCTCAGCTGGTGCTTTACCAGTTGAACTATATCTCCAGCCCCTACGCAAACAATTCTTACAACAGGATGTGGCTTAACCAAAACAGCTTCTTTTAAGATGGCAGCTAGCGTTAAAATGGTGGTGCTTATGGCTAGCAACCACTTTAACAGAAAACATTCCTCTAAGTCCTACCTATGCTTCCTGATGCCAGGAGGTACACAGCTATCCTCTGCCACGTTGTCCTATTGCTGAGATTCTGCCAAAGTTCATGGGGCTAAGTGACCATAATCATTGTGAATCAATAAACCAACGCAAATCCTTCCTCTCTTAAGCGGTTCTGCTAGGATTTTGGTTCACAGCTAGAGAAAGTAATTGATTGATAGATTTGAAAGATGATTCACATGCAAGTGATAGTAGCTAGGGAGAGCAGTGAAGGAGCAGGGCACGCAGCATGTGGAAGGGGAGCTAGCTTCATCCTGACTTTGCATAGGAACTCTGGATTATGGGTTGTATTCAAGAACTGTCCTGGTGCTGGGCAAGGGAGAGGAGGCTTTCATATTCCTGTCTTTACCACCCATCACTTAAGGACTATGGGAGAAGGGGAGCAGATTTGGGGGATATGTATTTTCAGAATTCTTACTTCCATGTGTGTAGGCAACACAGATTCTTTTTTTTTCTTTTTTTTTTAATTTTAATTTTAATTTTTTTGTGAACATACTGTACAGAGGGGTTACAATGACATGGGCAAGATAATGAGAACATTTCTTATCAAGCATTGCAGCCTCCTCCTTTGTTTACCCTTCCCATCCCTTCCCAGCCTACCCCCCTCCCCCAATCCCCCCCCCCCCCACCAAAGTTGTAAAGTTCGTTTTAGACATGACAACTTGTACTTCTCATTGTTGCAAGGGGTCCACCTGTATCCTTAAACGACTTGTTTTTCCACATCTCCTCCACAAATTATACCGACATCAAATATAGTGAAAGCAGGGGTTATACTGTGGGGGAGGGGCATACAAAGCAACAAAGAAATAATCTTATAAATGCGTTAGAAACAAATGCATGAAAGAAAAAAACATTAAAATACATATCTAAGGGTTCATTTTCCTAACATCACATTATCTGACCTTTTCTGCTTGACTCATACATATACTAGATATTGCAAATAAGGGAAACCATGGGACTTTCTTTGGGCTTGGCTTACTTCACTTAATATAATTTTTCCCAAGTCTTTCCATTTCCTAACAAATGGGGCAATGTCATTCTTTCTGATGGAGGCATAGAATTCCATTGAGGCAACACAGATTCTTCTTTCACCTTCTATGTGGTATTTGTTTCTCTGTGTCTGCCTTGGAGAGAGATTTCTTAACTTTGTATTCCCAGTGCCTAACAAAATGCCTGGCATGTGCTCCATATATGCTGTTTGTATAAATACCCAATGGCAATATTGCCTAAACAGGAAATTAAGATACCTAGAGTGGTAAAGCATTTGTTCTCATAACTAGATAGATTTAGATAGAATCATTTTTTTGGTGTGCCAGTCCTGGGATTTGAACTCAGGGTTTGAGCACTGTCTCTGGAGCTTCTTTTGCTCAAGGCTAGCACTCTACCACTTGAACCACAGTGCCACTTTTGGCTCTTTCTGTGAATGTGGTACTGAGGAATCAAACCCAGGGCTTCATACATGCTAGGCAAGCACTCTCCCACTAAGCCATATTCCCAGCCCCTTAGATAGAATCTTATACAGTTAATTTAGTAATTATTTTGCTGGCTATGTGAACCCAGCAAAATGACATGGATTTAGACAAGTTTCTAAGATGGGTTAATGGATCAGGGGATCTCTTTATATTTCATTGGGGATCCATTGGGTTCTTCATTTTCTATAAGCTTAGTAGAATTAGGCCTCTTTCACATTCATTTCATATCTTCCAAGGACTTAACAAATCCTTGGTCTGGAGTCAGAAAACCTGATAGTAGAGTTCCTGATCTCTCTGTGGATCAGAAAGCCACAACTATGTTACACTGCAAGAAAAAACATTTTTTTCCTTTCTCTCACCTTTTGCCCCTTGTGTCTTTGAACTTGTCTTTTTATGTGTGGGGGATTACAAGACCTCCTTTCAGTCTAGGCTTGCTGTGACACATGGAAGCTGGGGGCCTTTAAATGGCTGGAAAGGAGCTGTGCTAATATTCAGAAATCCTATGGCCCCAGACTTATCATACACAGAGGGGGAAAGTGGAGACTACTCGTGGTCACTTGGGGGATACTGCCTCACTCTTGAAATGGCCACATTTCCGTGCTGAGGCACAGGGAGTGCTTTATTTCAACTGTGAGCTCCATTCCAGAGGAGTGGACGTGTGGTCTGAGCTGTCATGTTGGGCAGAGAGGGTGGTGTGCAAATACTTAGAAAAGAATCAATGCCTTCTCTGACTTCTAGCTGCCTACCCCACCTTCCAACAGAACCCTCAGGATGGAAAGATACAGAGCCTACAAGCTATTAATGTTGCATAGCTAATTAGTGATTAATGGAACTTTGAAAGGACAAGGAGTTCTATAACAAGATGACGTTTACATTAAAAATGATCCTGGACTAGGGAAATGTACTAGACATGCCATTTATATAAGGAAAGAACACCACTGTCTCCCTCACACAGCCTCTGCTGCTTTTAGAACATAGCTGGGCTTTCTTTGATGGACAGATGATGGATTCATATTCTATCTGTAATGTCATCATCAAAAACCAGATCTCTCTTTCTCTCTGTTCCAGCTGAAAATAAATAGCTTCACTCTGTGGTGAGCTGATCATCTTTTTCATAGATATTGATCACTATCAACTCATTTCAGAAAAAAATGTATTCTCTTTTGAAATTGTCTCCCGCTTGGAAACTTGATAAGCTATACTTATATAAATTTATAAAATTTAATAAAATTGACAGCACTGGTGGCTCATGCCTGTAATGCTAGCTACTCAGGAGGCTGAGAACTGAGAATCACAGCTCTATGCTGGCTGGGCCAGGAAAGTCTGTGAGACTCTGATCTCCAATTAAGCACATAGACACACAGACACAGACACAGACACAGACACACATAGACACACACACACACAGACCCTCCCCCCCCCCCCCCCACGTCAGAAGTAGAGCTGTGGCTCCAGTACTGGAACATTAGCCTTAAGTAACAAACTTCAGGGACAGCTCACAGGCCATGAGTTCAAACCACAGGACCGGCACAAAAAATATAAATTTTAATTTTATAAAATTAAACAGGAAAAAGCTCTTCTAAGTGTACCCAAATTCCTTCCAAGAAAGCCTTACATTGTTTTATTCTGGGGAAAACAGATTGAGACAGAATTCCTTATCTTGTACTATATGATACATGATTAATTTATCCTTCCAGAATTATTCAGTGCATGAGAAGAATATATGTAAAGTGTCTGTATTCCTATTTATTTATTGTTCCAGTGCTGGGACTTGAACTCATGGCTTTGATCTCTCACTTGGCCTTTTTGCTGAAGACTGGTGCACTACTACTTGAGCTGTACCTCTCCTTTTGGCTTTTTGCTCATTACTTGGAGATAAGGGTTTCATGGACTTTCCTGCCCTTGGTGGTTTTGAATCATGATCCTCATATCACAGTCTCTTAAGTAGCCAGCATTACTAGTGGGCAGCATTTGGCTAAGTGTATTTCTAATATGAAAATAAGTCTATTTCTCCTTAATTTGGAGATGATGTAGGCATCGCTGCTTCCTTTTGGCTACTGAAGTAGAATTACCCTTCTGACCCTTTCTAGTTAAATGACTATATGAAATCCTTTTTTGTACGTTTTTTATTGTAAATATGTTGTACAGAGGGGTTACAGTTACATGAGCAAGGTAATGAGTACATTTCCCAATGAGCATTGTTGTCTCCTCCTTTGTTTTCCCCCTACCATCCCTTCCCGCCCACCTCTACAATTCCCCTCTTCCCCTTCCCCACCGAGGTTGTAAAGTTCATTTTCAACATAGTGTTTTGTACTATATGACATCCTTGAACCAATGCAATAGAATGAGAAGAGTCTTGTGCCATTTCTGTGTTGAAGGATTTAAGAGGAGGTACTTAATTCTCTTTTTTTCTCCCCTTCCTCTCACATTATGATTATGATGCCTACTGATGGGTACAGTATATTTGCAGTCTCTTTTCTTTACAAGCAAGCTACACTGAATGGCCCTGTACATAGGTTGTCTTATGTCTTCATCCTTTTAATTCTTCTTCAAAAAGATGTTTTTGGACTGGCTATTTTGCAGCAGTTTTCTGTCTGTGTTGGCTAAGATAGCCTTTCCTTTCTTTTAGACAAGAAGAACAGGCCACTTTATCTCCCTGGCTCACTGACAGGTTGTTCTTCCGCATAAGACATGATAATTGACATCTTGTGTATCTCCCTAGTTCCCCTTGGAATTGTATCTGATCTACAGAACTAGTTCTTAATCAGGAAGATTGGCTTTGCCCACCAGTAGGTGCCATCTACGTTACAGAGTCTTTGCTCTGCCGCTTGCTGAGAGATTTGTAATCATGAGCACTCTCTCACAGAAGTTTCCTGTGTCCTGTTTGGTGTTCCAGGCATCTGTCATTTCCTCCTCAGATTTGTATTCTGGGCTTACACATGTCTTCTACTTTCATCGAGGATGTGGCTTGATTTGTGTTTCCTGTTGTGTTTTCTTTGGTGTGACTTCTAAGAGAAGAAGGAGACAGTGATGGCTTTGTGATGTCATTTCAAAACCAGAGGTTTCCTCTAACTTGAAAACATGCTACCTTGTCAGCTGAAATGGATTATTTTTAAATGCCTGCTAAAGCTAAAAATTCACAGAACCCAATTTCGGATTACTTTTATCAATATGAAAATTGCAAATTTCTAATAAAGAGACCATAGAAGCTCAGCTATATCTTATGGTTCAACCTAATACTTCAAGAGTCTACCTCCCAGGAAACACCTGGATTCTGAAACATAAAACATGTGGTGACTAAAGCCTTCTACCTCACCTGGAACCGTTCTGCTGTGTGTGTGTATGTGTGTGTGTGTGTGTGTGTGTGTGTGTGTGCACCTGTGCGTGTGCATGATTGCGCGCTGGTACTGGGGCTTGAACTCAGGGCTAGGGTGCTGTCACTTAGCTTTTTAAAATTTTTTTTTGTCACTTAGCTTTTTTGCTCAAAATGGATGTTCTACCACTTGAGCCACGGTTATACTTAACTTTTTTTTTTTTTTTGGTGGTTTAATTGTAGATAAGAGTCTCACGAACTTTCTGGTGCAGACTGGCTTTAGACTAAGATCCTCAGATCTCAGCCTCATGAGTAGCTGGGATTGTGTCAGTCACCAGAGCCCAGGCTCCCCTGGGACTATTTTGACTGGCATAATGGCCTTTTATTTGAAGGTCTAGACCTTCAAAATAGAGGTTAGACTATACATTCTGTGTTTTTTATGCTATCGTTCACATTTCCTTTGATTTCACTTAAGACTCATGGTCACATATTTTATAGACAGCTTGTAAATTATTTGTTTTGGAGCAGTAGTGTTTCCTAAGTCAGTTCGTGTACTTCACTAGAAATAATTAAACCACAAACCCTGGAATCGCTGGGCGGTGGTGGCTCAAGCCTATAATCCTCGCTACTCAGGAGGCTGAGATCTGAGGATCATGGTTCAAAGCCAGCCCAGGCTGGAAAGCCCATGAGACTCTTATTTCCAATAAACCACCAGAAAGCTGGAAGTGGCGCTGTGGCTCAAGTGGATGAGCACTCACTTTGAGCTCAGGGACAGCGCCCAGGCCCAGAGTTCAAGCCCCATGACCGAACCAAAAAACAAACAAACAAAAAGCCAAAAAAACCCCCAAACCCTCCAGTAACCCTGGTATCATGCATTTGAGGCTGGGGCTTGCAGGGAAACTTTTCTTGGTGTGACCCATGTTGTCTTTTGGGTCACTATTTTTTTTTAAAGAAAGTTGCTTTTTCAGTCCACATCCAAGACAAATGTCTCAACATTGTGGGTACAGCTGCAACCAGACATTCTTAAATCATTAGAGCAGACAGAGTCAGACGAGTCCATAATGAACTTCCATGAGATTAGTGGGCTTCCTGAGATTGTATATTCTAGAAAGACTGGAGTAGCTTTAATTCAATAGTTAGTTATTTTGTCCTTGAACAAATGAACTCTTAGCACTGGCGCCCTCAAACATTTAAGAAAAGAATACAAATCTATTCACTGGGGGTAGTTAAGGAGAAGGGGCATCATGGCATTACCTTTACTCAACTCCAGATCCTAAGCACCACAGTGTACCTGAGTTTACATCAGTAGTGCCATGTCAGATGTCTGAGCTCCACTTATAGTCCCTCAGTATCTCTGCTGTAGATGGACAACTGTTATCTTTCTCTCTTTCTTTCTCTTTCTCCCCTTCCTTACTGCCCTCCCTCCCTCCCTCGCTCCCTCCTTCCTTCCTTCCTTCCTTGCTCTCTCCCTCCCCCTCCCTCTTTCTTTCTTCTTTTGTGCTGGTACTAGGGCTTGAACTCAGGGGCTAGCACTCTTCCCTTGGTTTTTCTGCTCAAGGCTGGTGGTCTACCACTTGAACCACAGCTCCATTTTGAAGAACTGCTTCTTACTAGAAGCATCTGTAGCTATCTGTGGACTATAAGAGCATTTTTTTTATTAGATTCTTTTTTAAAAAATAAGTTTTTTATTGTGAAAATACTGTACAAAGGGGTTACATTTACACGAACAAGGTAATGAGTACATTTCTTATCAAACATTGTTGTCTCCTCCTTTGTATTTCTCCTACCATCCCTGCCCTCCCATCTCTTCCAAGAAATTCCCGACTTTCTTTTTTTTTTTTTTAATTTAATTTTATTTTATTTGAGAACATACTGTACAGAGGGGTTACAATTACATGGGCAGGATAATGCATACATTTCTTACCAAGCATTGCAGCCTCCTCCTTTGTTTACCCTTCACCTCCCTTCCCAGGCTCCCCCCTCCCCCCCACCCAATCATACCCCCCTTCCCCCCCCACACCGACATTGTAAAGCTGGTTTTGACATGACATTTTGTACTTCTTATTGTTGCAACAGGTCCACCTGAATCTTTAAACGACTTGTTTGTCCCCATCTCCTCCACATGTTATAGTGACATCAAATATAGTGAAAGCGGGGGTTACACTGTGGGGGAGGGACATACAAAGCAACAAAGAAATAATCTTATAAATGCGTTAGAAACACATGCATGAAAGAAACAAAAACATTAAAAAACATATTTAAGGGTTCGTTTTCCTAACATCACATTATCTGACCTTTTCCGCTGGACTCATACCTATACTAGATATTGCAAATAAGGGAAACCATGGGACCTATGTTTCTTTGGGCCTGGCTTACTTCACTTAATATAATTTTTTCCAAGCCTTTCCATTTCCTAACAAATGGAGCAATGTCATTCTTTCTGATGGAGGCATAGAATTCCATTGTGTATATATACCACATTTTCTTGATCCATTCATCTACTGAGGGGCATCTGGGTTGGTTCCATATCTTAGCTATGGTAAATAATGCTGCAATAAACATAGTTGTGCTGGTAGCTTTAGTGTGGTCTTTTTTGCAGACATTAGGGTAAATGCCCAAAAGTGGGATTGCTGGGTCATAGGGGAGTTCTATGTGAAGTCTTTTGAGGAACCTCCATACTGCTTTCCAAAGTGGTTGAACAAGTTTACATTCCCACCAACAATGAAGTAAGGTTCCTTTCTGTCCACATCCCCTCCAGCATCTGTTGTTGTTAGAGTTCTTGATTTTTGCTGTTCTAACTGGAGTGAGGTGATATCTCAATGTTGTTTTGATTTGCATTTCTTTTATGGCTAGGGATGTTGAACATTTCTTCATGTGTATATTGGCCATCCTTCTTTCTTCTTCAGAGAAGCTTCTCTTTAAGTCTTTTGCCAAATTCCCGACTTTCTAAATGGAACTGAGCTGCAATTACCCATGGACAGCCCCCTATTTTTGATTCCTTTTCTTCTCAGTCCTGCTTCTGTACTCCTTTACACTGTTTTCTGGGTTCGCTTCTCAAACTCCTCATTCTCACTCAGTCCTTGCCTTAGACTCTTCTCCCAGGAGATTCTTACCTAAGTCACTTGGTTTTAGGAGCAGATCTAGGGAGCAAGTTCTTACCTGCAGATAGATCATTCTCTCTGGCCAGATGGCAACATGGGCTGCATTGCTAGGGTTCCCAGGGTGCCCATAACCTCTGGAGTCCTGTGGCACTCACTCACACTGAGGTGCAGGAAGAAGGGAGGCGTTGGCTTGTACAACAGTCCTAGTGTTGAAATGTAGGCAATGGTGATTAGCATACTGTAGAACTGTTTGGCTGGTGTTAATGGTCATGGAAACCCTAGAGGAAGAAAATGACACATTCTGACTAGCCAACTATGAACTCAGGGCACAGTGTAAAAACTTGAAGGCCATTAAGGCAGTCTTTTTTTTTGAAATGTATAGAGAGTTTACAGTTATGTAAGTAAGATAATGAGTACATTTCTTGTAAACGTGTTACCTACTCCCTGGTTTTCTCCTATTTTCCCTTCCCCAACTCCCCTCCCTCCAAGTTATAAAGTTCATTTCCAGTATAGTGTCCTGTGAGTATCACTGTTGCATTGGTTCACCCTTTGTCCTTTGACTCACCATTTTGTTATTCCCCTTTCCTTCCTCAAATCAGATAAATGTATATACAAGGCACAGGGTACCAAAATAAAAACAAAAAACAAAAAACATGAGACAACAGGGGAGGAACCAAAGGGGGAAAAACCCCCGAAGGAATATACAAATAGGGCTGGGAAGGTGGCTCAGTGGTAGAGCACTCGCCTTACATGCCTGAGGCCCTGGGTTCGATTCCTCAGCACCACATAAGAAAAAAGCCGGAAGTGGCGCTGTGGCTCAAGTGGTAGAGCGCTAACCTTGAGCTGAAGAGCTGAGGGATAGCGCCCAGGCCCAGAGTTCAGGCCCCATGACCAGACCAAAAAAAAAAAAAAAAGAATATAGAAATAACTTCACCCAGTATATTAAAAAAACCCCAAAGAAACCCCTCTTGTTTCGATATCTTGGAGTTTATTTCTATTAGTATCAGTTTATATGGTCTTATATATCCTTATCTATATCTCTCTCTATATATAGCTATTGTGATTCTTTGCTAGGACTATCCTAGAAAACATGTACTAATTATTACAAATGAATGGAACCATAGAGCCTATATTTCTTTGGGTCTGCTTACTTCACTTAATATGATTTTTTTCCCAAGTCTTTCCATTTCCTTATGGAGAGATGTCATTCTTTCTGATGGAAGTATAGAATTCCATTGTGTATATATGTCACATTTTCTTGAACCATTAATCTACTGAGAGGCATCTGTGTTGGTTCCATAGTTTAGCTATGGTAAATAATGCTGCAGTGAACTAGTTTACATTTCCACCAACCATGTAGTAGCATTCCCTGCCAGCACTGTTATTATTTGTTTTTTTGATTATGGCAATTCTAACTGGGGTGAGGTGGAATCTCAATGTAGTTTTGATGTGCATTTCTTTTATGGATAAAGTTATTGAACATTTCTTCATATGTCTACTGGCTATTCTTTTTTTAATTTTTAATTTATTTTTTGAATATTTTTTATTGGGAAAATACTGTACAGAGGGGTTACAATTACATGGGCAAGATAATGAGTGCATTTCTTATCAAGCATTGTAGCCTCCTCCTTTGTTTCCCCTTCCCATCCCTTCCCATCCTCCCACAAACCCCCCACCCAATCCTCCACCCCCACCAAAGTTGTAAAGTTCATTTTCGACATAACGACTGGTATATCTCATTGTTGCAATGGGTCCACCTGTATCCCTATTTAAACGATTTGTTTTTCCCCTTATCCTCCACAAATTAAACTGACATCAAATACAGTGAAAGCAGGGGTTACACCGTGGGGGAGGGACATACAAAGCAACAAAGAAATCATCTTATAAATGTGTTAGAAACAATTGCATGAAAGAAAAAAAAACATTTGAATACATATCTTAGGGTTCATTTCCCTAACATCAACTTATCTGACCTTTTCTGCCTGACTCAGACATATACTAGTTATTGCAAATAAGGGAAACCATGGACCTATGTTTCTTTGGGCCTGGCTTACTTCACTTAATATAATTTTTTCCAAGCCTTTCCATTTCCTAACAAATGGAGCAATGTCATTCTTTCTGATGGAGGCATAGAATTCCATTGTGTATATATACCACATTTTCTCGATCCATTCATCTACTGAGGGGCATCTGGGTTGGTTCCATATCTTAGCTATGGTAAATAATGCTGCAATAAACATAGTCGTGCTGGTAGCTTTAGTGTGGTCTTGTTTATGAACATTTGGGTAAATGCCCAAAGGTGGGATTGCCGGGACATAGGGGAGCTCTATGTGGAGTTGAGGAAACTCCATACTGCTTTCCAAAGTGGTTGAACAAGTTTATACTCCCACCAACAATGAAGTAAGGTTCCATTCTGTCCACATCCCCTCCAGCATCTGTTGTTATTAGAGTTCTTGATTATAGCCATTCTAACTGGGGGTGAGGTGGTATCTCAATGTTGTTTTGATTTGCATTTCTTTTATGGCTAGAGAGGTTGAGCATTTCTTCATGTGTGTATTGGCCATCCTTCTTTCCTCTTCAGAGGAGTTTCTCTTTAAGTCTTTAGCCCACTTATTTATTGGGCAGTGGTTTCTTTGAAGATTTGTTATTGGGGGATTTAATTTTTTGAGTTCCAGGATATTTTAGATATGAGACCTTGTCTGTTGTATGGCTAGTGAAGATCTTCTCCCAATCCATGGGCTTTCTATTGATCTTTCTAGCTATGTCCTTTTCCATGCAGAAGCTCTGCAACTTCATGCAATCCCATTTGTCCAACCTTTCTTTGATTTGTTGTGTTTCTGGGTCTCTATGAAGAAAATTTTGGCCTGTGCCAAGGAGACCTAGGGTTTCTCCTATTCCATCCTGTAATGTTTTCAGAGTGTCTGCTTTAACTCCAAGGTATTTGATCCATTTGGAGTTGATTCTGGTGCAGGGTGATATAGAAGGATCTAGCTTTAGTTTTCTACAAGTAGTTAACCAATTTTGCCAGCACCATTTACTGAAGAGGCTGTCTTTCTTCCATTCTATTTTTTAGCTCCCTTATCGAAGATTAGATGGCTATAGTTCTGTGGGTTCATTTCTGGGTTTTCAGTTCTATTCCATTGGTTCTGAGGGCTGTACTGGCTATTCTTATTTCTTCTTCAGAGAAGTTTTTCTTTAAGTCTTTAGCCCACTTACTAATGGGGTGGTTGTTTCTTTGAGGATTTGTTATTGGGGGGTTTGATTTTCTCAGCTCTAGGTGTATCTCTATCTATCTATCTATCTATCTATCTATCTATCTATCTATCTATCTATCTATCTATCTATCTATCTACACCTAGAGCTATATTGTCGGTTGTGGGGATTTAACTCTGGGCTTGGGCACTGTCCCTGTGCTCTTCAGCTCAAGGCGAGTGCTCTACCACTTGAGCTACAGCACCACTTCTGATTTTCTAGTGGTCTAATGGAGATAAGAGTCTCATGGACTTTCCTGCCTGGGCTGGCTTTGAACTGTGATCCTCAGATCTCGCCTCCTGAATAGCTAGGATTACAGGTGTGAGCCACCAGTGCCCAGCTCTAGGTATATTTTTGATATGAAGCTGTGGTCTGTTGTATAGTTAGTGAAGATCTTCTCCAAAATCTGTGGGCTTTCTATTAATCTTCTAGGTATATCCTTTGCCATGCAGAAGCTCTGCAGTTTAATGCAATCCCATTTGTCCAGTCCTTCTTTGATTTGTTGTGTTTTTGGATCTTCATTTAGGAAGTGTTGACCTGTACCAAGAAGCCCTAGCGAATCCCCCATCCCTTCCTGTAATATGTCAGGGTATCTGCTCTTACCTCAAGGTCTTTGATCCATTTGGAGTAGATTCTGGTGCAGAGTGATAGAGTAGTCTTTAAGTAAGTCTTATCTTCCAAGCAGGAAGATAGACTATGCTGAAAGTCAGGAATAAGATACGGTTGTATGGTGGGTGCTGGTGGCTCATGCCTATAATCCTAGGTAGTGCTAAGGGGGCTGAGATCTGAGAACCATGGCTCAAAGCCAGCCTGGGCAAGAAAGTCCCTGACACTCTTATCTCTAATAAACTACTCCAAAAAAGCCAGAAGTGGTGCTGTGTCTCAAGTGGTAGAAAGCTAGAGCACAAAGAGACTCAGAGACAGCACTCAGGCCCAGAGTTCAAGCCCCAGGACCAGCCAAAAAAAAAAAAGAAAGAAAGAAAGAAAAAAAGACAAAAGATATGGTTGTGATGGTTTCAAAGGAGGTTGAACCAACAATCCTGGGAAGTCTCCTGTGCTGGAAGAGGACCCTTTTAGGGAAGTGGGGGATCCCTGAGCCTTTCAGTGGGGATGTTTACATTTTTTGGTGCCAGTAATGGAGCCTGAACTCAAAGCCTGGGCACTATCCCTCAGGTTTTTTTTTTTTTTCCACTAAAGGATGGTGTTCTATTAATTGTGCTGCAGTTCCATTCTAGTGGTGGGGGTTTGTGCATCTGCCTTAAGATGCTCTGACAGCAGTAATGGAGAACAGCTTTCTGCTGACTGGTGTACATATGTTTCCAAGAGCTGCCATACCATTTTAGTACACTTTGGGAGTCCAGAAGTTCAGTGTCATCAGGGTTGTTTGTGTCTTGGGGCTCTGCAGGAGAATCTGTTTCATGGGTGTCTCTCCAGATGTATCATTTCATTCATTTGTGTTCAGATGACATTCTCGCTCTGTGTTCGCCTAGCTTTGCTTTGCTTTGCTTTCCTTTTCTTTTTCCTTCCTCCCTCCTTTTCTTCCTCCCCCTCTCTCCTTCCTTCCTTCCTTCCTTCCTTCCTTCCTTCCTTCCTTCTTTCTTTCTTTCTTTCTTTCTTTCTTTCTTTCTTTCTTTCTTTCTTTCTTTCTTTCTTTCTTTCTTTCTTTCTTTCTTTCTTTCTTTCTTTCTTTCCTTGTTTTGAGGAAGGTCATACAGGGACTTGAACTCAGTACCTCACTTCTCATTTTGCTTTCTTTGCACAAGGATGGCACTCTACCACTTGATATTTTGTTAATTGTGAAAGGTCAGAGTATTTGAGGCAGTGACCATTTGTTGCTTGTTTCAGAGCAGAGCAACAAGTGGTGCTAAACCACCTGGTTTTGTGCCCTTATAATACCTGCAAATCCTTAGCTTGGGGCTCTCCTCCTGGGCTCTGCTGTGTCAGGGTGAAGGACAAGGCCCGAGCTGCAGCCCATTTAAATAAAACAGCTGTAGAGTCTGACTCTTGGTGGTCTTCTTGGTAGGGATCCTGCGACCTTGGCATAACATATTAGTGGGGGCTCATCCGGGATCCCCCCAAAGACCCCCGAGACCTCAGACTCCAAAGGTAAAACAGTGCTGTCTTTGTTAATTTGTCTTGTTCTGTCATTTGTCTGTTTTACTTTCGTTTTCCGTTGTGAGGACAGCCGCTCCGATTCGTAAAGGGTTGTCGAAGCGGACGTGCTTGTACGACAACCCTGGAGGAACTGGGAGATGTCCCAGATCCTCTTGTGGGGTAGGGGTAATCCTGCCATGTGGAGCGGAGGTCTTTGGAACCCGCCGTGTGGGGTGGGGTTCCTTGGAACCCCGTTGTGTGAAGCTTGTTTTTGTAACTGTCAGGCCTACTTGTGTTTTGTTTGTACTGTTTATTGTTTTTTTTTTTTTTTAACTGTACGACTGATGGGACTGGAAACCATGGGCACCACTCCATCTAGCTCCCTAGACTTACAAAAAGAAACTGAGAAAGAGGAAAAGAAAAGGTACCCCCCCCCCCCCCCCCCCCCCGTTTTTCAGGGAGATAACTTGGAAGAAGAAATGTTTCCTCCCCCATACTCCCCTTCCCAGGTTCCTTTTGCAGAACCTGAGAATGATCAAGAGGAGGAGGGAGCTATAGAACCCTTAGCACCTGCCCTTAAAGTTTCTGAGGGGACAGTCACTAGACGAGCCGTGGTATCAACCTCCCTTCTTTTTTTTTTTTTTTCTTCTTCCAATTTTTTTTTTTATTTTAATTTTTTGTGAACATACTTACAGAGGGGTTACAATTACATGGGCAAGATAATGAGTACATTTCTTATCAAGCATTGCAGCCTCCTCCTTTGTTTACCCTTCACATCCCTTCCTAGCCTCCCCCCGCCCCCCCCAATCCCCCCCCCTGCACCAAAGTTGTAAAGTTCCTTTTCAACATGACAACTTGTACTTCTCATAGTTGCAACGGGTCCACCTGTATCCTTAAACGACTTGTTTTTCCCCATCTCCTCCACAAATTATACTGACATCAAATATAGTGAAAGCAGGTGTTATACTGTGGGGGGAGGGACATACAAAGCAACAAAGAAATAATCTTATAAATGCATTAGAAACAAATGCATGAAAGAAAAAAACATTAAAATACATATCTAAGGGTTCATTTTCCTAACATCACATTATCTGACTTTTTCTGCTTGACTCATATATACTAGATATTGCAAATAAGGGAAACCATGGGACCTATGTTTCTTTGGGCTTGGCTTACTTCACTTAATATAATTTTTTCCAAGCCTTTCCATTTCCTAACAAATGGGGAAATGTCATTCTTTCTGATGGAGGCATAGAATTCCATTGTGTATTCTAATGCAGCTGTTTTTCCCTTACGCACTGTGGGTCCTGTGGATGCAGATGGTCAAGAGCAACTCCAATATTGGCCATTTTCTACTAGTGATCTATACAATTGGAGCACAGAAAATGCCCCCTTTTCTGAGAAACCCCAGGATTTAATTCGTTTGCTTGAAACTATTCTCTTTACTCATCAGCCCACTTGGGATGATTGCAGTCAGCTTTTACAGGTCCTTTTTTACCACCGAAGAGAGAGACCGTATCTGAGGTGGCCCGGAAACATATCCCTGGCTCCACAGGAGCGCCCATCACGGATCCTGCCCTGATCGCTGCCTATTCTCCTGAGATCCGACCAACATGGGACTACAATCTGGTTGAAGGTAGGGAGCGACTCCTCGTCTACCGCCAGGCTCTGTTGGCAGGTCTCAAGGTGGCGGCTCGCCGACCTACTAATATGGCCAAGGTTTATGATGTTAGACAGGGAGGAAGTGAAAGTCTGGCAGCATATCTTGAGCAGCTCATGGAAGCTTTTAGTCAATATACCCCATATGATCTTGAGACCCAGGAGTCCGCTCAGATGATTATGTTTGCCTATATAAATCAAGCTGCACCAGACATTAAGCAAAAGTTGCAGGCTCTAGACAGACTTGGTTAAAAGTCTATTAGGGATCTAGTAGCCATGGCGGAAAAGGTTTACAATAAGAGAAAGACAGAGGAGCAAAGACAGGAAAGGAAGGACAGAGAACATAAAATTGAGCTTGAAAAGAGAGACCAGGCCAAGGAAAAGAGGCCAGACTTGGACTCGCCACTATCACACGTCGAGAATAACTCGTTCACAGACGGCAGCAGTTTTTCATTCGAGATGGAAAAAGGTACGCGGGCGCAGCAGTCACCACAGACACTGAGATAGCGTGAGCAGAAGCACTCCCCCAGGGAACGTCTGCACAAAGAGCAGAGCTAGTGGCACTAACAAAAGCCGTACAGATGGGAAAAGGGAAGAGCCAAAACATGTACATGGACAGTCGGTATGCTTTTGCCATTGTGCATGTCCATGGAGCCATTTACCAAGAGAGGGGGCTGCTGACAGCTGAGGGAAAGACTATTAAAAACAAACAAGAAATTTTAAGCCTCATCTGGGCCATATGGGAACCAGCAAATATTGCCATTATGCACTGCCCTGGCCATCAAAAGGGAACTGATTCTATAACCAAAGGAAATAACTTGGCTGATCAGGCAGCTAAGGAGGCGGCCCTCCAGCCCAGAGCGGAAGTACTGACTCTAGTAGACCCAGGGCCAGGAGCTTTGGCTCTGAGCCTCAGCACTCCCAAGAAGATTTGGAGTGGATAAAGAAAATTTCCATGGGCTGGGAAGGTGGCTCAGTGGTAGAGTGCTTGCCTTGCATACATGAGGCCCTGGGTTTGATTCCTCAGCACCACATAAGCAGAAAAAGCCAGAAGTGGCGCTGTGGCTCAAGTGGTAGAGCACTAGCCTTGAGCTGAAGAGCTGAGGGACAGTGCCCAGGCCCAGAGTTCAGGCCCCACGACCGGACCAAAAAAAAAAAAAAAAAAAAAAGAAAATTTCCATGGCCTATAAACCCCCGGACAGAGAAGGAAACAAAGAAAATTGTAAAGCCTGTCAGCTCACCAATGCCCCCAATCAACCGGTTATAAAAGGAGCTCGCCTCCGTGGAGATAGGCCAGGTGTGTATTGGGAAGTAGACTTCACAGAAATTAAAACTGGATATAAATATTTGCTAGTTTTTGTAGACACCTTTTCAGGATGGGTTGGAGCCTACCCAACAAAGCATGAGACTGCGAACGTCGTGGCTAAGAAGATCCTGGAAGAAATTCTACCCAGGTATGGCTTCCCATCCACCATTGGGTCGGACAATGGACCCAAAAGTAAGTCAGGGAATAGCGGCGGCACTGGGGATGGATTGGAAATTGCACTGTGCTTATAGACCCCAGAGTTCAGGGCAGGTAGAAAGAATGAATCGGACTCTAAAAGAGACCTTAACTAAATTGGCCTTGGAGACTGGCGCAGACTGGGTATCACTCCTTCCTTTTGCCCTATTACAGCTGGTGCATAAGAGTATATGGCCCTAGCTTAGAGCATTATTTGATTCTGCTTCTATTCCTACCCCCCCCCCCCCCCCCCCCGCCATTTGTTTAAACCAGGGGACTGGGTGTTTGTTCGAAGGCACAACTTGAGATCTCTGGAAACACAAGAGAAGGGACCTTACATAGTGCTACTGGTTACACCCACTGCCCTTAAGGTAGACAGCATTGCTGCTTGGATCCACTGCTCCCATGCCAGACCAGCTGACCCCTTTGCCCTGGACGACCATGGGGAAACATGGGAAGTCTCCAAGCATCCTACCCAACCACTCCGCATATGCCTCAAGAAAAGAAAAATAAACTGATTGTTATTGGTATTGTTGTTTAATAATATGGCTAAGGTCAGGAAGGGACTATACCCGTTCAAGATCAGAAGCTGTTGGAGTTTAGTTTTGGGCCAGAGCCACAAGATTGTGGCTCAGGACCTTAAGTCAAGGGGCGGGGGGAAATGAAAGGTTAGAGTATTTGAGGCAGTGACCATTTGTTGCTTGTTTCAGAGCAGAGCAACACGTGGTGCTAAACCACCTGGTTGTGTGCCCTTATAAGACCTGCAAATCCTTAGCTCAGGGCTCTCCTCCTGGGCTCCGCTGTGTCGGAGTGTAGGACGAGGCCCGAGCTGCAGCCCGTTTAAATAAAACAGCTGTAGAGTCTGACTCTTGGTGGTCTTCTTGGTGGGGATTCTGCGACCTTGGCATAACAATTGGAGTTAGGGTCTCATGGACTTTTCTGATGATCCACAGATCTCAGCCGCCCTAGTAGTTAGGATTAGTAGCTAATGCCTACTAGTACCTGTCCTCCTCCTCCTCCTCCTCCTCCTCCTCCTCCTCCTCCTCCTCCTCTTCCTCCTCCTCCTCCTCCTCTTCTTCTTCTTCTTCTTCTTCTTCTTCTTCTTCTTCTTCCCCTCTTCCTCCTCCTCCTTCTCCTTCTTCCTCTTCTTTCTTCTTCTGGACACCAATAGGACCCACCATATTCCAGAATGACCTTAACTTACATTTGCTAAGAGACTATTTCCAAATAAGGAATCAGGTCCTGCACTGTTAGGGCTTCAATATATCTGAATTTATTATTTATCTATTATTATTTTATTAAAACTTAAAAGTTATTTTTTCAGAGAGAATCTCACTCTGTGGCCTAAGTTGGCTTGGAATTAATGATCCTCTTACCTCAACTTATTATGTAACACCACTCCAGACTTTTATTTTTTTAATTTATTTTTATTTATTTTTTGTTGAGAAAATTTTTTATTTTTCATATGAAATTTGTAGCTTTAATTTATTAGAAAAGTTGAACTTTATTTTTTTTTAATTTTATTTTATTTTAGTTGAGAACATACTGTACAGAGGGGTTACAATTACATGGGCAGGATAATGCATACATTTCTTACCAAGCATTGCAGCCTCCTCCTTTGTTTACCCTTCACCTCCCTTCCCAGCCTCCCCCCTCTCCTCCACCCAATCCTTCCCTCCCCCCCCACACACCGACATTGTAAAGCTCGTTTTTGACATGACATTTTGTACTTCTCATTGTTGCAACAGGTCCACCTGAATCCTTAAACGACTTGTTTGTCCCCATCTCCTCCACAAGTTATATTGACATCAAATATAGTGAAAGTGGGGGTTACACTGTGGGGGAGGGACATACATATTTTTATTTTTTTATTGTGAAAATACTGTACAGAAGGGTTACAATTACATGGGCAAGATGAATACATTTCTTATCAAGCATTGTAGCCTCCTCCTTTGTTTCCCCTTCCCATCCCTTCCCATCCTCTCTCCCCCCCCCGCCCCCCCCCCCGCTTCCCCCCATCCCAGACTTTTATTTTTTTGGAATTAATTTTTATTTTCAGTGTACATGTTTATGGGGCACAATGTGATAATTTGGTATTCATGTATAATGTAGAATGACTGAATCAGGGTAGTTAGCATCTCTGTCTTAACCATTAACATTTTTTATGATTAAAATGTAACAATTGCACATGTTTATGGGGTACCATGTGATAGATCAATAAATGTGTATAAAGTAGTATACTGATCAGATCAGTATAACTAATGTTTCCATTGCTTTGTATGTGGAGCCTTTGAAATCCTCTCAATCATAACATATAGCTTACTGTGAACTACAGCTATTCTACTGTGCTACAGAATAATTAAAAAAAAGGGTAACTAACTCAGTTAACCTAACTCAATGTTTTTTTGAGAAGGCATGGTTCAACTTACCATATGTAAAGAAAATGTAAGTTGCAAGTTCATCAAATGATACTTGTCTTCCTTAAATCTGCCTCTCCTTTTTGCTTCTAGATTTTGTTTCAGCATGGTCAAAGTAGGGAAAACTTCTTTGTTATATCCATCTTGAGTGTGTGGACCAGGGGAGTTGTAATATATGACTGATCAGGAAGGTAGGTGATATGGAGGCAGGATTTATTACATTGGTCAAGGCACTTAGAACTGAAATGGGCCCTTGAAGCTTGGAAAGAATGCTGGCATCCAGTAAATAGGTGATTGCACTACAGTCATCTTGATAGGTTATTGAAGAAAGATAAGAGGTCCAGAAAGCTGGGCCTATCAGAACAAGAGTTTGAGAAGGGATGAGACATAACTGCTCAGAAACATTTCCCTGTATTTCTTTAAATTTTTATGGTTGTCATAAAGATGATGTATAGAGGGGCTACAGTCACCTAAGTCAGGTAAAGAGCACATTTCTTTTTGGACAATGTTATCCCTTCCCCTCGTTCTCTCCCAGTTTCATTTCTCTTCATTTTACTGAAGTATTTCTTCAATTCATTATTGTGAAAGATTAGAAACAATGCCAAGACAAGTTGTAATTGGAGTTGTGCATTATTTAAAACTATCTTTATGGAAACTGGAACGCTCTGTTCTGTCTTATAAGTCCTGGCTGGGGTGGGGTGAGGGTTTATTTCAAAGAATTGAGATCTTTCAGCTTTTTTAAAAGATGGTTTAGAGTCACAGAAAAAGCTTTATAAAGTTATTTTATTTTGTGCCAGTCCTGTGGTTTGAACTCAGGGTGTTATCTCTGAGTATTTTTACTCAAGGCTAGTGCTCTACCAATGGAGCCACAGCTCCACTTCTTGCTTTTTGGGAGTTAATTGAAGGTAAGAAGTCTCAGGGACCTTCCTGCCTGGGCTGGCATTGAACCTCTACCTCAGATCTTAGCCTGCTGAGTAGCTAGGATTACAGGCCTGAGCTACCGAAGCCTGCTCTGTAAAGTTCTTTAGCAAAGAATTTATCATCTGAAGTCTTAGGCTTTCTCTCTTATCTACCATCTTGTGACCAGAGAAATGGCTCATGATGTATTCTAATGCTTATTAGGAGCTGCCTGGTCAATCAAGCATACATTTCCTTGGGCTCACAGCCACAAAATTCTCTTTCCATGCATACATTCTTTGCATTTTCTTTCCATCCCTTCCTTTTCCTCCCTCCCTCTGTTCCTGCAACTCTAGACTCCTTCCCTCCCCCTTTCCCTCCCACCACTTCTTCTCTTTTGGTTTCTGGGTTTTAAAATGTGATCCTTCCTTCCTTCTTTCTTTCCTTCCTTCCTTCCTTCCTTCTTCCTTCCTCCCTCCCTCCTCCTCTCCCCCCCCCCCCACCTTCCCTGCCCCTGCCAGTTCTGGGGCTTGAACTCAGGGCCAGGGCATTGTCCCTGAGCTTCTTTTGCTCAAGGCTAGCACTCTACCACTTGAGTCTCAACACCACTTCCAGTTTTTTCTGTTTATGTGGTACTGAGGAATTGAATCCAGGACTTCATGCATGCTAGGCAAGCACTCTACCACTTAGCCACATTCCCAGGCCTAAAATGTGATATTTTTCCATCTCAGTCTCCTGCATAGCTTAGATGACAAGTGTGTACCATCATACCCAGCTACTGGTTGAGATGAGGCCTTGTGAACTTTTTGTTTGGGCTTGTGCTGAACTGTGTCTTCCTGATCTCTGTCTCCTAGCAGCTAGTATGAGCCACCACACCAGGCAATATCCCCCCAGTATTTTCAAATGCCTTTCAACTTCCCTCCCCTAATTCTGTCTTGAAAGCATCTATTTAGCTTTTATCACATATGCAGATGCATTTATTAAAAAGTTAATTATATTCTGAGCTCTCTTAAGTGTTGGATTTTTGTAATTCTCTGCAGAGAATCCTATTCTGCAAGAACAAATGAGCCAAAAGCCCTATTCGTCTTCCAACTGTGACATAGAATCTTTAGTCACGGCATGTGAGGTAGTTGTCTTGGAAGCTGAAACAAGCCCCTACTGTGAGAGCAGAAAAGATGCTGCTTTTAACACAGCCGAGTCTCCGATGGGAAATACAAGAACAAATTAATTGAACAACTGATTCAGCAACTGGTGGAGTTTTACACTTTCTCAACACGGCCATCCATTTCCACACAAACATCACAGACCATGTTTTTTGTATTTGGAACAAGACAGGTGTAATCTATTGTGTGCAGAG
Organism: Dipodomys spectabilis; assembly: GCF_019054845.1. NCBI lineage: Eukaryota > Metazoa > Chordata > Mammalia > Rodentia > Heteromyidae > Dipodomys > Dipodomys spectabilis. Next base: position 289,148 of record NW_024870740.1, read on the forward strand.
CTCAAAAGAAAAGACACAAAAAAAGATGAAATCTAAATTCTGATTGCAAATTCAGTTCATCTGCTTGCTGGAACCTTCTGGGAATTGATCACAGCTCACACCCTCTTGCCCAGCCCTCCTTTGCTCTACCAACCACACATACCTTTGGGATGCAGCCTCAAGCCAAAGCTCCACATAAGATATTGCCTACAGGTGGATCCATAGTAAGCAATGCTCCAAACAACACAACAGCTGGATTCCCAAGGAGAGTTAGTACTGTCACACCTGTGTCAGGCAACTCAATTAGCATGTAGCATGCAACTCAATCAATACAATTTATAGTAGATGTACATAATCATTTAGATTAAGAAGAAGCAGGGCAGTGGGCATCAGTGGCTCACGCCTATAATTCTTGCTAATCAGGAGGCTGGGATCTGATTAGTTTTAAGCCAGCTGGAGTGAAAGTTTGTGAGACTTTTATCTCCAGTCATCCAAAAGCCATAAGTGGAACTGTGGCTCAAGTGGTATAGAGTGCTAACCGTGACCAAAAGAGCTCAAGGGCAATGCGCAATTCTTGAGTTCAAGCCCCAGGTCTGGCACCCCTCACCTCCCATCCCCACACAGAAGAAGCAAAACAAACACATTGTCTTGAAACTGCTCTATGGAGAATTCAGATTAAGCATGAAAATTAAAAGATACCATATGACTTGATTTCCTTGCCAGTGTAATAGAAGGGTTTCTTACCCTCCACATTGTTAAACATAAAATTTTAAAGACTCTAAGATTCTAGGAGATACTTCCCAAGCTATCTTTTGATTTAGTCATTCTTTGTGTTTTTTAAAAAATCTTAGACTTGAAAAGGCTCAATGAGTAAACAAACTTTTTTTTTTTGCTTTGCTTCACATATAATTCTTTGCAATTGCTGTTCTGAAAATACAAAACATGTCTCCTTCTTTAGTGTCTGTTTTATGTATTTTAGTTGTTAGAAATATACCGTTTTCATACTTTTCCCCACCAAAAAAGAAAATGCTCTGTTAAAGTCCTGGACTGAGCAGCCAAATTAAGCTCCGATGAGACAGCAGCTGTTTGGTTCCTTATTATTATCCATGATAATGTGCCGTGCATCCTTTTGCTTCAGTTTGTGTGGACCATCACATGCTAATACAAATAACAACAGCTAACATTTATTGAATGTTTATTACATCCTTGGCACTAGTTGATGGTTCACAAATATTGATTTCATTCTATACAGTCCTGCATTATTGAGGACAATTGTCATTAGGCCATTTTGTCATTGCTCCAACATAATAGAATATACTTACATGAGCTAAGATGGCTGTGTTACTTATGTTACTTATTTATCACATACAGAGTCAGCCATTAATGGAAACATTGTTATGTGGCACTGAATTGTACTCTAGCAAACCTGTGAAACAGACAAGTTTAACATCCTCATTTCACAAATGAGATGCTGAGGCAGAATAGTAAAAAGAACATGCCTATAGCCAAGCAATCAATTAATAGAGAGCTGGGGTTTGAACCCAGGTAGCCAGCTAGAGAGCTCATGTACTCTCACTGCTACTTTCTAGCCAGTACCAATTCTCTTTGCTAACTGCTTTGGTCAGATTACAGTGCTGTTGGAGAGTTGTGCGCAGTCCTCCATTGCCCAGTGTACTAGTGTTGTGCTTTCCCATAGTTTAAATTGCAGTGTTAAGCAAGGCTATCTGCTGACCACTAGGAACAACAGTCAGAGGGTGAGATGCTTCCCTATGACTACATTTCCATTATTGGACAAATTGTGTGCCCCACTAGAGGCAGCTTATTTATTTATTTACATTTCATTTGAATAGAAAATGCTAGAAGCTGGGTACTGGTGGCTCATGCCTGTAATCCTAGCTACTTAGGAGGCTGAGATCTGAGGATTGTGGTTTGAAGCCAGCTTGGGCAGGAAAGTCCATGAGCTCCAATTTCACTGCCAAGAAAAGCCAGAACTGGAGCTGTGGCTCAAGTGGTAGAGTGCTAGCCTTGAGTACAAAAGCGCAGGGACTGTGCCCAGGCCCTGAGTTCAAGTCATAGGACCTGCACAAAACAAAAACAAAAACAAAAAACAGAAAACACTAGAGCTGGTTGCAGTTGCTCATACCTATAATCCTAGGTGCTCAGGAGGCTGAGATCTGAGGTGTGCAAGCTTGTGAGACTCTTCTACTCAATTAAGTGACAAAAAAGCCAAAAGTGGAAGTATGGCTCAAGATAATCAGTCTTGAGAGGAAAAGCTAAAGGACAGCTCCTAGGCACCTAGTTCAAGCTCTAGTACACACACACACACACACACACACACACACACACACACACACACACACACACACCACTCCACACAAACAACCAAAAAACACTAGAGAAAGAAAGTTAGAGGCAAAATGTATGGTGACTTTCTATAAGCAGTGTAATTTTTTTTTTTTTTTTGCCAATACTAGGATTTGACCTCATGATCTGTGTTTGCTTGGCTGATATTATACCACTTGAGCCTTGCCTCCAGCTTGAAATTTTGTTGGTTAATTGGGGATAGAGTCTCATGGACTTTTCAAACTGTGATCCTCTGGAGCTCAATCTTCTGGGTAGCTAGGATCACAGGAGTGAACCACAGGTGGCTGACCAGTGTTTCTTTTTTTACTGTGTAAAGCTAGGAAAAATTGGTTAAAGTCAATACATTTTTTACTTAAGAATGTCACATATTGTAATTCCTTCTCTGCTTCTCACTGCCAAATTGAGCAAATGAAAACCTCAGTGCCTTTTCTTCTAGGCTGTGGTAAGCACCTTGTAAACTGTTACTTAGGAGGCTGAGACAGAAAGATCCCTTGAACCCACAAGTCTTAAGATCACCTAAGCCTCTCTAAAAAATAGTTTTCTCCTTTCCAATGATTGGAAACTGGAGATGTAAGTTCATTTTAGTATAACACACTGTGCTAACTAATCAGTCGAGAATAAGCCACTGAGTTAGTGGTCCCTCTGAGAGAAGATCCTGAGGAAGTTACCCTGCTGGAGCCTGGGGTCTAAGATGGCACCAAAGACCCATGTATTAAAGACCTAGTCACTTACCTGTGCCTCTATTAAGAGGTGGTAGAATATTTGAGAGGTGGAGCTTAGTAGGAAGAAGTTAGGTTATTGGGGGTGTGCCCTGGAAAGGAATACTGGAATCTTGGCCTCTTCCTTTCCTTTTGCTCTTCTGCCACATGCTTCTACTATGATGGATGTACCACCATAGACCCAAAGCAACAGGTACAAGTGACTGTGGCTAGAAAAACCTGAAGCTGTGAGCCAAAAAAGCCTTTTAGAGTTTATCTATCTCTGGTATTTGTTACAGCAAGAGAAAACACATTATCACATGCTCAAGAAGAGATTCAAAGTTTCTGCTTCATGCAGGAAGTAGAAACATGCAGAGTGGTCACCTAGGCAGTTGGGTATTTCCTAGCTTAATTAATTAATCAATTAATACGATCTTAATTTCCTAGTTGTTATTCTAGAGTACTATTACATTTATTTCCCATAAACCCTGAGGTCAGGTTGTCTGTAGACCTGTTAGCTCTTCCCAGAGGTGCTACAGAAGAGGCAATGCTGAGGTTTAATATTGAGAATACCGGTTATCTAGAGAATGCAGGAAAACAAATTGACACAGTTTTCAGTTTTCTCCCTCCACAAAACTGAACAGACGGAGGTGTTATTTTGACTGATCTCACTGAAAAGGACTTAGAACTCCAACAGTGAGCCCTACTATGTTAAGGGAGCCCCATTAGACCAGAAGGCTGCATATGTTCAAATTGTTTGCATGTATATAGAACAATGAAACCTGTTTTAAATGTTTTAGGATGAAGGAAAGACATGTGGGAGAGGTAGAGGGGATGATATTAAAATACCTTGTTTACATGCATGGAACGATGTCATAATGAACTATTATAATGTCATAATTATGTCAAATGAAATGTCATAGTGACCTGCCCACTTGCATAACTAATATACAATAAATAAAAACAGCTCAGTAATAGCTTTAATTTCTCTGTGCTTTCAGTCCCTGTTTATCCAATGAGTGCTTTTAGTCTCGTTTTTAAGTCTCTACAAGTGTCTAATGCTGTTTAGGAGAAGAAAAATATGTTAAGAAGCTTTCATGGAGTAATATGTAAAAAGACTTTGTAAATTCTAAAAATGAATTTAAAGCGTTTAGCTTTAAACATTTCTTTGGGGTGACAATTTCTTTTTGAGTGCTTATTCCTGAACACATGGCTTTCTTAGGCCTTTCTTTTTAGCCTCCTATAAAGTCACTAACATTTGTTCTCCCACTCTTCTACATCTTTCTCTTGACCGATGTCTTCATTCCTCAAAAACATATATAATGAATAATACTGTGATGGGTGAGTCCAGTGAGCTACACCCATTCTTTTCAAGCCCTGTTCCTTTAGGCAACCAAGTCTGTCTCTTGGAATTTATCTGTGGTTTCATCACCTGCCGCTTGTTTGGTTTTATACATTGCAGTGCCTGCCCTGTGGGCCTGCTCTTCTACCGTTCCTTTTAGAGGACTTGGCGGACTACTTATTGCATATTGTGAAAAGGGGTTTCCTATGTTGCCATTCCTTGTTCCAGGCACAAAAGCTTCCAGAACAGAAAGGCCAGTGGGAGCACGGAGTAGCCTGTGAGCCAGCCCAGGCTGTGGGGTAGCCATGTCATAGCCCTTCAGCCTGGTCTTTAGACTAGACCATGGCGCTCTCCAGTCAAAGGGCTGGGCATTTTAGATTAGACTTTATGTTTGAACAAGTGGTATGTTCTCAGTCCCATTTTGGTTAAAAATGAATATTGGTTTGATTTAGAATGCATGTTTCCCCTTATGACCTTAGCATAGATCATCCCTTTACTCTCTAGAGGAAGAGAATTGAGACTCAAGATAATCCAAAACCATGTAAGCCAGGAAGGGGGAAAAATCATGGCTGGAATTTAGGTTTTCTGGCTCTAAATTCTGGCTTTTTACTGTAGAGATAGTCTTTTTTTTCCCATACTAAAATGATTTTAATTAAATGGAACTCTTAGGTCATGTCCAATTACCTTTTTTTTCCCCTTGAACTCAGGGACCTTGGCTTGTTACTGGACTCACTGGTGCTCCACCCTTGAGTTATGTCTCCAGCCTCATTTTTTTGCTCGTTATTTTGGAGATGGAGATCCAGGACTTTTTTTTTTTTTTTTTGGCCTAGGTTAGTTTCAAACTATGACCCTCTGAATCTCAGCTTCCTAATTATCTGGGATTACAGATATAAGCTGCCACCACCCCCCTCTACCATTTCCAATTTCTAAGATAGGTAGCAAAATGTCAGACATTATGCTTTGTGCGTTCCAGCTTTCTATTGCTAAGTTCCTATAGAAGCCCTAAGAGGTATGCATGATGCTTATAATTATTTTATAATGAAGAGGTTAAAAATCTTGACCAATGTCACACAGCTTGTAAGTGAGAAGCTGGGATCCCCTGCACTCTTTCAGCCTCAGAAGCTCAGCTCCTAGTGGAGGCTTTATGAAGCCTCCCTAAGATCTAGTTTCATCTTGATGACTTTGAAAGCAGACTTTGAACCCAGTAAGTGAGAAATTGGAGGAAGGAGGGCCATTGCTGCCTGGAAAACAGTAATGGAGCTGAAAGACTCTGGGCAGGCAGGACTCTTGGCTCTGTAACCTGATCTGCTGATGCAGGGAAGTGTGCAGCTCTGAGGTGTGGCCCTGGGGTTTGGAATCACTTCCAGCTTTTTTGGCAGCTCCTTTTAAAGGCAATTAGAAGACCAAAAGGCTTGCTTCGGAGACCCTAAGCTCTAGAGCTGATTGAACAACATCAAGGGCAAGCTGCCGAGCTTGAAAGTAATTAAACACTTCGGTGTGTTTTTCCTTTTTAAAGGACACAATTTTTTTTTTAATGTTCAATTTCTTCAAATTTTTATTTATTCTTATTGTCATTATAAAGGTGATGTACAGAGGGGTTACAGTTACATGAGTCAGGGAATGAGTACATTTCTAATTTTCTTTTTCATGCCGTATTTGGGAAAATAACAGCAATTTTCATTTTTGGGAGGATTTAAAATTTTATTGCCTCGTTTTGGATTAGACATGAAATATGTATTTAAAAAACAAAACAAAACCAACAACTGAAATTGCTTCTGTTGCTCCAAGTTTGGTCTCATTATTTTACAGCAAGAAAGAACCTCAGCAGTCAGCGGTATCTCTTTGTCTTTCAGCAATGATCCTTGTGGTTTGGGGAAATTTCTCAGGAGCTGGATTATTGTGTATTTAGGAAAAACATATGATTTGCTAACTGTTTTTATAAAGGTGATACACAGAGGGGTTACAGTTACATAGTCAGGTAATGATATACTGTGTTTTGTTCAACTTGAACATGTTGAGAACATGAAAATTCTACATGTTGGATGGATGTGGTCTTTACCATTGTGGATTCTCAACATCAGTGGGTGGTGCACCCGTGTGATCAAAAATGTGTTGCAGTTAATTTTTTTGGAGGATAAAAGAAGGGAGGAGAAAGACTGCTTTAGAAAATGATGGCTACAACAGGAGACATAATGCCCTGTGGTCCTGCTACTCAGGAGACTGAGATCTGAGGATCACGGTTCAAAGCCAACCATGTCAGAAAAGTCCACAAGACTAATGGCAAAATGTGATGTTGGACGTATAGCTCAGGTAGTGGAACACCTTCATGAGCAGGAAAGCAAGAGCATAAAGCCCTGAGTTCAAACTCTGGTCCTGACACCCCTCACACCCTTTTCCCATCTACCCCCCACCCCACATACACCATCCACACAAAATGATACATTTCTATATTGAGGGTCACTGCAATCATTGTACAAGCTGGGATGCTTTTGACAATAAAAGGGGGGCACTGAGCCTGTTCATACCTGGACAACAGTTCAGGTTATGACCGTATAGAAAATAGGTTATACTTAGCAATAAGGAGGTTTCTAGAAACAAAATGTCAAGTATTGTCAAGTTATTACTTCCTGAGCTCACTTTGTTCAGAGTGAGCAATTGTCAAGATGTAGAAGCACTTGTTGCTGTGTTCCTTTTCTGACATTCTCCCAGGCTGGCCTGGCCTAGGCAGATTATTTCCTTGCTATGTAAGGCAGGGGAATACCAGTCACCCTGACCATGCATCTAACCAGGAGATCCAGTGGGTGGCACCCTGTACTGGCTTCACCAAGTCATAAATCACGCTTCAGCCCTCAGATCTGCTCCCATCCTGATGCATAAACTTTGACTCTACCTTAAGTTTCAGTTCTTTATTCTGTGCAGTGGAAACAATAATAATATTTATTTAATCCATCTTTTTGGGTTTGTTCTGAGAATCAATGAATAGAAGCCAACGATGAAATCTACAGATGTGGACTAGCAATTAAGTATTGCTTTTAAAGGGAAATACTGGATGTTTTTAAGTATACCTTTCACTTATTTGTAGAAACAAGAGAATTAGTGCCAGGCATGGTACCTTATGTCTATAATTCCAGCTATTCAGGAGGCAGACGTCAGAAGGATTTGAGTTTAAGGCCAGCACAGGTGAAAATTTAAAGCAAATCCTATTTCAACAAAATGGCACTTGAAAACTGGTAATGTAATGATAGTTGAGTAAAGGGGCTCTTCAAAGTTGTGGGCAGTATTAGGGAAACCAAAAAGGGGTTGTGTAGTGCTCTGAAAGTAGTGGCATGAGTTTGTTATCCCAACCATGTAGAGAAGCACAAACAGGAGGATCACAGTCCAGGCTGGCTCCACCAAAAACTTGAGACACTATACAAAAAAAACAGCTAAAGAGAAATGGCTGGAGTGTGTGGTTGGAGTGGTAGATTGCCTGCTTAGCAAGTGGAAGACCCTGAGTTCACACTTCAGTTCTGTCCAAAAAGAGCATGGAAGAGCAAGAGAGGAGAATCCTGTCTCTCCAAGAGGGTGATGAAATGCAGAGAATACTTAGCCTAAGTAAAATCCCTTTAAAACCATCTTTTCCTGCATCTTTGCTACTAGGTGTTCGGTAGGTTATTTTTCTTCACATAGTTGGCCGGGTGTATGTGAACTCTGCTTTCTTAAATGTCTCCACTTTGGACAAAAGAATACTGGTAAGCTGTGTGGACCCTTGAGTGGCTGTGAAGCAAGAGTGAGGATGCTGCCTGTACAGAAGCTGGGAGGATTCAGGGGACAGGCTCAGGAGTGACAGACTGTGAGCCTGCCAAGAACCAGCACGGGGAGCTCCTTCCCTCACACCGCTAAAAATACTGCCGGGAAAGTAATTTCTCTGGTCTTATTTTAGAAATCAGAGACAGATCCACCATATTCATGCTTGGATCCTGGTCAGCTTTCTGGTTTGAGATTTCGACTTCAAGAGTTTTGTTATAGAGGGGACCAATTAAAATAATTCTGTAGCATTCCAGAATTGAAGTTTGAAAATACTATTAAAAAAAGATATGTGTTGCTCATGATTTAGGTAATTACTGGCAATATTTAAAAAGTCCTTATTAGAGATGATCAAGATGGCGTAATGACAATTTCCTTCCAGCTATTTACATGGAAGGCCATGATTACGTCTATGTAATTATATATAATATATACCTATATGCTTAAGGTAATTTATGAAAGGATATATTTCTTTTCTCCTTTTTTTGACTTTCCCTTCTCTTTCTTTATCTTCTGAAGATATCTTTCAATTCCTTTGTTTCTCTCTCTCCTTTCCTCCTTTCTCCGTGACTCCCTCTCTTCCTCCCCCACTCTCCCTCCCTTCCCCTCCCACTGTGTGGTTAATATTTGGTAATGTCTTTTCCTGTCTTTGCTTTAGCCTTTCACTGGGCACTTTCATAAGCAGTTACTGAGTAGCTATTATTGAAAACACTATATCAAGCCCTTAGAGAGGACTGGGAAAAGATATAAAGAAAATTAACATGCGATTCTGACTCTCAGAGGATACTATTGTGCATGGAAAGACATTAGTCTAAAAGCAAGACAAGGAAATGCATTTGGGTTGGGGAGCCTCGTGTGTGGAAACAGAATAGTTCATCCAAAGCCAATGTGTCTAAATTGTTTCATCAAATGATCAATGCACTGAAAGGCCAAGTAGCTGAAAATCAATTTACCATCTACACAAGATGTGGGCAGGACTAGGGACACCAACAGGGCTGGTAAAGTACTCTAGGGCAGGCAGCCAGGGCAGGGAGCCAGTGCCACTGGAGCCTGGGAAGGGACCACCTCAGAGGGATGCACTGAAGGAGGAGGTCTCTGGTGGCTACTTTCCACCACTCATCTCCTGCAGGTGCTTCTCCTTTGCCACACTGCCATATGAAGAAAAGCATTGTCAGGCACAGGAACAGGGACAGAAGTTTTATGGGGCATTGCCATATGAGCTTAGCATTGGGCAATGTGGCACCAAAGTGCTGTTTTGTTGAGTTAAGGAAGAATAAAGTTGCCACTTGAGACTTAAAAGCTCAGTATTACCCCAACAATTCCTCCATGACACCAAATTTATCAACCAAGAGTTGAAATGTGTGATGAAATGCCTTATAAAATTCTTTCTAGCAAATGAGGGAGGGGGTAACACTGCTCGAAAAGAAATGTACTCATTAACTTACCTATGTTAACTGTAACCCCTCTGTACATCATCTTTACAATAAAATAAAATAAATAAAGCCCCAAAATCAAACATCTGAAAAACAATACTTTCTAGCAACAGGAATTCTTAGTCATTCACTATGCAGGTGGATTTAGCAAACAATTTTGGAGCGAATCTTCACTCAGAAAAGTCATTCGAGCAAAACTCTCTAGTATGTTTGTTGTAAGGTTTTTTTTTTTTTTTTTGCTTAGGAAGGCCACTGTGTAAAGCTCTTACAACATGATGGACCCACCATTAGATACCCTGGATTTGTAGCAAAGACCAGAAGAGGTCTTGGCCATAATAGGTTCCTGAAACTAGAAGCCTATTGGTTTCATTCTGGCTCTGGGGATCTATGCCTTAGCATAAATCAAGAGAGGCCCCAAGGTTAAGACAAGGGGTCTTTTGTAAGTGATTGTGGTTACTAGAAACCCCTTTTCCTCACTTCCCTCAGGACCAGTCTTCTACAGCAACAGGACATGGTAGGTTTTCATCTTACTTTGGACTCAGCTTGGACTCAACTTCTTTGAACTAAGTAAATCTCTGTGGTTCTTGGATTCTCAAATAAAGATGATGTCCTCAAAAGGGAGTAGACCTTTGATTCATAAATACAGGTAAGGCTTTGGGGGATCAGAATTAAAGAGCTGTGATTTGATGACTCTTAAACTGGTGATTGTGAATTTGGTGACTCTTAAACTGTGATTTGATGACTCTTAAACATTATCATGAAGTAACCTGGGGCTCTAGAAGGAGCTCAAATCAATATTAAACTTGTAAAAAAAAAAAAGGAAATGGAATTCCCTGAAATTCAACTATATTTCCTTCTACTCTGTTTTGTACATCAATGTTAAGCCCTGGGAAGGGGATTCAAAGGGTGTTAGATTTGAGGTGTGTTTAAGAGAAAGTATCACCAGTGTAACTTGTTTCTTGGTTGGAGTGGACTTGGTGGGTAGCTTCCTCCCCTCCTTTGCCCTAGGTGAGCAAGGATGGATCTCCGCTTCCCCCTAGTAGTAGAACCATCCTAACATCTCACATAGCTAGAGGATTTGACAACTTCCAGTCATTCCACTTAACCTCAGGACGGCCTGGTCCTTTCAATTTCTCTTCTGAATCTGTATGTTGGAGTCAAGTGAGGGTGGGAAAGGGGACTTCTCTTGGTCTAAGACCTCTCTGTCTGTACCCTTGAAGGCTACAAACAGCTGGGGTTGGGTGGAGGCCAACTCCTCTCTCCCATATCCTTTCCACTACCCTTCCATTTCATCCTGATGTTGTAGTTATCACAAAACCTCTTCTTTTTAGAAGGCTCCAGATGAAAAGTAGACTCCTGAAAAATCTCTCGCTCTCATTTACCATGCTCTATTTTCCTCTGATGACAATATTTGGTGGTTTTGCTGTCTTCCCCTTTCAGCTAATGCCTGCCCAAAGAAATAAACTTTTCTGCTAGACACCGTCTCTTTATAGGGGATTTCCTTGGGTCTCCTTTTTCCTTGGGATGCAGAAGGTTGGGAGGCAGAAAAGGAGAGGCTTTCCTTGGGAATGAGCTATTTCATGACAAGCTTGACGACATCTCTTTGAAGAAACCAAAGACCTCACTGGGGATAAATTGTCTAGGGGAGGAGAGATTCAAGGAGGTCTCAGGTCCAATACTGTTGTTGGCACTGAAGAGGAGGAGATTCTGAGCCTAACAGTGATTTTGATTTCCAGTGTCCCCTCACCCTAAGGACTTGTGTCTCCATCTCTGGATAGGGGGTGGTGGTGGGGGGGTGGAGAGCTATTTGAATAAGAAGAGAAAGAGCCATTTTTATACAAACTCGGTGAAACACGAGGAGCACAAGGCAGCATTGTTCTCAGAGCCATGCCACACAATAACACAAGGGGAGAGAGCCTAGCAAGCTGGGTGTGGGGGTCTGGCAGTTTGGCGGCTTCTGCAAGGCAGTGGTGTCTCCAGGTCAGCAGGCTGCCAGCACTGCTGTATCCTTCTGCAGTGTTAGAGAAGGGAGGGGAACAGAGGGAAGAGGAGGAGAGAAGAAAAGGAAAGGAGTGGAGAGTGAAGGAGAGAGGAGAGGAGGAGGGAGAAGAGAATAAGGATAAGGAAGGAGAGGACAGCAGGAGACAGAGAAGACAGGGGAGAGGAGGTGAGGCCATGCAGGAGAATGGAGAGGAGAGGGGAGAGGAGAAGTAACAGGAAGTAACAGTAGTAACAGTAGAAGGGGGGAGAGGAGAGAGGGAATGGGATGGAGGATTAGGCCTGGTCAGTGTCAAATAAGGGAATTCAAAGCCTTGAATGTAAGGAAAATGCTGCCCTCAGTATGGATACCAACCCCTGTCTCGCAGGCAAGCTGTAAGCAGTCAGTTATATTGGAGTTCTGGCCTAACACAGTGTATTAGGTACAGTCCATAGCATTGGTGCCAGGTCAGCTGCTCCAAGGATGGGCCTTCTAATGGTTGAATGGTGTCTTCTTCTTCTCCTTCTCCTTCTCCTTCTCCTCCTCCTCCTCCTCCTCCTCCTCCTCCTCCTCCTCCTCCTCCTCCTCCTTCTTCTTCTTCTTCTTCTTCTTTCTTCTTCCTCCTCCTCCTCCTCCCCCTCCTTCCCCTCCCCCTCCTTCCCCTCCCCCTCCTCCTCCTCCTCCCCCTCCTCCTCTTCCTCCTCCTCCTTCTTCTCTCCTCTGCCTTCTCCTCTTCCTTCTTCTTTCTTTTTTCTGTGCCAGTCTTGGGGCTTGAACTCAGGGCCTGGGCGCTGTCCATGAGCATTTGTGCTCAAGCTCTAGCACTCGAACACTTGAGCCACAGCTCCACTTCCAGCTCTTTGGTGGTTAATTAGAGATCAGAATTTCACAGATGTTCCTGCCCCAGGCTGAAATCGGATTTCAGCCTCCTGAGTGGCTAAGGATCACAGTTGTGAGCCTGAGTCACCTGGTCTCAACATGTCAATTTATGAGCACAGTGAGTATTGATCTTGCACTGAAACATTTTCTTTTTGCTTATGTGGTGCTGAGGAATCGAACCCAGGGCCTCATGCAGGCAAGGCAAACACTCTACCACTGAGCCACTTTCCCAGCCCTGAAACATTTTCTTGAAGCAAGAAGTCAATTGACAATTTTTTTTGACATCTTTGTACATTTCACTTAGTAAACTTTCTCAACTAAAATGCAGCAATAAAGCCCTGAAGCTCCCAACTTTGCAATTTTGTCCTCTTAATTGCTACAGCAATGTGTGTTTCTAGGAATAAACAAATCTCTTCATAATGAAATAAAAAAACATATAAAACCACCACTCACTAAAGATATTGTACATTGTCTTATTGAGGTGAAAGTTGAGAGATAGACTCATTTCTCCATATGCAAATGAGATCTGGAAACTTTAGTTGCTTCTGGCCAGAAATAGATTTTTGAATGAATATTAATAGCTGCTGGTACTCAGAGATCCTAGCTCTCCAGCAAGGATGTGCAAAGTGTCCAATCGATCACTGAAATTAGAAAGATTTTTTTGAATTTAAAATCCCTGGTACTTACAGAGAAGTCATAAATGAAAAAAAAAGCGATCATTTATGTATCCTAATCAACATCGCGGAAGGCAGCAGCAGGACAGCTGGAGGGCTGAGCTTGGAGGCCCAGGGATTTATAGGGTGACTGTACGGTGCCTCAATACCTCAGGCACCATCTCTGAAATGATTATACTAATATAATCTACTGTCTTGAAACACTGAGAACTGGGAGGAGAAGGGTAAAACGTTTTAATTACATGAAAGGATTTGTAGATATCATGCATCCAATTGCTGAGAATCCCAGCTGTGTTTTCTCTAGCTGTGGCTTGTCTAGCTCTTCAGTTTTGCTGTTCCATGTTTCCCTCAGGGCTCTTTAGAATGTGATCTTCACTGAATGTTGGTGGCTTTCCCCTGGAGATGGTTGTTCTGACATCTGTCCTGACCTTCCTGTTCACCTTCACACCTGTCCTTCCAACACACACACACACACACACACACACACACACACACACACACACGACTTTGCCTCCTTTCCTTCTCACTTCTCGGCTCTTCTTCCTTTTCCTGCTGCTAGGTGAGGAAAAGAAATTCCCTAGTTTCTTGCTGTAGGTTTCTCCAAACCTCCTTGTGCTCCCTGTCTGTCCTCTGGGGATCCCTGCTGAGCAACTCAACTAGTTCAATCTCAACTACTCTAGTCTCTTGGGCAGTCTCACCCTAGTAAGCTTATTAGCCTGGATCTTTTTTTTGGCTACGTTGAGAAGATACAGTATTTCAGGAAGATATTTGAGAATCTCATGTATTTTATTACAGTAATGAAAAGCAGACTAACGTATCATCTAAGTAAAAATCCACATGAAGTAAACAAATGACACCTGTTGTTACTTGAGAATATTCCAGGTAGAAGCGGTAACTGGGCAGTGGTTCTGTTCAAAACATTTGGATTAAAATTTAAAATTCAAGCTCCCAAACCAAGTGTCAAAATATTTAAGTATTGAAAGCTTTTGGATTTGGCATTAATCTTTCTTTTTTTCTATCTAATTTTTTGACAACATAGAGATCCTGATATTTTAATTGCAACTGCTTTTGTTATTGAGGTATATAATATAGTGATGCTCATTTGATAGGAAATGAAGACTGTATTATGTAGTTATTCTTAAGCTTTTTAATTTGATCATAGGGCCCTTTTATACCTTGAAATAGTATTGAGGATCTCAGAGTTTTGTTGCACAAGAAATATTTACTATAATGAGCGCATTACCTTCCTCATGTAACTTTAACCTCTCTGTACAGCATCTTTACAATAAAATAAAAATAAAAAACTATATGCCAATACATTTGAAACATTTAATTAATGAAAAAATCATTATTCATGATAAAAAAGAAATTAAAACTTAAGATGGGAAAATATTTATTTATTTATATTATTATTATTTTTTGGTCCATTCGCGGGGCCTGAACTCTGGGCCTGGGCGCTGTCCCTCAGCTCTTCAGCTCAAGGCTAGCACTCTAACACTGGAGCCACAGCACCACTTCCATTTTTTTTCTTTTTTTGCTTATGTGGTGCTGAGGAATCAAACCCAGGGCCTCATGCATGCAAGGCAAGCACTCTACCACTGAACCACCTTCCCAGCCCTGGAAAATATTTATTCATTTAAAATAATTAAGTCATTACCCATTAACAAAACCTATTTTAATGGAAATATTTTTTGAGGCAATAAAATTTAGCAAATCACTTGGATAGCTGATTTACAAGAAGCAACTGGATTCTCCTATATCTGATTCTGCATTCAGCCAGTTATTGTCACTTACTACCTAGAAAATCCCATTGCGTATGCTTGTGATAGGAATATAAAATGGCAATTAGCTTAGCATTAGTAAAACAAAATAATTTTTACCTTCTAGATTCCCTGAAAGGTCTGAGTACCTTTAAAGATCCTTGAAGCACACTTTGAAACACCTGTCCTTTACTGTGCTCCAGCTTCACCAACTTGCCTGAGTTATTTAATCTTTCTGTGTTTTAATGGCTTCATCTTTATAACAAGGAGAATAACAATACTTATCATAGAATTGAAATGAACATGAAAAGATCATCCTGTGAGCATTTGAAGCCAAGCCTAAATGAAAATATCACAGTCTTTAGTAAGACATTTAAGTAAGCCCCTAAGGTAGTTCTGACCATTTCTCATCTGCTCATGTGGAAGTTTAATGTTGTGCAACTTCTTTGGTCAGGAATGTGTCTTCCACTTATAATCTTTAAAAAATATAATTTGATTGTTATTATTAAGGTGTTGTACAGAGGGGTTACAGTTACATGTAAGGTGATGAGTGTATTTCTTTTTTTTTTTGGAATAATGTCACCCCTTCCTTCGCTTTCTTCCAGTTTCCTCCTCCTGTCCCTGCCCACAAATTACATAATTTATTATCCACATAATCTGTACTGAATAACATTATTACATTTGTTTACTCTTCCTCCCTTCCTTTTTGTGCCCCCACTTACCCTCCTAAAAAGAAGAAAAAACAAACAAACAGCCAAACACCAAAAAAAAAAATCCCCCCAAAACCCAATGGTCACCATCATTACCACCACCAGGAAAAACAACAAAATCCCAAGTCCACTTATAATCTTGATATGAAAAACAAAAAGGTTTAGTAGTGAAAAGTAATGAAGAAAACCTTGCTGTTTTCTGTATTTGAAAAGAATTCTCTCTTACTGTATTTTAAGCTCCATTAAAAATTCAGGCTGGGCTCTGGTGGCTACTCAGGAAGCTGAGATCTGAGGATCACAATTTGAAGTCATTTCAGGCAAGGAAGTCCATGAGATTCTTATCTCCATTAACCACCAAAAATCTGGAAATAGAGTTCTGGCTCAAGTGGTAAAGTGCAGCCTTGAGCAAAAAAAAAAAAAAAAAAGCTCAGGGACAACTCTGAAGCCCTGAATTGAAACCCAGAACTGGTTCTCTCTTTCTCTGTCTGTCTCTGTCTCTGTCTGTCTGTCTCTATCTCTGTCTCTCTGTCTCTCTCTCTCTCACACACACACACACAATTGATATCGACA
Source organism: Dipodomys spectabilis (assembly GCF_019054845.1). Lineage (NCBI taxonomy): Eukaryota > Metazoa > Chordata > Mammalia > Rodentia > Heteromyidae > Dipodomys > Dipodomys spectabilis. Next base: position 305,321 of record NW_024870740.1, read on the forward strand.
ATCCCTTTATAATGTTCAGAACTAGGGAAAGCATATTCTCCTATCTCCCTGAACAACCTGTCTCTATATACATAACTCATCTTCAAATGTAGATGTTACTTGCTATTTCCTTTCTTTCATTGAGATGAATTTCAGAGAAGTCCAAGAAGAAAACTACCTCTCACCCCTGTAGAAATTCCTTAGAGATTATTGTCTTCCAATGATTTTTTTCATTTATAACCATTTTTTGGTGTTTTAACTAATTATTATAAAAGCAGTAAGAATTGATCAAGAACATTAACATGGAATACTGATTTTTGTTTTCATGTTCAAATTCTAGTGGTTTTTCTCAAGCATACAGCATTCTCATTTTATTGTTTTATTTCACCACCACATGAGTGAAAATGGAAACTCTTCACATCCCTTCAGTAACAGATGTAGCTAGCATGCCTGCGAAGTTGTGCAGTCTTGCAATAACCATCTTAAATGTAAAAGAACCTCAAATGATGATAACATGAGGTTAATCCAAGAAGCATTAACAGTCTTCTTCTTCTCCACCCTGAAAAGGGAAGCATTTATGTAACTAATTAGTTTACCATAGTAAATAATCCACTGACATTTATAAGAAACATTCCTATTGGAGCCTGGAGTAAATATTATGTTGCACATTAAACTATAAATAGGATGAAAAGTGGTTACAAGCCCAGTTTGCAAATGCTATGGAAAATGAGTGAGCTGTCTGGGTTAAAGTGGGTGTTACATGTCCTCTACATACAAGCAGCGCTCAGCTGCCCAGCTCAGGTTTCCCTATAGCTGCTGCGGAAACTTGATGATTCATCTCAGTTTCCAGCATGACGAGGAGACAGCTAAAACAGTCACTCAATGTTTCTCTTGGCGGAAAAGAAACACAAAGGATAAAAAAAAATAATAAAAAATTGCAACGGATGGAGAGACGTGGATTTCATCTAGCTTAAAGTGAATGGAGAATGCATGTGATAGAAGTTTCCCCAAATGATTTTGCAGCAGATGATCTTAACTTCAAAAGTCTGGGCATTTAGGGCTGGGAAGTTGGCTCAGTGGTAGAGAGCTTGCCTCGCATGCATGAGGTCCTGGGTTCCATTCCTTAGCACCACATAAGCAGAAAAAAAGCTGGAAGTGGAGCTGTGGCTCAAATGGTAGAGTGCTAACCTTGAGCTGAAGAGCTGAGGGACAGCACCCAGGCCCAGAGTTCAGACCCCAGGACCGGCCAAAAAAAAAAAAGTCTGTAAATTTAATGACTTCCTTCAAAACTGTACATTAGGGTGATTTTGTATTTCAGAGTAGCGAGAGAGGATTTGATATGTTTTTGTTATGAAAGCATGGAATATAAAAAAAGAATATAAAAAAAACATGGAATACGGTTGGGGTAGAGGATATGCTAATTATTCAAATTTGACCACTTGTATCCATGAATCCAAGCATTACAATGCATCTCATAAGCATGTATATATTATGTGTCAAATAAAAATAAAAGTTCATCAAATGAAGAAAAAAAATAAAGCTCCAGACAGAGAAGTAAACAATGCAATGGGATTTCTAAATGGAGAAAAGGTTTTAAACCCATGAATTTTGGTGAAGTGTAAACCAGATGGTCTATTAAGGCCTACTTAAGACCCAGTGAGGAGGGGACTAGAAAGGAGAATCAGTATTTTTAGGGCTCACCCAGACACAGCCAGAAAAGCAGCTGCCTTTCCCGGATGTGAGGGGCCCAGAGAATCTCACTCGCTTCATTCTTCAAATTCCCACAAGAGCCACACATTCTAGTTAAATCCTGTCCAGGGCTATGATTCCATTCCTGTGTGTGGCTAGACTCATCTCTTCAATCAGTTGTTTACTGATTCAACATCTCTGAGAACATATGATTTGTGCTAGAAACAGGATGACAGAAACCTTAAAAAATTTTATTTCTTGTCTCAAGAAGTTTATTGCCTAGGGTAAACAAGAGAAACACAAACAAACATGGACTTTCAGTGTAACATGCATTTGGATGGAGATAATTACCAGCAAGCATAGAAGTATAAGGGATGAGAACCAACCCACGGTGTGGTTGAAGTGGGTGTAGATAATCTTTCCGGAAGGGCAGGTAAGAGTGGAAAGAGAGGACAGAGTCTATATCTTAGGTGTCTAGCTTTGTACGAAGAAAAGGAAGGGTCCTCTTGGACCCCTCAGGAGAGCAGACTTTACCTAACTTTTCTCTGCTAAATCTATTGAGGACAGAGTGTGGCACAACCTGAACATCCAAATAATACGTGAGCATTCATGCACATGCTGTGAACCAACACTAGGCCTGGTGCTGGGGATCCAGATGAACAAGACACTCCCTGCCCTTAGTGGGCTGATACCCTCGCTTGGAGAAATGAAAATGTAGAAGGAGTTTAATTTCTTAAGGCTCATTTAGGACTCATCGATTAGATGTAGTTGAAAGGTAATAATAGTTATCTCTGTAAACCTGAAAACCTTCATAGGTTATCTGTTTCTGTAGGCTTTAATTCTTCTCATGTGGTTTCATTCGTTATTATAAAAAATGATAAAGATACAAAAAAGGAAACAGTAAGCATATGCATGCTTGTGTAATAAATGATATTGCATTGATTTTTGCAGAATGTTGTAGAGAAGACTGTCTTGGTTTTCTGGTGTTTCATCTGCTCTTTGACCTTTCTAATATTTGGGTCAAAATCTTTGCCCCATATTTTAAGGCTAAGCCTTTCTGCTCTGTAACTATGATCCTAGATTCCTTGGCCAACTATATTCTATGTTAAAAATGTCTCAAAATATGGGATTTTTCTAGTTTTTAAGAGAGCAAATAAAAAAAAGCAGAATAGGGCTGAGAAGGTGGCTCAGTGGTAGAGTGCTTGCCTTGCATGCCTGAGGCCCTGGGTTCGATTCCTCAGCACCACATAAGCAAAAAGAAAAAAAGCTGGAAGTGGTGCTGTGGCTCAGGTGGTAGAGCGCTAGCCTTCAGCTGAAGAGCTGAGGGACATCTCCCAGGTTCAGAGTTCAGGTCCCAAGACCGGACCCCCTTCCCCCCCCAAAAAAAAGTAGAATAGATAAAACACACTAATATGGCTAATATGGCATCTTTAGTGAAAAGTGTCCATCCATCCACAAATTCATCCATCCATTTATCCATCTGTCCATCTATACATTCATTCATAAATGTGCTTTTTAAAATTATTGAATTATTTGAATTATTAAAAGATACAAGTAAGGAAACAGGCCAATGAAAGGCAAGGTCATACTTTCTATGCTTGAAGAATACAAAGTATCTTGGGGTACATGATACAAGACTAAACACTTGACTAGGGTGGAGTTAATTCAAACCCAACATAATAGAGATAATTTATTATGCATATCTTGTTAAAATTTTTTCATTGTTATTATAAAGGTGATGTGCAGAGGGATCACAGTTATATAAGTCAAATAAAGAGTACCTTTCTTTTTGGACAATTTCACCCCTTCCCTTGCTCTCTCTGTTTTTCCCTTTTTAAAAATTTTTTAAATACTTTTTTTTTATTGTGAAAATACCATACAGAGGGGTTACAATTACACGAGCAAGGTAAGGAGTACATTTCTTATCAAGCATTGTTGCCTCCTCCTTTGTTTTTCCCCTTACCATCCCTATCTTCCCATCTCCATGACTACACTCCCCCTCCACCAAAGTTATACAATACAGTTTGTTTTTCAACATAGCATTTTGTACATCTCATTGTTACAATGGGTCCACCTGTATCCCTATTTAAACAATGTTTTTTTCCCTTCCCCTTCCCAAATTATACCAACATCAAATACAGTGAAAATAGGGGTTATACCATGGGGGAGCAGTTTTCCCTTCTTATCTGCAAGTTGTATAGTTCATTTTGAATATAGTGTCTAGTGAGTACCACAGCTGTAATTGTTCACCATTTGTTCCTCCATTTCTATGTTCCACCTTGCCCTCCAAAACAAGACAAAAAGAAAATAAAATAAAAATAGCAACAAAGAAAAACCCTTGTTTCCATTTCCTAGAGTTCATTTCAACAAATACTATTTTATATGATCAGATGCAGGTAATTTTTCTTTTCTTTTTTTAAATTTGCAGTACTGGAGTTCAAACTCAGGCCTTTTCTAGGCAGTTGCCCTACTACTTGAGCTACCTCTCCAGCTCTTACAACGATCAAATCTTATATGTCAATTTCAACTGAAATCATTTGAAGATTTTTGTTTGTTCTGTCCTATGAATCAGATCTAGGGCCTTATGCATGTTAGACAAATGCTCTGTCACTGAGCTAGACCCCAGATCCCATTTGAAGACTTTTGATAAGATAAGAAATTTAGCAGATGGCCTAATTATGAGATGACCCACTACAGATCACATTGTGTGTGTGTGGATTAGTGGTTTGAAGACACCCCCCAGGATCACACACTAGATAAGGTACAATAGTATAGTAATGACAGTGGTAGAAAACCTAGCCAAGAAGCAAAATCTCTGAAACTTTTCCTTTTGACTTGGGTGAAGCCCTTGAATTTGGGTGGAAAAAAAAATAAGATGCTCAATTGAAGACATAGTCATGGAGGAAAAAAGGAGCCTGTGTGGGCCTGACACTAACAGGGTCACAACACTTACAAGGGCTCCACTGCTTCTGTACTCGTAGATCCCAGATTGTTCACAGCCCTTCCTCATGAGCTAGTCACTCTGAGTCCCCATTGGGAGAAGCTTGATTTTTCAACTGGCCCTCTTTTATCCTGCCTCCATGGCTAACCTTGACTTGAAAGAAAGATTATGAGCAAGATGAAAGCAAAAATCATGATCAATAGTCCTTTGCTGCAAGATGGCTCCTAACTTTTTTCTAGGGCTCATATGCCCCTGGGCTGAGGATGTGATGTCCACTGAGCCTGTTGTTACTGTCACTTGAATTCTTTCTGGGCTGTGGTCAGCTGAGGAGCCCCACAAAGGGCGCCTGGCAGAATCCCTTTAACTCTGGAGTCCGGGTCTATAATTAACTTCCTGCATTAGGCGTGTCTGGGGCTGGGCAGGGCTGGTACTCACACACCCAGGGAACCTTTGTCTCTGACAAGGGGATCAGCCTTTAAATCTCTGAAGCCACATTGGGACATAGCATGTCTCTGAGGCTGTTCAAGGTTTTGGCTACTGGAGAGACCCATTCCTTTTTTAGTTCCCGCTGTCTAAGTACATCTGTTCACTGCACCCGTCTCGGTGGGGGTGGGCAGAGATTCAGCCTTCCAAGTGGGAATGTTCAGGGCTTCTTTCACATGGTGGTTCTCATGAATGTCACACCCCATGCAGCCAGGGATGTGAGGACTGACACAGGAGCTGTGGAGAGCCTGCATGTCCCGCTGAGGGCTTGACCCCAGCCCACCAGTGTTCCCCCCTCTATCTCATGCTGCTTGAGCCAGAAGGGGTGGGGAGGAGATATGGGGGATCATTTTCTGGGGGGCAGACACTGTGACCTCCCTCCCCCCCCTCTGGGATGAATGATGAAGGGACAGTACCTCTTGTCTCTCAAAGATTCCTATCTCAAGCAGAATAAAACCTAGATTTCTTGTTATGGGACAAAATAGGTTCCCACTGATGGCTCTTCTATCATGCTGGCCTCTGCGCGGCCCTGGAATCACAGGAGGAGCCCTGTACAGGAGCATTTGACTCACCATACCCTCTACCCAGGGTTGTTTTCAAGCCTGCTTTACATAATTCAAGTGTCTGCTCAGACGTCCTCTGATCAGAGGCCACCCCTCACTGTACCCCCTTTCTGGCTATTTTGATTTTAACTTAAAATGTAATGATCCATGTGTTGAAGGCCTGGTCTCCGGCTGATGGTCCTGTTGGGAGGCAGTGGAACTCTTAGGGGCCTTGTGGAAGGAACTAAGGTAATTGAGGGACTTGCTCTGGCAGGGATATTAGGGCCCTGGCCTTCCATCTCTTTCTGCTTCCCTGATGCCACAGGTAAACAGCTTTGCTCCACCACTCACTCTCACCACAGACCCAAGGCCAAGTGACGATGACTAACACCTCTGAAACTGTGAGCCAAAATGAATCTTTCCTTCTTTCTAGTCAAGGGCCTTAGGTATTTTGTGACAGTGATGGAAAGTTGACTCGTACACTGGATTCATTTTTTGTAAGCACTTTCCCCCACTGACGTGTTGGTATGTTCGCTATGATAGGCCCCCATCCATCACTCTAACATGAGCTCCTTGAGGACAGTGGCTTGGTTTTCCCAGTAACCAATCAAAGCAAATGACAGCTCCTAAGCGAGGTAAAAAAAATATTGTGATTCTGGTAAACTGCTTCTTGTATATACATTTACTGATTTGGGGAAGGGAGAGGAATAACAAAATGCTGAAACAAGGACACAGGATGACCCATTGCAACAATGATATTCACAAGACACTATGTCAGAAATGAACTTTACTACTTTGGGAGGGGAGGAGTGGGGGAGGGAAGGGAGAAAAATAAGTGGGTAACAATGTTCGAAATGTACCACTACTTTACCCATGTAACTGTAACCCTTCTGTACAGCATCTTTACAATAAAATAAAATAATAAAAAGGAAGTTTAAGCAACAAGAAAAAATATTTCAAAATATTTGAAGTGCACAAATCACATTCCTTCTGTCTAAAAGACCCTCCTTGGAAGATCCCATACCTCTTCATCTTCAAGAATGGTTCCAAACTGGGTGTCAGTGGCTCACGCCTGTAATCCTAGCTACTCAGGAGGCTGAGATCTGAGGATCATGGTTCAAAGCCAGCCAGGACAGGAAAGTCCATGAGACTCTTATCTCCAATAAACCAATAGAAAACCGTAAGTGGTGCTGTGTCTCAAGTGGTAGAGCTCTGGCCTTGAGCTGAAGAGCTCAGGGATAGCGCCCAAGCTCAGAGTTCAAGCCCCACGTCCGACCAAAAAAAAAATAAAGAAAAAAATTAAAAAATGGTTACAATGTCTCATTGAAAATCTATGTTTGCTGTCTTCTCTCCTATGTCTTACATAATTCATCCAATAATTCCTAATTTCTGAATACACTGAAAACATTTTCACTCTGTTGCTGCATTAATTCAAATTCTAAACCTTTCTTGCTTACTTGACTACCATTGATTTAAATTATTATTCCTGTATTCTCTTCTAAATACTCTTCCAGACTGAACCTCCTTTCTTTTCATCATTCATACTAAGTTTTCACAATCCATTCTTTTAAAAGATTTTTTATTGTTACTATAAAGATGTTGTACAGAGCGATAAGTCATATAAAAATACTTCGTTTTGGTCACCCCTTCCCTGCCCTCTCCTAGTTTCTTCCCTCCCATCCCCACCCACAAGTTGTATATTTCATTTCCCACATAGTGCCTAATGAGCACCACTGCTACATTTGTTCACTCTTTGTCCCTCTATTTCTGTGTCCTCCTTACCCTCCCAAATACAGATAAATGAACAAACAGACCAAAAAGAAAAGAAAAGAAAAACAGCTAAAAAGGAAAAAAAACCCTCTTATTTTCATTTCCTGGAGTTCATCTTGATACAGAGTGAACTTTCTAAAATGGAAATATGATCACATCAAGTCTATTTAAAAATAAAACCATTCAATGTTACCTGTCATCTTCAGGATCAAGTTCAAATGCCTTAGCATGACAGGCACAACTTTTTATGAATTGGTCCCTTTCCCAGCTACAGTTGTGCAGTTAAAAGCACCCTTGTCTTTGCCTAAGATGTTCCTACCACCCAGTCACCTTCCTCTTCCCCTGTCTATTTGGCAATCTCCACTTGAGCCTTGTGGTACTCAGTTTCAACATCACTTTCTCTTTGAAGCTTTGTTGACCTTTCAGGCTGGGCAAGTGCCTGCTTCGGGAGTAGCACACACACACACACACACACACACACACACACACACACACACACACATGCACACACACATATACACACACATCTCTTATTACGAGATTTACAATAGTCCATAGTAATCCATTACTTTTCCTGTTTCTTGTTCAGCATGGCAGGCTGGGATGCACAGACATATTCACTGCTGATTCCCTAGCATTTGACACAGTGTCTGGCCCCCACTGAATAATGTCTGGTCCACTAAAGCTGTTGAAAAACTTGCCTCAGTCTACCATGTTTTCTTTCTTCCTTTTTTTTTTTGTTGGTCATGGGGCTTGAACTCAGGGCCTGGGCACTGTCCTTGAGCTCCTTTGATGAAATCTAGTGCTCTACTACATTGAGTCACAGCTCCACTTCTGATTTTTTGAGTGGTTAATTGAAGATAAGAGTCTCACGAACTTTGCTGTGTGGGCTGGCTTCGAATTGTGATCCTTAGATCTCAGCCTCCTGAGTAGCTAGGAGTATAGGAGTGAGCCACCAGCTCCCGGCTACACTTTTTTTTCTTATTACAAATAATGTGTGAACTGGTTGGAGATTTTCTTCTTTCTCTTTTTAGAAGTCACATAATTTTCTCTTTAGTAATATTTGAACCAGCTTTGCCACTGAGCAATAGTGGTTTTTTATACAAGTCAACTACCTTCCTTGAAGCTAAATTCTTTTTTGGGAAGTGAAAGGAATATTTTCCTAAATGTTTTTGGGGGCTAATTTGAAGTACATAAAAGCACCAAATACAAGACAATATACTTAGGATGTTACAGCTCACATTTCTACATTTTACACCATTTAGAAGAAAAGAGAGGGAGTGTAAACTTGTTCAACCACTTTGGAAAGCAGCATGGAGGTTCCTCAAAAGACTCCACATAGAGCTCCCCTATGACCCAGCAATCCCACCTTTGGGCATTTACCCAAATGTTCACAAACAAGACCACACTAAAGCTACAAGCACAACTATGTTTATTGCAGCATTATTTACCATAGCTAAAATATGGAACCAACCCAGATGTCCCTCAGTAGATGAATGGAGCAAGAAAATGTGGTATATATACACAATGGAATTCTATGCCTCCATCAGAAAGAATGACATTGCTCCATTTGTTAGGAAATGGAAAGACTTGGAAAAAATTATATTAAGTGAAGTAAGCCAGGCCCAAAGAAACATAGGTCCCATGGTTTCCCTTATTTGCAATATCTAGTATATGTCTGAGTCAAGCAGAAAAGGACAGATAATGTGATGTTAGGGAAATGAACCCTAAGATATGTATTCAAATGTTTTTTTTCTTTCATGGGATTATTTCTAACATATTTATAAGATTATTTCTTTGTTGCTTTGTATGTCCCTCCCCCACAGTATAACCCCTGCTTTCATTGTATTTGATGTTGGTATAATTTGTGGAGGGGAAGGGGAAAAACAAATCGTTTAAACAGGGATACAGGTGGACCCATTGAAATAATGAGATGTACAAGTCCTTATGTCGAAAATGAACTTTACAACTTTGGTGGGGGGGTGGGGGGGTGGGGTAGGGGTGAGGAGGTGAGGGGGAGGGGGGAGGATTAGGCGGGGAGGGGTGGAGGGATGATGGGAAAGGATGGGAAGGGGAAACAAAGGAGGAGGCTACAATGCTTGATAAGAAATGTACTCATTATCTTGCTCATGTAATTGTAACCCCTCTGTACGGTATTTTCACAATAAAAAATCTGTACGGTATTTTCACAATAAAAAAAGAAAAAAAAGAGAGACAAATGTCACATGGCTTCCTGGCCATGCTCTTGTGAATTTGGAGAGGTCATGTCAAAGATGGCTAGTGAAGTCATAAAGAAATAACATGGAGCCCTTAAAAACTTTGCACCATTCCGAACACATCAAAAGAGTCTTAGAGAAGAATATCTATTCTTTTCTAACTGTATGTTTTCTTTGTCCTTTCTTTTTTGGTACCAGGGAGTGAGCCCAGGAGGTTGCACTTCGAGGCAAGCACTTTGCCTCTGAGCTACATCCCAGCCTGAACATCTCTCATTTGTAACTTGAACAAGCTGAAACTGAGTCCTGTGAGGTGGAGTGCTACTCCGGAGATATGTCTGCCATGTTGAATCTATCAGAGCACTGTGCTGGATGGGTTCAGAGTGTTATTCTGGAACATTCTGCCTATGACCCCTTCTCAGACCACTGACAGTCACAGATGAAAATCTCATCGACGTGATGCAGCAATCTAAGAAGCTCTTGAAGAATATTCCAAATACGAGCTTCACAAACTGTCCAGTTTAAAGGCTATGGAAAGGAACTGGTCAGTAACCAGAGTCAGGGATAGAGTCTTTCTGTGGATAGTCCAGTCCATTTGAGAAGACTTCCTGAGCACGTGGTATGTGTTAGGCCCACTGTCAAGTTCTGAGAACACAAAGATGCATAGGAAAAGGGTTGTGGTAATAGTAGAAGAGGTCTCAGAAGGATTGTGGTTTCAGTAGGGTCTGTGGGAAAGGATCACCACAGGGTTCAATGAGCAAACATCCCTGAACACAAGGGGCCAAGGGTGTGTGAGAGAGTCTGAGCGGCCTCCGGTCTGCGCAGCCCATTCCCAATCATTGCATAGGTGACAGGAGGCCTGTTTTCCTGTCTCTACACTATGTGAGCTGGAGGTGTCCCACAGGTTCAGAAGCAGAACTTCTGCTGTCGTTTGGGCTGCATGTGAGAGTTATGGGCCCCACTTAGAAATGACATCCCACAAACACCTAACCATTCACAGGCACCTTTCTTTAGACAAGAAGATCATTTGGTCTTTTGATCATTTGAAACGTGAATAAACATGAACAATTCAGCTTTACTGTTTGATGACTAAGTTAGTTAAGTCTTACAGCAACCTAATGAGATGTTCTGTGCTGGTCTTTACATCTGGTACTCTCTGCATTCTAGTGCTTTCCATTGTCAGGTGGCTGTGGTGGAGATTTTGAAGAGAAATGGAGGAAAAGTCTGTCTAGATTGCCACAGCTGTCTTTCTTTTTATCTTATTAACATCAGTTAGTTGTAAAGGGAGTTTCATTTTGTCATGTTAGTTTATACATCTAACACATTTTTTTTTAATGTGTGTGCCAGTACTAGGGCTTGACCTCAGGGTCTGAGTGCTGTCTCTTAGCTGTTCTACTCAGTAATGGCACTTTACCATTTGAGCCACAGACCTGCTTTTGGCTTTTTGGTGGTTACTTGAAGATAAATGTTCCACAGATTTTCTTGCCTGGGCTGGCTTTGAACCATGGTCCTCAGATCTCAGCCTCCTAAGTAGCTGGGATTACAGATGTGAGCCACCAGTGCCTGGCCATTTCACTTGAAATCTCTGTCTCTATCTCTTATTCCATACTAAAGCAATGGTCGCCATTGTCACAGCAGAGAGTGAGATCCCAAGATATGAGCACAGAATTCACGAGAACAGGACTTGTTCTGTGTGGTAGACTAATTCCGTATCTATGCAATAATATGCACTATAGTTATTAGGTTCTCGAGTATTCAAAAATAAATAATAAGCATGACTAACATTTGGTTTTTAACAGTTAAGTAATGGATTAAGAAGAAAGGAGGAGATGGCCACAACAAGAGCTTTCTAAACGTGTGTCCCAGCCTGGCCTACCCTGACTGTGCTCTTGGGCAGTAGTTTGCTAGGCTGACCACCTACAGTTTAATCACCTATAAAATGGTGACAACAATGGAAGTTATTTTCTTGGGTTTGGGCAAAGGTTAGGTAATATCTATGAAAACCCATTGTATGATGCAAGGTGTTTACCATTATTTTTTAGGTCGTGGGGTTTGAACTCTGGGCCTGGGCCATGTCCCCTTGAGCTCTTCGACTCAGGTCTAGCGCTCTATCACTTGGGCCACAGTGCCCAAGTGTAGTTTATTGGAGATAAGAGTCTCAAGGACTTTCTTTTCTGGGCTGGCTTTGAACTGTGATCCTTAGACCTCAGCCTCAGTAGCGAGGATTACAGGCGTGAGCCATTGGCACCCGACTAAATGTTAGTTTTTATTTTGTGCTATGTTTTGGGCTTCCCTAGTTTTGGTGATGTGAAAATCAGGATGACCTCATCCTGGCTGCTAAATGGTATTTTCTGGATGGCCTTGTGGCCAGGAATGCCTTTGACTTGTGTGTTGTGGTTTCTGTAGGCCACATAATTTCCTAAGTTTTTCAGTGCTCATGATTACTATGACACACAGAGCAAACTGAATTCTGGTAAGGGAGTGCCTCCTGTTCGCTTATGCAAAACTCTTAATTTCCTTCTGCAGATTTTCCTATCAGATTACTTTGCTAGAATTCTTTTGTTAGAGAATGAGTGATGGGCCAGCAGAGAGGTATGACACAGTGAGGAGGAGAAGTCAGCCCATGTGGCCTGACCCTGTTGAGATTAAGGACAAGGAATCTACACTGACTGTCAGATGCAAGGGTTGAGTGTAGCAGAGGTTGTCAACTGTTTAGTCCTAACAAGCTACTTTCTTTAGTCAGACAGTTCTCAGATTTAGCTTGGCACCTGACTGACAAGCTCTCTTATGCTTATGTGTAGTTGGGATAATAAATCTGTTATGTAAATGGAAATGATATGTACATTCTTTTAGGGATTTTTTTAAAAGGCTTTTTAGGGTTTTTCCCCCAGCTCTGTGTGTGTGTGTGTGTGTGTGTGTGTGTGTGTGTGTTCTCCTTTAGCTGAAATGCTGATATGATGGTAGGAGTGATAGTAGCAACATTTGACTACAAAACAAAGGCTGCATGTTGTGTAACCATCCCACATCCATTTCCAGAATTTGTTCATCATCCTAGAAACTCTGTGCCCTCTCAACAATAACTCCCAAGAATTCCCTTTCCTGACCCCTGGTAAATGCTATTCTACGTTCTGCTTCTGTTTATTCCAGTCATTCTGTATAGGTGGAATGAATCATTCAATATCTGCTCATTAGCATTTGTTTTATTCCACTTAGTTTATTGTACTCAAGGCTCTGCCATGGTTTATGTGTGAGAATGGCATTCCTTTATAAAGCTAAGTAAGATTTTATGTATGTACAAATTTTGCTTATTCATCCACTGATTAAACACTTGGATTGTTTGTGCTTCCTTGGCTGTTTTGAATAGCAGTACTGTAATGAACATGGCTGTGTGGGTTCTTGTTGAGTTGTGAACACGTCAGTTTTGATCTCTGATCTCAAGTGGTATACCGGTGCTTCACTGGGGGCAGAACAGCACATGGGACCTGCATGTAATGTTTCTATTGGAGTCACACTTGGTGCCTAGACACAACAGCTGGTCTCTGGCATAGCTGTGAGACTGTTTGCCATGGGCTGCTATCTCCTCATTTTCAAGGAGGGGCTCTTAAGGGATGGGGTAGATACAAGGAGAGTGACAATGGGGTCTGGGTGAGGCATGAGTTTGTGCAAATGAACTTTACTCCGTCTGTTCCTGGATGCAACACATCCTGCTGACATTCCTGGGCTGGGTGGAGGGGTGCCTCATTTTGTTCAATAGAGAGTCAGAGACTGGAGGCTTGGAGCTGGAGGTCATGGCCTTCAGTGCTCAGGTACTATAAAGGTTGTGCATGTATTTGGCTGATAATCCTGTCTCTAGTGTTGGTGGTCCCTGTTGTAGCAGAGAAAAGTTGCCTTTGAAGCTATGCAGCAGAAGAATACCTTCTGAGTACAACCATGATTTCAATTTCTGAGAAATGCAGTCAGAAGGGTTCTCACTTAGGTCATCTTGCTCCAAAGATATGGTCTGTAGGCCTGAGTTTTTCTACTGGTTGCCAATGAATTTTAGAATCAGTGTCAACACAGAAGCCACTGCATGGCCTTGGAGTCTCCTATGTTGATCTTGCACCCTGAGAGATCAGATTCCAGAATGATGGGGATTTTGACTGTACATTTCAACCAAAGCCAAGTGAGGACAGCAAGGACAGGAGTTCTTCTATGTCCTTGATTTGGGGCGCTGTTCCTTTGACCTTCCATCACTGAGTAAAAACTCAAATTCTTTTATTCATTGTGATTTCAATCTTGTCTTTACTGCTTGCTACACTCATAAAAGGCCTTAATTACACATTCACTGAGGAAAATAACATGTTGGTCTCTGTTAGGAAGAAAAAAGGACTTATATTTAAAGTCTTGGTTAACTGCAGGAATAAAAATTTGTGGAATAGAATAGTTCTGAAGACCCTGGCTGGAGGCCAGTGCTCTCCTGTTGTATTTGTTGAGTTTCTATAAAATCAACGAGTCAATTTTTCAATTAAAAAAATACAAGCATGTCGCATTAGCTTACCAACAGAGCCTGGAGAAAAGCTTCAGTACTGTTGTGGAATGGGGAGGTTCCATGCCAGGGAGCCAGAGTGGGGGAAAAGTATGCAGAGGAAAGGATGCAAGCTGGTTGGGTATTTCACATATGCCTATATGTTCCCTGGCTGGAGACTCACAAATGGATATGACTAGTTTCAGCTAATGGCTCAGTTTTAGAGAAGGTAGACCGATATGTCGTCTACACCCTAGAGTCTTAGCATGTATAAACTGGTTTCTCAGCAGCTGTTGGAGAAGTTGGATCCCACTTCATCTGAAGTAGTACTCTGTGGATCCTGAGACTTTGGTCATTTGTTTTAGTTGGTGGGACCTTAGTCACAATAGCAGCAGGTGGGCAGAACAAGTTGCCAAGGCCTGGAAGAGAGATGAAGCTGAGAAATAGAGGCAGTTTGTAAGCTGTATTTGATTTGGGCAGGGTAAAAGTTCAAGTTCAAGTTCAAGAGTAAGTAATGCATAGTCAATCCTCATCAGTTTAGTTGCAGAATATTTTCCTCATCTGCAGAACACAGCCTATGTCCATTAGCAATCACCCCTCTCTCCTATCCATTCTCTTCCTCAAGGAGCCTGGAAATCACCAATATGCTTTCTGCATAGATCTGTGGAGTTGCTATTCTCAATATTTCATATAAAATGATGTCATCTAATGGATGACCTTTTGTGCCTGGCTTCATTCACTTAGAAGAATGTTTCCAAGTTTACAGAAAATCATGTTATATGTTAGAACTTCTTTCTTGTCCTTCCTTCCTTCCTTCCTTCCTTCCTTCCTTCCTTCCTTCCTTCCTTCCCTTGCTTCCTTCCCTCCCTCCCTCCCTCCCTCCCTCCTTCCTTCCTTCCTTCCTTCCTTTTTTTTTTGTTGGTCTTGGGGCTTGAACTCTGGGCCTGAGTGCTGTCTTCCTAAGCTCTTCAGCTCAAGGTGAGCACTCTACTACTTCCGGTTTTCTAGTGGTTTATTGGAGATAAGAGTCTTACAATCTTTCTTGCTTGGGCTGGTTTTGAACCGTAGTCCTCAGATCTCAAGCTCCTGAGTAGGATTACAAGCGTGAGCCACCGGTGCCCAGCCTTCCTTTCTTCCTTCCTTCCTTCCCTCCCTCTTTCTTTCTTTCTTTTTTTCTCTTTCTTTCTTTCTTCTTCCTCTTCCTTCTTCCTTCCATGCCTCTCTCTCCTTCCTTCCTTCCTTCCTGCTTTCCTTCCTTCCTTCTTTCCTTCCTTCCTGCTTTCCTTCCTTCCTTCTTTCTTCCTTTGCTTACTTGCTTTCTGTTCTTGTGATGCTAAAGATCAAACCCAGGGCACCATGCATGTTAGACTACTGAGCTATATCTCCAGCCACTTAATTTTTATTGTAGCCAAATATTCACAATATAGTTTTTATCCATTTATAAGTAAATATTTAACATCATTAAATAGACTTGGTGCTGTGTACTTGCCACTATCATCCTTTTCCCCCTTTTTTATCTGACCCTCCCTTGTATCTTGGGATGATCAGTACATGCCATCATACCTAGATATAGGCTGACAAAAGGATCGTATGCACTTTTGCTCCTGGCTGGCCTAAAGCTGTGATCCTTCTGTTCTTAGTCTCCCGAGTAGCTAGAATTATAAGCATAAGGTTGAGCCCTTTAGTACATGGCAAATATCCAAGACCAAAGGTCTTGGAATGTGTCAGAATGGGGATAGGAAAGAGAGCACTGGGTTCTGCACTGGAGGGGAAGGTCCTGGGGAACCAGGAGGTACTTTCTCTCTGCTGGCCTCAGTTCCCAACAGTAACGAACTGTTGTGGAAAATGAAGTGATCTGCTGGTCCTGGGCTCAGAGCTCTTAGTCCACAGCACAGCAAATCATACATGGCAGGGATGCTGCTCTGGAGGTAGAATAGTCTCTGGCTGTGGACTTGTGGTCCACAGTTTCTGCAATATTGGGACTCACTCTTTGCCACAGAGGTGGGGTCTCCTGGATCACTGAGCTCCCCAAACCCCAAGCTCCTAAACTCCCCGCTACTTAACATTCCCAGTGAGTCTGTCTGACCTACTCTTTCTTCATGACTACCATTCTTGGTTGTCTCCCATCCACACACCATGGCAGATTGTCTTCTGGCTCCTTGAATTATCATTGTTCCTTGTTTTCAGATCCCTAGAAGAGCTTGATCTCAAACAGTAATCCTCTCAAGATGGCACCTGGCTAAATCCAAGTCCAAGATATAAGGAGCGATGGCATGGATTTCTTCTTCATAGCTGGTCTGCTATGCAAGGAGAAGTCATGCTCACACCAAGTCCTTGCTCTGGATTTAAGGCTCGTGAGAATGGTGAGCTTCTCTTAAGGTTTGAGTTGGCAGTCTGCTGCCACCAGGGTTGTGTTCCTGCTCTATATGATTTCCCTTCCCCCTTGTCTTTCTCGAGACATCAGAGTTGGACTCATGAACTGTTTCCCACTTTTCTCATAATTGTCTTTTTTTTTCTGTGCTTTTTACCTACCCAGTCACTGCTGCCTTGATTCTAGATGCCCTTCTTCTTTGTCTGGTTTCAGAATTTAGTCCCTTCTTCGTTATCCTGACTCTTCTAATTCTAAGTTACATGGAGGCGTCCACCAACTTACCCAGATACCTCAAATGTTTGATCAACCATCCTTTTCCAGAATATTTTATCTTCCTAAGATGTTTTTTTTTTGTTTGCTGGAATTCTATAATTTATTTTTTTAAATACGTCTTTTATTGTAAAAATACTGTACAAAGGAGTTACAGTTACATGAGCAAGGTACTGAGTACATTTCCTATCAAGCATTGTTACCTCCTCCTTTGTTTTTCCCCTACCCTCCGTTCCCTCCGCACCTCCACAACTACACTTCTTCCCTCCCTTCTCCCCCCCTGCCTAAATTGTAAACTTTGTTTTTCAACATAGTGTCTTGTACATCTCATTGTTACAATGGGTCAACCTGTATCTCTATTTAAACATTTTGTTTTTTCCCTTTCCCTCCCCAAGCTAGAGAAGTGTATATACAAGATGCAGGGCACCAACATCAAATACAATGAAAACGGGTTATACCATGGAGGCGGAACATACAAAGAAACAAAAGAATCACATGGTACATTATAAATAGGTTAGGAACAATAGCAAGAAAGAAAAAGACACTTGTGTCCCTATCTTGGGGTTCATCATCTTATATCATCATATGTACATAGCTTTGGACCTTTTCTAATTGTCCCAGAAATATACTAGTTATTGCAAATAAGGGAAACCACAGGACCTATGTTTCTTTGGGCCTGGCTCACTTCACCCTAAGATGAATTTTTATGCTTATTGAATCCTAAGTCCCTGACTCCACTTTCCCTCATTCACAATGACCACCTGTGATGGTTACGTTGGATTGTTGACTTGGTTGGACTGAGAAGTGCCTATAAGGTTAGTAAAGCACACCTTCCGGTGTGTCTGTGAGGGAGGTGATGAAAAGACTGACCGAAGGTGGAAGGTCTGCCCTGAATGTGCATGGTCCCATCCCGTAGGTTGGGGCCCTGGTAAAAAAGGAGGAGAAGGGTAGAGCCCACTAGTGTAGGCTCTCTCTCTCTCTCTCCTTCTCTCTCTCTCTCCCTCTCTCCCTCTCTCCTCTTTCTCTATCTCTAGCTATCTCTTTTTCTCTCTCTCTTCCTCTCCTTCTCTTTCTCTGTCTCTTTCTATCTCTCTCTTTCTCTCTCTGTCTCTGTCTTTCTGTCTGTCTGCTTCTTGGCTGCCATGATGTGAGCTGCTCTGGTCTTCCATACCCTCTCTGCCATGATGGAATCTCTGAACCAGGAGCCCAAAACCTATCTTTCCTCCCCGTAAGTTGTTCTCAGGTAGTTTTTCACAGTGGTAAAAGTTTGACTAACACACCATCACCCTGCTTTCTGCCTCGATATTTCATGTAATGGAATTATATAATGTATACCCTTATATATTTGGTTTATTCCATTTAATTTTCAAAACTCATCTAGGTTGTGACATATACAAGTATTTTAGTCATTTTTACAGCCAATATTTTATGTATATACAAAACATTGTGTGTACATACCACATTTTGTTTACTTATCTGTTGTAGACACTTGACTTATTTCTACCTTTTCACGATTTTAAACAATGCTTCTATGGCCAATGGTGTACAGATAACTGTTTGAATTCCTGCTCTCAACTATATATATATATATATATATATATATATATATATATATATTTCTCTCTCTATATATAGAAATGGAGTTAAGCCATGTTCTATTATACTAACTATATTGCTTTCCACAGAGGCTTCACAGTTTTACATCCCCAATGTACAAGGGCCCCCACTTCTGTACTCCCTCACCAAACACTTTTTATTTTCTGTTTTTATAATAGTAGACATCCTAAAGTGTGTGATGCAGGATTTCATTTGGGTTTTGATTATTATTAATGACAAGTTATAGTTAATATCCTCATGTGCTGATTGGCCATTGCTACACTTTTTTGGAGAAAGATCTATTCAAATCTTATGCCTATTTTATAATTGTGTTGTTGATAAAAAATTAAAAATGTGTATTTTCCAATATTTTAGTATCTTCTGACTATTCTTCTGTATGTCAATTTTTCTATTTTCTCCTGATATCTCTTTGTGAAACACTGAGCAATAGAAATTCATTTCTTACAGTTCCAGAGATAAGGAAATCTGGGACGAAGTCACTGGAAGTGTCTGGTGAAGGCTTACTTGCTACTTTGAAGTGACACTTTGTTGGGCGTGGTATGGTACCTCATGCCTATCATCCAAGCACTTGGAAACTGAGGCAGGACCAAGACTTTGAGGCCAGCCTGGTTACAAAGTGAGACTCTTGTTTCAACAGAATGAACAGAGTGCTGTGGCCTAGCATAGCAGGAGATAGCAGTTCTGTTTTAGGGTCTATATAAGGTCATCAATTTCACCCCAGTGGGCTGTGTTCTCAGGATTTAAATGCTTCTTTTTAACATTATCATGTTGATGATGGAGATTGAGCAGATTAAGTGTCTGCAGGTCCTGTCCAGACAATGGCACATCCAGAATTTGCATCAATTCTACATTATCTATCCACACAGTATCTGTCTTTATAGAAGACTTCTACAGCTCACCATTGCCCTTCTGTTTTCTTTCCCCATCCCCTGATAGTTGACACTTCTAATTCAGTTTTTTTTGTCTTTATGACCTTAAGGTTTATTTCTTTTGAAAGGACAATTTTTAATCTGTATGGAACATTGATGTTTTATTCACAGTCAACTTGATATATCTAGAATTCACTACTGTGGCCATTATTTTTCAGTTTGCCTTTTGTTCTTTTCCACTTTAGCCAACTTGTGCACGGATTAAAAGCATGTAGAATCCAATGAATGACCACTGGGGAAATTATTATTATTACTATTATTATTATTATTATTATTATTTGGTTTTTGATTCTAGTCATCCTATACATGTGAAGTAGTATGTCAATATGATTTCATGTGTATTGTTCTAACTGATGATGTTGAGCCTCTTTACATGTGCTTATTTGTGTATTTTCTCTTGAGAAATGTCTGTTTAAATCTACTGCCAATTTTTAACCAAGTTTTTTGTCTTGTTGAATTGTGTTCTTTACATATTCTGAATATATGTCTGTTATAAATTATATGAATTGGAAATAATTTCTTTTATTCTGTGGCTTAATTTTTCACTTTCTAATGGTGTCATTGAACCACAATTATTTTTAATTTGGATGAAGTCCAAGTTATTTGAAAGAAAATTGATGTTCTATGTATTCTAATCATCCCCATTCCCATCACGATTATTTATAGCCCTAGATTTTTCTGAAAACAATTTAAATTGTCCTATTTCATATATTAAAACCAAATATTTTCTTTTTTAAAAATTTATTTATTTTTTTATTGTGAAAATACTGTACAGAGGAGTTACAATTACATGGTCAAGATAATGAGTACATTTCTTATCAAGCATTGTAGCCTCCTCCTTTGTTTACCCTTCCCATCCCTTCCCATCCTCCCCCCACCTCCCCAATCCTCCCTGCATTTGACTACATATCTTAGGGTTCATTTCCTAACATCACCTTATCTGACCTTTTCTGCTTGACTCAGACATATACTAGATATTGCAAATAAGGGAAACCATGGACCTATGTTTCTTTGGGCCTGGCTTACTTCACTTAATATAATTTTTTCCAAGTCTTTCCATTTCCTAACAAATGGAGCAATGTCATTCTTTCTGATGGAGGCATAGAATTCCATTGTGTATATATACCACATTTTCTTGATCCATTCATCTACTGAGGGGCATCTGGGTTGGTTCCATATTTTAGATATGGTAAATAATGCTGCAATAAACATAGTTGTGCTGGTAGCTTTAGTGTGGTCTTGTTTGTGAACATTTGGGTAAATGCCCAAAAGTGGGATTACTGGGATTGCATAGGGGAGCTCTATGTGGAGTCTTTTGAGGAACCTCCATACTACTTTCCAAAGTGGTTGAACAAGTTTACACTCCCACCAACAATGCAATAAGGTTCCCTTCTGTCCACATCCCCTCCAGCATCTGTTGTTATTAGAGTTCTTGATTATAGCCATTCTAACTGGAGTGAGGTGGTATCTCAATGTTATTTTGATTTGCATTTCTTTTATGGCTAGGGAGGTTAAGCATTTCTTCATGTGTCTATTGGCCATCCTTCTTTCTTCTTCAGAGAAAGTTTCTCTTTAAGTCTTTAGCCCACTTATTTATTGGGCAGTTGTTTCTTTGAGGATTTGTTGTTGGGGGATTTAATTTTTTGAGTTCCAAGTATATTTTAGCTATGAGACCCTTGTCCGTTGTATGGCTAGTGAAGATCTTCTCCCAATCCGTGGGCTTTCTATTGATCTTGCTAGCTATGTCCTTTGCCATGCAGAAGCTCTGCAATTTCATGCAATCCCATTTGTCCAACATTTCTTTGATTTAAAACCAAGTATTTTCATATTCCTCCTCATTCACCTTCTTTGTTAGTCTTCTTCCCTCCTGCTGGTATTCACCATCTCCATTTATTTTCCTATCCTTTTTTTTTAAAGTATGTACAAATTGTACCAAGAAGTTTTACCATAGTATTTCAGATGTACATATATTGTATTTGGATCAGAATATTCCCATTTCTTTCCTTAGTTTTCCTTTTTAGCTTGTGTTTTTGGTGTCATGTCTAAGAAATGATTGCCTAATCTAAAATCATGAAAATTTATTCCTGTGAGTTCTTCTAAGAATTTTATATTCTCAGCTCTTACATTTAGGCAGATGATTCATTCTGAGTTAATTTTAATATATAGTGTGAGAGTGGAGTGATATCTTTAAAACCATTTTTATGAGAGAAGTTTTAAAAATTATGTCTAAGCAGTATACTTCTTTCTTTAGCTTTAGCTCATTTTCTTTCACTTATTATTGTTCACTTATTAATCCACTTACTATTTATTGAGCAGCTGCTTTGTTCTAGGCTCATTCATACAAAGCAAAAGAGGGTTAGGAAATAGTTTCTATTCCAATGAGCTGACAGTGGAAAGAAGAAAACCAACAATTACTGTGACTACAGTCATTGCACAGGTACTTAATTCAGCTTGAGGAGGCCAAGGGATATTTCTCTGAAGAAACAATGCAATGAAAGAGGAGGTGAACTTTGTTAGGTGGGCAAGTATGAGGAAGGGGTGACAGTCAGGTGGGGTGAAAGCCCATGTACAGAAAGTCTTGAAGCCGGGGGCTGGGAAGGTGGCTCAGTGGTAGAGCGCTAGCCTTGCATGCCTGAGGCCCTGGGTTCGATTCCTCAGCACTACATAAGCAAAAAGAAAAAAAGCCATAAGTGGTGCTGTGGCTCAAGTGGTAGAGCACTAACCTTGAGCTGAAGAGCTGAGGGACAGCACCCAGGCCCAGAGTTCAGGCTCCACAACCGGACTGCCCCCCCCCCCCCCCAAAAAAAAAAAGAAAGTCTTGAAGCCCTTGGAGAAACATAATGTATTTGTAGTTAGGAACATGTAGTTGCTTTCCTGAGAAGCACTGTCCAGGGAATTGTAGCCAAAAGTAAAGGTGAGCACATCTTCTTCAGAGAGACTCTTGTTCTAGTATGAATAAGACATTATAAGAGGCTCAACTAAAGCTTATGTTCTGGAACTGAAGCAGGGTTGTAGATTCAAAGTAAGGCCCTAGGTTCAGCCCCTAGAAACTACTAACCAGCCAGCCAGCCACCCACCCACCCACCCAACTGAAGAACTATGGAATTGATGGGAGTTGGTGGTGGATTAGATTTGGACCACGAAAAGGAGATGCTTAGGAAGTCACCTCTGGGCATGCGTCTTGAACAAGAGGGGCCTAACCGTGGTTTGTTAACCTCTAACACATTTTAAGTCACCCAGAAGCAGATTTAAAGTTTTCAAAGGCTTTGAAGAAGGTATGGTGGTCTACTCTTTTTTCAAAAACCAGCTGAATTTCTTCTATTTGAATTCTTAACCAGAAGAGTTTCTTATACTATGGCTATCGTGTAGGAGTTAGAATCTTTCTGTCTAAGTGGTTGCTTAACATAGGTACTGCAATTTTTGGGGTTGCCACCATCTTACAAGAAATTGAGGTAAGCCACATCTTGTTATAAATGGTGTTTCACTAGGGGCTTGGAGGCATGGCTCAGGTGGTACAGTGCCAGCTGGGTAAGAATTGTTTTTCTGACAAGTTTTGTCCAGGGATGCTGGTTTTGATTGATCGCTCAGGTAAAGTTTTAACCCATTTCAAACTAGTCAATCTTGCAAGACTGCCAACCTAAATTTTGACCTGTCAGATCAAAGGGAAGTAATGCTTTAGGGATAAAACCCAGGTTCCCTGCTCATTCAATGCATTTGTTTATTTGGCTTCCTATCAGTAGTATGCCCTTCTGCAGAAATAAACTTCACTGTGCCAAGTTCTTTCTGAGTTGGTGTCCTTATTCCTATGTGACACCCCAATATCCTGAGTCATTTTCAACACATGTGGCGGAATCAGACAAGTATCTTTCTTTTTTAAAAAGCATGTTTTATTGTTATTATAAAGGTGATGTACAGAGGGGTTACAGTTACATAAGTCAGGTAAAGAGTACACTTCTTTTTGGACAATGTCACTCCTTCCTTTGCTGTCTCCCAGTTTTTCCCTCCCATTCCTAAGCATAAGTTTTTTTTTTTCTTCTGTTGGTTGTGGGGCTTGAACTCTGGGCTTGGGTGCTGTCCCTGTGCTCTTCAGCTCAAGGCGAACGCTCTATCGCTTGAGCCACAGCGCCACTTCCGGTTTTCTAGTGGTTTATTGGAGATTAGAGTCTCATGGACTTTCCTGCCCGGGCTGGCGTTGTACCTCGATCCTCAAATCTCAGTTTCCTGAGTAGCTAGGATTATAGGCGTGAGCCACCGGCGCCCGGCTCCTACCCATACATTGTATAGTTCATTTTCAACATCAACATCTTTCTCTTCTTTCTTCTTGTGTCTCTCCATCTGTCCTACTTGTTTCTTCTCCTCTTCTTATCAACAACACCTTTGCAAATTTGTATGAAACTACCCCGTTGCTGTCTGGGGAAACAAAGAACTCAAGAGCCCTACCTCTAAACACTGGGTTTTCCCGCTGCCTCTCTATGTAGAGGTTCCTCCTCTACATGAAATATTTGTCAGCTCTCAATGGAGGCAAAATAATTTGCTTCCCTGTCGGTTCCCTTAGTAAGAAGATTGCATGGAGCCAGCAGATGCCTCACAAGAAGGGAAAGCTGCTTGTTAGAATAGGAAATGCAGATAATTGGCATGCTTCCTTCCATCTGCCAAGCCTGGCCCGAAAACAAGCCACCATTGAATATAATTCCTCCTCAGTGCAGCTGTGATTCCCAGCACTAAGAGTCTGTTCTTTAGGAACTAGAAACACATTGCTGTGAGCTGTAAAAGTTGATGGCTAACGTCATTCCAATTACGTATGTCATCCAAGAGGCTCTGACTAAAATCATTGTTTGGTCAAAGGGTTGTCAGGGTGGTGGTGGAACCAGCTTTTCCCTTGCTGCAAGCTGCCATTTCAACAGCAAGTTAATGAGCATATATACCTCACGTGTATGACAGGTGCAGGAAACCGAGTCAATGTGTATCTGTCTCCTTCACTGGGGTCTTAGCTGTGTGAGGGCAGGGGAGGTGAGCATGGTATTATTTCTTATAACACCTATCTTAGTGTTATTCCGGGAAAAACTCTAGTAAGTAGCTGAAAGTTCATGTAAGTAGCTTTGTTCTTTGGCTCTTTCTTTCTTTCCTTCTTTCCTTCCTTCCTTCCTTCCTTCCTTCCTTCCTTCCTTCCTTCCTTCCTTCCTTCCTTCCTTCCTTCCTTCCTTCTTTCCTTTTTTCTTATTTTTCTGGTGGTACTGGAGTTTGAACTCAAGGTCCCACCCCAGCTCCTTTAGCTTTAGTTTTCATTTTGCATAGGTAGGATCTTGTGTGTGTGTTTGGGGCCTACCTTGGACCACATTTGTCTGTCTTCTATCTCCTTAGTAACTGGAATTACAGGAACACATTACCATACCCAGATTAATTTTTGAGATAGTCTTGCTAGCATTTCCCCCCAATAGTCTGGCCTCAAACCCTGCAATCCTGGGTTTACAGGTGTGTGACACCATTCCCAGCCTGATTTCTTTTCCGTTTAAGCTCCTTGTTGTCAAGTGGGCCGATGGTGCTTTCAGAGGAACCACAATCATGACTTTCAGTTATCTAAGAACCTAAAGCATGGGCTGGGAAGGTGGCTCAGTGGTAGAGTGCTTGCCTTGCATGCATGAGGCCCTAAGTTGGATTCCTCAGCACCACATAAGCAGAAAAAGCCGGAAGTGGCACTGTGGCTCAAGTGGTAGAGCGCTGGCCTTGAGCTGAAAAGCTGAGGGACAGCGCCTGGGCCCCAAGACCTCCCCCCCCACAAAAGAAGCTTAGGCACTCAGATTTCCTCTCTGACATCTGGGGAGCATAAATGACTTATTGGAAAGGAAAGAGCTTGCCTCTCCTTTAGGCAGGTGCAAATATGAACCTTTCTTGGTTCCTTGAGGTGAAAGCTGAAGTATTGCATACATTTGTTTCCCCTGAAATGCTGAGGACCCCCGAGGGCAAGCTCCCTCCGTGGGCCTCAGTGATGCAGCACTGATCAGCTGGCTGGTTTGTTGGCTTTGCTTGCTCAAGAGGGTCCTTTTTCAACCAATTGTTGGTTTACTGATATGCCAGACCCCCATGTCTTTGGCAGGGTTGGGGTTGGCACAAAGTCATCAACAGGTAAAGAACTACAGCCATTGGAGACAAAAGCCAAGCAGAATATTGGGCTCTCTCTGAACAAAACTCTTTCCATTGACAAGGTAAAAAGTAGCTTGAACAAAATAATCACGAGAAATTTTAGGGAAATGAAACTAGAGCTTTAAAAAGGTTTTCTGAGAGTAAAAGAACTAGGGATTTTGATGAAAGTCAACTTAACAGATGCATTTTGAGTACTTATTTCTATATTTAAAAACCCCACACCAACTCTATGCTAAGATGGGAGTACAATGATGAGCCGGGTTGTCCCTCTTCTCAAGGAGTTTACAATCTACCAGAAGATAGACATGAGTAACTAGACGTGGTACAAAGGAGGAGGATGTGAGAGCT
Organism: Dipodomys spectabilis; assembly: GCF_019054845.1. Taxonomy (NCBI): domain Eukaryota; kingdom Metazoa; phylum Chordata; class Mammalia; order Rodentia; family Heteromyidae; genus Dipodomys; species Dipodomys spectabilis. The sequence goes on from NW_024870740.1 coordinate 331,118, forward strand.
TATTGGAAGTTTATATTTGCATATACAAGGAGCAGCTATTCATTCTAAATGGCAGTCTGCAGCCCTCAGCCCAGAAAGCCTGCTTCAGCTGGGTGCTCAGCTGAGAACACTCCTGGCAGAGAGAGGCAGGGAGAGCCAGCGAGTGAGCCCAGGCCAGGAGGGGTGGAGGAGGCAGGGCTAAGGACCGCGTGTGTAGAGCCTCAGGTAGGGAGAGCACATGGAGACGGCTGTGGTATGTTTTTGTTCCACAGGTGGAGAAGCAGCATTGTAGACCAAGAAGTGGACATCAGGCGTAATTAGGCTTTCTGGTCTGTTCCATAGCTCTCAGCTGTGTGACCCTTTGTACTAGCTTTATGCACATAAAGCAGGATGCTACAGGAACTGGGAATCATAGAGCTGAGGAGTGTGGTGCATGGGTGGAGGTGTGCTGCCTCAATGAACAACCCAGAGGGAGGCCTGGGGACAGTGTCTGCATTTTACCATTCATGTTGGGGACTGAGTTTAGTTTGTGTAGTCTGCCCCTGCAAGTAAGAATTCTACTGGCCAAAGTTACACTCTCTCCTTAAAAATACACAGCTGGGGCTCATGCCTATAAATCCTAGCTACTCAGGAGGCTGAAATCAAAGCCAGCCTGGGTAAGAAAGGCCTTGAGACTCATCACCAATAAAATACCAAAAGGCCTTGAGACGCTTATCGCCAATAAAATACCAAAAGGCTGGAAGTGAAGCTGTGACTCAAGTGGTAGAGTGCCAGCCTTAAGCAAAAATCCTCAGGGACAATGCCTAGGCACTGAATTCAAGCCCCAGATCACTGGTACACACACACAAAAACAACAATAGAGGGTACATATGCAGCAGTGCTACTCACTAGACAATATGTTGAAAATGAACTATACAACTTGTGGGTGGGGATGGGAGGGAAAAACAGAGAGATCGAGAGAAAGAGTGACACTGTCCAAAAAGAAATGTACTCTTCGCTTATTAACTGTAACCCCTCTGTACATCACCTTGGTAGTGACAATTAAAAAATTACAAAAAAAATTCCTAGAAATTGCACAGCGAGGTGGGGGAAGGTGGGTGTGAGGAGGCTGCGGAGAGGGCAGTGCACATGCTGTGTGCACCTTGAGGGTGTACAGAGCATCAGTGCTGGACTGCAAGATGAGACTTCCTGGAGGAAGCAGGCTTAGCTGAGGGGAGCAGAAATTTCCTGGTGGTAGGTGCTGGTATCTGGAGGGTCTTACTCCCTGGCTCTGGCCTGTGCTTCGGCCTATGGAGGCCTGCTTTGGTTGGAGACAGTCTCCTTGAAAATCCTCACCTCTATTCTAAGTGACTGACAGGGCCCAGGCCTGGGCCTTTCTCTCTATGTAGCTTCCCTCCCCTCCTTTCTCTTTAGGGGCTCAGGATCACTCCCTGGTGGGAATCTACACACCTCTCTGTCTCCGTCTCAGTCTGCTTTCCTGAGATATCCAATAATAGGCGGCAGCTCTGCGCTGCAGCTGAGTCCTGGTGACTTGACCCACCTGGGTGCTGTTTGGTGAGAGGAAGGAGATGGACACAGAGGCTGTTGGACACTGAAGAGTCCAGTGGTCATTCTGAACAGGAACTGAGGCCTGTCCCAGGCCTCTACCCTCTATTGCTTTCTTGTCTGGGAGGGTTACATTCTCTTATGCCACTGGGCCACAGTGTAGAGGGCAAGACAGTGAAGTAGAGGCATGCGTCCTCCACATACACTGGTAATGGTGCCTTTGGGTTCTCAGGAGGGAGTGTGGGGAGGGGTCTGGAGAGGGGGAAGGGTATGGAAGGAGAGGGGGCTACTTAGCAAGAACACAGTGCTCCCAGGAAAGAGAATCAGAGCAGACCCTTGAGTGATCTCAACATTTTCAAGACCTATGCCCTCTGTTTTTGAAGCATGGGGTATGGATGGAACCTAAGGCTTTGTACCTGAACCCACTTTTGATGTATATAAAAATACTGTGTTTAGGGGCTGGGAAGGTGGCTCAGTGGTAGAGTGCTTACCTTGCATGCATGAGGCCCTGGGTTAGATTCAGCATCATATAAACAGAAAAAGCTGGAAGTGGCGCTGTGGCTCAAGTGGTAGAGCGCTAGCCTTGAGCTGAAGAGCTGAGGGACAGTGCCCAGGCCCAGAGTTCAGGCCCCACAAACGACAAAAAAAAAATACTGTGTTTAGTTAGAAATACCAGAATTTTTTTAAAAATATTTTTTCCCGCTTAAATTTAAACATTATAATGTATTTAAGGTATACAATATGATATGAACTCTTGCCTTAAAGTAAAATGGTTACTATCATAAAATGCGTGAACATCTCCAATGAAGTGAACATGAAATGAAACAGGCCTAAACAAGTAAGGCATCACAAGAAAGAAAAATACTATGCTCCAGAGGATGGTGGTTATGCAGAGTGCAAGGCTCACTTTCTGTGAGTGATGGCTCAACCATGAGCAACACTGACTTTACTGGGACTTGTTTTCTATAGTTTGGGCTATGGTGGGAAGCCAGTTATTCCCCATTTTACCTTATGAACATGAAGTGATCGTTTGTAGAGTGGAGACTCCCCACTGGAAGTACTAAGTACTAAGCACAGCAGCATAGGACGTTGAAACACCTCAGTGGTCAGCTTTGCAGAATCCCGTTGGTGCTAAGCAGCTCCTTGGAACTCAGGACTTGAAATGCTGGTACATACCCATTAACAGCCCTTCAGGGCTGCCTGAGATGGGGTAGTCCCAGCTCTCCTTTTCAGTAAGGACTCTTCCACTGACCAGGGCCTGCTGTCTCCCTGTAGCTATCCTGGCTAAGTCCTCATGGTCAAGTCAAAAATCCAAGGGAGACTGACATCCATCCACAGTGGGGGGTCTTCTTCAGGCACAGAGAATCTTGTATTAGAAATAGCCCATGGGCTGGGAAGGTGGCTCAGTGGTAGAGCGCTTGCCTTGCATGCTTGAGGCCCTGGGTTCGATTCCTCAGCACCACGTAAGCAGAAAAAAAAAGCCGGAAGTGGTGCTGTGGCTCAGTGGTAGAGCGCTAGCCTTGAGCTGAAGAGCTGAGGGACAGCACCCAGGCCCAGAGTTCAGGCCCATGACCCGACCCCTCCCCCCCAAAAAAATTAAAAAGAAATAGCCCAGGCTGCACAAATATGTGAGGGTTTCCCTGTTTCTAGGGAAAGCAGGAATTTCTAGGGAAGCAGGAAAAAGCCATGTACATCTTTGAACAAGGAAGCAGCAGGTTCAGTGCTCAGGCTTTGAAATACCAGGCAGCTATGGTACTGGGGGCAGGAAGATGAGTCTGGGATCCCCCAACCGGGGTGCTCCAGGAAGGTGGGCTGACTCCTCCCTCCTCTGGGCTAAGTCTCTGTTCAGTAACTGTTACCTAGGTAACTGGCACCCCTGGAGGTCACATCCTGGGCTGCTTCCTCCCCCTCTCCCCCCAATGCCTCCCATCCAACTGAGAGAGGGTCACAGGCCCAGTGGTCACATCAACACCCAGTGTGGCTACACCTTCCCTCTCCTGGCTACACCTTCTTCCCTCCCCTTCCCTACTTAAACCCAGGTCAGACCTCAGCCTGCCCTTTTTGACTGTGTATGGCCAGGGCAAGCGGTTTGGTAAAATAAACTTCTGTTCCTGCCTGAATATTGCCTGGCATTCCCTTTACTGGCTACCTAATTAAACCTATCTATTTAATGTACACTAAGGAGCTGAGTTGGCATGCTAGCATCTTGTCTACATGATGGAGGAGGGTGACTCCTCTCCCCACCCCTGCCAGGTGATAGGCATACCAATATCCCTGGAGACAGGGGTGGGCACTTGGCTGATAGGTTGCAAAATCTGTCAGTCCAGTACCTGGGGCTGGAAGTGTCCTGTGACTATGCCCCCTGCCCTGACCCTATTTAGGCCCAGACGAGGCGCCATTATACCATGCCATGCCACGGGTCTCCATGTTCCTGTCTTGTCTCGTGCGTCACCGTGGTGTCCCAGTTCAGCTCTCCATTGGAGCTGAGCAGGTTTGTTGGTATTGTTTTTGTTCTTTCTTTCCTCTCTGGCCTGTTTCCTAGCTGTGTTGTGTACTTTTGGGCTGCAGGCCTTTGCTCCAATGGGCTGCCTGTAGACTGCTAATTATATAATAAGGACTCCAAAATCTGAGCCTTCAAAATGTGGCTTCTCTGATAGTTTACCTTGCAACATAAGAAATTATTTTCTTAGCCAACGTATATGACTTGTTGGTCTTCTTGAATATGACCAAATTGCTTTACATATCAGTCTTCCAAAAGCATGCAGACATAATTGTGGGGGGAGGGCGGGATAGGAGGGAGGGGCTGGGCACTGTCCCTGAGCTTTTTTGCTCAGGCTAGCACTCATCACTTGAACCTTAGCTTCACTTCCAGCTCTTTTGATGTGATGCTTAACTTGAGGTGAGTCTCATGGACTTTTCTTCCTCCGCTGGCTTTGAACAGTGATCCTCAGATCTCAGCCTTCTGAATAGCTGGGTTTGATAATAGATATAAGCCACAGACATCTGATCAGACATAAATTTTGAAAAATGGAAACAACTAAATCGCAACAGGCTTTCTGCCCATGCTTAAACATCTTACTCATCTGGGCACCAGGAATTTATGTTTGTAATCTTAGCTACTCAGGAAGCTGAAACCTGAGGATGATGGTTTGGAAGCTTGTCTGAGCAGAGAAATCCAAGAGGTTTTTGTCTTCAATTAACCAGCAAAAATGTCTAAAGTGGAGGTGTGGGGTCAAGTGGTGGAGTACTGGCCTTGAGCAGAACAACTAAGCAAGAGTGCAAGTTCAAGCTCTGCAAACAACAACACCCCTCCCCCATACAAAACAAAGAAGAAAACCAAATCTTACTTTGCTACAACCTAGTCGCCACTCCCCTCCTCAAGTAGTAAGTGTTACTGGCAATGAAAGACAAAAGAACTTGGGGTCAGTTTCTCCTGAAAAATAGGAAAGATAGGAAAATACCTATCTTATGTTATCATGAACCACCCTAGGGCAAGATCACTTATTTATTTATTTTTATTTATTTTTTATTGTGAAAATACTGTACAGAGGGCAAGATAATAAGTACATTTCTTATCAAGCATTGTAGCCTCCTCCTTTGTTTCGCCTTCCCATCCAAGATCATTTATTTTGTTAACGTATCCAACAGTTCTTTAGCAGTCCATGGTCTTTGGGGCAGAAAGAGAAACAGTGATGTGGTACCAGGGAAAGGTGGCCTGGAGTCACAGATAAGGGCATTTCCTGTAGCCTGGAATGGTTAAGATAAGTTTCTCTGAGCCTTAACTTAAGCATCTGAATTTGAGATCAGCATCTCTGGGTCTTTTTCTATTTCCTTTGAGAATGCAATCAATGTGGCAAGCACTGCGTTTTAATCATCTCATTTGTATTTTCATCTGTATTTTCCTGGTTACCTACCAGCCAGGCTGAGCATCTCCATGTTTCCTGACCCTGTGCATTTTCTCTACTGTGTATTGTCCCTGTTTCTTAACCATCTGTGGAAAACCTCTGCATAGAAAAAGTAACTTTGAGGTAGATAGGGAACTTGTCTTTGTTCTTTGAAGGACTGATTTCCTAAATCCTACTCACATCTATGGACAAAATAAGGATCAGGATGTTTTGCTAAAAGCTGCCTTATTTCCTGCCAGTCTCTGCCTTGTCTCTGATAATCTGCTTCCTCTTCTGGTCTGGTGGTCACCAGGGGAGGGAGGCACGGGATGTGATGGATTTGTACGTGCAGACACCATCGTTGCTGTCATCATTTGTTAACTGTTTTTTTATTTTTTTTTTAATCATTTAAAAGAGAGAAAACCTACACAGATGGCCAGAGGGAGTTATGTGTGGGATGGCAAATGTGAGAACTGTCTGATAAAAGCAAAGAATTTGAGTGTGCAAATCTTAAAAGAATGAGGCCCAACATCGTATTTAGTTTGAGAGGAATGTCTATAGAAAAGCTACTCTGCGGTCTTGTGGATAATTCTAATGCATGTAAAAGAAGCATTGCCTTTTGTCTCAGACACCAATATGTGCCCCAGTCAACCTCAAGAATTCAACTTCCTGTTGACTTCTCTATGGCAGTCAGAAAAGCTATCCCATGGTGCCTTGTCTTAACTATTGTGTGGCCAGAGGGCAGCGTTGAAGCTGCTCAGATATAGAGAAAGAAACATCCAGGGTTTGAAACCAGAGTTAATTGACTAGGAAGCTTGTGTTTTGTGAAGCTCTCTTTCCTACCTATCTGGGCCTTGATGTTCTCATATGCAAAGTGGGCAAAATATTTCCTCATCATCTAAGTAATTGTAAGCATGAAATAGACTGATAATAAATAGCCCTACAGACATTAGGCATGTATTCCTTTTCACTATACCATGCATACAGCCATGGAGAAGGCCTTGCATACAGTTGGTGCCTAATTTTGTGCATTGTTTGGTTAACTAAAGCAGAGTAGTGGTTCTTTTTTTTTCTCTCTCTCTTTTTTTTTATTGTGAAAATACTGTACAGAGGGGTTACAATTACATGGGCAAGACAATGAGTACATTTCTCATCAAGCATTGTAGCCTCCTCCTTTGTTTCCCCTTCCCATCCCATACTCCCCCACACCCTCACTCAACCCTCCCCCCCCCCACCAAAGTTGTAAAGTTTGTTTTTGACATAACGACTTGTACATCTCATTGTTGCAATGGGTCCACCTGTATCCCTATTTAAACGATATGTTTTTTTCCCTTCCCCTTCACAAATTATAACAACATCAAATACAGTGAAAGCAGGGGTTATACCTTGGGGGAGGGACATACAAAGCAACAAAGAAATCATCTTATAGTTTTGTTAGAAATAATCGCATGAAAGAAAAAAAAACATTTGAATACATATCTTAGGGTCCATTTCCCTAACATCAACTTATCTGACCTTTTCTAGAGCTCCCCTATGACCCAGCAATCCCACTTTTGGGCATTTATCCAAATGTTCACAAACAAGACCATACTAAAGCTTCCAGCACGACTATGTTTATTGCAGCATTATTTACCATATCTAAAATATGGAACCAACCCAGATGCCCCTCAGTAGATGAATGGATCAAGAAAATGTGGTATATATACACAATGGAATTCTATGCCTCCATCAGAAAGAATGACATTGCTCCATTTGTTAGGAAATGGAAAGACTTGGAAAAAATTATATTAAGTGAAGTAAGCCAGGCTCAAAGAAACATAGGTCCCATGGTTTCCCTTATTTGCAGTGTAGTGGTTCTTTAGAGAACCATTTTAATAGGACCCCTTACCAGGAGCATTAACATCACTCAGGAGCATGTAAAAAATGTATATTTCCCTAGGCCCCAGAGTTTCACACCAGCCACTCACGAAACTGAAATCTGAAGGAACAGTTTGAAGCCAGCCTGGGCAGAAAAGTCCATGCAACTCTGTCTCCAATTAAAACAGCAAAAGCAGTGCTAGAAATATGACTCAAGTGTTAGAGCACCAGCTGAGCAAGCAAGCTGAGTGAATGCTGGGCCCTGAGTCCACACCCTTGTACTGCCAACAAACAAACAAAGCAAATTTCCAGACCTGTTTACAAGAAACACTGCCAGCAAAGGGGTAGGCAGCTACTTTCACCTCCTGGTAAGTCTAAAGCTTGTTGAAGTTTAGGAACCACTGAGCTAGCCTTTGCTTCCCACAGTGGCCAATAAGAATGTATTGGTTAAAGAAAAATGAATGTTTTAATCATACATCAGCATTTAAAGTATCAGGAAGTGATTTTCATTTATCAAATTTTTCTTAAAGAGTGAAATGTATTTCATGCAAAAGTTTTTTCCTGTTACTTATTGAACAAGAAACATAAGAATTTAGCTTAAGATAGGACTTGAGATAAGCTACCTGGTATTTGTTGTAATTATATTAAAATGGATTTTTATGAAATTATAAAAAATTATTTTTATAAAAATGCAGTAAGTATTAAGGTTCTCATTTTACAGATACCAGGACAATGATCGGAGTATCACTGACATGAGCTGCTTGGTGCTGAAGAATCCAGGAAATAGGGAGAAGACCTGAAAGGAAGGGTAAGGTTGAACTCATGGAAATGACATCTGAGCAAGTGAATGCTCACTGAATACAGAACTTCTTATACTTCTTTGTTCCAACTACTATCCTCAATTACACTTACCAATTTAAGTCATAATATAGAGTTGAGTTTGGAAGCATCCATTGGCCTGGGGGTGTGGTTAGTTGCAAAGCTGAACTGAGGTTTTACAGGAGATGAATGCAGCACACAGTGTACAGAGCACATGAGCAATGTTCCTGAAAGCTTAGGCATGGTAGCAGAAGGCATAGAACACTTCCTTTATGTATGTAACTTAGGTAATTTTTAGAAGGTCAAAACAAAAATAGATGAATTGTTAATAGTTTGAGGAAACCAATGGACATCCTAAAATATGTTCTGCTGGGATGTTTTAGATGAGCAACATTATTTTGAGATAAAAAAACAAGCATATTATATTATATTATGTGATTGTCAGACTGGTTCACAGGAATGATAGATACTATCACTCATCTCCTTTGAAACGAAACATTCAACAAATGCAGTTGGAAAAGTCAAGAGGAAGAAATAAGGTACAAAGTAGAAGTCCCTTAACTATAAAAGCTGAAAGAGACAATATGTATAGATTAGCAAGAGAGGAATTTAAAAAGTTGCAGAGTGCTGGATTACAGTCTCAAAACCCCAAATACATGGTTGAGCAATCAGAGCTCTCCATTGATTTTATTTGATCTGTAAACTTGAGGGGGCTACCCTTTCCTTTCCCTTGTAAGCCTAATATTATTTAGGGGCTAATAAGATGAAACTGCACTCATTACCTTACTCATGTAACTGTAATCCCTCTGTACAGCATCTTTACAATAAAATAACATTAAAAACAGAGATGAAACTGCAATGATTTGAGAGGGCTACAAAGGGCCAATTTCTTTGTAAAATATTAGTTCATTTTTGAACACCTATAAATCATTTGCCTTTATCTACAAATTCAATGCGATACCTACCAATATTCCAACCTCATTCTTCACGGAAATAGAAGAGGCAATCCAAAAATTCATATGGAACAATAAAAGACCCCGAATAGCAAAAACGATTCTCAACAGAAAGAACACTGCTGGAGGAATATCAATACCAAATTTCAAACTCTACTATAAAGCCATAGTAATCAAAACAGCTTGGTACTGGCACAAGAACAGACCTCAGGACCAATAGAATAGAATTGAAAACCCAGAAATGAACTCACAGACCTATAGCCATCTAATCTTCAATAAGGGAGCTAAAAAATAGAATGGAAGAAAGACAGCCTCTTCAGTAAATGGTGCTGGCAAAATTGGTTAACTACTTGTAGAAAACTAAAGCTAGATCCTTCTATATCACCCTGCACCAGAATCAACTCCAAATGGATCAAAGACCTCAGAGTCAAAGCAGACACTCTGAAAACATTACAGGATGGAATAGGAGAAACCCTAGGTTTCCTTGGCACAGGCTGAAATTTTCTTCATAGAGACCCAGAAACACAACAAATCAAAGAAAGGTTGGACAAATGGGATTGCATGAAGTTGCAGAGCTTCTGCATGGCAAAGGACATAGCTAGCAAGATCAATAGAAAGCCCACGGATTAGGAGAAGATCTTCACTAGCCATACAACAGACAAGGGTCTCATATCTAAAATATACTTGGAACTCAAAAAATTAAATCCCCAACAACAAATCTTCAAAGAAACAACTGCCCAATAAATAAGTGGGCTAAAGACTTAAAGAGAAACTTCTCTGAAGAAGAAAGAAGGATGGCCAATAGACACATGAAGAAATGCTTAACCTCTCTAGCTATAAAAGAAATGCAAATCAAAATAACATTGAGATACCACCTCACTCCAGTTAGAATGGCTATAATCAAGAACTCTAATAATAACAGATGCTGGAGGGGATGTGGACAGAAGGGAACCTTATTGCATTGTTGGTGGGAGTGTAAACTTGTTCACCCACTTTGGAAAGTAGTATGGAGGTTCCTCAAAAGATTCCACATAGAGTTCCCTATGCAATCCCAGCAATCCCACTTTTGGGCATTAACCCAAATGTTCACAAACAAGATCACACTAAAGCTTCCAGCACGACTATGTTTATTGCAGTCTTATTTACCATAGCTAAAATATGGAACCAACCCAGATGCCCCTCAGTAGATGAATGGATCAAGAAAATGTGGTATATATACACAATGGAATTCTATGCCTCCATCAGAAAGAATGACATTGCTCCATTTGTTAGGAAATGGAAAGACTTAGAAAAAATTATATTAAGTGAAGTAAGCCAGGCCCAAAGAAACATAGGTCCCATGGTTTCCCTTGTTTGCAATATCTAGTATATGTCTGAATCAAGCAGAAAAGGTCAGATAAGTTGATGTTAGGGAAATGAACCCTAAGATATGTATTCAAATGTTTTTTTCTTTCATGTGATTGTTTCTAACACATTTATAAGATAATTTCTTTGTTGCTTTGTATGTCCCTCCCCACGGTGTAACCCTGCTTTCACTGTATTTGATGATGTTATAATTTGTGGGGGGGAAGGGAAAAAACAAATAATTTAAATAGGGATACAGGTGGATCCATTGCAACAATGAGACATACAAGTCATATATCGAAAACGAACTTTACAACTTTGGGAGGGGGGGGAGGAGGGTAGGGTGGGGGATAGGGGCGGATGGGATGGGAAGGGGAAACAAAGGAGGAGGCTACAATGCTTGATAAGAAATGTACTCATTATCTTGCCCAGGTAATTGTAACCCCTCTGTACAGTATTTTCAGAATAAAAAAGTACTCTGTATTGCTAACTATTAGACAAATCTAAATAATTTCACATTTGTTTAAGTTGGCAACAATAAATAAGATGGATTAAAAGCAAAAATATAAAAAAAATAAATCATTTGCCTTAATATAAGGTAACATAATTAATTGTCATATTCATATGAAAATTGCTCATACCAGGTATATTCCCTGAAGTATGCTTTAGTAAGGAGGGGGGCAGAGTAAACACCAAACTAAACAAGAAAAAAAACATTCCAGAGAGACCAGATTGGGTCTAAGCTTCACAATAGGAAATGTATTGCTGTCCAGAAAGCATCATGGTGTGACCTGTATGTGTACAGGCAGGAGAGAGCCAGGAGTTAAGGTTGGAAAGAGGAAAAAAACCCCAGAAGGTCCAGTGTCATGTTTATATATTTTGGGAAGAAAGTTTCTAAGTTTATTGAAGTTACTGAAATATATGAGAATGATAAAAGAGACATATCAACCCTGAGTAGCTTCCAAATGTGCAGATTTTGGTAGCTTTTTCAGAACTACAGAATTATTTTTTCCATATAAAGAAAAACCTGAATGTAACTAATACATGATGCTCATAGCATCTAAAGAATACTTATATTATCATTACTAAAAATGCTTGCAATTATGTCAGACATATTAAAGACTGAAAATATCATTAATACAATATTAAAATTATTAACACAAAAAACAAACACAAATTACAGATATGATTTTCAGGAAACATAAGAAGTCAGGTGCAGTTGCTCACATCTGTAGTCCTCACTATTCAGGAGGTAGAGATCAGAACTCTGTTTAGGGTTGTTCCAGCAAAAAGCTCACAGGATCCCATCCTGACCAATAAAAAGCTGAGCATGGTGGCAAGAACCTGGCATTCTAGGTAGTCAGGAAGAGCATGGTGTCACCAGACCAGGTCTGGTGAGAAAGTGAGACCCTACTGGAAAAATAACAAAAGCAAGAAGAGACAGGGGTTTAGGTCAAGCAATAACATGCTTGTCTGGCAAGTAATGCTGAGAAAAAAAGAAAGTGAGTGAGAGAGAGAGAGAGAGAGAGAGAGAGAGAGAGAGAGAGAGAGAGAGCGCTTCTATGCTAATAGTGAGAAATGAAAAATTATGCTCAATTTTTTTTATCATGCACACATATATAAATAACACATATATAATAACAGACGGGGTATAGATTACACCAGACCTTAACTTTAGCCCAGAAACATTGCTTTCTTGTATTATAGTACTTGATAAATTCTTGTTCAGATTCAGTTAAGAAAAATACTCTAGTGCTACCTTTTGAATAATGAACAGTATGGTTCTAACATCTACTACTTTTTAGTTAGCCCAAAGATCTGATTCTTTCAACTCTCAGCTGTTTTTGTCATACATTAAAAAAAACTTGTTAGTAAAATTTTTTTATCGTTATTATAACAGTGATGTACATAAGTTAGGTAAAGAGCTCATTTCTTTTTGGACAATGTCGTCCCTTCCCTTGCTTTCTTCCTGTTTTTCCCTCAGCCACAAGTTATACAGTTCATTTTTAACATACTGTCCTGTGAGTATCGCTGCTGCATTTGCTCACCCTTTGTCCCTCTATTTCTGTGCCTCCACTTAACCTCTCAAAGTCACGTAAACAGGACAAAAAAATAGAACAAAGAAGAAATAACCTCGTTTTCATTTCCTGGAGTTCATTTTTATTTATTTATTTTTTTTGTGGGTCACTGGGCCTGAACTCTGGGCCTGGGTGCTGTCCCTCACTCTTCAGCTCAAGGCTAGTGCTCTACCACTCCAGCCACAGTGCTACTTAGGGCTTTTTTCTGCTTATGTGGTGCTGAGGAATTGAACCCAGAGCCTCATGTATGCAAGGCAAGCGCTCTACCACTGAACCACCTTCCCAGCCCCTGGAGTTCCTTTTGATAAATATTATCTTGTATGAGCAGATATACATAGGCGATTTGCCTTTGTGTTTCTCTCCTAAGAGCATCCTCTTTTGGTCTCACTGTATATGAATGCCTAGAGACCTATATAACTTATTATGTCCTGGTGTATTTTAGATCTAGCTTCTGCATATGAGAGAAAACATGCACTGTCTCTCTGAGCTTGGCTTACTTCACTTAACACAACTTGTTCTAGGTCCATCCATTTCTATGCAAATGACGTAATATTCTTTCTTGGGGCTGTATAAAATTCCATTGTGTGTAGATTATTTTAAGTTTTTAATTATTGTTTTGGATAGATTGATCTCAAACTCTCCATGTCCTGTCTCTGCTCCTGAGTGCTTGATGACAAGTGTAAAGCTGCTTTTTGCTTTTTGTATTTCAGTCGGTTGTGGGGCCTGAACTCTGGGCCTGGGCGCTGTCCCTCAGCTCTTCAGCTCAAAGCTAGCATTCTACCAATTGAGCCACAGCACCACTTCCTAAAGCTGCTTTTAATATTCAATTTCTATTTCTTAGGTTATGGACTTTACCATGTGTTGACTGCACAACAGTGTGGTTCTGTAGGTTTGAGCATCTTGTTGGCTTTTTAAATCGACTTTAGAAGTTTTGTGACCATTGGTTACTTGCTCTATTGGTTGAGTGCTATTGTCAAGATGCGTCAGAATGAGAAAATTAGATGACCTTTGGCTTATTTTCCTTCAGCTTTTACAATGTGTGCTGATGATACCTAACAACTTCTTTTCTATGTGGCATGAGTGACACAGCTATGATATACAGCATCCTGGAAAAGAAAAGCCCATTGCTTTCCCTTGTGCTAATACAATGAAAACTGTGTGTTCAATATTGTTCTTGACATTATATGAATGAGTTTGCTTGCAGTGAGGGACAGAGCTGATTGAAAATCACCACTGTAATCTCTCTTTTGCAGTACTGGGGATTAAACTCAGGGCCTCCATTGTAATCTTCCAGTGGATTCTTCTCTGCCTCTAGTCTTCTGAGGGACTACTATACTCTTTAACAAGTAAGTAAACAACTTTAACAGATATCAAATGGACAAACTGTAGGCCTACACTTGCATGCAATTGCAGTAATGGTTTATCTAAATAAAACATAGATTCATGAGAATATTGAGTAAGTTTTATGGACTATCGGTACAATACTAAAAGAACACTAAGAATTAGTCTAAACCTTTTAAGATTTTCAAGGAACATATGTGAAATTTCTATGTTGATTCTGAGAACAAATTCAAGCACACACAAGTTCATTTCTCATGTCTTTTACTTCTAACACCAAGGTATCATTTGAATGCTAAACCACGTTACATGTGTATCAACTCAGAAGCATCAGGTAGCTTGTGATGGAGGTACAGCAATGGAGATATTCAACTCACTGCTATCTTGGATTTTATGTATTTGATATATTTTTGGTGTGTGGTTGATAAGTGACAATGTGGAATAGTACTACTCAATAAATGACACGAAAAAAGCACAAAATTTATTCAGATCTGGGACTAGAGCTCAGCTATTTTAGCCTTTTGGCTGAATGATGTTGGGCAAGTCATCTAACAGAAAGGTTCACAGGAATAGTCTAAGAATCCAATGAGGCACTGATGATAAAGTTCTTTATGAAGCAAGTATCTCACATTCTCCTGGTTTGGAAATCATAGAAGATAGAAAAAGAATCGTAGGTATGACCTTTGATCTTTAGCGAGAAAGGTTTACTAAGCATCAGTGAAGACAGAACATGATCTGATTGATAGCATAATTAACTTTTGTAAAGAAGTCTTGAGGTTGGGTTCTCAATGATTTTTTTTTGCAGTATGTTGGAGACATTGGTAGGAATTTGGTCATTCCCCCCCACCCCTAGTTATTCTAGTTAAGTACTAAGTACTTGACATCAACAAGGGCACTCCATTCTCCAGCCATCCAGTAAGACCTGGGCTATGATTATACCCATTTTACAGATGAAGAAACCAGGACACAGATTAGAGAATAATTCACAGTCCATCATGACCACAGCCAGAATTTCATCCATTTCTTATTATATCTATCAGTAGCTACTGTATTCTATATACTTGCTGTTTTCTCCTACTTCTGTAAATTAGACCTCTACAGAGGCTATTCTAGAATACTGAGGTACTTTTTAGTATGTTTGGGTTGAAGGCAATGTTAGACACCAGTGGTAATTCTCAAACTTGGAATAACTAAACAGTCTGATGAATTGCTGCCCTTACTGGAACAACATGCTATGTCTATAGCTATCTATCACATTGGACAGACGAGGCTACACAACTCTCCAAATCATGAGGAGAGCACAAATGGCCGCAAGTATCTCCCCAGGGAGCGTGCTTGACATGACTGGAGATATATAGTTATTGCATTAGAAGAGCATATAGAAGATTTTCCAGCTTTCTCAACCACACAGTCTTCACCCCTGCTCTGGCCCTCAAAATGTGTGGTTTGGACATGAATCTGAAATCAGTAATCTCCTCAGCACCTTTGCATTCACCTACTGCTTCAAAGAGCTCTATGATCTTTGTCTTTAGGACTGGCCAGAAGATGAATTTCAGCTGACAACTCAGCTAAAGCTCTGAGGTGACAATGTTGTAAGTTACGTATATGGGAGTCTCCAATACCTTAGTTCTCATGAGGAGTGGTACACTTGAGGATCTGGAAGCATGTGAAGCATCCCAGGAAGTTGTTTTAGTGAAATCCCATACCAGGCAGTTTGCCACATGCCCAACCAGCCTAGCCTGCACCTCACATGGCTTCAAAAGGGGCACTGAGGCTGGAGGTTCTGGCAGTAGAAAGTTGATTCAACATCCTGTTGCACCTGCCTTTTCTCCAGCACACTGGAAAACAGTAGAGGCCACAGCATTGTATCTATTAATCAAAAGCATTATTCTCAGAAAACATTAACTGACACCTCCCATGTAGGAGGGAGATTTATGTCAACTTTTATTTTTGCTTAGGTTAAGTCAAGTTGTCAGGCTCAGAGACAAAGGATGTATGTTTTCTCTCATATGTGGAAGTTAGATCTAGTTTATAAATATATAGTAAATACACACAAGGTCATATACATACGTATACCAACATATTAACTAAAGTATGGTATATGACTATAGAGAGGAGAATATATGCTTATAGAAGGGAATATATGCTTATGGAGGAGATTCCAGTGGTGTTGCTCATTGAACAACTAACTTACAGTCTAAGAAAATGAATAGCAGGAAGTTGGTACTGGAGTTGAGGTCAAGGGGAAAGGGATGAAGTCATGGGGAGATGCGCTGACAGTGGAGAGGAAGTGTGGGAGGATGAAAGTCAGAGTATTCATTGTATGGATGTGAAAATGGAACTAGGAAAATGGAGGAGACAGGTGGGGTTGGAAGTGATGGGGAGAATGATAAAAAAAGGGGTGCCATTAAGTTAATGCAGTGACATAACTGACGTGTTAAGTTGAATCCTCTCAGTCCAGCTATTGGAAGATAATAATAATAATAAACCTTAGAGTTTTGCTTAAAAATAATAACAGTCTTCAAAATCCTGAGTTTTTACTCCAAGGCATTAGGCAGAGACGTGAATCTTACTTTTCACCATGATTTGGAAGGCCTAGGACAGAAACAAGCATAGGGGCAGCATGTCTACCTGAGTCTACCTTCTGCTTTGGCCTTTTGGGTGTCTCCCCATTGTTGTACAGCAACTCTCAACACCATCAAGACTAAAAAAAGAAAAAAAAGTTCCACATACTTCAAGACGGTAATTTACTCACAAAGTAAACACACTTCCAACTTTATTAATAACCAACATTTTTTTTATTAGAGCAGATACAGTTGTGAAAACTGTACATTATACATTTTGGTTTCAAGGATTATAAATAAAGGAACTCACAGGTAGGGAGTTCTTTTTCACAGCAAGAAACTTTAAATAAACAAAGTCATGTTTTTATTAAGTACATTGGCAGACTTCATGTGCTGTCCAAAATGTAGAGTACAGTATAACAACCCATTAGAAAGAGCCTTCATGTAAAATACAGCTGTGCACAGTTTAGAAAAATACCAACAATTTGAGCTTTGTTTTAAAAAAGCTTATAAATCATACATATATTTATAAATGGAACCAACATGCTCACTTTATAAACATATCCTTTAGTTATCTGTTACCCATTATTTCCAAGGCATTACAACGTTTTAAATAAACTTAATAGATTAAATATTTTATTTTCTTAAAAAAATTCAACTTTCCCAGCGATAAGGAGCTACAGGGTCAGGAAGGAGCAGTGAGAGTGTGAGGAGACTGACAGGGGAACTTAAGTTTGTTCTTGGGTTAAAAACGTACTTCCTAAACTGAAAAGTCAAAGCAAAATGTAAAAAATAAATATACAAGTTGCGATTTTTTCACTTGCTCTCTTTCTGCCTTCTGCTTTTTTTCCATATTGGTCATATCCAGGATTCTCAAACATATTGTACTTCTGCAAAAAATGCCACCGAGTTTCTACTGTGCAAGTAAGAAGGCACACAGTGTACGGCTGTGCGGCCATGGGAATTTAGTGAGCTGTCCCTACTACATTAAAAGATAACATATTTAACAAGGTAAAAAGAATCTTGGTTAAACCATGCAAATCATGAAATCATTAGGAAAATCTCCCCCTCCACAATGTAATGTCTTAAAGAGACTTAACAAATACTTTTCCTCCCTGATTTCGTTTTAAATTATTACTTTTATAATGACCATTTAGTTTCTCCTAAGTAAGCATGCTTCTGAGTAATAAAGGATAAACTATAAAACAGCAAAAAATCAGAATATGTCAGAACAACAAAGGATTGCAAAAGACAGATATATTTAAAATAAAAATGTCTAAAGATTTTAAAATTCCAAATGAAATTATAAAAGGACTTTGAAAAACACAGAAGGCAGAAAATTGAGGAGCAGTGATTTTAACAAAGCCTTATGTGCTACCTGTAAGTGTTGAACAAAAATTTAAGCTGGGAACAGCAGTGAAAACAAAAAAGAGCAGTTATTAATAGCATCTTGCTTAACTTTCATGGGAATTAACATAGCTACTGACAAGATTTTATTTGGTTGTAAAGTACGTCAGCAATGAAACTGAATCCTTTAAACACTGATTACTGCAATCCATGCAACATTTTGACTATCATTCTTAGAATTCTGGTGTCTTTCAGCCTTTAAATTTTAGCACCTCCTCAGTGCATAAAAATCCATCTCAGTCATGTTAAAATATATAAAATTACCTTCAGCTTGCTAAATTTTAAAGATACCTCTTTTATTTTAGGTTGAGGAAGAATAAATGACATGGAAAAAGGATGTATTGCTATGAAAACAAACACATTTCTACTAGCATTTTGTTGTTTCTTTTCCTTGAGATGCAACCTGTGTGTTTTGTCCAGCCAGGACTGCAGGTGATAGATGAGTATCCATCATATTTAAATAAACAGCAAAAATGAGCGGAGTCGTGCACAAGCAAATGAAACTTTCTCTCCCGGAACATTCCAGGGGATGTTAAAGCAGCAGGTCATGGCATAAGACTGGTGAGTGATGCTGCTACCTAGTTCTTCTAATGAGATAGGAGTGAGTGTTGGAACCAAGTCCACAGCAACACAATCTTCTGACCGCATTCCTTGGGCAGCCGTTTCCCCAGCTCCCTACTAAAAACGTCAGATGGTAAAATAGTAAGGCAGCTGTTGACTTCCATCAAAAAAAAAATTGCAGCTCCATACATTTCCAGTTTAGTCACACTCTGCTGGGACAGATGGAGTAGCTGATGCCAAGAACTTCGCTGGATGGGGCTGCTTCAGCAGATTTTAAAAAAGAATTATTATTAAGTTTTGCTCTCCAACATGGCTGCTTGCTTCAGCTCCCAGAGGGCCCCAAAGCCACAAAGCATTCCCGGGGAAACTGAACAGGTCCTCTGGGTGAATTTTCCAAGTTTCATCTCTCTTGCGATCCCATCCTAATTCCAAGCCTCCTTGCCTGTGTCTGCGCCATTTAAAGGGCTGAGGACACCTCGGCAGAGCTGTGGGCTAACACCACTAGTTGTCATGACTTCACTGAAGGGTCAAAACAGTTATAGCATTCAGTAACTATGTGGAATCACATTCAGGCACAGCCAACATTAAAGTGAAGGACAATATGTCATCGTTAAGAAGAATGGTAAATTCAAATATGAGAAAAGACTGGTATGTATTCAAAATTTTGTATAGAAATTAAGGCCATCCTTACCTTTTTCCTGATTCCGATCAAGTTAGGAAGTGCACAAAAAGAATGGCCAACCCGATATTCAGCAGCATGACAAGAACAATCATGACTGAATTAGGGCCCTGGAAGGGAAATAGAACAAAACAAGCACAATATTTCTATGTTAATATATTACCAAAATACACTGTCAGAACCAATTACCAAAAGTACAGGGAAACACATATGGCTGAATGGTAACAGCAGTTCCAAAAGGTAGAAATTAAAAATAGTAGTGCTATGTTTAGAGGGAGACGTTGCTGAACTTTCACTTAAAAATGAATCTAGTCCTGAATTAGGTTAAAATGTTTTCAGTACTAAGTAAATGTTTTCAGGCTAGGTTGGGACCCACCACTACAGAGGGCCAGGAGCTAGTGGGAATTAGACTTTATCTCACACCATGGAAAAAAAAAACAAAAAAACAAAACCATGTCCTTATCCTGGCAGTTAGGAAAGAAGAGTGAAAACAGAAGACAATGACACCTCCAAGAAAAAACTTGAAATGAGGTCTCTAACTTTTGCTTTGCTGGGACTCTGGAGCCTGTAGGTGGAATCTGTTAAGTGAGAAGCTAAACACTCTCAGAAGTCATTTTTTAAGGCCTTACTTTTCATTTCTTTAACCATAACCACCCCAGTTCAGCAATCAAGTTACAGTTAGCAAACTGCAGAATCCATTTTTTGACAAATACCACTATAATAACTACTAGATAGCCCAAAGTCCTGAAACTTTTATTTACTTAAATAAAGCCTATATGACCCATCTACTCAGATCTAGCCTGCGGGGATGCCATCGTTATTTTACTAGTAATGCCAAGATCATATCTTTCTAATAGAGTCTAACTCTTAAATAGCATTAGAAACGTTCCAAACTGGATTTGAAACTTTATTGAGCTTATTCTGAAGATGAGGAAAACAGTCATGTTATAGTTGGCCACCAAGTAAGACTATGTTGGAATGTTATAAATGTACGTTTTTAGTGGTGGGGGAAGGAGTGGAGAAGACTGGATTTGCCATTGGCCAAGGGGCTCATCTTTCAGGCCCAGAGCTTGAGTCACATCACCGACTGCGATGTGGGAAGATGGGGAACAGAGGGCCAGAATGATATAGTATTGAGCTCAGCGTCTTAAGGGGGAGCAGAATCACAAGTGCCTCTGAAAGTCAATTTCAAAAGCTTAATGTAAGCAGAGAACTGGCAGCTCACATCTGTACTCCTAGCTACTCAGGAGGCTGAGATCTGAGGTTTGAGGCTGGAAGCCAGCTTGGGAAGGAAAGTCTGTGATATTCTTATCTCCAATTAACCACCAAAAAGCCAGAAGCAGAGCTGTGGCTCAAGTGGTAGAGCACAAGCCTTGATCAAAAAAGGTCAGGGGATCACGGAGAGGCTCTTCGTTCAAGCCTCAGGACCAGCAAACACACACACACACACACACACACACACCACACACACACACACACACACACACACACACACACACACACACACACACACACACACACACAATGTAGGGCTGGGATTGGGATGTAGGCTCAGTGATAGAACACTTGTCTAGCATTCACGTGGTTCAGGTACCAGAAAAAGGAAGGAAGGAAACAAAAACTTAAGCTGTGTCTCAATTATTACTTCCCATTTCATAAACCTTTAGATGTTTCTGTGGATTTATACAAATCATTTAGAACTGGTTAGTAGTCTGGGTTTATGGATTATCTTGGAATGAATTTAGCAGCTTATCTTTCTGCAAGTTTTGGCCCACACTTCATTGTACTGATAACATAGAATCAATGAATAATGAACGAGAGCTTTATACAGGATAAAAAATACGTATTTTCTATTGAACACATATACATATTTATTCTGTATATATTCTAACACACACATATTTATCCTACCAGTGTAGCTCTACATTTAAAGCTATTTTTAAAGATGACTCAGTGGAGACGAGAGTAAAGCAGCTATGAAAGGCTCAAACAGCAACCAGGTGAAAAATAAAAATCTGAGATGCCATGTGTAAGTTGCAGAAACCAAGTCATGACTTCTGTGTTCTCTTGATACCATGCAGGCTATGGGGCAGAAAGCTTTAAGGTGAAGTCCCACAAACATGTCTGTGGTGGCCAGTTATAGCTTAAAATAGCAAAATGAAAAAAAAGCTCAGTCTTGCTTTTCTAGACTGACTGGGACAGGTGTCACGGGAGGCAGAGTCAAAGTCCAGATTAGAAGAAACTTTCAGGAGGTCAGTTAGAAAAAGAAAACAGATGAGATCAAAATATGAAAAGAAATTCTGGCTCAAGAAATGATCTTTTTTTTCCATCAAGAGATAATCACTCATTTTAAATAATTATGTCAAATTTAACTTCTCTAACTAAAAGTTAAAAGTGAAAACTTTTAGCTAGAGAAAGTTTAACTTTTTTATTATCTGTCTTTATCTTCTCTTTGGGGTGAGGTTCAAACTTGATCTCACAGTGAGGTTTTAGGATTTATAAACTCAAGAGAAAGATGGAGAAGATCTATCTCAAGACAAGTTGCTCATCGTAATACTGGCTGAGAAAAAAGGGCAGCCAATCTTCAGAAAGTGTTGAGATGCCTTATTGGAGAATTCTCAATTTTTCTACTCACTGATTAGGATCTAACAATGGCTATTTTTGTTCCTAACAGAGTTGAAACATCAGTGTCATGTAGAATGCGTACCTCTGGGACAAAGTCCACATGGAACCACTGCTTGTAGGGATCATACATTTCTCAAGTTAGAGTCATCTCTAAGAAGCTTCCCTTGTCCCTCTCATACTCACTCCCTTTGCTCTATGTGTTAGTCTGTGTCCCAAAAGATATGCTGTATTTGCAGGGTGGTACTGTGGTTGGACCAAACTAGAGTTTTATGAACTATTCATGCTTCAACTGTATGCTATTGAAACAAACATCACGGCAATCGGCAATGCTTTTGAAGCACTTACTTTGAGCTTGGCAGTGTGCTAAGAACTTCATGAGAATTATGTAATCTTCACAATTCCATTGGCTAGTGGCAGATAAGGAAACCAAAGGCACAGAATGGTTGGGAAATTTGTTCAGAGTCACAAAGCTAGCCAGCAGTAGAGCTGGGATTTGAACCAAGGAGGTTTTGCCTAAGACCCCAGACTGTTAGCTATGATTGCTTCACTCACATGAGCTCACTGACTATAAAATCACAGATCCAGTTGATCATGAGCCTGACCTCCAAGCAGTCATCTGACTCAACTTGGATCTCTCAGCTACCCGCCAAGACCACTGACTGATTAATTCTGGGTTTCTCCCAAATGTCTGCTTTCGTGGGAAAGTGTCAATGAACTGAAACATATTGCTTGTAACTTCTACCTGTGCACAGTGTCTTTCTAGTTCCAAACTGTAGGTACTACTCTATTGTTTGGAAGCCATTCACTGGCTAGCTTTCTGAAGACTATGCCACTTCCTAACCCTCAGGGAAGAGAAGAGGAGGTCCATCCTCAGGAGCACAAAAGACAGGAAGTTTTCTATTACCATTAGCAAGACAGCATTTTTACATGAAGGTATAAAGTCATTTGCTTTCTGGAACAGTCCCCTCACACCCACAGGCAGCATGGAGATCAGGGAGGCTTACAGTGCTGCTGGAGTACAAACAGGGGCCCTGGAGACTGGCCTTCAAGGATGGGAATGCTTGGCTTACTCCCAAACCAAGAGGATTCTGCACAAGCAAAACATATGATTGTTTTTAAATAAGGAAGCTCTGAATTTATCCACTGCACCTACAGTAGTTTGTTTGTTTGTTTTTCCCTCTAATGCTAAGAATTGAACTCAGGTTCTCATACATGCTAGGTAAGTGTTCTTTCACTTAAGCCATACCCCAGTCCTTTTATTTTTAGTTTGTTTTTCTAATAGGACCGGGTATGTTTTCTTGGACTGGTCTTAGACCACAGTTCTCCTACTTTTGCCATCTGTGTAGCTGGGATTGCAAAAGTGAATCACCATACCCAGCCCTAAGGTACTGTTTTAGAAAAAGTATCTTACAGGTAAGACTAGACTTTTTAGTTTTTTTTTTTTTTTTTAATCACAGATGAATGAGCAGGGCACTGAGACATATACTACCCCTATGAATTCTGGGAGCCAACTGAAACCACTGAGTTACACAAAGGCATAAACTTGACCTAGCATTGTTTGAATTCCCACCTGTAAATCAGGCAAACTGTTACTGCTATAGACTTGAGGTTTTATGAGACCTTACATGATGACTATCTAATGAAAAATGATTATCACTTTTAAAAGTTCAGGACTGGTTACTGGTATATTCATGTTAAACTTTTTTTTTCTTTTTCTTTCTATTTTCAGTGTCCGTGCTGGGCTTAAACTCAGGGCCTGGGTACTGTCCCTGAGCTTCTTTTGCTTGAGGCTAGTGCTTTACCACTTGAGTCACGGCTCTACTTCTAGCTTTTTTCCTTTTCTTTTTTCTTATGAGTAGTTTATGGGAGATTAGAGTCTCACAGGTTTTGCTGCCCAGGCTGGCTTTGAACTGTGATCCTTAGATCTTAGCTTCCTGAATAATTAGGATTACAGTGTGAGCCACTGGTGCCCAGCTCATGTTAAACATTTTTAAGAGTGAATGCTTAAAAATCAGAATGAATGCTTACTGAATAGTAGAGAGT
Organism: Dipodomys spectabilis; assembly: GCF_019054845.1. Lineage (NCBI taxonomy): Eukaryota > Metazoa > Chordata > Mammalia > Rodentia > Heteromyidae > Dipodomys > Dipodomys spectabilis. The sequence goes on from NW_024870740.1 coordinate 354,794, forward strand.
CTCATAAAATTCTCTGTTTTGAAAGAAATTTACCTCCATGGAGGTTGACTTTTAGGGAACTATTTGTTCAATTAATCTGATTAATTTATATTTAGTTAAATAACAAGGTGAAAATTTGAGAAAATCAATATTAGCAAGAGAAACAAGCATGATTTTAAGCACTAATTAATTCAAAAGATGCATTTCACAAAAGGGAGAGGGCAAGGGTGAGCAAATATAGTGATTATATTCAGTGTATATTATGTAGAAATTGAAGTACTTCACGGTAGGGAGAGGGAAAATGGGAGAGAATGATGAAAAGAGTAACATTCATCATCCTGACATATGGAATTATAACCTCCTTGTACAATTACTTAATTTTAAAAAAGATTAATTTCAATGTTTAATGCTAAGCATAAACTTTCTTTTTTTGTCAGATGTGAGGCTTGAACTCAGAGCCTGGGCGCTGTCCTTGAGCTTCTTTGTGCTAAGGCTAGCACTCTACAACCTGAGCCATGGTGCCACTTCTCTTGGGGACTTTTCTGCCTGGACTAGCTCTCAACTGCCATCATCAGATTCTGAGTAGCAAAGATTACAGGCAAGAGCCACCAGTATCCAGCTTAGCATAAACTTTTTATTGTTGTTTTGTTTTTGTTGTTGTTTTTAGAAGTCTTGGGGATTGAACTCAGGATCTCACGATTGTGGGCAGGATCTCTACCACTTAAGCTGCACCTTCGGTCCGCTAAGAGTAGGTTGCACAAAGATAAATAGGAGCTGCTCTGTAATCTTGTTGGCCAGGTTACCAATCCACACCATTATGCTTATTTCTGAAATTACTAGCATTACCAGATTAGTGGCGTCTTATTTGTTAAGCTGCATTAATATTTAATGCCTCTATCTGAAGGCGTAGGTGACCAAGTCAGTAGGTCAGTTAATTTATATAATGAAAAATCAAATTTTTATAAACTACATGGATTATATAAATTCTGCAAAATTTGATAAGATACAAATTCTACGTATCATTCTACAAATAAAGCTCATGAAGAAGCGTACACATGTCAATCAGTAATTGCACTAACAAATATCTTACATGTTCAAGACACACTGATAATGATAAATAGCATCTAAAAGAACACCAAAATTCTGAAGGCATTCTCATTCAGAAGGTACACAATTAAAGTAATTAAATTGCTGAAAAATGTTTCATTTGTGATGACAAATACTCTGGTAGCAAAGCTAACTAATTAAATAAAATCCAAGCTAAAATTTTGTGGGAAAATTATTCATAACAGAACCTCCTACAAGAGGTTTCCTTTTGCGTAAAGATGATAATGTGTGGGGCTGGGAAGGTGGCTCAGTGATACAGCGCTTGCCTTGCATGCTCGAGGCCCTGGGTTCGATTCCTCAGCACCACATAAGCAGAAAGAAAAAAGCCGGAAGTGGCGCTGTGGCTCAAGTGGTAGAGCGCTAGCCTTGAGCTGAAGAGCTGAGGGACAGAGCTCAGGCCCAGAGTTCAGGCCCCACGACCGGACCAAAAAAAAAAAAAAAAGATGATGATGTATTTGTGTGTGAGCGCGTGTGGGGTGTGAAAGGATGACCCAGCATGTCTTATTTCTAGAGGTCTGGGAGGCACTGGTCACAGGTTTTTTGTTGGGGGAGAGGAAGCTACACAAAGCTCACTATGAAAGCTCATACATATACATGAGACATTCTGGGCTGGTCAGGTTTTACCTACCCAATTTATGTGTAAGGAGGGCAGCTGAGTAGGCTCAGGACCTCCTGCCTGGAGAGCTCTTTGCTGTCTCAATCTATAAACATGGTATACTACCATAAATGACCCTGTACTCTGCCAAGGCCTGGCTGTCACCGCAATGCACAGTCACCCCACTCCCTGAACAAAGCCAAGGGGAGAAATGACAGCACTTTTTGTGAGACTTACTGAATTGGCTTCTTTTTCCAAAGAAGGGCACGGATCGTTGCTTGCTGGATTCTTTGGTATAGCAAGTTCAGACTTCTTTGCTTTTGGCTCAGCTTTGCTTTCTTTGGCAACTGCTTTTGTCACAGACTTAGGGGGACTCCACTTGTTAGGTGACGGCTTGTGTACCAGTGCTGAGGAAGACTGGCTTGTTCCATCATCATTTTCCTCTTCTGCGTGGTGTTGGGGGGCATTCAATTTCACATAGTAGCCGTGATACTGAGAATGCAGCTCCCCGTTACTGGGGTTGGGGACATGGTGGCGGCCAGAGTATTTGGACACCATTGCTCCCGCCTCCTTTGAGGGGGCCTTCGACATCAAGGGTTTATTGACAATGGCTGTCACCTGCTCATCCACACTCCTTCTATCTTGACTGAGTCTTGCCCCTGAGCTGGGGTTTTGCTTCTTGGAGGGCTTCGGGGAGGAGGGCTGGGGAGAGTGGCTCTGTTTTGGACTGGCCTCAGGAGATCTGGGGGGTGTTGTGCCTTTGCGATAAAAATGAGGAGATTCCTTTGGTGTGGGTGGTTTTTCTGGTACCTTTTCTTCTGGATTTTCTTTAGCATCAACACCCTCTTGATATCTCTGTTTGATGTAATCAGGACCTGGAAAAAATTTAAAGTACAAGAAAATGATGATAATAAAAAGATGTAAAGGCTTGTTTGTATGTTCTCTGACTGTCTGTCTGTCTGTCTGTCTGTCTGTCTGTCTGTCTCTCGTTGGTAGTGGGGCCTGAACTCTGGGCCTGGGTGCTGTTCTTCAGCTCTTCAGCTCAAGGTGAGCACTCTACCACTTGAGCCATAGTGCCACTTCTGGTTTTTTCTGCTTAAGTGGTATTGAGGAATCAAACCCAGGGCCTCATGCATGCAAGGCAAGCGCTCTACCACTGAGCCACCTTCCCAGCCACCCCCCTCTCTTTAACGAAATGGTATTAACTGAAAAAATATATTTACAAAGACTCGAATAAGTGTGAGTACATTTCATTCTCCAGGGAAGTGATTTGTTTCTGCAAAACAAGGTGCTTTGAAGTTCATACAGACCACTATTTATGGTTTTGACAGCCATCAATGTTCAACAGTTCTGATATCCCCAATAATTATATTGTTTCTGCATATCAGCAGAATACTAAGTGGAGTTGGCAGAGAAATGACACAGTTTATCCAAATAATGTTGAAGAACTAAAACAGAAGACAGATACTTGTGTAAAGAAGCTGTACATATGGGATGGGAAGGTGGCTCTGTGGTAGAGTGCTTGCCTTGCATGCATGAGGCTCTGGGTTCGATTCCTGAGCACCACATAAGCAGAAAAACCCGGAAGTGGTGCTGTGGCTCAAGTAGCTCAGTGCTAGCCTTGAGCTGAAGAGCTGAGGGACTGCGCCCAGGCCCAGAGATCAGGCCCCAGACTGACAAAAAAAAAGAAAAGAAAAAGAAAATAAAAGAAGAAGCTATACATAGATGACATTGGTCATGCTTAGAAACCTTTCTATAGTTCAGGCTGTACCACACAGAGTTGTTTCTCTGTAGCCTACTCGTAGCTGTGACAATCAGATTTGCCTAAAGTGTTTAGGACAAGACAGTTGTCTGCCTCTGTAGTCTCAGGATTTTTATGTTATTAAAATGTATTTCAGGGTTGTTGGTAAATAATCTTATTTTTATTTATTTATTTTTTTGGATCCGGTCTTGGGGCCTGAACTCTGGGCCTGGGCGCTGTCCCTCAGCTCTTCAGCTCAAGGCTAGTGCTCTACTACTTGAGCCACAGCGCCACTTCCGGCTTTTTTCTTTTTGCTTATGTGGTGCTGAGGAATGGAGCCCAGGGCCTCATGCATGCCAGGCAAGCCCTCTACCACTGAGCCACCTTCCCAGCCCCGTATTTTTTATAACTAGAGTTTTATTTTTCTTTCAGAGTGACTCTGCATAACTACAGGAGTGAGATCTAATCAAGTGTGGTGGTAAGACAGTGAGGGTTGAAGTGTTGCCAGTGGTCACTGAGAGGCCAGTATGGGGCCCTGAACTCTCCAGGTAGTGCCCTTCTAGGTGGATCAGCCTCAGCCCTGCCCAATAATCAAGTCATGTGTAAACTGGCTACCATTCTACCCATCAGCCACTTCGTCACTCATAAGGTAAAGCAGAAGTTACATACAGCACAGCTGGCCACCTTCTCATAAAAGGGCAGGAACTGATACATTAGCTCTCAAATACACCGGGAGAAACTACCTTCATCAGCTTGCTTAAAGGGGTGGCCAGCTCTTGTCCAAGCCACAGCATTATGTGCTCATAGTGCCTTCCTGCCATCAGCCCTACTCCACACCCCTAGCCAACCAAAGCTTTACAGAGGAGAAAAGAGCAATTAAAGCCCAGCCCCAGTAAAAAGTGAGACCTTACCTCAAAAATAACCAGAGATAAAAGGGCTGGAGGCATGTCTCAAGCAGTAGAGAGCTTGCCTAGCAAGTATGAAGCCCTGCTTTTAAACCCCCGTACTGCCAAAAAAGAAAACTGTTGAAGGGCCAGGTGTAATGGTGCATACTTGTAATTCCAAGCCACTCAGGGACAGTGACTGGGAGTATCTCTGTGGTTCATAGTGAGTTTGGGAAAAAAATGTTTTGCCTAATTTCAACCAATGGGTTCATGCCTGTAGTCCCAGCCATGAGAGAGGCATAGGTAAAAGGATGAAATTCCAGGCTGATTGGGAAAAACCATGACAATCTATTTGAAAAACAGCTAAAGTAAAAAAGGGCTAGGAGTATATGTGGCTTAAGAGGTAGGATGACTGTCTAGCAAGCATGAGGCTCTGAGTTCAAATTATATTATTCCCATAAATAACACCATATCACACATTTATACTTTCAATTGCTTGTCTCATAGCAGTTGGTCTAATAAATTATTTGAATGAGATTGCTACTTTCATATAAGGCATTTTCTGAAATTTAAAACTCCATGGAAGCTGTAGAAAGCAGGTGATAAAATCCTCATTTTACTGACATGGAGACTGCTATTACAGCTAAAAATTATAGTTACCTTTAGGAGAAAACATAATGTAACATATAGGGTAATTGTTGAACACTAGAAATGAGGCTTTCTCTTGCAGATTGTACACATCAGTATTATTACAATTTCCATCCTCTAGAAGATAAACCAATTTTTTTTTTTTTGGGATTCAACCTTCCCCAAATCACCAAGATCTCTTGGCCAGAACTGGCTTTTTGAAGATCAAGATGTTGCCCCCTTGTTAAATTGGTGATTTTTTTTGGGGGGGGGTCTGTTGTGGGGCTTGAACTCTGGGCCTGGGTGCTGTCCCTCAGCTCTTCAGCTCAAGGCAAGTGCTCTACCACTTGAGACACAGTGCCACTTCCAGTTTTCTGGTGGTTTATTGGAAATACAAATCTCATGGGCTTTCCTGCCTGGGCTGGCTTTGAACAGTGATCCTCAGATCTCAGCCTCCTGAGTAGCTAGGATTAAAGGCGTGAGCTCCCCGCACCCTGCTGGCTTTTTTTTTTTAACTCCTATGTTCAAACTAGTAGCCTGAATTTCTGACTCAGCTTGAGGCTTCTCACTGAATGGACAAAGTGGGTGATGGTAGTCATACAAAAGGTGATGTCTTCCTTTCTGAAATCTTGGATCTGCATAGCACCATGGGCACATGAAATTACTTCTCCATCAGCAACTTCACCCTTACTTTTCATGTTTACTTGTTTTTGGTGCTGGCAAATGACCCCAGGGACTCATGCATGCTAAGTATATTCTGTACCACTGAGCTACATGCCCAGCCCTAGCTCCTACGTTTTCAAGCCCACAAGGTCATCTGTAGTGGTCCTTGACAGGGAAGCCCTTGAAATTTCACAAACCTCCTCCTCTTCTGTGATAACGTATATTCTCTGAGAGAGCCTGATACAGTGTTTACTTACAGACTTCTTGTTCACCCCTTCATTCAAAACAAAATCAGAGTTGATTTTTTATTTGCGCTCTGTTGCTATTTAAGTTTACAGCATTACTGAACCTATTCATCTAGGTATGGTAAACCAAAAGTATATTGCAATGATAAGTAAAATCATTGGCTTTCAGAGCCAATGGGATGGTAATTGAAGCTACCTAACACTGAACCAATGGAATACTTTAATGTCTTCAATCTAACAGGTGGGTGTAAAACTGTCAATAGCTTTATCTTAAAGTAAGGCATGTAAAAAGCTAATACTCAACTACACTGGAAGCAAAAGGTAAAAAGCCACTAAACTTGGGGAAATAATGTGTGTTTCATTGTGAAGACTTGAGACCATGCGAGTACAGCTTGCAAATTTAGAACTTATCCTGGTAACCTTCAGTCCCACCTGTATTTCCTGTGGAAAGCAGATTAGAATCAGAAAGGGAAGTTTCTCTAACAGAACGCAACCAAAGTGATGGCTGCTAGTACAGGAAGAAAGGTGTTTATGTGGGGAATGACTTATGCAACTCAGTAACACTTGTTCAAGAAGAATTAAAAAAAATTAAAGCTAGCACTTAAAATGATAGGTTTTAGTTATCTGAAAAAAGCTAATAACATCTGAACATAAAACACATTTCATAAATAATGAAGATAATTCTCCCATTTACAAATTTAGACTATACCCCCTCCCCCTTTTTTTTGGTCAGTCGTGGGGCTTAAACCCTGGGCCTAGGTACTGTCCCTCAGCTCTTCAGCTCAAGGCGAGCACTCTACCACTTGAGCCACAGCGCCACTTCCGGTTTTCTGGTGGTTTATTGGAGATAAGAGTCTCACAGACTTTCCTGCCTGGGCTGGCTTTGAACCGCAATCCTCAGATCTCAGCCTCCCGAGTAGCTAGGATTACAGGCGTGAGCTACCAGCACCCGGCTTAGACTATACTCTTATGAACAGGCCGAGTTGACAATAATTTGGCCAATGGAGTAATCTGTATTAGTGGGTTAACAAAGCTAAATCATGGACATCGCTAAGTGTATGTGCTATGTTTCTTAGCTCTCAAGTACAAGTCTAATCACTTCTTTATCCTTTTTTTGGTGCCTCTTTGGTTACATATTTCTTGTTCTATTATATTAGAAAAGGCAGTGTATGCTTACTCTAGGGGTACTCTTATTAAATAAGTTTTTTAGGCATATTCACTTATATCAACATGTTACTCAAAGTCTGCTGAGTGCAAAGAAATCACTAGAATGGTGGCAGAATAATTTTTACACAAAAAGATCTACATGAGGGGGTGGGTGGGAGATGGGAAGGGATGAGAAGGGGAAACAAAGGAGGAGGCAACAATGCTTGATAAGAAATGTACTCATTACCTTGCCCATGTAATTGTAACCCCTCTGTATGGTATTTTCACAATAAAGAAAATATATCTACATGAGTTTGGAACCAGTGGTTCAGGCCTATAATCTTAATTTCTCAGGAGGCTGAGACTTGAGGATCAGTGAAGTTGTCCTTGGAAGAAATGTCTGCTAGACTCCACCTCCAAAATAACCAACAAAGAGTAGGACTGTAGCAATGGCTCAGTGCCATAGAATGCAAGTGAAAAATAAACAAGCCGAGTGAACACACAAGGCACTGAGTTCAAGCCCCAGAACTGGGGGAAAACTTTTTCTCTATTATGCATAGAAGATGACTGGTTAAAGAAATCAATGTGCCCTCAAACAGTGGCTACCATATTTGTCATCTATCAGAAAGACAAATGCTCAGAGATTCTGATTTAAGAAAAAGTACAAATCAAAGCCTATGTATCTTAATGTTTAACAAATGTTCCAGGTGATTCTAATACCCAGACAGAGATGTTTGAAAGCATGCCAAGTTTACGTGTTGAGATGTGGACCCAATACCAGCCTTGTCTAACTGACTACATCTGGTAAAAAATGGATCCTAGGTGACATAGTCATGTGACAACCGAATAAACAATGAAAATGCACAGTTGGATTTTTCCAGAGTAACAGTAAGTGCTTTTTAAACTAGATATTTAAAGTAAGGCAGAGGACAGAAGCTTTTCTGGACTAGAAGATATCTCTGGAAGGCACCTGCTGTGCCTGCTACTTGTTCTGGGTAGTTACGTGTGCTAGCAATGCAGTGCTAGCCAGGTAAAGCTGATGAGAAGCAGTGGTTCATTCACAGGATCCTCCAGAATGCTGCCAGGGATGGAAGCCTTGACAAGTATTCATAGTGTTGCATGCAGCCATGATTTCCAAGATCCTATGTATAAATCTAAGGGCAGCTTTGTCCCTCCTGGAGACTGACATAGGGAAGAATCCAGATGCAAGTCACCTGCTCCAGACATGCCACACAGCATTAAATGCCATACAGCATCATTCACTGACACTAAGACAAGCTGTCAGAGTTGGCACAAAGGCTCTGGACAGACAATGAGAGTTTGAATTTCAAGGCAAGTCTCAGTAGGTTGGCTGTAGGCAGAGTTCCCAAACCAATGTCTACAAAGGGCTGGCTGTGGCCTTAAGCTTGTAATCCTAGTTACTTGGGAGGCAAGAATTGAGGGATTTCCATTTGAGGCCTTCCCAGGCATAAAAGTTTTTAAGACTCTATCTCCACCAATGGCTAGCTGCATTGGTTTTTGTGCTTGTTATGCCAGCTACAATGGAAAGCATAATTAAAGGGGTCAGAGCTTAGGTCAGGCTGGGCATCCTGAAAGACATTCCCTTGAAAATAACCAATGCAGAAAGGGGCTGGCAGCATAGCTCAAGTGGTAAAGTAACTGACTCACAAGCTCTGAGTTAAATACCCCCAAACCCAAACAAATGTCTAGTGGAGTAGGGCCTTATTAAATGCTTAATAGTGGAAGCAGGAGTCACTAATAGCAATAATAATTTTATCTATAGACTGCTAATCAGGGAAAAAGGACCAGACTACACGATTCTAAAAGGTGATACAAACTGCAGCAAAATCACATTTTGTGATCCATAGGGAAAGAACACCACTTTCCATTGGACCTTCCAGTCCCATATGTAACAATGCCACAATGCCAGAGAACACAACACTGTACTCAGTGTGAGCCACAGGACATCCATTCCAGGGCCCTGCACTTGACTGGCCCTGTCCACATTTGTGAAAGGAATAATAAGTAGTAATAATAAATAATAAATAGCAATAATAACAAGCAAACTCATGAATCACCAATTTTAATCACCAGTGGATTATTTCACTTTTTTTCATGAATACCTGTATTCAGAATCTTAGGCTTGGAAGGTGAATGTGAGAGTCATCACTCCTAGATGCTTTATTTGTACATGTTGACGATAGGCACAGGCATTTATTTACATAGTAAAGATATGCTTTGATCTTTAAAGACTTCTAATTCATACCAGAAATGCAACCTTGGTTAACACTAAATAACCTACAGGCTGCACTTCCACCTTAAATAATGAATGTGCTGCGTGTGAGCACATGCCTGCTTCAGCAGAGGAAGACAAAGTTTGTTGAGATGTTGCCTAGGAAAGGAGGCTGGCTCTCTTCCAAGAGGACTCAAAGTAATAAATTCACCATGTTCCAAAGCAGTGTTTCAATTTCTTTAACCCATGCTCGGACCACTGACAAATGCAAAATTTAATGCCCTATTTAATAGCACTTGAAATTAAAAACAAACTAAAATTTTGGTGGAAAGGAAATTGAAGAGCCAGGAATATAGTTTCCCAATTGTCTGGTTCTTTAATCCCTTCTACTTGTCAAAAGCTTCATCCGGCCTTCCCACCTCAGAAACTTGATTTTATAGTATTTGTATGTAGAGCCCCCACTGCTTGGGGCCTACTCATATCCAAAGCTCACAAGGCTGATGTAAAAGGCTAATCCATTAATTCACATTGAGCAGGGTAAATATCACACAGGCCACAAGACCTGTGCTGACACTCCCTTCGGGCAGACCTCCATGAGTTACTGGTGAATGTGGAATCAGAACAAGGAGCATGAGATGAATCAACTATGTAATGACATCAGGTTGAGCTAGCCTGATGTGTCCATTTCCTCAGTCATGATGATCTTGCCAATAGAGCCATCCACCACTGGCCACAGTATCCTGCCCTATAATAGAAATGTCCTTGCCAATGCCACTGAGATACTCCAAGGTTTTGGCTCAGGCTTCTCCTCCTCTGGACAGGCTCTGGATATACACTGCCAATTTTTGCCTCTGACTCACTTTTCTTCTACACTTGAGGGTGACCAATTTCTTTTTAGATGTTTTCATATTCCTAGTCCTGTTATAAGGAACTTCTAAAGTCCTTATAGCCTTGCAATCATGGATTGTGAGTGATCAGGTGACCAATGTCTAAGCATGCCTACGGCTCAATTTCAAGTTTACCCCTCAGGGGAAAAGTTCTAAATTCTCATTTGGTGGGGGGGCGGGGACTCACTATTCATGCACACCAATTGCAATTTCCATTTCTCTGTGTTATGCAATTATGTACACATTTTCCCTGTATATCCCATTTGTTCATGTTTTATTATTAACTTCTGAGAGGGTTAAGTTTAATTAATCTAGCCCTTTGAGAACTTAATATCCCATATGTCTATGTTTTAGTTTCCCTTTGCATTTGTAAATGAACTATAAATGATACATGTTTAAACTACAGGTATAAGGATTGAATTAAGATGGCCAACATGTGAAAATACTGCCAGTGCCTGAAAATAGATAACTTACTATGAAAACATTCAAAATGCAAGCCATGACAGACACATTTTTATCTAGGGTTAAGGCACATGTACTACACACAAAGGTGACACTTGTAACTGAGACACGTAAATTAAATGAGCAGAAGTACTTGAAAGCCCGGTTAGCAAATGTTTCTATGATTTGATCACCCTGTAAAGGCAGAGTGGAAAGCATGAGCCATGGTCCCCAGAGAAGATCCACAATACTTGGTAAGAAAGGCCTTCTATACAGCCGCTGAAGGAAATGCTGGCTGTGGGTCAAAGGGGATTGCAGCTTTCCATGCTGTGGCCGTAGCCTCAAAGAGACCTACTGTCATCTCATGCTACTGGGATGTACTCATTACTGATAGACAACTTGCTTATATGAAGCTATTTTTGCTAAGAAAGGGGGAGATTACATTTTCCCACAATATTTCTTTCCCTTCAAATGCATTTGCACCATAAAAGGCCTTACCATTTAGTCTGGGAAACTAAGATGATCTGTATCATTTACCTGTGGGTAGTACCTAATGGAAGTCTAGAGGGACTCTATCCCCCAGCAGAATTAACAACAGAACCGAAAATTAGCATCTGCAGACAATAGTATGTTTGTTCATTGAGAGAATAACTTAAACTCACTGCCTCTTAACTGTCCAGCGTGTCCTTATGGCAGTACCACTGGGGAGCATGGGGCAGAACACCCCCTCAACCCCCAACCCATTTCCCACTTGCTCAGCTCTTCTATAACTCTTATACCCTGGAAGGCTAATTCACCAAGGTACTTAGACACCAAGGAAGTACAACTTTATTTCACACCATAAAAATTCCTTTGATCAGAGGTCACTGCAAACAAATGCAGAGTCCCTTTCCAAACAAACAAACTCCCACATACATGCATGAAAGGATTTAAATCCCATCAAAGACTTAAAACAGATGCACATGAAAGAAAATACTCATTATGACCAGTTGCCTCCCTTGACCTAGAACTCTTGAAAAATCACTCTGTGACTCCATCAGCAAGCCAAATGGGCCCTCTTTAGCTTTTTTGGTGTTCAGTCTTTGCCTGGCACTGTTTACTTTTCATGAAGCAACAATAACCCCAAGATCTTCAAAATCTATTTGTCATTTTCCCCCCACTCTTCCATCATTTAGTATAGTGATGTTTCTAGATTTTCTCTGGCTCTTGACATTGGTTATACTTTGCTGACTGTAACAAGACGTAAAAACCTGCTTTTGATGAAAAGCACTGACTACATACTTTGGCCTTCAATGTAAAAGGTGGGAGAAAAGCTTTTGTATCTTTGCCTTGAGTCATTCTTTCCTGCAAGTCACTTTACAGTCATCTGAGAACCAAAGAAGGGGCCAGACAGAAGACTGGACCACCCACCAGATATCAATAACAAGGGCTCAGCTGACAAATGTGCTATTGGGCACCACTTCTCAACTATGATCTACTCATGAATAACTTCATTAACCTACAGAGGTTTCAATATACTACTTATGCACCTATTTTGCTCCTGTCCTAATTCTTTGTCTATTTAAACCTCTATAGGTTTACATACAGTCATGAACAGATCATGACTAGACTTTGAAGATGACTCAAGATGTACTGATAGGCTGTCTTCCTGTACCATGCATGTGTCATGTGATAAATCTTTCTCTGCCTTTTATCATGTCTCTTTCATAGCATACAGAGGCAGGTGCCACACCTTGATTTGTGGGACTCCTTGAATCTGGGGTCTAAAACCCTAGTTTCATTATCCATATATTAGGATTCAGAGACATGCTGTGGCTCCAATGTACCACTCTCTGGGAAACTGCACTCACCCTGAACATATCATACTGTGTAGGGTACTGGGCTAGCTGTTAAAGTTTACTAATATAATAAAAAATCATCATGGAGAAGTTCTTTACCAAGGAAATAGATTTTTTTTTAATGAAGTAAGGAGGTAGTAAGATTTGAACTTGGGAATTTGTACTTGCTAGGCAGATGTTATACCACTTAAGCTATGCTCCAAGCCTGAAATAGATTTTTTTCAAGAAACTTGATGCAGTCATTTTTGTTTCTTCAGCTAGAAATCTGTTGATCTCTGGAAGCAATTGTTAGAAAGATAATGATGTATGTAATAAGGTGACTCTAACTGCTTTGCGAAAAGAATAAACCATTGCAGATAGAGTGGAAGAAGTATGAAGCAAATTAAATATGTACACTTACTGCAAATAATTTTGATTGGCACTAAACAACATTTCTTTTCTTTCTTTTTTTTTTGTGGTCGGTCATGGGGCTTGAACTCTGGGCTTGGGCGCTGTCCCTGTGCTCTTCAGCTCAAGGTGAGTGCTCTACTGCTTGAGTCACAGAGCTACTTCTGGTTTTTTAGTGCTTAATTGGAGATAACAGTCTCACGGACTTTCCTGCCTAGGCTGGCTTTGAACCCTGTTCCTCAGATCTCAGCCTCCTGAGTAGCTAGGATTACCGGTGTGAGCCACTGGCGCCTGGCTACTTTACAACATTTTTGAGACACATAATGAATGAGGACTTATTTTATGCCCTTTCTTCCTTATGGAATTTATTTTCAGCTTAATCTGTGCAGAATAAGTGATTCACTGTGTTATCTTCTAATTACACTCCTTTAATGTTCAGATATATCTTTTTAAAAATCATAATACTTGCTGGTTCTTCTTTTGCTGCTAATGTTAGGTGTCTTTGAGTCTGGGGTTGTCACAGAATTTACAATTGTCACTTAGATAATTTTAACAAAAAGATACTTCTTGTTTAGAGATGTTGGCTCATAGTTTGCTGATGATATGTGGTTGGGGGCGGGGTTGGGTGGTTTGGAAGGTAAGAAGATGGGAAGGTGGCCCAGGCAGGGAGGTACCCTGGGCATAATTCAAATTCCCAATGCTGACATTCAGATGATTACAATATTCTACCACGTATTTATTACTGCTGAGATTCATAAAACACCTTTAAAGGAAAAGGAAAAGGAAAAGAAAACCAATGCCAATGCTTCCACCTCTGCAAGCTAAGAATTGGTGTACCTGGTTGGTAGAAATCAGGCGACAGCTCCCTGGCCACAGCTCTCGCGATGTCACATTCCTGGCGGGCGGCCACTGCAGCCTGGTCAGCAGCGTCAGCTTTTGCTCTGGCGTGTGCAGTCCTGCATGGGCACAAAAGGGCCAGTCAGCAAAGGCAGCACCTTATTAATTACACATGGATAAGCAAACTTGGATCTGGGAAATGTTAATTCCGATCAGGGTCTGACTCCGGCAGTAGGAACTCTCAGGATGGTGTCCCTGTGAGACATCAATGATGTCAATAGAGGTGAAACCACCTGTAAATAGCCTCAGTTCTTCCAAGCCGAAGTATGAGAAATGTGGGTGTTGCCTGATGTGATTTCTGGTGGACAAAAGTGCTGGATCAACTCAACTGCACACTGTGGTTGGCATTTATCCCTGAAACTATTGAAAATAGACTTTGAGCATAAAATTAAGCAGTGTTCTTAGATCAAAGTCCTATGGTAAAACCAATATGTGCATTTGATGACTAAAAGTCTGCACACTAGTAAGATGGTAAAATGGTTCTTTGGGGAAGAAAGTTAAACTGTTACTGGAAAAGTTGGTCAATTCCTAAGGTGTAAATACTCCCATCATGGCCAAATTCAGGCTCTTAGTGTGCTGTGACTGTGTGTGTAGTTGAGAGGAGCTGTGCATCACTGGCTCTCATCTATCTGCTTGGGAGGGTTAACAAGGATTCCATTTAGTTGATTTTTCAATATGCTTTTTTTGTGGAGGGGGTCCTGTCGTGGGGCCTGAACTCTGGGCCTGGGTGCTGTCCCTCAGCTCTTTAGCTCAAGGCTAGCACTCTACCACTTGAGCCACAGCGCCACTTCCGGCTTTTTTCTTTTTGCTTATGTGGTGCTGAGGAATCAAACCCAGGGCCTCAGGCATGCAAGGCAAGCACTACCACTGAGCCCCTCAATTTGCTTCTTTTATCAGATTCAAAGGGCTAGTAGTAGGTCCAGCAGGTGAGGACAGAATGGATCTTGGAGTAATCCATTCCCTTTCTGGTTTATCTCCAATTACTAAAATCTTAACTTGCTAGAGAGTTGGGGAGAAAATGGTAGGGAAAAGAATCAGGCGGGCTGGGAAGGTGGCTCAGTGGTAGAGTGCTTGCCTTGCATGCCTGAGGCCCTGGGTTCGATTCCTCGGCACCATATAAGCAAAAAGAAAAAAGCTGGAAGTGGCACTGAGGCTCAAGTGGTAGAGCGCTAGCCTTGAGCTGAAGAGCTGAGGGACAGCGCCCAGGCCCAGAGTTCAGGCCCCACAACCGGACCCCCCCAAAAAAGAATCAGGTTTCTTATGGACTTACACAGATTTTTACCAGCCTAAGAAGAGAGGATTGGAGGCTTGACAAAGCACTGGAAGTATTCATTTCCCAAACTGGAACAACCTTGTCTAGTTAGTCTTTATGCGGTGAATACAGGCACTTGTTTCTTATAACCTTGTATATTTTTTATCATATTATTATCAGTATTAGGCAAGGCTATAGTAGTAAAACCTTAATGAAAGTATGGAAGAAATATACACACTTATCTCAGAGACAAGAGAATGGAAGAGTCAGGAATTGGCTCTGGCTCCTGCTGGTCTTGGGGAAAAACAGGTGGCAGCGGGAGGAAGCCAGAAGGCCCAACTCCCAGGGCCAGACTACAGAAGGAAAAAAGGAAGATGAGGGTCTGAACTGAGGCATGGGGTTGGCAAGTAGGAAAAGCCATTATCAGATTACTTTCTTCAAGCACCTCCTCTCATACTGTGTGCTCATGGTCTATCTCACTAGAGACTAGAATATATAGAATATATACTAGGATATATGATTCATGGAGACTGGGATTCCTTCCTTCCTTCCTTCCTCCTTTGTTTAGTTTTGTTTTGAGATAGGGGTCTCATGATGTAGTTCAAGATGACCTCAAGCTGGCTGTGTAGCCAAGGATGGCCTTGAACTCAAATACTCCTGTTTTTCAACATCCCGAGGGCTGGGATTCCAGCTGGGTACGTGCCACTATACCTGACTCTGAGATTGGGATTTTTAATGTCTGTATCTTTGCTATAAATCCCAATACATACACAAAGTAAATGCCCATAGAATTTACTGAGGATCTGTTTTATGAATAAATAAATGAATGATACTTTTTTAGGCAGTTACTTAAAAATAACTGGGATGGTAAAACTATGGGCAAAACAAAGAACAGTGGTTGTCGAATGCTCAGGTAAGGGTTCAGGGTACAAGTAGGAAGGGAGAAGAGGTGGGAGAGAGGCATCCTTAGTGCAGTGAAACAACACTGTGTGACTCTGTAGTAGGAAATGTCTTAATGTTGGACATTTGTCAAAATTCACAGACTATACAATATGAAATAGGTCCTGATGTAAATATTAGAAATGAATATTAATGGAGCAATATTGGTTCATTAATATCTGTTGGCAATGCCAGACAGGGGAAGCTGTGCATGGGTCTAGGGTGGGGAGAAGAGGTATATATAGAAACTCTCTGTACTTTCTGGGCAGTTTTTCTGGCAACTAAAACTGCTCTAAAAATAGTCTATTAATTAAAAGTGAGTGGATTAAGTTCAAACCATCCAAATAGTTATTTCTGAATCTTGCAGGTAATTTCCAATTATTTCTGTCTATGTCTATTAAAAACATGAAGTGGAAGACAGTCAAAAGGTTAAGGTTCTTGTGCAATTGGCTATTGTGACCGTGTATTGCCATCTCTGGTGATACCGTGCCTGAGAATCAGCAGATGCCCTCTGTGAATGTTCTTTTGGTTTCTCAGAACCTCAACTCATTTTTTTTTTTCCTGAGGACGACTTTCCCTTTTATCTGCTATTCTTAGCTAGAGCCCAATTATGTCTAGGTATCATAATTAATGAAGCTGTAACAGAAGAGCCATTCTGCCTAATAAAATGTCACCTTCTAGCCCTTTAACAATTCTACAAAACTCTTCAAATACAAGAGCAACACATTACTATGTAGTCCAACAAAACAGCAGTATCCTGTCATGTTTCACAACATGCTGAACTGAGAGACAGATGATCTTTCTTCCAAATACATTTTGGAAGCCCAGCGTCAGGGAAGCTTTATTTACACTTTTGAACATAACCCTTTACTTGTCTACTTGTACTTTCCTGTAATACCTGGCTAGCGCTGTTCCAGGTGTCAAGGCTCCTATAAAGCTGGCTGAAGTGCCCAAAGCACAGCCAAGTCTAAATCCGGAGGTCCATGCAAGAGCTTCTAGTGGATGTGATTTTGGGAGTGAAAACTAGGACCCTACTCTGAATTAGTTACCACCAAACTCATTGGGCCATGGCTGCTGATATGTCAAACCCAGGCCCAAATCCTGGGATACACATGACCATTTTAGTTAGTTAGTTGCTAAGATGCTTTGTTGCTTCTGGGGTGGGGGTGGGGCTATACTAGTCAGTCTGGGGCAATCAGCTGAACTCACTCAATATGGACACCATCTACCACAGCCAGTCATAGGGAAAATTTACATACCTCAAAGAAATATGATGCTCAGGACCCATCTTACTTACTCAAAAGACAGCTAACATTTCCAAGCCTTTGGACCCTCAAGAATCTCTACAAATCACCATCATATATATTTCCCTCCACTGAAGACAATAAACAGTGACTGAGAAGCAACTCCTTTCAGTAAGGCGTGAGCTGCTAACTGTCTTTCAGGGCTCGGTCATCACACATAAACCCGCATGCAGAAAGTTATAGTGTGCAGGTGAGGGGAGGAGCACCATGCTAAACTGAAGAGGCCCATATGGTCAGCTAGGCTCATTGTGAAGCTGCTGGACCCATTCCTGGACATAGCCTAGGTTAGCAGTGTACAGCACCCCAGCGACCAGAACTTCTGAATAATCTTGCCAGGCATCACTTGTAGTTAAGGCCATCATTACAACTGACTTTTTAAACAGCAACTTGATGACTAAGTTCTCTTCTCCTCTCCTTTCTTCTCCCCTTCCCTGTCCTCTCCTCCTTCTTCCCCTCTCCCCTCTCTCTTTTTGAACTAAGTTAAAGGATCATGAGCTTTCAAGTCACTTTACTCAGAAGAAACTAATCTAGTTTCCCTAATTTTGTTTTTGGGTATGTTTTTAAAGAAGCAGCAAACTCAATTTTTCTTAACCTTAATAATGCTTTTTAAAAAAATGCATATTCAACCTTACACTGAACATGCGCAGTACTGCTCCTGTGACGAGGGACGCAGGTGTTTACATGCCTGCCCCACCTCCTGGCTTTCGGTCTTTCTTCTATCTGCCTGACACAGCTGAAGAAGAATTTAATCTAGAATGCACCATGATTCTGCTGAACATAGAACTGCACCCAATATTTATGGTTTACTACTTTTTTTTTTTTAAGTGCAGTCTCTTCCTAACAATAACCTGCTTTGAAATTTGCTGCTTTTAGTCTTTTAAAATTTGTTAGATATGAAGTCAAAGTTTACAGACACGGTTCTTAAAACTTGAGGGCAGAGGCTATCACCAATAAGTAAGTTCAGGATCTTTCTTAGTGATGTTCTCTGACATCTAAACATGTGAAGAAAATCATTATTAGGCAAATTTAAATATGAGAACAATTGGCATGTGAAAAAACCAAACCTCAGCTGATGGCAACATCAATCTGTTGGTTGCTCAGGCCAAGACGTGTCAGTCATTCTAATGCCTCCCTGCTTCTCACATAATAATCTCCACATATCACCATCAAGAATCTCCACTGTCAGTGAATATAGGTGGCACTGACTCCCCTCAAAATATGTTTTTCAATTGATCACATCATTGTGGCCCGGTCTCATTACCATCATCACACCAAAGTTACTGCAACGATACAGCCTGCCTGCAATTCCCTTTACCTTTCATTACTTTTAGAAAGACCTGATAATAAACCAGAAATTCTTTCCTAGGTTATGGTATCATGGGCAATAACCTGCAAAGGATATGATTAGTTAGCCTTTCTTTTGGACTGTGGCATTATTCATTTATGTGAGACCTACATTTGAGGAAACCAATTATCTTGTGCAGACACAGATGCAGCCCCTTTTAAGAAGAAAGTAGTCTGTGGCAAAAGGAACACACTTTTGATAGGAACAAGACACAGCTAGCTATATACACCGCTAAAAATCTAAGGTATGATTTCTAAGTAACCAGCACTGACTTTGACACAGGTTCTTCAGTCTTGATTTGGTTCTCAATAAAGCTCAGGCTATACTCTTCAAGCTAAAGAAAATGCAGGACCCTTAGATATCTTCCCAATCTCTAATTTTCAGTCTTTTGTACATATTAACTGACATGGGTTGGGGTATGCTCAAATGGCAGTGTTTACCTAGCAAGTACAAGGTCTTGCATTCAGTTCCCAGTAGAATTCTTAGGTTTTGGTTGAAAGCAAGTGACATCATCATCATCAGCTAATCCTATTTGTCACTGCAGGAGTTCAAGTCTTCCTTTCTTCTAAAAGTGATAGCAAGTTATTTAGACATAAAAAAGTACATAAGGGGCCTAAAATTGCGATTGAAGTTTGGCATTTTATATTTTGCACATGTATTAGAAAATAGGCTTTGAAAGCATTCAGAGCCAGGGAGTAAGCCAAGACCTGTCTGAGCCACAAATGGTTCTTATCAATGAGATCAAAAGGTAAACCATACTACTTTATCACAGAAATGCTTTCACAGAACTGTAATAAGTATTGTACATTAGGTTTTTTATCAAGTGGAGGAAGGAGGAGCCAAAATCCATTTAAAGAATGTTTACATATCTTTCATAAAATCCACCCATTGTGTGTTATCATTGTTAGGTTTATATATAAAGACTCAGGTGATACAATGCCCTTATTGTATAGGGCCAGGAAAAATTGGGTCTCTGAAAATAAACTAGTTTGCTTCCTTGTACCATATGGCCTGAACTACATAATCTATTGTTTCTCTTCATGTTAAGGAAACCAGGAAATGTAGAGTAAGACAATCTTCAGTGTATGTGCATAGTTTTCTTCTCCAGCTACAGGGTTCTACCCATCGCTAGGATCATTATTATGTTTGTGACTCATCATCAAGTGCTCCAAACACTTTCTGGAAACTGGCAGTGTATTTAAACAAAACAGCCTATTTCCAGATCAATACACTCTTTTTTTGTTGTTGTTGGTTTTTCTGGTGGCACTGAGGTTTGAACTCATGGCCTTATCAGTTGCTAGGCAGGCATTATACCACATGAGCCACTTTACAACCCTAATACGCTCTTGTATTATTAAGTTTCCTTAACTCAGCCCATCTCAGCGTGTTAATGCTCAGCAGACGAATGCAATGATGGAGATAGCAGATTCTGCTATGCAATCTCCTTTATAAGGTTTTTCTCTTTTCTTCTTCTCTATCTAGGACATTTTTCTTAAGTACTGTATAGACTTTACTCCCTAAGATCTGATCAAAATATAATTCTTTGAATTGATAGTCAAAGACACATTTCTCATCCTTGATTGGAACACACCAAATATTATTTATGTGTTTCATTGGTGCTGGGAATTGAACCCAGGGCTTTGTGTATACACATATACATATATATTTTAAAATATATTTTAAAATTTGAGGCACATATAGCCTGCTAGGATTCAAGGGGTGTACTACCATTCCTAACTTACCTAAATTTTGTTTTATAAAGCTTATCTAAGATTTCTCATTTCATGTTACTTATGTGTTGAGAAAAATCTGATAATTTTTTGAGATATTTTAGTTTTGAAATGCCTTAAAGAAGAGTTAAAAAGTATTAAAACTAAAGGTTAGAATGGCTCTTTAAAATTTAACCACTCTCTGCTTGCCTCACATACATGACACCCTGGGTTCAATTCCTCAGCACTACATAAGCAGAAAAAGCTGGAAGTGGTCCTGAGGCTCAAGTGGTAGAGCGCTAGCCTTGAGCTGAAGAGCTCAGGGACAGCACCCAAGCCAAGAGTTCAAGCTCCACGACCGCCCTCCCCCCAAAAAACAAAACCCAAAACTTAACCACTCTCAAGCAACTAAATAGGGAACAGTACTTGTAAATCACATAGCATAAAAGGATTATTATTTAGAATACCAAAATGCTCCCACAATTCAACAAGAAACCTTATTAAAAATAAGTGAATGACAGTAGAGCACTCGCCTTGAGCTGAAGAACTGAGGGACAGCGCCCAGGCCCAGAGTTCAAGGCCCACGACCGACAAAAAAAAAAAGGAATTCAGAGCATCTCATATTTCAAAGTTTTCTTTGAACACTTGTTAGGCAGTCACATGAAAACCCCACCATATGGCCAAGATGGTGAATTTATGGGTTAGCATACAAATTGACCTTTGAACTCCTGCTAAAAGTATGGGGGTCTTATGAAAACTTACCATGTGGCCAAGATTGCAAAAAAAACAAGTCAGGATGGTAAAAAAAAAACAACTTGGTGGAGCTTTATTAAATAAGTAAGCAAGCAAGCAGCAGACAGACAAGCAGAAAGCCAGGGCACAGAGTAACAGTGAAAGTGCTCTCGAGGAGAGCTAGAGCTAGAGCTAGACAGTTTTAACTAAGAGAATTCAAGCAGGACAGCCAGCCTTTAAGAGGAAACCTAGAGGGAGGAAAAAAAAAATAAGTGAATGAGCTGGGTGCTGGTGGTTCATGCCTGCTATTGAGGATGCTAAGATCTGAGGATGAGAGTTCATAGTCAGAGTGGGCAGTAAAGTCTCTGAAACACATTAGTATTATTATTATTATTTTTCAGTCCTGGTGCTTGAACGCAGGGCCCGGGAACTGTCCCTGAGCCTCTCTGTGCTCAACGCTAGTGCTCTCCTGCTTGAGTCACAGCACCACTTCTAGCTTTTTCTGTTTATGTGGTACTGAGGAATTGAACCCAGGGCTTCATACATGCTAGGCAAGCACTCTACCACTAAGCCACATTCCCAGCCCCAAGTCTCTGAAACTCCTATCTCCAATTAATCACCAAAAAGCCTGAAGTGGAACCTGGCTCAAGTGGTAGAGTGCTAGCCTAGAGCAAAAAAAACCTAAGGGACAGTGTCCCAGCTGTGAGTTCAAGCCCCAGGACTGGCAACACACACACACACACACACACACACACACACACACACACACACACACACACACACACACACAGGCAAATGATGTGAACAGACATTTCTGCAAAAAAGATATAGAAGTAGTTTACTGGCTAAAGATGCTCCTCATCACTGTAAACATAAGAGAAATGCAAATGAAAACCACAGTGACATGCCACTTTCATGTTCATTAGGATGGCTACTATCAAAATAATCCAGAAAATAACAATTGTTGGCATGGTCATAGAGAAATTGAACCTTTATTCAAGAATGTAAATAGTATGGCTGCTGTGGAAACAGTGGTTCCTTATAAAGTTAAAAAATGGAATTACTGTATGACTCACCAATTGGCTGCATATTCCAAAGTATTGAAAACAGGGTTTCAAGTTGCACACCCTTTAGAATAGCATTCTAATAGCTAAAGATAGAAGCAACCCCAATATCAATGGATAAACAAAAAAGTGATATATAACTAGATCATTAAACTTGAAAATGAGATTCTGATACACGCTACAGCAAGGATAAAACAGAGAAATAAACACTGAATGATGTACCTAGAGCAGTCAAATTGGTAGAGATAAAAAGCAGCATGGTGGCTGGTGGGTTGGAGACAAAGGGGTTGGGGAAAGGGGAGGATGGGAGAGTTGTTTAATGGGCAAGCACTGTCCTTGCACAAGATACAAAACTCCTGGTGAATGGTTGTATGCTAATGTGGGCAGACCTGTGCACTGAGCTGTACACTGAATAGTGGTCAAGCTGGGAAATTTTATGTGTCTGTATTTTACAATTCAAAAATATCAAGCTATGAACAAGTACTCACAAAGTGTACTATGTCCAGAGAAAGTAAGGAGAAAAAGCCAAAGGTTGGGCTCTCCACTGAGAAGGTTGCTAGCTAACCCCAGCTATAAATGCTAAGAAACTAAATAAGGGTGATAGCTCTAAAGTAATCATTTTAGAAAAGTGTCAGAACTTTGAAATCTTCATGTCTGTTTAGCTAGCTCTTAAAGCCTGGTGTTATGGATGTCTTCAAACATATTACTAGAATGGTTAAACACATAATGAGGGGAGGAATATTAGAGGTAAGCTCAAGATTTCCAACTAGGTATCCAGATGCACGGCCTCACTACAGAGACAAGGGGTGTACTCCCTGTTAATAAGGTGAAGGTGATAACGAGACTGGTTTTGGAGTAGATTTTCTATGAAATACACATTTATAGTTGGAAGAACAAGGCTATGAGAGAAACTAAATGTTTACATTATAAACAAAAGCATAAAACCATGATGAACTCAATGAAAGGTGGACAAATGCATTTAAAAAAAAAGTAAAAAACGAAGAACACTTGGTGCCAGTGGCTTGTTTGTAATCTTAGCTACTCAGGAAGCTGAGATCCAGACAATCACATCTGATCCAGCCTGGGCAGAAATGTCCTCTAGACTCCATCTCCAAATTAAAAGAGGTCCAGCAAAAAGAGGTCCTGAGGCATAGCTCAAGTGGTAGAACTCAGCCAGGAAAACAAGCTGAGCCTGCACAAGACCCTGAGTTCAGGCTCTAGTATTGGCTAAGCGAAGAAAAGCAGAGACCTGTGGGTCCAAGCCAAAAGTGTCGTAGGAATCTGGTAGGAAAGTGACAATGGGAGCTCATGAACTCCTAACAGAATCCCTCAAGATCTTTGTTCTTAGATAGATTGTGTGTCGCTTTCAGTATTTATCTGGGCCAGGTCTGAATTTTTTTTTTTCTCCAGGACAGCTGCATTTTTCCCAGCCTGAGGCTCATGGAGCAATTGCCAGTAAGACTCTGAGAAAGGAATAGTTCATCAATCCTAACCTTTGCTGGGAAGAGGAAGAGCCAAGTAAAGCCTGCTGAGTCTGATAGACCATCTGAGAGGACAAAGTCTGAAAAGACCATTGCTGAAGCCAGATGGAAAGGAGTCTGTGAGGAACTGGGCAGAGGAAGTAGAGGAAGCAGGTGTGGGCCATATGCTGGAGACTTTTGACCCAGAAAAGGAGGAAATTTGGAGAGTAACCAGAAGAATTAGCTGGGTCAAGGAAAAAGATGTTTTATTTCTACTTTACATAAATGAGAGCTGATCCTGTTGGGAAGTAGAAAAAAGGATGCTCAGAGAACAGGGGGAAAATGAAGAAACTAAAAAGATGACAACTGTTAAAATTATGTGAAAGACACAGGGGGAAAATAGTGAGGAGTTGATCCAGTGTCTTAAGGTTATTTGAACAATGCTATGCTTCAAAGAGACAGTGTCATGGGTTTCAGAACCAGAGATATTGGAGCAATCACTATAGTTTATCATGTTCACTGTGCCTCCATTTCCTCAGAATTAGAGAGGGTATTTCTAGGTAAATGCTTGTTGATTAGTCTTCTGAAGAAACTAAGTGATAGTGGGGGAGAATCTGGGTGCTTAAGAGAAGGAGGTGAAGATTGGGCAGCAGCACTGCTCACAGTTCTAAGGAATGGGAGAGAGGAACATCAGAATTGCTGAGTGGGAGCAGGAGAAGTGGAGCTTTGGTTGATGTGATTCTGCATTCTTTCTTGGGACAAGCAGAGAAGGTAGAAGGTAGACTCGATGCAGACTTGGGACAGAAGGGTGAGGAGCATCATTGTAACTCATCTCAGTATTCTGGGTAGGGAGGAAGGGGACATGGCCAACAGCAGCCTTTGGGCCAGGCGAAATAGAAAGGACTGAGTAAGAATGGAAAGAAAAATGTGATGGCAACCTGATAGGTATAAAATCATATACATGTAGATTTTCATGGTTTCAGGTACTCTTTTAGCTGGTTAAAATGTGCTGCCTTTCCTATAGCAAATTTTATAGAATCAGTCTTATTTTGACTGAATTTGGCTTACTACTACTAAACTAGATTGAACTAGGTTATTTAAAAAATGGATGCACATTCTATAAAATGAGACTAGACACAATCATTATAACACTTTCTCTTTGGGGCTGTCATAAGAATATCTGGATGTACCTGGAATGAACTTTGAAACCTTTGAAATTCAAGAAAATCTTGGCTGGGCACTGTGGCTCATGCCTATAATCCTAGCCAGTCAGGAGGCGGAGATCTGATGTTTGAAGCCAGCCCCGTCAGGAAAGTAATGAAACACTTATTTCCAAGTAATCAACAAAAGTAGAACTGTGGCTCAAGTGGTAGAGTGCTAGTCTTGAGCAAAAAAGCTCAGGACAGCAACCCAAGCCCTGAGTTCAAGCCCCAGGACCTGGCACACACCACACACACACACACACACACACACACACACACACACACACACACACACACTTCAAGAAGACCACCTAGATATCCATAAAAATTAAAAGTCAAAGCTGTTTTTATTTCTGCATCAGTGTTCTGTTTTTGCCTTCCATTGCCAAGGATCTATTATAGGTACAGATGAAAGTAAGGCTGAGAATCAGAGCAATCTTAAGACTATATACCATGGTTAGTGCACAGGATGCTAGCAGGGGTATTCAGTTGAATGAATGGACCAAGTGACTAGATTGTAATCTGGCTCAACCCCCATTTAATGCTGCAAATGCCCATAAAACTCATTCTTCAGTGCTCAACCAGTTTCATTTTATAAGTACTTACACATTTGAGAAAATTTAGCAATCACAGTTTCACTCTTTAGAAATGACAGGAACCTTTACAACCTCTCAAACTCACAGATAAAGGACAATCTCTTAGGTAGTAAGGAAGCCATTTTCTATCTTACATTATCTGAAATGGCTCTCTAAAAATCCCAGAGCTCCCAGCTTATCTCTTCAGTTCATTCTGTCCTTATGTGCCTTGCATTTCTCTGTTAGGATTTTGATACTAAGTGGTAATGAACACTGAACTTGAATGGGGTTAGATATGCAAAACCATTCTGTATCTTTGACAGAATTATTCTCAAACCTTCTATTTTGAAAGGCTTTTTGTGAGGAATGCTAATATATTTGAGTTATGGTTATTCTCTTTATATTTTCTGATAGGAACTGTACTTCAGTTTCACTATTTTACAACTGATCAACCAAGAGATCCTTAACTATTTTTACTTTAAACCTCTAGCTCTATTATTATTATTATTATTGGCAGGTATTGGTAGTGTGGAAACAAAACAGCATGAGCAAAGGTTTTCTTTCATGTACATGAACCCTCTTGCTCTACACAAGTGATTCATGGAACTTTTGCTTTATCAGACACATTAGGAAACAAAGTAGGAACTGGACACTGGTGGCTCATGCCTGTAATCCTAGCTATTCAGGAGGCTAAGAAGACCTGAGGATCGCAATTTGAAGCCAGCCCAGGTAGGCAAGTCCATAAGACACTAATATCCAATGAGCACCAAAAAAAGCTAAGAGATGTGCCTCAAGTGGTAGAGAGCTAGTCTTATGCACATGCCTACATGTGCGTGTACATGCACACACAAGAACAAGAACAGCCATCATCACTACAGCAGCAGCAGCAGCAGCAAACCTGTAAACCTAAGCCCTGAGTTCAAGTCCCAAGACTGGCAAAATAAAAAATAAAGAAACAAAGTGGGAATCTGAAAGGCCCTCATGGGCAATTTCATTTCCTTCTGTAGAGATTTGATTATTATTATTATTACTGCATTTTGGTGGTACTAGGAGTTAAATTTGTGCTTGCTAGGCAAATGCTCTACCACTTGAGCCATCCTCCAGTCCATCCTATGTAAAGATTTGAGCTCGAGAGAGCCTAAGAAATATATTCAAGAGTCATATAGTGAAGAAATATATTCAAGAGTCACACAGACCGAGTGAGTGGAGCCTAGGTCTCTTAACCTTTAAGACAAACAAGTTGTGCAAATAGATTTCTGTGTAACCTGTTATTGTTTCATCTTCCAGTTATAAATTTCTGTTTATGCTTTCTATCTGAACATGTTACCCATCTCTTTACTTCTCTAATCATTCTCTAATTTTAATAATATTTAAGGTTCTTACTGGAAAATGAAAAAAAATTGAGCTTTTCTCTCCTCCATATATATTTTTAAAAACCAGTTTTGGCTGAGTTCCAAGTGAAATAATAAAGCTTAGAAAGCATCTTACAAAGGACCATAGGACAGATTTGGTTGTCATCAAGGTTGCTCTTTAGCAGGAACATTTTTAGATGGTGTTAAAAATACTAAAAGACTCATCCAATTTAGAGTTTCTTTCCCCCAAACACCAAATTAGTAATTAATGTCTTCAAGCTTAAAAGGAAGTATCAGGAGATCACCCAGTTCTTCCTGAATTCTTAAAAGGTTTTGTTCTTTTTTCCTCATGAGAATCTCAAAATTGTTTTTATTGTATTTACCTGTTTTCAGCATTTGCTGTGCTAAACTGAGAATACTCTGATGCTCAGAAATAAAACAATAGGGGGCTGGGAAGGTGGCTCAGTGGTAGAGCGCTTGCCTTGCATGCATGAGGCCCTGGGTTCGATTCCTCAGCACCACATGAGCAAAAAGAAAAAAGCCGGAAGTGGCGCTGTGGCTCTAGTGGTAGAGTGCTAGCCTTGAGCTGAAGAGCTGAGGAACAGCGCCCAGGCCCAGAGTTCAGGCCCCACGACCGGACCCAAAAAAAAAAAAAAAAAAGAAATAAAACAATAGTTTATTCAAGGATACTGAGAAGAAAACTATGGATGAAGCATATAAAGTGGTGGTGTAAGTGTTTTCCTATTTAGTGCCTTTAGATAAAAGGAACACTGGGTATACTTGTGGGGAAAAGGTACCTCTGAAGACAGATGCACAGACAATGATATAAAAATATGGGCTTTTTAGAGGCAGGGATGCAATGATTCAAATAAAGTAAGTGGTAGAATCTTGGTAAACTGTAACTCAAAATAATAGGAGACCTTCACCATTTTCTTTTGGTCCTGATAGACTGATTCCCAAGACTTACATCATTAAATTGCTTGGAATATTCATGATCTGCTATCTGGGAGTAGCTTCCCCTCCCCCCCACTGAGGTTTGAAGCTAGGGCTTCATACTTGCTAGGCAGGTATTCTACTGCTAGATCACACCATGAGCCTTTTTAATGTGTTGGTTATTTTTGAGTTATGGTCTCATTTCCTACCTGGATACACAACTAGCTGCCTATTTTAGGCATTCCCATCATAGCTGAGATGATAGGTGTGCCACCATACCCAGTGTCTTCCACTGAGATGGAGTCTCACAGAGTTTTCTGTTGGCCTGGCCTAGAGCCACATCAGTCCTCCTGATCTCAGCTTCTCCCCATACTAGGATGACAAGCTCCTGCTGCCATTCACAGCTATAGATTGAGAGGGGTCTTATGAATTTTTCTACCTGGGCTGGCCTCAAACTTTGATCTTCCTGCTCTCTGCTTCTCAAGTAGCTAGTATTACAGGCATGAGCTGGTGCTCAGATCTAGGCATGTTTTAATAAGATTTATAACTTGTATTTATCTTCATTGAAGCAAAATCATTTTTCCTCTAAACATAGGTATAAACATAATAACCTGAGGTTATTATATTTTTAATCTGCTTTGCAATCTTATCAATGTAACATCGATTTTAACCATCACTTTCAATGCTGTAAGGTGATGTTTACTTTGTATTTATCATCAAAAATTTCTGAAGAGGTACTAAATGTTTGGTAGCAAACACTGAACTTTGAGAAAAGAATATGTACATAAATAAGTATATATATAGACATTTTAAATATTCATATTTGATTGAGAAATACATTTAGCCCAGCACATGTTAACTACTGTTATAAGTACTGTTATAAGTGTTTCTTTTTCATTTGGGATTAATTCTTTACTGACTATGAAATATTTTCTGTTTTTGTTAAATCTCAAGGGAATAAAAGATTTGGAATTTAAAAGAAAAAAAAAAACAATCAACCAAATAAAATATTCCAGAAAAGAAATGAATTGTTTAAAGTATTAATGAAACTCTTATGTGGACCAACACTACTCTGGTAACTAGTTAAGTCAGGGCAGCTCATAAATTATCATTTTATTAGGTACAATATCAAGTTCTATTGTCAAATAAAGCATTATAACAAAGCTATTGTGTAATTCATTTCACAGGTGAAAAATGTCTCCTCTGCCTAGAAAACCTAATTGCAATGGTATTGTCCTTGATTCTTGATGAGAAATTATTAAACTGGAATCAGTCACTAGAGCTGACTTTTAAAATAATGTAGCCTGCTTTACTTAGCTTTGGAAATATCCTTCTAGGCTTCTAAATATCTGACTAGGCTGATGGAAGCTATCCTGCAGCATCCCAAGCTGTTCTATCTTGTGCCATTTTCAAGCCTAGAATCTAGCTCAAAAGCCGATATTCTCCCTCCCTTAGCCATCTACTGGCAGAGAGCCCTATCCTCTGCCATTTGCCACTTGTTCTGAGCTATTTTAATTCTGGACAAGTTGTGGTAGTAGGCTATATTTGAATTGGCCTCCACGGGGAAGAAACATAGCAAAGGCACGTGGCACCTTTCCCCTTTTTGACATAATCCAATTGTGCTTTGGCTCTCAGTCAAGCTATATGAGATTGATTCCACATCATATACATCCCAGCACGCCGCTGGCTTGACTCCCACGCCCGGTTCCTCTGGTACTTATCACTTGACTGGGTGGCATGAGCCCTGGTGAGGACCCAAGGAATAGTCACTAACAATTTTAAGAATAAACGGAGGAACACAGGTAAGAATGAGAGGAGAAGCACAGATGCTGCTGGCTTCTGCTGAAGACCACTGAGATATTAATAGAACAATTTTCCAAAGCCCGTCCTAGATGTGAATTTTATGAAATATAATGTGTCTGTTGAGAAAGCTTTAAAAGAAATTTCACAGACTCAAAAAAGCCAGCTTTCTCAAGTTTCTGAGCTTTAAGAAGTAGATACCCATTAAATAAGGATACAGGTTGACCCAATGTAATGATAAGATGTATAAGACATTATGATGAAAATGAAAATGAACTTTACAACCTGGGTGGGGGGGGGGGGGGTGGCAGCGGGGCAGGGGGGGGGAGGAGACAGGGGGGGGAGGGAAGGGACAGTAGGGGGAAAAAAAAAGGAGGAGGTAACAATGTTTGATAGGAAATGGACTCATTACCTTACTCATGTAACTGTAACCCCTCTGTACAGTATCATTACAATAAAAATATATACAAAAAAGAAAAAAAGAAAAAAAAAGGAAAAAAAAAGTAGATATGGCTGGGTTCGGTGGCTCACACCTATAATCCTAGCTACTCAGGAGGCTGAAAAATCTGAGGATTGTGGTTCAAGGCCAGCCCGTGCAGGAAAGTCCATGAGACTTATCTCCAATTAACCGGAAGTGGCATGTGGCTCAAGTGGTAGAGCACTTACCTTGAGCTGAAGAGCTCAGGGACAGTGCCCAGGCCCAGAGTTCAAGCCCATGACCAACCAAAAAAAAAAAAGAAGAAGAAAAAGAGGAAGATAGCCTAGGAAGCTCTTTGTCCAACCCCCCACCCCCACATCTCGTCCCCTCACCCCTTTCTTGTCATGAGTTTATGACTTTTGGTGCTACACAGATGGTGTGAGTTCTCATCTGCAGTTATGTTATTGCTGCAAAGCAGAAAGACAGGTTAGAAAGTTAATGCATTAACAATTAAAGAAAAACATAAACAATCATTTTCTATAGAATAGCTGCTCCGATATACTTTTCAAAATGATCCTAAAGCCAGACTTCTCACTGTCCTGAGGAATCAATATACAGCTTTTCGTGAAATATTCTCCTATCTAGGATTTTTGTCTAGATGTTGACATGCCTACTTGGTTGGCAGTAGATGAAAATCCAGTCTAGTTAACATAACAATATCCCTATAGAAAAGCAAAGTATAGAAAGCAGATTTCTGCCAGTGTATACTGGAGCTGTTTACTTGCACTGTTTGAGCTATGAGGATTTTCCTGCCTTCAGCCAAGTTTCTACTTTTTTTTTCCTTTTGCTGAATAAACCTTATTGTATCCAAGCAGGTAGTAAATAAAGCCCAGACTTCTGAGGTTTTCTGGGATAAGCAAGAACATAATTTTAGAAACATTATATTAAAAACAGTAATCACCCACATAGCCTTGTCAATTAATAAGAAACAACTTTTAAGTATCTTTAACAAAAGAATAGTATACTATTTGGTTACTTGTAGCTAGTTAGGGATATAGACTCCCAAACTTACCTCCAAAGTGGCAAAATACAGAGGAAGAAAATGTCAAAACAGAGGTGTCTGTTTTTTCTGGGAAGACATGCAAGTGCCACTAGATATAATGATGGTTTAAATTTCACCAAGGCACAACTCACTTTAAATCCTATACTACTCTTAAGGTACTCATAGTCAGGCAGATAATTTGAAATGTCAACAAATAAGTCCTCCACAAAAACTACACAAATCATGTAGCAGTGAGACAAGCATTTTCTATGAGATGGCCAAGAACCTGCCACAGAGATCTGCTAATGAGAAGGTAATCATGGCTACCCTGCAACATTGGGACCTTAGATACATTTCAAATTCTTTAATGTACCCACTATAATAGGCATCAAGGTTTCCTCAAAAAGTGGGGCTATGAGGCGAGCTCTTCCTCATTTTGTTTTAAGAAAGATGTCTGAGAGATCTGTCTTACTTAGGTCTGAATTAAGGCAGGAAATAGATGAAAACAAAAGACCTGAAATGAGTATTATTAGAGATTCTAAAGATATATTCCTAATAACTCCTAATTATTAGTTCAACCTGTTCTCTCTCATGAGCTTCTCTGTAATTATCAACTATCACATATATACAGACCCTGTACCCCAAGTTGAAGATAACAAAGGGTTTATGGGTCATTATTTCTAGGAATGACAGAGGGGACAAAGGAGAAAAGAAATCACATCACATTTCTTAAAGAGGAAAGGAAAGGAATGACCATTAAATAAATAAAGCTCCACATGACAGAGGCCAGACCAAAAGAAAAAGGAATATAGGCCAAATTCCTGGGTAAGGAAAAGAGAGGTGAGTGGAGGAAGATGAGCCCTTGTGCCCCCCACTAGCTGTGAGCCTGTGCTCCACCCATCCTGAACAGCAAGGTTATCTGATGGTGTGAGCAGGGGGACCACCTCTGAGCTCTGCCCTGTGATAGGAAGTCAGCTCTAAGAACTGCGTCTCACTTGGGAGTAACAGGAGAACATAAAAAGGAGGGATGCAGATTTTTCCTGTTCAAAAACTTGCAATCCATAAAGTACTATCACTGGAAAAAATATAAACATATGGCTACTATGGTTGTATTAAGCAACAAGTATTGATGATGATGATGATGATGATGACAATAATTCTATGGATATTTTCTGGGTGTTTTTTATGTGCTGGGTTTTACTTGAATGACTGAGAAAATTATAGGCAGTTGCTCCTGTAGTAGAGTGGTGGTCGCTGGCTTGAATGAAGGTAAGAATTTCACCTGTGACCATGTGCACACCTGCAGCCTTAGTCTTGCTATTGGTATCTCGCATGGTGCACTTTGTTTCCAATTTCTTCCTGTGTGTAGTTGGTGTTCGTCTTCACCTAAATTACTATGTGATGACTTTTAAAAAGTTTTCTTAAACGAGTGTATCTGTTTTGCCTTATCATGGGCATTGATATAATGACCTTTGAAGGGTAAGTGATTTTTAGTTTAGAACCAAATGCAAAATGACGTATTTGACAAATGATAGTTACATTTCACTCTTGAAATGATCCTATTCCAAGATAAGAGATTTTCTGAGTTTGCTGTCAGTGTGGTGTGGTGTGGTGTGGATCTCTCTTGCTAGGATTCAGCAGGTGATGCTTGCCAAACCCTCTACAGTAAGTAGGTACTTCTCGCCCTTCGGGTGGCAGATGAAGCCTCTTGCCTGCCAGGCTGCCCTGAGGCAACTTGTGCATCCCATCCTGGTCCTGCTGTTCTTGGGCCATCTGGAGGCTCTGGCTGTTACCTCTCCACCTACTGCCCTGGGCATGTCCTCAGGTATCTTTGCACTCATAATATTTGAACCCCTCCCAAACCAGGCTATTGTTACAACTGTGGCATGAAAGCAATCTTGAATTAGACTGGATAATGGAAATTTCACTGCCTTCCTGGATTTGTTCTATAGGTGTGGACACATTATTTAGGTGCTAAAGACTTTAAAAGTGCCAAACTAAAAATATCACTTACACCACATTGGAACATACTCACAAGCTGACTTTCTTGTTGTTTGCTGAGTGCATTTCAGTAGTGGGTAAGAGCCAGTGGCCTAAAGTCATTTCACCTGGGTGTGAGCATTACTTGTTCCCACTCGTGAGCCTGAACTTGGGCCCAGTTTCTCATCCTCATCAAGCCTCAGTTTCTTTACCTGGCAACATGGACAGCAGCAGGATCTGACTTTCAGGATTCCACAAAGATATGCTAAACAGATCATATAGTTAAATGAATACACACTCAGAACTACACACAGAATATGTATCATGAGTAACAAAGTAAGTTTCTAGATAAGTCATATATTCACAGGTTCTAGAACATGCCCAAAAGTAGCAGGATGAATGTCTCATTCTTTGTGATATTAACCCAACCAGTCTATTAGTGTTGCTAGTTTTTTAAAAAAAGAATCTGCTTAAAGTACACCAAGAAAATAGAAGCTAAAACCTTATCTCTCTCTTTTCTAAACATGTCAACATATATGATACTTCTGTATCTCTGTAAAATATAACAAAAGACAGTGAGGTATAAGGCTAAATATTGTGCTAAATGAGTCCAAGCCACACCTTTGTGAATATAACATTCTGGGGGAAGCAGGACAGCCAAGAGGTGATTGAGTGCTAGGCAGAAACCCCAGATTTTGGTCCTGTTTTGTCCTTTCCAAGCTGTGTGATACCAGACAGTTACTTAGGTCTTGGGGGTGTGGAACTGGTACTGTCTGCATGTTTATTTTGTGAGGATATAAGGAAGTATGTGTATAAGGATTTCCAAGTTACAAAGCAAGACAGGCAGACACTCACCTGCACACATAATCATGTACACACAATCAGCTTCACTAGTTCTATCCCACAAGAGCATTCTTTCTATTCTGGAAGTACAATGAATGGCTGCAGAGAACACAAAATCTATTTCTGGCTCAGAAGCTGGCCAGCCAAAGGGTATTTTGCCTTGGGTCACTGGTCTACTTTTCCTTGAGCAACAAAGACCTGGCTCAGTCAGCACACCATGCCTTGACCAGCTAAGTTCAATGTTTCAATGTAGGTCCAGTAGCTTGTCACATAATGTTCTAATATTTACACATACCACATTTTACTCACCACTCCTCTTGCCATGGGTAAGTTGCCCCTAACACCTCTCTATTTTTCACAAGCAGTACTGTAATAATCATTATGTTTGACTACACTGTCAGCAGTAAATTATCCTTTCTTCAGCCATAGCTGGAAACTTGACGGAAGATGGTACTATTTCCATGGACTATAAAAGTGTATAGCCCAGGAATGGCTGCTCTAGATCTGATTGCCAAGAACTGTACTATTCTTCAGAAAAGCAGACAGGTGTGTTCATCAAATATTTGTTTTCCCAAATATTTGTATGAGTGTATGGGTTCATTTATTATTTCATCTGTATTTTTGGTGGTAGCGGTGTTGGAGCCCAGGGCTTAGTACTTACTTGGAAGGTGCTGTAATGGTTCAGTCAGGCCTTAAGTTCTTTATGCTTTGGTTAATATTTTTGGGATAGGATATTGCTTTTTGCCTGAGTTGGTCTTCCTTTTTATGCTTCCTACTGAGAATGCTTTTATGCTTCCCAGCTGGGATGACGAGCCACCACAAGGAGATTTTTCTGTTGAGATAGGGGTTTCACAAACTCCCCCGCCCCAAGGCTGGCCTTAAATTGTAATCCTTCCTAATCTCTGCCTCTCTTCTCTCAATAGCTATGATTGCAGGTTTAAGTTACCAGTGCCTGGTTGTTTTTATTTTTTAAATTTTGTGCTGGTCCTGGGGCTTGAACTCAGGTCCTGGGAATGGTCCCTGAGATTTTTTTTGCTCAAGGCTAGGGCTCTACCACTTAAGCCACACTTCTAATTCTGGCTTTTTCATAGTTAATGGGAAATAAGAGTCTCATGGACTTTCCTACTTGGCTGGCTTTCAATCAGGATCCTCAGATCTAAACCTCCAGAATAGCTAGGATTACAGGTGAGAGACACTAGTTCCCAACTGTTTTTTTTTAAATACTACTAATTCATCTTTCTTATTGGTGACAAAATGTGTGGCAATGGGGAGGAGGAAAGGATCAGATTAGATGATAGCTGGATAGTAAAAAATCATGAAGGAGTAGTATACATTGTCTCCTGTGGGTTTAGCATGACCAAAGTACCAGTCAATTTTAGGGTTAAACAACACTCAAAAAACTATCTTAGCCAGGCCCTGGTGGCTCATCCTGAAATCCTAGTTACTCAGAAGGCTGAGATCTGAGGATGGTGGTTTGAAGCCAGCCCATGGAAGGAAAGTCCATGAGATTCTTCTCTCCAATTAACCAGCAGAAAACTGGAAGTGGTGCTGTGGCTCAAAGTGGTAGAGCACCAACCTTGAGCAAAAAAGCTTGGTAATAGTACCTAGGCCCTGAGTTCATTCAGACCCAATGACTGACAGAAACAGAATAAAACCAAACCCAACAAAACTATCTCAGGACCTTAAGAGAAATATGAAAATTAGAATTTTAATATTTAGGTAATGCCAATACATGCATGTAGACACATACATTTTCTAATCATATACAGATATACAATACTGCCCTCTTATTACTGAGCATCAACAGCCATCCAAACTTTTCTATTTCATGAACAAAAAATTACTGTGTTGGACATTCAAATTATTATTATACTCTCCACTTCATGTGTAAGGAAACATTCCAGTAGATAGTAGTTTGTCCACAGTGCACATCACAGCCATGAAACATGCCTGATGATAAAACCCTATTTCTCCATATTAATCTGTCCATCTACTGGAAACAATCAAAATGTTGGAGGGGGAAAAAGCCAAATTTATCATATGGGTTTTTAAAATTTAAATCTTAAATACCTTAAAACTTTTTACTTAAATATTTTAAATACAATACAATGAACTTTCATCAGGATGATCATGCAAATAAGAAGAATCTGGGTCAACATTTCAAGCTACAGATAAAATTAATCACCAGCTGGAAATCAGCTAGCATTGCTGGGCCAATTCTACCTACCATGATCCTCCCTGGATCAGAATGTCACCAGTGGTTACTTGGGTGTGTGAGGCTTGCCTTAATATGGTAGGAGCATAGAGGACTGATCCTCTGTCAGCCAATTTGGTTAAGAGAGCTGAAAATACGAAGTGGGCAGATGTGTTCAGCCAATTATTTCGGTCATACAGACTTACCCCTAGTGTCCAACTCACTGGATTAACTTCATACTTCTTTATAAGTATCTACAGACAAATTTCTAAGAACATTTGAGATTATTCTGTTTTGTGAAACTCTGTTAAACATGCTAAAACCTTAAATTTCTGGGAATCTAAGCATCGAGGCCTGGCATCATAGCAATGTGGTTGGGATTCGTTGTCACTGTCTGTGTGGTTAGTGACAGCTACCCCAACCCTGACCCAACTCATTCCACACTCATCTCCTCACACTCATACTTCTGAGGTCTTAGGTCATATGCTAAATCTTCTTGGATTTCCCCCTCCCACACTCTGTCCTTTTCTTACAACCACTGGTACCACCCACTACCAACCTCCTCCTTTCCAGGAGAGCTGAACAGCAGGCATGTTTGTAACACATAGCAGGATGGGGTGAGGCTACACAGAAATGACTATTAGGTGTCTCTTTAAAACATGCTTGTGAAGCTGTCTGGTCCAGTCTGAGGTTAGG
Organism: Dipodomys spectabilis; assembly: GCF_019054845.1. Lineage (NCBI taxonomy): Eukaryota > Metazoa > Chordata > Mammalia > Rodentia > Heteromyidae > Dipodomys > Dipodomys spectabilis. The sequence continues at coordinate 391,304 of NW_024870740.1, forward strand.
ATTTCTTAATGCTACTCCTCACTGAAAGCTTATGAAAGATCTGACATTCCATATACAAATGCATTTAATCCTTTTGATTTCTTATATGGGGAGGGCTCTAAAAGTATTCTAATGTTATTGATGAAGACACAAAAGTTAAAAGAGGTTTTACCCAAGGTAGAGTCAAGGCTGATTGCATGTGTTCTTTCCACAATTCCACTATTCCACTACCTTAAATTACAGAGGGTGAATCAGATCAGTCCTCCTTGCGTGTCTATTAGGCAAGAATCTTTTACCAAGTTTCCCTATCAGGGACCCAAACTATTATTAGGGAGGATGTGTGAATATTTTATCCTAAAACAGAACACCCAGGGGCCATCTGCTCAACCACAGAATGCCTTCCCTACTCTCTATCAGAAAGGCTACATCTTTTTCTATGCCATTAGGACAGAGATGTGAAGAGTCTTCATGCTATGCTGGAGAGCAGCCATCTATTGTAGAAAAAACATTTTAAATTAAGAACTGTAGAATGTACATATTTGAATTTAATCAGGTACCACAATGGTTTCCCAGAGGCATTTTAATGCATGTTGATTTTTTCAAGACAGTCAAACACAATGATTACTATAATACTACTTATGATAGAGAGGTGTTGCGGGGGGCAACGAATGCGTCCTTTGCACATTTGGAAAGTCAAATGTGCTGCATTGCAAGCCTTAAGATACTGTGTGACAAGTAGCATCCATGTACATAGGATGGCAGATCTTAACACATGGTAGGAAAATACATCTATGCAAGACGCATTCAAAACTAAAAATGTAAACTGGTATTCAACATTTTAATATTATTAATAAAAGGAAATGAGCTGTAGAGAATGGCATGTCCATTGATGGAAGCTTAAAAATAGAACAGCAGTACATTTTTGAATTTTCATATGCTCAGTAACATACACCAATCATGCATATATTCTTCCAGAGAGGAAAGGCATGGGCCTGGTGGAGGGAAGAAGAGAGGGGCATTATATGATAGTGAGACACAGAATGCCAGTAAATACACTGATCTTCTTACATTAAGGGTTAAGAAAAATGAAAGAAAGGTGGGAGGAAGGAAAAAGAGGGGGGAAAATGTATAAACAAATAGGGAGACAGAAGATGGATATAAGTGCTGAATGCAGCTCAGAGCTTTGACTACACGCATTTGTCTATCTTTTAGCTCTATTTTAATCTTATAGAGGTGTAAGATAATCATAAATTTCAGAAACTTCCTTTACAGCATGCCTGTACACATACAGCCCTCCTCCCAAGTTGTGATTAGAAGTCAAGGTTGTGGCTTGAACGCTAACATGCACTGAGAACAGTTCTTGTTGGCAACAGACCTGAGCCCTTGGATTTAGTGCTATAAAAGTCACTCCACTTTCTTTTTAGAAATATATAGACTAGCAGAATCTAAACAACAGAAACCAACAGAATGAACAGAATAGTGGCGAGCCAGTAGTGCCTGCATAGGATTTACAATTTGAGTTTTCCTCTTTCTCCAACATCCAAGGGGCAAATTTCCTTCCTTGGATCCCTTACTCTCCCCAGTCCTTCTTTCCCTAATGTTAGGCCAGCTGGGAGGTACTGTGGTAGCAGGGGGAAAAAACCTTCAGGAGCCAGGACTGGTGAATGAACTAAACAAACTCTCCACTGACACATCACTAAAAATAAGTATGCTTACATGCACAACACATTTTTGGAACAGTAAACCAAACTCTCTCCTTTATCCTCTCTAGAGACTTATGCTCCATTCTTATTCACTTTATATACAATAAAAATGCAGGTGCGACGACTCTGAGCACTGTAGGCAGTAAGTTTTGATGTCATAAATGCATATGTACCAAGACATAAAGGAACTGCAGAATGAGTGGCCAGGCACTGTATCTCAGCTGCTCGCCCAGATTCTGGTCAAGTGCTGATAAGGCTCACTTGGGCATTGCCTTATTTAGTCAGGCTGCTCTGCCCCAACACCAGTGCAGGGTGACGACTGCGCATGCTATTACACGTCTTTCTCCTTTCAGTCACCTGCTGACACACCAATTCAAAAGTGTCTCCACTATGGAAACAGCCTATTGCCTTTCCTAATAGCAACTTTTCCTACACAGAATAAGCATAATAACATAAATCAAACTGAAATGTGTTCACTTGTCAAAGGAATTCTCACAAGGAATAATGAAAATTCACTTCTAGCTCTTATGGCTCCTTTCCAACACGAATCGAATTATTGTATTATACATTATTACCTTACTGACCTAGGTAAAAATTGTACCATTTCCCCATAGACCAGTATGATTTCTATTTCTAACTATTTTTTAAAAGCACTAAGCTATTCTAAAGAGCTAGAATTTAGTGAATGGATCTAGATTTGATCTTTGTTATTGAAACTATCATTATATGCAACATACACACTACTATATATATATATATATATATATTTCAATTATTTTCTACAAGTCTAGGATGTAAACCAATGTTAATTGCTTATTGAAGGGAAAGCACTTTACACACTGGTATGGAATGAATTGCAGATTATAGTTAAATAACAAATGAGTGTGCAGACCGTGCTCATTCCAAGTTATAGTTCTTCATCTGCAATTCTAAGATCTAAACAGCTAAAAACCCCTCCAATTCCTTATTTTTAAAGTTTAGTGCTATATTTAACAATTAAATCCCAATGTAACTGACACAGTCTTTATTGTTCTTTTTTTCTTCCTCTTACTGTGAATATTCGGTTTCCCTGAAGAATGAATGAATTTGGTTACTAAGATACCCTAAGGATGTCATGTAATCTGTGCTATATGTACCTCACTGTTTTAGTAAGTTCTGAATTTTAAATATATTGGGCCTAAAAGGTTTGGGATTATTTTTGACACAATCTCACTCTGTAGTGTAGGCTGGCTTTGAACTTCCAATCCTCCTGCCTCAGGCTGTGAGTACTAAGGTTGTAAAGGTGTGCCACTGAGATGATTTTGGATAGCAATTGTAGCCTTATGTAGTCGTATAAAGATTAAAATACGTATCAGAAAAAAATAGTGAAGGCATTAATAATTAGTTGCTGCCTTCAGGGGAGAAGCTGGTCAGTTGGTGCCAAGAATGGAAGGGAGAGTTATATTAGGTTTTACCAAAGTCTTATAACTTTGAAATTATAGATCATGTTTGAGAAACAAAAGGGAAAATTAAAAATTGCCTCTTGTAAACACAGCAAGTGCTCACTCTTTTTTTTTTTTTTGGTCGGTCGTGGGGCTTGAACTCTGGGCACTGTCCCTCAGCTCTTCAGCTCAAGGCAAACGCTCTACTGCTTGAGCCACAGCACCACTTGCGGTTTTCTAGTGGTTTTATTGGAGATAAGAGTCTCACAGACTTTCCTGCTGGGGCCTGCTTTGAACCTCGATCCTCAGATCTCAGCCTCCTGAGTAGCTAGGATTACAGGTGCGAGCCACTGGCACCCATCTGCTCACTCTGTATAAAATACATTTTGTTTCAGGGAGCTGGTGGCTCATGCCTGAAATCCTAGCTACTCAGGAGGCTGAGATCTGAGGATCTCAGACAGGAAAGACTGTGAAACATTTATCTCTAATTAAATTACAGAAAGAGTTGGAAGTGGATCAAATGGTAGACTGCTAGCCTTGAGCAAAAGGAGCTCAGGGACATTACCCAGGCTCAGAGTTCAAGCCTCAGGACCAGCATAAAATAATACATTTTGGTGGCTAGTTTCAGCAGCAATGTTTCACTCCTACAGTTGCTGGATACCTTTCCCCATTTCTTCCCAGTCAATATGAATTCCAGTTTCTTTCTCTTATTTTAAGTATGGCCAATCTTCCTTTAAAACACTCTTTACTGTCCATTTCCTTAAATGAAGATTTTATCTCTCTAACTCACCTGTGGTGCTTCAGCTATGTTCGTAACTATAAAACACATATAACTGACTGCTAGATCATGCTTACTTATTTGTCCTCTATCTTATTTGTCATTTTTATTTATTTGTCCTTTCTTCTCCATTGCACTGGAAATCCATGCAAGGAGGGATAAAATACTCTGCCTTGAGCATGTTTACTTGACACAGTTTTCCTTTCATAGATGGTTTATTAAATTGTGTGTATATTTGGTCTTTCTAAGGAGCCTTCAAGAGTCTGTTCAAATAGTAAGTGATAAATATTTGCTAAACTGCATTATGTTGTAAAACACCATCATTTCCTATGAAGGCTCTACAATAAAAATAAAATGGAAAAAAATAATCAAGGTAGGCATTTGAAACCTCAAATAACACCTGTCATGACATATGTATATACAAGACAGAGTCTTCGAGTGACAAGGGGTTGCTCTGAATCCGACACAGGCTCTGATGGTGAAGAAAAAACAACCCAGTTACATTCTGGAACTCTTACATATGCATGAAATGGCTTAGTAGGAATCACTGTGAGTTAAAAACTACAGTCTCAGGCTGGAATGCAGCCCAGTGGCAAAGAGCTTGCTTAGCAAGTGCAACATCCTGGGTTTGATCCTCAGTATCAAAAAAGAAAAGACAAAAAAAAAAAAAAAAAAGGAAAAACCTGCAGTTGTCTTCCACACTATTAAAGGAAAATTAACTATTGATAGTTATCAAAAAATCTAAAGCACCTAACAGTAAAATACTGTAAAAAAATTATGGGCTAGTGTATTTAGAAACAACCCAATCTATCTTTCTTATAATCTTTGAAATCACTTCAAAAAGACTTAAAAAGTTGCATTACTATAAATATGTATTTTAACAATTAGCTAACAACTTAGCTAATTATATTGGCACACATACACAATTTAACAATAACAGTTTTTGCTTTACTATTCACAACAACTTCACAACCCACTCCTGAGCCAGCATCTCTTTCTCTCTGGCAGAAAACAAACTTTTGATGAAGGGTGAAATTCTATCCAGTGATGTAAAATTTCCATTTAAGTCCACTGTTGTGACACTGGTGACAAACCTTTGTGTTCAAAACTACCTAAAATAAAACAAATCCAAAGTACATTTTTCTCCCAGAAATTAATCCTATTGAGGAAGTACAGTTTTAAAACATATAAAAAGAAACAAAAGATAATACATCTACATAATTTTCAATACAGGTACTTGTTTTAGTTAATAATCACAGATTTCTTTTTAAGGAGCAAAATTTGGCAACAGTTTTAACTCACTGTTCTTACTTTACAGATGAGAAAACAAGTCCAGAGAAGTCACAGCTTATTGGATGTGTTCTATGACAAGTTGTACAATTATTATTTTTTTTTAAAAAAGAACTGGCTGGAGTTAAAGAAAAAAGTAGAGTATTGAATATTGCTTAATAAATACCCCAAGTGAAGTACGAGCTAAGTGCCGCTGAGAAGAGAGAAGATGGAAGGAACTGAGCAGGCAGCTCCGGGGGGAGCTCTGGCAGGGTTGAGTTTCAACTTCTCATACTCCCTGAGTTGAGTTGCTAAGCCTTCCATTACTTCTGCAGCAGAATTTCAGCTACACCAGCACTTGGGCCTTAAAGCTGCTGTTTACTTGTTTATCTCACTCTAGGTCTGCCTTTGAGAAAGTGATTTTATGAACAATATGCATAAGTTGGCTCTCAAAAGCAACATTTGTTCAATGTTAAGTCCAATAGATGAATGAATTTCAGGTACAGTTAGACTTTAGGAAGCAAAGAGAACAGTGGTGGGGAGAATGGGGAACCTAGAAAAATGGGAAGAGAAGAGGCAGGTATAGGTAGAGGACAAGGAAAATCAAGAGGATGGTGAAGGAGTGTGTGAACAACCAAGAATTTGCTGTGCAAGGCGAAACATAAAGTAAGTTAAACCCTTGGGCAGTTTCTCAAAGGAGGAAAACATGCACATCATCCTTAATCAACACTAAATTTAAAGTAGAGGGCAGGAAACTATAGACTTCTATATAATGACAGATGAATAATCTATTTACCTATTTCAAATAAAAGCTAGTTATAATATTTTAATTGTATAAAGATGACTTGGTTATAAATGACTCTTAAACAATAGACATCTTTTATGCATGGAAAGATTTTACCTAAGGTTTATGGTTAGGTAAACAGCAAATCACTCATCTCATATGTGAAACGAATGGAATGGATGAGCTGCTGTGGAACTAGACCCTAGCAAACTAGTTCAGAGAAACACATCTACACTAAAACCACAGGGCCCATTCAACTTGCAGTGATGAGAAAGAGCATTTTCTACAGAAACTTTCTGCTGTATGTTAAATATGAAAGAACCTCCACAGGCTTATGTGTTGAACTTTGAGTCCCAACCTGGTAGAGCTATTTTGGAAATACTGGGAACTTCAAGGAGGTGAAGCCTTAGCTGGAAGAAGTGGAGCACTGGGGGCGGGGTCTTGAAAGGTTATACCTTCCCCTTCATTGCTTCCTGTCCACCATGAGATGAGGAACATCCTCCATCACTTGCTTCAGTCACTGTGATATTCTGGCCAAAACATGGGATCAAGTGACTACAGACGGAACCTTTTGAAGCTGTGAGCCAAGTTGTTCTCTTAGGTATTTTGGTTGTAGACACACAAAAATAACTAATATTGGAAGTCGTGCTATGGCTCAAGTGGTAGAGCACTAGCCTTGAGCTGAAGAGCTGAGGAACAGTGCTCGGGCCCAGAGTTCAAGCCCCATGACCGACCAAAAACAAACAAACAAAAAACCTAACTAATATATTTTCCTGTCCAAGAAAATGAACAATATATTTCAATCAGCTCTAATTTTCCTCTCCTTACAGAATTAAAAAAAAAATTAAGATGGATTAACCTAATGATCAAGATAATCACAGACATACTACCAGCTACAAAGAAAGATGATAATGTGAATCTGCTTAGCAAGAATAGCAGGATGGTCTAAGAGAGCAAAAATGCTAATTATAGCTTTGACAAAGAGTGAGGGAAAGTAAGAACTCCAAAGGTATTTAATTGAAACATACACAATAATCAAAACTCTTACACAATATCTGAGAATTAGGCATGTTCCAAGATGGACCCTAGTTCCCCACAGTGCTATCAGGCCTTTAGTGGTGATCCTCCTACCTATGTCTCTTCATAGTTGGATTACAAATGTGAACTGTTGTACCTGGATTGTTGGCTGAGATGGGTCTCACTTTTGGCCTGGCTTACTTCAAAATACAATCCTTTACATTTTTGCCTCCTAAGTAGGTCTTGCTCACTTCTAACCTCTTGAATACTCAACAGTATTTATTCATGGAACTATCTATCCACAAATTGGCACTAAAGAGGTGTAGTCTTATCTACCATGAACCACCATTATACATATGATAAGGGCTCCTTGAATATGGACTTCTAGCTAAAAATGTTCTTTTGCAGATGCAAACTTAACCAACCATGTGTGGATGAAGAAATCAGTTTCAACCTAAGGGGACACACTCAGAAAAGGATAAGTTGAAGATGTTTCAGTAATCTTGAGATAGACATTTCCCAGTTTGCTTTAAAAAAAAAATGAAGAAGCAGTAAAAAGAGAATTTCCTCATACTTTAAAGTCTTCCTCTTTCTTCTGCACAGGTTCATGGGACCACAGGAGGTAATAATATGTAGAGGGGGTGGGTGGCAATTGTATTGAGAAGGGAAGTGGAACCAAGTTCTGTTAAATAGGGTGAGATCCAGGACAAAGACACAGGTATTCAGCTCAAAGCTAGTTAAACATCCATAGCAGGCAGTGTATCGTAATAAATGGGGCTGGCTTGAGGTTCACTAAGGAACCTACAGCAACAAAACCTGTCTCTACCATCACAGTCTGCACACACCCTGAAGCTGTCTCTGAGAACTTCAAACAGGTGTGGTCTCACATACAGTGACAGGGAATTTCCACTCCCCCCACCCCAACACATTTATACGCACCTATTAGGAGAAAAGCATTTACACCACACAAGAATTTGGTAGAAATCTCTATGTTTCATGTTTCTGAGGGACCTATGAACGCTCCAAAGCTGAACACATAGATAACCTGAGCATCTAAGAAACCAAAGATAGTGGCTGGGAGGCCTTGTCACTTGCCTAGCATGCTCAGTGTGGGGACAAGACTTCACCTCAACATGAGTAAAAGCTTATAGGTGTGGTGCACACTGCAAACACTTTAACACATGGAGCCTCACACTAACCCATGACGTTCTGTTTACAGAATGTTTACAGGTTTAGAGGTTTACAGGTGAGCAAATGAAGACTTGGAGAGGTAAAGTCGACGGCATGAAGCCCCTCGGCTACCAGCATTGATGTTGCTATAGCTCCTATAGCTTCTTCATGATACCCCTGGATGGCAGAAAGTTGTCAAAAATAACTCCCTAAGCTTTTCTGAGCAAAAATCAGACTCTTATGTTAAAGAAAAATCATTTCTCTTTTCTCCCTTCTGAATTTTTTTGGCCATGCAGCTCACATTTGCTTCTTCTTCCCTGATTTTGGCAACCATCCTGGAATTAAGAGTTGACAGACCACCTTTCTTCCCAAGGCAGAATGTCTGAAGTAGGGGGCAGCAGTGGAGGAGAGCCAGGCACACACCACCACCAAGGAATTACTTTGGTCAGAAACAGGACAGTGTGTACCCCACTGTTAGAAGGCTCTGGAGACCTGACAGAGGTGGGTGTCAGCTCCTGGTGAGGTGGGGGCTTCCTGGCAGCCCAGGGACCACAGTGCCCTTCCACAGCAGAATAACGCTGTCTGTCTCTCAGACTTGGTTTTCTAAATACAACACAGACCTCATTCAGTTCTGTCTGAGGGAGTGACAGAGGTGACTACCATGCAAATCTCAGTGAACCTCTTTGAAGGTGGGAGCTGGTAGAGCCATTGGAACCCACAGCAAGTGAAAAGAAGGCCCAAATGGCTGGAAGGGGATTCTGTGAATGAGCTTCTAAGCCAGGGCCTGAGGACTTCTTTGTAACCTGACTTCTCCTCTGTTCTCTCTGTGCCTCTCAGACTGCAGAGTGACAAAGGTGATAATACAAACCTACCGGACTCACCTGTCCACTATCAGGTCTCGGGAAGGCATCTAAACACTGTTCAGGTAGATGGGAGAGGAGCCAAAGCAAGATCTGCCACAGTGAATGAAACAGGGTCAACAGCAGGCCTTGATCTACCTGCCCTGATTCATGTATGACAAAGCCAAGGCAAGCCAAAGTGAGCACAGCACACTAATGCCCAGTTCCCTGCTTCCAGAAATCCCTCTTTCTTGAACAAATTTTTTTCTGGCCATGCTCCATGTTGTCTGACTTCTACATAGCTCTTACTGAATTTCACACACTTTTCTCGTTTACATATCCATTTCTGTATGTCACCTGAAGAATAAGACCTATAACTGTTTGATTTTGGTTTCTCCCAAGGCATCTACTGGATTTGCTTTACAAGGAACAGGCAATTAGATGTTACAGTGATACTAGACTATACTCCCATGTAAACGGTTAGTGTCTACTTCAAGTTTATTACTCCTTTGGCCCTCACAACACTCTGTTGAGCAGCTATTATCATTCTTCTCTTATTCTGCAGATGAAGCAGTGAGAGACACCAGGTGGTAAGTCATGGCGCCTGATTCCTATCACTGGCAGTGCCAGGGGCTGAGCCAACTGTCAGCCTGCAGACTGGGGAGAGAGTGTTCTTAACCAGCACCTCCACAGACTTGTGCTTCGTGTTTGGAACTATGTGAGTGTGAATGACAATAGCCTTTTCATTTTCGCAGAGAAGCATCGAATCTCTTAATGATGCATGCTTTTGCCCATGTTGGTCCCTTGGCTTGGAAGCTCTTCTTCCCCTTCCCATGTCTGGAAAGTTCTTGTCTCCCCAAAACCTTGCTAAAAATGGCTTTCTAAAATGCTCTGTTGGCTCCTCCAAATGGTGAGGGACCCTCTTCTGGGCTACCATCACATATGTTATCAGCTAGTTTTCTCTTCACTCTTTTCCCAAGAATATGAGGTCTCAGAGAGCAAAGACTGTTTTTTTTTTTTTTTTTATGATCTTCACCATGGAAGTTATGTTTATATAATGCTAAATGTTTATATATATGTTCACAGAATGTGGCTCACTGTTAGGGGCTTTTACATGTTATTGATTTCGTTTAATTCTCACAGACTCCTGCAAGCAAAATTATCCTGTTTGGGAGGGAAGGCATGAATTTCAGGCTGAAGCATTTGAATTAAACTTCCCATCTCAGCTTAGTCTTAGAAGGCCCTGGTCTTTGTGTCATCCCTGTCCCTACACATACATCAGAGCCAGTACTCTGAGGAAGAACAGGATATTCTCAGGCAGTTTGCTTGTGGGAGAGTCTCTTGGGTTTCTGTTCCTGAGCCCTTATCTGAGGCCTGTGGAGGGAGTAGGCTTGGTGCCTAGGTCACAGGTCAATAGGATTTCTAAAACTGAAATTCCACCTGCTCATCTCATGTCACTCAGGGGTCCAGCAACGCTCAAGGAAATCACTGTCACAACCATGAAAGACATAATTCCTTTCACTAAACTGAACAATGTTTTTGTGCTAATCTCAGTAAGGGGATATAAAATACCTAGGTAGTATAGGTAATACTGAGCTGATATAAGAACTACCAAAAACTTGATTAAATTTAGGCTTTGTACTGAATATTTTAAATCTCTAAGAACATGAACTCAATGAGATAAATGAATCAAAAACCCAATGTTCAGAATGTATACGGTGTCATCTGTGTTAGGTTCTATGAAAGGTATTAAAATTGAATTTCTATTAGCTACATATAAAGTAGGCCTGAAGTCTAAGAGTTATCTGTTCATGATTATTTTCTTTATCAGTATTGTATTAATAAATATTGTATTCTGGTACAATGACCAGAGTTAGGTGGACCCATTACAACAATGAGATGTACAAGTTGTTATGTCAAAAATGAACTTTACAACTTTGGTGCGGGGGGGGGGGGGGGGGGGGGGGGAGGGGGCGGGGAGGGTTGGGAAGGGATGGAAAGGGGAAACAAAGGAGGAGGCTACAATGCTTGATAAGAAATGCACTCATTATCTTGCCCATGTAATTGTAACCCCTCTGTACAGTATTTTCACAATAAAAAAATAATAAAATAAAAATAAAATGAGCTTGCCTTAGATTTATGCTTAATTATTAGGAAAATCTCCCAATAACTGTATAACTTATTAGAATTTGAGCAGAAATTTGTACTCACCATAGAAGTATAATAGATGAGAGAAAGGGAAAAAGAAAACCCAGTTATGTCATGCCTATGCTAAGTTCCAGAAGTTCCACACATGGTTCACGGCTTACAAATACAGCAATGTGCCTAAAAGTTTCACTTACTCCTAATAAGAAAAGACATTTCTCACCCTCACAGCTTAAAGTCTGACTAAATTTTTTCTATTTGTGGTATACAATGTGCTTCCATCTCTTTTCAAATGGCAAAATAATTAAATCAAGCTATTTAGTGTCCAAGAAATCCCTTAACCTTGAAATCAAGGTTCTCATATAGATATAAGGGATAAAACCTTAGTCAGGGCAACTGACTTTGTAAGAGCAACTTGTACCTGAAGTAAATTTATTAAATAAACAACCCTATGTTGACTCATTTCCTCATCATTTAGTAAATATATTTTTTTGTGTGTCATAGTTTGTTTTATGAACTTCAAGAAACACTGTTGGTGGACTAGAGCAGACTATTCTATTAGAACAGAATGTTCTATAACTAATAGCAAAATTAGATTTCCAGACAAAGAACCTCATGCCTCCCCTAGTCCCCCCACCTGCCGGCTTCCTCAAAGAGGTGTGACTGCTCAGACTGAGAAGAGTAGAGGCTTTCTCAAGCAGGGACCTGCCACCACTAAGGAGCTGCAGGAAATGTAGTACTCCAGCATGGTTCTCAGAGCCTGTGGATTCTTAGAGAGAGAAGCTAAACAAAGCAAACCTGCAAGGTGTTAGAGCAGCCACTAGGAAGACAGAAGATGCAAAGGATTATAAACAGAGTCAGACCTTAAGCGTCCTTGCATTTTGTTACTAATTTGGACCCAACTGCCCTTTGCAGAAATCTTGACTCCCTGCTCATCCAGCCTGTCCCAAGGTAGTTACAATGTCTAGAAGCATTCTTGTGGAGGCACAGCCCTGGAACACAAGCTTGGAACCTAAGTTAACCACTGCAGACTTTTCACCCTACAGAGTTTTGTTCAGCTGGTAAGACAAGTATCTTTCTGTTAAGTCCGTGTGTCCCTGATTTTGCTACATTTGGCACAGAAAAAAAAAATGACAAAATGTCTGATGAAGCAAAACCAGACATGTGTGTTAATTTTATTCTTCACGTAGACTTTGTCAAAGACAACAGGAAGCATGCAGAGTTCATCAAAGCTTTGACTGAGAGATGCGGACTAGTCCATGAGAAGGCTACTCTAGTGATTATACCTCACATAAAACAGAAAGGTTAATTTGATTAGATTTTAGATGGAAGTATATGAAAATACACTCAAAGTCATAATCAGCCATACTTGGCATCTAATTGTAGTATAAAATATTCATTCTTAGCATGAATTTCCTGTAATTTCTGCTTCTTCCTTGGAGATTTCTCTTCCTTGGTTCTCTTATTCACTTATTGAACAACTGTTTATTATAAATGTCAGTGTGACTTTTTCATTTAAAAATTTCTTGGGAAGTACATTTTTACATGAGTCTTATGCTATCTGTCTTGTTCCATCCTGAATGTCCAACTATTGCAAGATTGTTTATTTTGCTCTCCAAAAAATGTCCCATCATTTCCCATATGTCATGTGTGTTAACAGGCAACTTTACTTCTATCCCCAGAGCTCAATCCTTTGAATACAAGTCACATATAAGTCTTCCCTTTATTCAGTGGTCTAGTTCTTTTTGCCCGGATTGCTTCATGTTCTTGACATCTCTTTTATTCTGTCCCAACTCCTGCTGTTGCAAGCAAGCCACCTTTTGCACAGCAGCAAAAATCATTTTCCTCAGATGTTGTTTAGCTTGTGTTGCTGACTCTGAAATGGTTTCCACTTGAGTGTTGCATAACTCCTGATTAATGCTTTTATGATCCTTTAATAGCCGGGCACCCCTTATCTGCTTGACCTCTTCTCTTGGCTTGGCTAAGCTGTGCTCCATACCATGACAAAGCAAAGCATGGAGTCTTAGGAATTATACACATGACAGGGTGGTGCAAAACCAGATGTGTGTGGAGTACATTTCTGCATACATGTTTGTGACTAAGACTTCTCAAACGAGGATTAAGCTTTAGCATCTAAATGTGACAGTGGGTTGTACCCGGTGCCTCTAGCCTCCTACTGCTCTGTTTCTTTTTTGTTTGTCTAATTTTATGCTATCCGCAGACAGCACTAGTTTCCAGAAATTTCAATAACACGATTGTCCCGTACACATTTGTGAACTTTCTGGATCACGTTTCCCAGTAGTAGGATGAGGGCAAGTAGGAGGTGTGTGCTCAGGAAGGATCTGGCTTTCGGGAGCTCAGGCAATGACAGTCATTTACAGCATCAACACAAAACATCAAGAGCCCTCCAGCAGCCCACAGACTCTGACTGCCCACAGATATGGAGCACTGGTGATCTTAATGCCTTTGAAGGTGCTCCTTCTTCTTGGGTTGAGTCATCAGATATGCAATTCCTCCCCCATCTGACAATACCTCCACCCACCTTTGGCAAATCATGCCTCAGCTTCCCTTTAAAATGACTGAGAAATATTTTTTTTCAAAATTTAAGACAGTCTCCTTACATTAATCAGGTGAACCTCAAACTCCTGCTCCTCTTACCTCAGCATTCTGAGTGGTGGGATTACAGGTGTGCACAACTATACCTGACTCTGATCAAACTCTATGAATTTATTCTAGGCCACCTCTAACTGGCACCCGATGCATCAGTTATACCAGGATCCCCTTTATTCATGCCATCTCTAATTTTTCTCCCTTTTGTCACTACTCATCATTTCTTAAGGGCCAGTACACACATAAACATGTTTATATAACTGAGTGTGTTGGGGGGTGCTTCTTCTATGCTTTTCCCTCTGTTGGCCTACACCTTGTTTCTCTTGAAATATCTTTCTAGCGGGGACTGAATGCAGTAGAAGCTCTACATCTGTGACAAATATAGCAATTGAAATTTAAAGAAAATGTTTAAGCTACAAGCTGGTGGCTCATGCCTGCAATCCTAGCTACTCAGGAGGCTGAGATCTAAAGAACCACAATTTGAATCCACCCCTTTCAGAAAAGTTTGAAAGATTCTATCTCCAAAAATAACTAGCAAAATGTTGGCCTGATGGATAGTTCAAGTGGTAGAACACCAGCTAGCAAGCAAGGAGCAAGTGTGAGGCCTTCAGTTCAAACCCCGGTACTAGCAAAACAAACGAACACCAACACAAAAAACAAATCTTTGAAGAATAAAGTTTAGTAAATCAACTTTGACACTACAAAACTCACATGTTTCTGAAGATTCTGCAGCACAAACAATAAACTCATCTCCTAAATATGTTTTTCTCATCCTTAATTTCACTTGAGGAATTAAGCCTGAGTGACTGTGCACTTATTTACAACCAGATTTTAGTAACTGTAATAATCAGGGAAAAGAATAACTTTCTAAAAATGTTTTTACTGGATGTGGATCAGTGTTAAGAATGCTTTCTTAGTATGTATAAGGCCTAGGGTTTAGTCCTCAGCACTGCAAATAAATACTGGCAAATTCATACTATAATATGAAAATAGTATCACTAAGACATATGGTCAAGTAAAAAGGAGTCATTAGAACTGCTTTATGAACAGATCAATTAATTTGTCTATGATCAACTATTCTGACATTTGTGCAAACTCTCTTGGAGCCTTTAGGGAATAAGCTGGCCGAATTGCTTTGCCTTCTCTCCCTCCCTCCCTTCATTCTTCCCTCCCTCCCTCCTTCCCTCCCTTCTTTCCATCCTTCCTTCCTTCCTTTCTCTCTCTCTCTCTCTTCTACTTTTGTGTGTGTGTGTGTATGTGTGTGTGTGTGTGTGTGTGTGTGTGTGTGTGTGTGATGCTCCTGGGACTTGAATTCAGAGCTTGGGCATTGTCTCTGAGCTTTATTGCTCATGGTACCTGGCCTACTTCCTCCTTTCTTTCCCTCCCTCCCTCCCTCCCTCCCTCCCTTCCTTCTTCCTTCCTTTCTCTTTTTCTCTCTTTCTTTTTCTTGTCTGGGCCTGGGCCAGGGCACTGTCCCTGAGCTCTTCAGCTCAAGGCGAGCACTCTACCACTTGATCCACAGCGCCACTTCCCATTTTCTGGTGGTTTATTGGAGATGAGAGTCTCATGGACTTTCCTGCCTGGGCTGGCTTTGAACCGTGATCCTCAGATCTCAGCCTCCTGAGTAGCTAGGATTACAGATGTGAGCCACTGGTGCCCACTCTACTCCCTTTTTTATGTATTATCTCGACTCTAAGCTTGCGGTGGGGTCAAGCCTCTGACTTTTTCCCTCCAGGTCTAGTACACTGCAAGTATTAATACTATTTTCAAGATTAAAGAAAAAAGACAAGCATTTGAATTATGATCGTAGGTGCTTCAGAAACAGTTTTAAATTTGGACATTCCCAGCTAAAATCTTATTCCTAACAGTTTACACAGAACCTTTGCACTTTCAATCCAACAGCTTCTGACTGAGGACAAATCAGGGTTGAAAAAGCATAGCAGTGTTTCACTACATTTACTAAGTCACTTCTGTAAGAAGCATCTCTAGTATTGTTATGTGAAGTCAGGTTCAAAAATAGGCAAAAGGAGAGCTCACAGAGCAGGGGAGATCCCAGCATGAGGTTTTTTGTAGCATTTTTGTAAACTGATTTCTCACTTCTTGCATCCATTTTATAGATAATAAAAAGGATCCAGAAAAATGATTTGGTTTACATGTTTGAAATAAGTCATGCTATTCTGGGAATAATCTTTCTGTTAACCTTAACAAGGACTGTTGGACACAATCTCATATTTGTTTTAGTTCTTTACCTGCTACTTTTTTTTGGGGGGGGGGTCTGGTCGTGGGGCCTGAACTCTGGGGCTGGGCGCTGTCCCTCAGCTCTTCAGCTCAAGGCTAGCACTCTACCACTTGAGCCACAGTGCACTTCCGGCTTTTTTCTTTTTTTTTTTATTTTTTATTTTATTTTATTTGAAAACATACTGTACAGAGGGGTTACAATTACATGGGCAGGAAAATGCATACATTTCTTACCAAGCATTGCAGCCTCCTCCTTTGCCGGCTTTTTTCTTTTTGCTTATGGGGTGCTGAGGAATCGAACCCAGGGCCTCATGCATGCAAGGCAAGTGCTCTACCACTGAGCCACCTTTCCTGCCCCAACCTGCTACTTTTTGTCCAGCCAGTTTTGCTAGTTTTGTCCCCTGTGTTTCTAGTACTCTTGCCTTTGACTGGAGTCTTCATCAACCTTCCTTAAAGCTGAGTGGCAGTAATTCATACCTATAATCCCAGAAATTTGGGAGAAGGGAAGGACCATGATTTGAGTTCAGCCTGGGAAGAAAAGTCCATGACTCTGTTTCTAGGAGAGAAGCTGGATGAGATGGCACAGGCCTGTGATTCCAGCCACTGTGGTAAGATGAAAGTAGGCAGATTGCTGTCAGGAATATTCCTAGGTGGGAAGAGGCCCTATCCTAAAAATAACCAGTAAAAAATATGGCTAGAAGCTTGGCATGTAGGTATCATGCCAATCTAGGAAGTGCAAGGCTAAGAGTTCAAATCTCTAGTACTTTCAAAAACAAAACAAACACCTTCTCTGCAGTCTTGGACCTACTCAAATCCCTCCTCCATGATGATGACAGTCACCTGCTTCTCTAAAGTAGATCAGCAACCTGTCCAGCCCACTAAAACTGAGAAATAGAAAATGCTGCTCCCAAACCTTGTAGATCTTGTTTCTAACTTATCTCAGCCTCTATTTGCCAAATTTTATTATGCCCAAGATACTCTAGGAAGCTTAAGAAGTACAAAAAAATGTTAAATGAGTACTGGATGAAGAGCAGAAATTTGAGCATTCCTGTGATCTGCTACCAGGGATGGATAAACTCTTCATTCTGAAGGACAAGGCTTTGTCTAGCAGAAGCAGTATACATGACCCAGCTACCTGCAGGGACTCATGCTAAACATACTTTTATTCCAATGTATCTGCACATGGGACCTTCCTTCATCTGCCTCCAGAATCGTTGCTGCCCTTTGCTTTCTGCCTAATCTCCACTGCTCAGACTCATCCTCCTTTGCTTCAATACCATGTGCCTCAGTAGTCCTCCCTCTTTCTCAATTCTTTCTTGAAAAGCATATTATATTGACATTATCTGTTTAATGTTTGACCTGAAAGATTTGTGGCTGTTGAAAGAATATCTGCTTAAGAAAAAATAATAAGATGAAGTGTATGACTTAACACTTGTTGCTGGACAGGTTGACCTTTATGACCCTCAGGAGAGTCCATGGATTAAAAAAAAAATCCACCCTGATTCTTAAAACCAGAAGAGGTGAAAAGCTTGGTCTCTGACACTATGCTGCCTGGGAGCCAACCTAGATCCATTACATACTTGCCTTATGACTTTTCCATGACTTAATTTCCTATCCACTCATAGAGTTGCCATGGAGTTTAGGTGAGATGACAGATGTCAAGATCATATCACAGTTCAGGCATCACTGACCACCAAAAGACCTACTGGCAGTCAGACAAAGTGACTCTTGCTTGCAATACCGATCACTTAGGAGGTGAAGATAGATCAAGGTTTGAAGCCAGCTCAGGTAAAAGTTGACATACGTCATTTCAACAAACAAGCTGGGTGGTCATGGTGGCACAACTGTGGTTCCAGTTTCTTGACAGGTGGATTTGAGATTACCTGGGTAAATTAGGGGGTTATCTCATCTAAAACACAAACTAAAATGCAAAAGAACTGGAGGCATAGGTTAAATGGGAGCACACAGGCCTAGTAAATAAGTACTGAGTTCAGTCCCTAGTACCATAAATACAAAACAAAAATCCCTGTGGGCTCTGTGACCCATCCTCGGACAAAAAAGGAAGTGGGATGGGTTCTAGTGTATATGTGCTTGGGGTATGAAGCACTGACTAAAAATACTTCCAGGAAATTAATTTGCAGCAGATTTTGACATTTCTCCAAACACTGCTAAAAAAAAGTTCCCACTGCCATTCAGAACTATGTCTTACAGACTGTACAAATAATTCAATTTGATAAACTTTAAAAAGAAACTACTACTCATTTTCTTTTCCGTTAGAAAATTCTTATACATTCTTTGTATTCTTCTATTGAAAAGCATTTCTGTTATCTGGGATACATTTATTTCTTTGAAGAGACATTGTTGGTTGGTTTCTTCATTTAGCCATGCCTATTTTTGACCTTGAACATACCACAAACAACTAAGAGAGGTTAGGCAAAGATGATCTGGAGTGAGGGAGGTTCAGGCAGAGAGATATGTGTGCAGAGGACAGTGAAATGTGTATAATGAGCTTGCCCAAGTTGGGTCAGTTGCCTCTCTTGTGGGTGTGTATGGATAGAGTATCTTTCTACCCTGCAGCCACACAGTACCTGCCAGCTGCACAAGAGGGCTGTGCACCAGACTGAGTATTTGCTTTTAACAACAGCTTTTATTTCTTATCCGTCTCTGTACTCTCAGGGCCTAGTGCAATGTTTGGACAGAGCTGCCACTAAGTAAATGTTTGTCGAATGATGTTTCTTTAGCATAATAATTTGTCAGTGTTTTGTTCTAGGATGTTGCCAAGAAAAAAAATATCCAAATGCTCTACCTCACCAGGAAGATCTCCTGCATACAAATCTTAGAAAGCATAATTTCACAAATTCAAGAATAGACATCATTATACCTGAATTGTTATGTCATAAGGCTACAGATTTCTAGTCACTTAATGTGGGAACTGTTTGACTTGTACTTCTTAAAAAAAGAACTGTGTCTAGTAACACACACACACACACACACACACACACACACACACACACACACACACACACACACATAGAATTCCTTTTTCTCTTTTTGTTCCATAAATATCTTGATTTCTTAGATTTTGGATCTGTCCTATAAACACAGTGTAAATCTTTCTGATTTCTAGAAGAGTATCATCTTCCTCATTATCATTTGGGCTAGCATCTTGAAATTGGAGAGAATGAAAATCTTCTGCTTTAAACCCATACTTTTCTTATCTGTGCCCTTCAGAGTAAACAGTGCCATAATTTAGCCAGCTGGCCATACCAGGAACACAGGAGTTACTCTGATTCTATTCAAGCTGCTCAGCTACCAGGGTCTGTGTGGCAGTGCTTACCCACACCTTTGCTTCCTTCCACTACTCCAATCCTTAGCACCACTGCTTTGCTCAATCCATGGGTTCTTATCTTGGTTAGTAGTTAGTGGATAACTACTTAATCTGTCTCCCATTAAATTTTCCCCTGTCTTCTCACAATCCAAATACCATCTGCACCCAGAGTCATTTTTCTAAATACAACTATATAATTCTGCTTGGTAGCCATTAGCAGCTCTCCCTATTTTGGGAATAATATCCCTGCTCATCTCTCAACATTCTCTACCTTGCATTTTCTTTTCTTATAGCAGTCAACATTCGGGCCAAATACAAGGGAGCCATTGTCCTTGGTATCCTACTCTATCTTCTTTTGAAAAAGCTATTCACATCCACTGGTCCTCAGGTGGGATACCACCTGTAGAACTCTGCATCTAGCCTCATGCTAGGGTCATATACTTCTACATGGTACCTAAGTTTATAGCTTATGACAATCCACAATAGGTAAATGATTTATATAATCTGTCCATACCAAACTCTATGAAAACAGGATTGGTCTTTAATCACAACTTTACACTTATATGATAATTGATTAATGTAACAAACATTACTTAAAGAATGTTTTTGTATCATTTGTAAAGATCTGGAAAAACCTGGAAAAACCTCTTAAGTAACATTAGGCCCAGATAGACAAAGGTTGCATGTTTTCCCTCATATGTGGAAGCTAGAATAAGCTTATAAGCTTATAAGTAAATAGGTTGGGTGGTATGCAATTGTATACAAATGTATTAACTGAAATATGGAAACCATAAATAGTGTAACTTCTTAGAAAGGCAAAATCAAAGTTCTGCAGAATAAACACCAGGAAGCAGATACTTGGAAGGGGTGGGTGGTGTCAAGGGGAGAGGGGTAAACGAATGAAGGAGGAGGAGAATACAGTCAAGAATTCAATCCTATAAAATTAAGAAAAGAGAGGGAAGGCCTGAGTTGGGAGAGAGCGGTGAGAATGTTGAAAGGAGTGGCACTGGTGGAGCTGCATTGTACTCGTAAACTGCTCGGTTAAATGGCAACTCCTTTGTACAACTACTTAAAGACGATAAAGAACAGAATAAAAATGCTAAAAACTACTATTTCACTAAGAGCTGTATCACAGTAAATAGGCTGACGACCAGATGTCTTTTCTGTGAATGTACTCCAAAGTGTAACTAATGATGGAAAAGGGCTAAAGGTGCAGGGCATCTGAATCTATTCATCCATAGCTCAACTGATCTTCAGGTCACTGGACTGAGCAGGAGTGGGGTGGGAAACAAATGACCAGGTTAGTGAGAGGGTGGAGAACACCTACCACCTGATGTTTCTCCATTCTCACCCCTGAGCCCTACATTGCTGGCTTCCATGATGCATCCTTTTTTAAAATGTTTGTGCCAGTAATGGGGCTTACACTTAGGGACTGGATGTTGTCCCCGAGCTTTTGTGCTCAAGGCTAGTGCTCTACCACTTGAGCCACAACTCCAGGTCCAACTTTTCGGTGGTTAACTGGAGAGAAGAGTCTCATGGACCTTCCAGCCTCGACTGGCTTTGAAACTGCAATCCTCAGAACTCAGCCTTCTGAGTAGGTAGGATCACAGGTGTGTGCCACTGGGGCCTAGCCCATGATGCACCTTCTTGGCATGTTCTGACTAACAAGCATCCCATATAGAGTTTATAACCTTTCCTTAGTGCACAAAAGCAATTGTGTGAGGTCTTGAATAAAAACCAAATTACACTTATATCAGACCAACGTAAAAAATTAAACATGGCCTACAAGATGAAGCAACTGAAATAAAAATTTGGTTGACTTGATAGAGTGAAACTTAACCAAAAGATTATTGGCTGATCTCTGGCATAACCTATTGTTTGAAAAGTACTAGAAAGTGACTAAATATATTTTGGTTGGCTTAAATAAGCTTCTTGTGGCCCACGTGAAAATGCTAAGAAGATTGGCTTCACAGCATTAAAACTATTTTGAAGGCAATCTTGATTTCTTACGTATTAATTAAATTTCTGAGAAAGAAGCTTAGTTTGAGTTTAGCATATTAAGACAAATAAATGTGAGCCACCAACTAAAATAGAAGGGCAAAATTATGAAAAGCTGATTGGATTTTATTCTCAGGAGGCTGTTGTACTAAAGCTGAATAGCTTACATAAATACCTTTGGCATTTGTTGGGTCCTGTTCCTAAACACAATGTTCATATTTCATCTATAATAAGAAAAGCATCTCAAAGATTTGCAAGGTCCTAGTCTTGCAAGCATCCAGTTGGGTGTCTTGAGTAAAGTGAGATTGGCAGAGTCAGCTTAATCCATAATGGAAAGTTGTGAGCAGGGCGCTCTGGCTGCCTGACAGCTGCTGCTAGGAGGCGGTGACAGTTATGGTAGCTCGCATACAGGACTCTGCCACTTGCCCAAAGACAGACTTTTCTCCAGGTCAAACCTGAAATTCACATAGAATGTGTAGGATAGAGAGGGAATGCCATCACACTTTGGGGGTAATTTCCAGAAAACACGACAGGGTGATTTTCATGACAAATGAAGCCATACTAAAAGGAAAGTTGTGCTTTAATTACTCACGTTTGTATTATTGGGAGCTAAATGAGATGGGATGTGCTGGAATTTATCTTGTCTACGCAAACTCCAAATTCTACAATTAAAATAAGGTCTACATGAGTTCCCTCACACCTAGTTTTCATAACTCTGGGTTTCCCGGCTTAGTTTCTCGTCTTCACAGCAAGTTTCCAAACTAAGCAGACCTTTGCAGAATTAAATATTGCTCATGCCGGGTGCCAGTGGCTCATACCTGTCATCCTAGCTACTCAGGAGGCTGAGATCTGAGGATGGCGGTTTAAAGCCAGCCCAGGCAGGAAAGTCTGTGAGACTCTTTAGCTCCAATAAACCACTAGAAAACCAGAAGTGGCGCTGTGGCTCAAGTGGTGAGCTGAAGAGCTCAGGGATAGCACCCAAGCCCAGAGCTGAAGCCCCACAACTGACAAAACAACCCCTCCCCCCAAAACAAACAAACAACACTGCTCATATCCCATTCACAAAGGGAAGAGCCAGGCCTACATGACTCAAGTCTCATCAAGCATGTTTTCAATAGCTAGAAAGTCAGTATTAACAGTGTGACCTTCCCATTCATTATTGCCTAAGACTAATTTAAACTAACTTCCTTCCTTCCTTCCTTCCTTCCTTCTTTCCTTCCTTCCTTCCTTCCTTCCTTCCTTCCTTCCTTCCTTCCTTCCTTCCTTCCTTCCTTCCTTCCTTCTTCTTCTCTCTCTCTTTCCTTTCTCTCTTTCTTTCTTTCCTTCTTTTTTCTTTCTTTCGTGCTGGTGTCCCTGAGGGTTTTAAAAAATTTTTTTCTTCTCAAGGCTAGAACTCTACTACTTGAGCCTCAGCTTCACTTCTGGCTTTTGAGTGGTTAACTGGAGATAGGAGTCTCACACACTTCCCTGTCTGGGCTGGCTTTGGGCTGAGATCCTCAGACTTTAGACTCTTGGGTGGCTAGGATGAGCGACTGTGCCCAGGTAGGCTCACAGTTTCTTTATGTACATGGAAGGCTGAGCACAGATTCTGAAAGATATATCCTTAAAAGTAAGACATCCTAAGAAGTACTCACAAAGATCTCCTAACAATGTGTTCCCATGTTATATGCAATGGACTGGGAAATGGTGAGTGACGTAACATGAGAGCTGAAGTACAGGAGCTGCCACAGGAGTCTCCGTGTCCCCAAGTTACATCTCCTAGCATGGGAACAGAACAGAGCTGCTCCCCTGGGAGGCCATCTTTGTCATTCTAGCTGCCTCCCCACCCCCTCCTCTGGTACAGAGCATCCTCAGGGATGGCTCCTGGTCCTACAAAATATTGAAGTGTGCTTGCTCCAAACAGCCTGTAGATAAATGAGGAAGTCACATCCAGCACCTTGCTTTATTCCATGGGAAATGGTAAAAAGGAGAAACATGGATTTAAATATTTTAACTGAAGTAAAAAATTATAATAGGTCTAAATGATGATGGTGACCTACATAATAAACTTGAACCATGAAAGTAAAACCTTTATTACCCTATATTATCTTTGGAATACTACCTCAGCTTGGCATAAATACATGAATTTCCTTGCTCATTTTCTCTTCAGTCTTAAAAAAATATAATTGCCTATTGACACGACATTGACTCCACATAGATCTTCGGCTGGAAATTGAATCTGTTGAAGCATGTAGTATCAGTTAAAAGAGTGGTGCTGGAGATCAAATTCAGGACCCTGTGCGTACAAGTAAGTGTTCTACACTGAATCCCATCCCCAGCCCCATTGGGAACGTTCTGACATACTCATGTCTATGTACATCTGGTCCAACATGGAGGATTTCATTCTTTTCCTTATGCTTATCTGTATTTCTGCTTCCCAAGCCTTCTTTCCCTCCCTTTTTTCCTTCCTCATCTATCTTTACCTCCATCTCAATTTGGTTTCTTGTCTTCTATCAGTATTCTTTTTTTTTCCTGGCCCTGGGGCTTGAACTCAGGGCCTGCGGGCCTGAGCACTGTTTCTGAGCTTCTTCTGCTCAAGACTAGTGCTCTTGAGCCACAGCCCTACTTCTGGTCTTTTCTGAATAGTTTACTAGGGATGAGAGTCTCACAGACTTTCCTGCCCTGGCTGGCTTTGAACCGCAATCCTTTCCTCTCAGCCTCTTTGATAGCTAAGATTACAGGTGTGAGCCATTGGTGCCTGACTCAGTGTTCACTTTTAAAAGTAGTGCTATTAGGATAGAAATATTTCTTATGCATTAACTGAATATAGCTGTTGGTAGTTTACAAAGCCCTGTGATATACTATGTGATGGTTAATCTTGACTGTCACCTGAATTGAGATATACCTAGGAGATTAATAAAGTACACATCTGGGTATGTCTGTGAGGTCATTTCCAGAGATGATTAACTAAGGTGGGATAAATAAACCTTGAATATGGGCAGCATCTTCCAAGGCTGGGAGCCTTCATGGAACAAAAGGTAAAGACAGCGAAGTCTGAAAGTCTCTGCTTCCTGGCTGCCATGAGGTGAATAGCTTCACTCTGCCATAGCCTACCACCATGATGTTCTGCCCACTACAACAATGGAAACAATGAAACAGTAGCCATGGACTTAAACTTCTCAAACTGTGAACCACAGTAAATCCCTCTTCTCTCGTTTACTCAGGTGTTTTTTCACAGTAATGAGAAACATACAGATAATTAGTACTAAAGAAGTGGAGTCATTGTGGTGATTACAGCCAAAATACACATCCTTTTCTTTTACCCAATCCTCAAAACCAACATTTTCTAAGGGGTGTGAATAGTAGCTTCTGTAATTTTGCTGTATCTAACTCAATGTTTTAAGTAAGCATCTGAAAATTTTTCTGGAAAGTACTGTTATAGCAAGTATGAACTGAGACAGGTAGCCAACATGTAGATGCAAAAGAACATAGGCAGCATAACTAAAGAAAATAATTAATACTCTTCTTAGCTGTAAACTCCTCACAACTTTACTTGTTAAACAGCCTCTTCAATAAATTACAAAGAATTAGAAGCAATTTACCTTCCTGCAAAAATCATTGCGCCAACAACTGAGAAATAATCAGAGACCTAGCTGAAGAAACAATCAAACAAAAAATTCATGGAAAATGCAAGTTCTTAAAAATATGGTAGGTGGGTTAAAAAATAATATAGAACTGGTGAATTTGATTTAAGTATATATCTATGTTGAAACTATTACAATGAAACCCTATTGCACAATTTGTGGCAACAAAAAATGTTTAAAAATGTGACATGACCATTAACATTAAAGAAATGAAGCATATAAATTACTAATTTGAATTTACAAAAGTGAAAGGGTATTTTTTTATCCAACACAATTTAAGACTTCCAAAATTTGGCCTTTCACAATAACTTGGCAGACAGTGAATGTTTTCCTAATTCAGTTGTAGTCAGTTTACTTTGGATCTATAATGTGCTCTGACTCAAGGCTAATTTTGGGATTTGAGTTACTAATAAGCAAAGTATGAATCAAGTCAAGCAAAATTGTAAAGGACTATCTTGCCTATCTCAGACAATTTTATGTGTTTGACTAAAACATATGCAATCTTAAGAAAAATGATCCCCCAAAATGTCACAAGAAAAATTTTCACAAGAAAATAAAGGAATCTGAATATTCAGCAAACTTTGATTTTTAGGAGATAACAATCTCTCATCTTCTGGTTTATTGCATACTTTGGTGAGATCAAGTATTCAGGATGAGCTAATGTTAGTAGATGTTGACTTCCTGAAGCTTCTACATGTGAAAGGAATCACTCCTGTATATCACTGGAATGGTTCAATACCTACCAGAAATGACAATAAGTTTGGCTGCACTTGAAACTCAATTCCCTGCCCAGGCCTTGTTACTATTTGGCTAAATGAAGGAAAAGAGTGCCTGTGTCACACACTTTGCATTTGCTGAGCTTCCCTGATGATCACCAGACAATAGTATGGTGAATTTTTAGAGCTAAGTTTCTTTCCTCCCAACTATGGATTTTTAGACCATGGAAAGATGGGGGAGAAGGACGGAAGGGATAACATTAAGATGCATCATACTTATAACCTGACTTCTGAAATTAAGACTCCTTTATATAACTACAAAACAAAATGAATTAGAAGACCTACAGTATTCAGACCCTAAATGGTGAGGATTTAATTCACCACTCATTAAGTATTTACTAGAACACTTGGCAATGTTCCTGATAAAGGCTCACCTGTGGACACAAAAGGGAATAGAACTATTGTTAGGGTTGAGCCACTATTTCTACTCTAGTTGGGGAGAATGATATTAAACAAATATAGATAAAAAATGGCAACATAAATTGATGAGAGAATTTAATTTAATTGAGAAGGATAAAAGGGGGCTTAAGGGCCCAGGATCAGGGAAAAGTTCCACGAACAAAAGACCTTAGCCCTAACCATGGGCGAGGCCTAAGGAGTTGGTTTGGGGGGGCCAGGGAAGGCTGCCAGGTAAAGGGTAAAGGTAAAGGGAACCTAGCTTGGGGGGGCGTGATTCTGAGGAAGGTCTAATATGAAACTATAATAAGTCCTTTTCTTTTTTCTGGAGGTACTAGAGTTCAGGGCCTATCACTTGCTAGGCAGGCTCTCCAATACTTGAGCTTTACCCCCAGGACAAACTGTAATACATCTTTCTTAAAGTATAGGAAGCAGTTTAAAAAATTACAGGAAAAATAGGTATCATTTTAATATTTAAATCTAGAAATAGCAATAGCAAACATAGAATCCACCCTCAGGTTCTTTTTTTTTTTTTGTCGGACATGGGGCTTAAACTCTGGGCTTGGGCGCTATCCCTCAGCTCTTCAGCTCAAGGTGAGTGCTCTACCTCTTAAGCCACAGTGCCACTTTTGGTTTTCTAATGGTTTATTGGAGAAAAGAGTCTTATAGACTTTCCTACCCGGGCTGGCTTTGAACTATGATCCTCGGATCTCAGCCGCCTGAGTAGCTAGAATTACAGGTGTGAGCCACCGATGCCTGGCCACCCTTAAGTTCTTAACACAGATGTGACATGCTTACCTGCGCACCAGGTCCCCGGACCTAAGGGGCCTTCCACACTCTCTCTGGTTACTTCAATGCCACAGACAGCCACTGCTGTGGAAACAGCCATGCAGTTGAGGCCAGGGAGTGGTAGACTAGGGCTCTCTCTTAACAATACCTGTTCTGGTGTTGCTGTTATCACCAGAAGAGGCACTAACAGTCAGGGAGAGTGGTAGCAGCAGCATAGTCCTACAATTGATTGCCTGTCCTGTTCCAAACACTGACACTGGTAGGTAGTATTAGAAGACTGGCTATCTAGCCAGGGAACTTCATTAGCCTCAGTGTGGTTGGTCAGTCAGACAAGGTGTGCAGAACAGAAAAGTCACTACTCCCTACTAACCTCCACCTCCTAGTCTTTCTTCTCAGGGCTTTGATGAGGACAACACTAAGTATAAACAAACACTAAGTATAAACAAACATTCTCTCCATCATTTTGTTTGTCTATTGTATCCTATGTGCCTTTAAAAAAATTAAGACTAAGGGCTGGGAAGGTGGCTCAGTGGTAGAGTGCATGCTTTGCATGTATGAGGCCCTGGGTTCGATTCCTCAGCACCACAGAAGCAGAAAAAGCCAGAAG
This sequence comes from Dipodomys spectabilis, assembly GCF_019054845.1. Classification (NCBI taxonomy): domain Eukaryota; kingdom Metazoa; phylum Chordata; class Mammalia; order Rodentia; family Heteromyidae; genus Dipodomys; species Dipodomys spectabilis. The sequence continues at coordinate 418,774 of NW_024870740.1, forward strand.
TAGTGCTGTGGCTCAATTGGTAGAGCGCTAGCCTTGAGCTGAATGGCTGAGGGACAGCACCCAGGCCCAGAGTTCAGGCCCCATAACTGACAAAAATAAAATAAAATAAAAATAAAGGTAAAAAGCATTTCACATGAGAACTACTCTTAGAAAAATTTGAATACCACAATTTGGTATTGTTAACTATAGGTACAAGGTTGTACAGAAAAATTTCTAAAATGTTGTCATCTTGCATAATTGCAACTTTATATCTGTTTACAGACACTCCCCCAGGTCCCTCTCACTCCACTCCCTGACATCTACCATTTTACTTCCTGTGTCTAGGAGTTTATTTCTGAGGCTTCATTTAAGTGGTATCATTCAGTATTTGTCCTATGAAGGATTCTATTTTGTACTTAGTGCAATGAATTAAGTGCTTTTTAAATAGCTAAATGAAATCTTTATCAAGTACTTAGCTCTCTCAAAGTATAAGGTCTTAGGTTAAAGATTTTCTGATTATAACTATATAATGCAGTGCTCCCAAATCATAGAGCGAATGTGGCTAGAGCTTGGGCAGATTTAGTGTAAGTAGATATATCAGTTCATGTATATAGGAGGGTAGAGATCATATTTGCATCATAAATATTCCCCTTTGTCATATAGTTTCCTTCCATTTAAACTACTCAGAAAATGATTAGACTAAGTCATTTGCTGAAGTGTCCTGTGCAGGTTTATTTTCTGTCTGCCAAGAATTTAACTTGTCTCAAGTACATCACTAAGTTATAGGGTGAACATAAAATTGAAGAAATTAAGAGAGTTTAAAATCAGAGGATAGAGGAATGGAGATGTGGCTCTGGTGAAAGAGCAACTGTTCACACGTATTACGCCCTGAGTTCAATTGCCAGTATTGTCAAATATATATATATATATATGTATATCTGTATATATATATATATATATATATATAAATAAGTAAACAGAGGCTAGAAACAAGAAAAAGATATAGTGCTAGTGCTGAAAGTGGAAGGCTAGGGCAGCCATCAAGATTATATTTGTAAAAGTAGCACAACTGAACAAAAAAAAAAAAGTAGGGAAGTAGATCCCATGCTTAATGATGAGAGAAAACTGCACCCTAAAGCAAAAGATGCTCAGCACAAAAGGTAGGAGAAACCTCTCATGAATGTTTGTGCTGAAAACAGAATAGGTTTATGATAAAGACAAAATATTGAGAGCTAAATTAATGCCCCAAACCCCAAAACAAAAAAAGTGACCTCTTTCACCTTGCAATTAGTGTTGTAGACACTACTTGGGGTAGAATGTACGGATTCAACGCTTAGAACAGACGCTTGAAGATATGTTCATATTCTGTGGTTTTCAAAAAGGATATTTCTATGACAGAAGAATATTATTGAAGCAGGAACAGAAGTTGTAATAGTCTATGTCAAATTTAAATTTCTGCCTCACGTACAAAATTATAGCCACACAGTGTACTTTAAATGAGCCCAAGAACAAAACTTTCCATGTAAAATCAATCCTTCCTTTTCCCTCTATTCTATGACATATATCACTAATAAAACCTTATTTCTAATATATTTCTCCATCCCTCTTGCTGGATCTCGGAATCTGGTAAAGCATGAAGCAGGAACTCCTGTGAACACATGCCCCATCCCTGTCAATCGACTATTTGACTGCTTTCACCTACTCACCTCAGCCCTCCTCTTCTGCTCTACTTTCTTCCAACCTTGGCACAGTAAGAGTACCATCTGTCCATGACAGGTTCCCCTCACCCCTTTCCTTTTAATACATAGTGATCTAATCTTTCTGCATAGACTGAGTCTTGGTCTATTTGTTTTTTCCATGTAGCTGAGCTGGTGTTTTTTTGTTTTTGTTTTTTTTTAATACATGCTAGTTTTTGTCATGTAACTTTCTAGTTTTGCCTTCTCTAGATCTTGGTGGCTTTCTCTAAACCAACTTTACCTATAAGGTCTTAATAAACAGAATGAAATTTTTCTAAGTAAGGACAAATTTACAAAGGGAAGTTGTACATATATCTAACATAACTATCAGAATAATGGTATGTATCTATAATATGCATGTTTCCATGAGGAGAGAGAGTTTCTTCTCTCACAAACAACAGTTCTCTGTGGTAATATTTCTGAGGTCCTTCATCAAAAACTAATTTCTGAGACTCAGAAAGCTATAAGGTCTGAGTGAATTCCATCACATGGTTAAATATCAGGGAAGTAATTTAAGCAGGAAAGGGCACTCAGGGTACCTTCAGTATTTTTGGTAATTAGTTTCATAACTAATTACCTCTCATTGTATTAGGCCCAATCACGTGTGTGAGGGGGCTTGAACTCAGGGCCTTACAGGCCTATCTTTTACTTTCCCCCGCCCCCTCACAGTAGGCTAGTACTCTACTACTTGAACTACAGCTTCACTTGTGGCTTTTTGGTGGTTCAATGGAGATAAGACTGTCACAGACTTTACCTGCCCGGTCTGGCTTTGAACTGTGATCCTCAGCTCTCAGCCTCTTGAGTTCCTAGGATTATAGGCCTGAGCCACTGTGGCACCTGGCTTCTATCCCCTTTCATCTTTGGTTTTTGGTGATGTTAGCAGCAGAGTGACAGACCTACCCTTCCATTATTTCGGAACCACCTGCTTGGGCAGAGCCACCCACCGTGCATTTACATACCTTGAATTTGCTATTTCCACTTTGGTTCTGGCCATGGCAGCTGCCCTTTGCGCGCCTTCAATTGCTCTGTCCACTTTCTCCCTAGTTTTTGTATTTCTTATTGGTATAAGCTGCTTCCTTATTCCGCGAACCAGAATATTATTTTTGTATTTCCCCTCTTCTTTGGAGCCATCAGGAAACACGGTGCAGCCATATCCATGCCTCTTGTTGTTGGCCCACTCGCCCTCGTACTTCATGCCGTTGGAGCGCTCGCTGATGCCGAAACCATTGCGCTTGTCGTTCTTCCACTCCCCCATGTAGGTCTCCGTGGTGGTGGCGTCCACGTGGTCTTCCACTGGGCAAAAATCACAGTCCACGTCGCCGAAGCTGATGGTGGAGTTGGCATCGCTGGAACTAATTCTGCTCATGGCCGCGTCGCTGCGAACTGAGCTGCGCTTGCTGGAGATGGAAGACTTGGACTCGGATTTGCGAAGTTTCATGCTTCCAAGGAGGGAGCCCCTTCGGAAGAGGCCTCCCTTCTTCTTGCCCAGCTCAGCGTCAGCATGGAAGTTGAGCACGAAGCCCCCCCGGGTGCCTGCGGGGCTGTCGGCAGCCGCAGCAGCGTCGTGGAGCACGCTGCCATTGCTCTGTTCGCTGCGCAGCGAGGCCAGCGAGGTGCGCAGTGGCGAGCGGATCACCGTGGCCATGCCATAGGGCACGCTCTGGCGCACACCATAGCCATGCCGCATGCCTCCAGCCCATTGTCCCTGGTAGGTACCTTCAAGAGATCGCAAGAGAGCACAGGGTAAGTTGAGGGACAGCCAGGGGTGGAGGATCTGCAACAACCCGCACCCCTGGAACAACCTTCCTCCCCAGCAAGATGGCTAGGCCCAAGGTCAGATCCAACACTCATGCGGGACAACCCTTGGGGATACTTTTCATCCACCGGTAAATTTCAGTCATTTGGCTTGTTGGCTTTAACGTAGTTGTATAAGATCGTCCAACAGTATGATAAATTGTGGTTTTCATTTAGAAATTTACATGAACTGTTACACTTGGGAATGACTCCTTTCTAATACCAAAAAAAAAAAAAAAGTCATCATGAGGAAATAACTTCCTTCATCTCCAAATTAAAGCACCAAAAAAAAAAAAAAAAAAAAAAAAAAATCCCTTAGGAAGGCAGTGCTTCAGCAGATGAAAAGAATTCCATCTGGATTTTCTTTCCTAGTTTTACGAGTTTAGCTGACAAAGTAAGAATGGCCTTTAGGTCTATGCCAGTATAACATTCCAACAACCACAAAGGCTTAAAACTATTAACAGTGATCTGAATACTTGCACCATAGGTTGTCAAATAGTCTTGGATTTTTTTGTGTATGTGTGTGTACCAGTCCTGGGACTTGAACTCAGGGCCTGGGTACTGTCTCTAAGCTTTTGTGCTCAAGGCTGGTGCTCTACCTCTTGAGCCACAGCTTTACTTCTAGCTTTTTGGTGGTTATTGGAGATGAGTCTCAGGGACTTTCCTGCTGGGGCTGGGTTTTAACAGCAATCCTCAGATCTTAGTCTCCTGAGTAGCTAGGATTTCAGGCGTGAGTTACAGGCTCCTGACTTAGTCTTGGATTTTCTACTACATGGAGTATCTCACATTGAGGGTAGGGAACATGGTTATGTCTTATATTTGGACATGAGGAAATCTTTTTGAGCAAATATAGTGACTAATAAACCATTAAGGGAAAAAATGAGCAATTTAATGTTCATGTCCTTCTAAGTGCAAATGTTAACTTTTGTACCTTATTACTTTTTAAACTTTTGCTTTCTTCTGGCTATTCTCTCTATAGATTTCCTCACCTATGACATACCACAATCACATCATAGACTGGAGCACTAGAGGGTAGGAATTACTTAAAGAAACACAAGACTTCTAAAGTCATAGCTAAGTGTAATAGGTTCTTGGAGTTTGATTATGTTAAAAAATCACTTGTAAAAACTGAGATAAGCCAGAGGAAAGCACTCCTCTTACCAAGATGGACTTGAACTCTGAATGAAGGTGTATTTGAAGATGTCCACTAAAACTTTGTTAATAATAGAATACTTTTTCAGTTAATATTACACATGAACTTTCAGGATCAGGTAAACTCTGTTCTAAAGCATTCGTTCTCAGCAAGTTTTTCTACTAAATAAGCAATGATATTAAAAAAAAAAAAAACAACCTGGTATGGGTTAAAAATTTTCGAAGAAATGAAGGTTGAATTAAGGAATTTTAGGATTTTCTTTTCAAATTTGAGGCTATTTCCTTTAATTAAAGGCACATTTTACCTTATAGTACCCCTCCAAAAAGCAGCTGTCTGAGTAAATTTTAAATACACTAATTCTGTGTTATTTATAACAATTTATGATGTGAGAGAAAAGAAATGAGTATTGCCTGGGCATCTATATTTAGTTCTGTTTCGGACTATATATATTTACCTTGTGCTTCACATCTTGTGCTACCATGTATAGATTTCCACCAAATGTGATTAACCAATCATGCTTGTAGTTTTGCTTTTTTTAAAGAAATAGGTCTTGCTATGTAGCGTAGGCTGGCCTCAAATTCAGTCCTCCTGCTTTAGCCTTCCAGGTTTATAGGCGTGTGCCCAGCTGTGCTAGTAGTTTTACATCACTGTGTAAACAAGGGCTAATTATTTTATTATATTAAAAGTTAAAAATGTAACAGCTCCTAAATTACATGTTTGGATGAATTTCAAGAATGCCTTCTCATTCTGTTTATTCTTAAATATTTATGTCAAATAAGACAACAGAAGGATGACAATGAAATATATAAGTGGGCCTGGTACTATGAATGTCATATTTTGAGTAGATGCCTTAATGTCACATTTATGAACTTGTTAGAGAGTGGCTGATTCAGAATTATTTAAAAGGATAAAGTCAAAAGGATAAGATAGTTATCTTTAACAAGTATAATCCAGGATAAGATCTTTCCAACAGAATTACTGCTATCTCCAAACATTGCTATCTGAATGGGAACTGGAAGTTTTTAACATTTTGTATTCCAGTAAACATGCTATAATCCTATCACTTTCCTATCACTTTAACTTTTCTAAGTAACGCCAAGTTTACTTGCCAACTATTCATTATGATGCTTTTTGGTATTGATAGTATTTACACTTTTATGATTATATACATAGTCACATCTCTTAGTAAATGTTTAGCACTGATGAAAAATTTAACACTACTTTCCTTATACTGATATCGCCAAGAGTAAAAGCAGAATTTAGAATTTCTAATAAAGTATTGCTGTTTAAAGAACAGCAATAATTAGCAAGTTTAATTCTCTGTTTAACTAGGGAGGGGCAAGGAGCACCAGCATTGGCCACATTCCACTCCTATTTTGTTAAACCCCAGTATGGCAAGAATTCCTCCATGGCATTGCTAGGATCCAACTCACAGTCAAACTCTAAGGAGTTCACATAAAATTTAAAGTAGCTTTAGTTTTAGTCGATGAATCTAGAAAAAGGAGCCTTTTTTTTTTGAAGCAGGTGGGGGACTTCTGGCTGCTCAAATGAAATTGCAATTTGTTCTTCTTCATTTCAAAAATATAGATGAATATTTTACAAGGGTAAAATGTTTTTTTTTAACAGGTTTTGTTTTAGATGGTATGGTGTCCATCTAGGAACTGATTTTTGCACTCTAGTCATATTAACTGCACCATCATGTCGCGGAAGGCGTCCAGTGCAGACTGAATTCTAGTAAAGTTTGGACTGCTTGCTCTGTGCTCAACTTAAAGTTTACACGCAACAAAAGCTACGTGCTCCTACAAATAGAGGTGATAAGACAATGGTTCTTCCTATTTACTATTCTCCGTGGCTGTGTGACAAGTGAAGGGAGAAAAAAAAAAGTACAGTAGTCAGAATTTGCACCAAAAAAACAAGCACCTACACTTAAATTCCACCAGCATGGTACTAATTTGTTCTTAATATTCAAGGGGTGTTCTAGTTCAGCAACACGCTATAGACAGCTGTTTCTCACATAAAATTATTACTTCTCCAATCCAAAATAAATGGAATCAGATTTCCCTTAAATTGGACAGAGAATTTAGTAACAGATAGGTTGTGGTGTGGAAAATGGAGGCAAAACAAGCTAGCTCTTATGTACGAAGAGGCAATGTGATGCTACTATGTGAAGCAAAATTTCTGTAGGAAATGAGCTGGAGCAAGTCACTTCCATTCAGATTTTAAAAAATGATTACAGACTGTCTAATGAAATGAAGAGGCATCTGGGCGAGGGGAGAAGTCAGAAAATTCACCAACAGAGAGAGTGGACATTCAAAGGCGATTTGTTAAGTTTTTTTCTTCCTAATTGTAGCACATTATGGATTTGGGGCTCATTTTTGGTAGAAAAAGAAAACCACAATATTAAGATGATGATAGTTTTAGGGATTTAAAAAATCTTTTTAAAACATTAGGCAGGTTGCTATTCATAAATCATTCTCATGACTTATTTAGGCTTCTTCAACGCAGATACATAGTTGGCTTTTGCTGTGCTATATGTGTTATGATTACTATGCATGATGAATACACCAAGCTAAGAGATTTTATCTGGTGAATAGTGACTTTAAAAGACTATATTTAACCTTCCAATATTGAAGTGAGAGATCTATGACCTTCTAAAAGGGTTATAAATGTGCACATTAAAAATAAATATTACATTTAATATAGAATTTAGTATATACAGCTGTGGCTTCCAATAAAATCCAATGACAAACTGACATATTTCCAATGCTGTCTTTTTAGCAATTTCTGGCCATTCAGAACATCTAAGGTCGCTGATTAACCAATATGGAACTCATGACTTAGAGCCCATAGAAAACTATTAAAAATTTGGGTTTTTTGTTTTGTTTTGTTTTTGATTTATTCTTTTAATCTATGAGAACTATATCCATTATTTATGCTGTAGGATGAAAAGATGCTTTTTTGTTTTTAAAGAAAATCCTACCATTCTGCTATTTTGCATTTGAAACACGGCCCAACTGTTCTGAGTAAGTGAAGTGGACAAATTGTATAAGCTTTTATATAAGCAGAGGCTGACTGGGGTTGCAGTGGGCTGCAGAAACTGTTAATTGGATCCCTTTACCAGCCTCCAAGTCCAAGTTCTTAATTCCAAAAGGTGACACCGCCTCCTATAATCCATTTTCAATTAAATAAGATGGCTTATTATCAGAAAATGCCAAAGCATGAACCATTCATCCCACCTTTGTGATCCAAAGAAATTCACGGTTTGACACCTGTTTCAATATACTTTTCCGAATGTAAAAAGCAACTTCTCTATTTCCCCAAATATGGTTAAATATTATCTTAAGGTGTTATGTTGTTTACACATGTTAAGACCTCTTAATGCAAACTAGTGATTCAGTACTCAGAGGCAAAGTAGCTGCTAAGTTAGCAACTATAGGAACCTATTTTTTCAACTATACTTTTTTCTTAAAATTGAAAAAAAAAAAAAAACACCAAAAAACTTCACGGCCCACTCTAAAACGTTTCCCTAGTCAATGACCTCTCGTAGTCAGCGAAGCCCGCTCTTGTTTTGATTGAAAAGCAATCCTTGAGGGAACAGAATGAAAGCTAGAGCCACCCTCACACCCTGTGAATTCCACCTGCTCTCAGGTGGGCCTCTCCGCTGGCCCAAACCAGCGCGTTTCCAAAATGCACTCTAAATAAGGCTCATTCTATCCAACACGTTAGTTATGGGGTTCTGGCTTCTATCTTTAGGCTACTAGAGGACCAGAAGCGAAATCTGAGACTCCACGTGAAACCAATCCGCGGAGCGGTCAGCCGGGACCCGGCCGCCTCACCAGCCCGGGGCGCTCGTTGGAACTCCACCGGAGTGACGATTTCAAACCCGGCCGGGAGAGGGAGGGAGGGATCAGGAACGTAATGTGACAGGCTCAAGTGACAGCGTCCTCTCTCTCCCCAGCCGGGGCGCAACCCTCCCGGGTGGCAGCGCCACGCAGCGCGGGCCAGGTACATTCAAGCCGCGCTCGCCCGGGGGTGGGGACACCCTGTCGGTCCCCAGGAACCCCCTCCGGACCAAACCCTCCCTTCATCGGGGTCGCGAACACAGGCACCCTCGGGGGGGGGGGGGAGCGGGGGAAGGGAGGGCGCGGGGCGGGGGGGGGGGAGGAGGTTCCCCAGGTGTTTTGGCGGGTTTCCGGACACGTGCGCCTCGCGTCCTCCCCGCTACCCCGAAACCTGGGCAGTGCCCACCACGCCGGCTCCCGGAGCCGCCCGCGACGCCGCTCACCTCCGTCCCCGTAGGTCTCCACGCCGTACCCGTCCTGCAGCCCGTTACTCCAGGTCCCCTCGTAGCGAGCCGGGGTGCACAGGCTCTGCCGGACCCCGTAGCGCCCCTTGAAACCATGTGACCACTCCCCCCGGTACATCCACTTGCCCTTCGTCTCCACCCCCAGCCCGTGCCGCTTGCCCTGCGCCCAGTAGCCCTGGTAGGTGTTGCCGCTGGGCCAGGTGTAGCCTCCGACCACCTCGAAGCCGTGCGACCAGGAGCCCGAGTACTCGCCCTGGCCCTTGGGCCCCGTGCAGATGCCATGCCCGTGCGCCTTGCCCTCCTCCCAGCCGCCGCAGTAGGTGCCGCCATCGTCGAAGTCGAACCTTCCGCCCGTCATTCGGGGGGCAGCCCCGGCGCGCTCCCCGCGGGGGCACGGACGCGGGGGGCAGAGCTGGGCACGGCAGGGTGCAGCTGCGGGGTGGGGGCCCGGCGGGCGAGCTCACGACTGCGCCCCGGGCAGCTCGCGCCGCCGCTCGGCTCCAGTCCGACGCCGCCCCCGTCCTCCCCTCCTCTTGCGCCACCGCCACCGCCGCCTCCCTCGTCGTCCTCCTCCTTCTGGTTCTTCGCCGCCGCCGCCCCGGCCAGCGCCGCGCGCGAGAGGACAGCCCGGGCTCCGGAGCGGACCTTCAGCAGCTCCCGCCCGCCCACGTGAGCCGGGCACCGCCCCGCGCCCGCCCCTCGTCCCCTCCCCGGGCGCCCAGGCCCTGCCCCGCGGCGCTCCCGCCCCACCGGGCCCGGCCCCCCCTCCCCGCCCCGGGAGGGCGGACCAGCGCCGAGCGCCTGGCGCGCGTGTGTCCGCGCAGTGGGATGCGGGTGGGAGCGCGACAACCACGCCTGTAGATGAAGGTGCGGCTGCCTGTGTGGGGGCAGCTCGCGGGAGCCCGCGCCTCCTCCTGATGTTTGGGGGTGTTTTGATTGTGGTTAAGCTCCTGTAAGTGAGGGCACGTGTGCGTGTGCGTGTATGTGTGAGTGTGAAGTGGGATGAGTCGCATGTGTTTGTGTGTGCATGGGGTTTGTAGTTGCTTGGGGGGGGGGAGCAGCATTCCAATTTGTGTACTGTGCATTTGTCACACTCAGCTGTCATCGTGAATTAATATCCTCCAAAGATATATATGCATGTGAGAGAAATCTGCCGCAGCCTAGATATAATTGTGCAGAATGTTCTTTTACACCTACCCTTTTCGAAGCACTTGTGTTTGCATTTCTTTGATGAAGACACGGAGGGAGGGGAGCGCAGTTTGAAAAACCACACAGGATAAATCGGTTGGGTTATTTGCAAAGATGAAGAGGAGGTATTATATCCGTCTCTGCAGGGGCATGGGGTATTTCTTCTCACATTAAAGCCGGCTCCCTCTAATGTCTTATTTATTCTTCACAACCGTAGAAATTCTTCAACCTGGATCTGTGTACCCGTGGGGCAGACCGCTCAGTCTGTGTGTACGATTTAAGAAAGTAAATAGAAGTTTTCAAGGAGGAATATGGTAAGTAAAACACTGCTCTAAACTTAGGAAGAAGGTATGACCTACAAAACCAGACGCAGACATCAGCCGATCCACTTTCCAACTACAACACTGCCTCGTTGAATTCATTTTAGATGACTCTTCTAAATTTTAAGACCTCTTTTTTCACTGTTTTCTGAATGGAAGTGACTGAATGGGTTTGCCTTTCTCTTTCTATGTTAGCTAATATCAAGGGTAGTGGCCCATAAAGAATTTGGGATTTGACAATGGGCAATTTGAATCAGTCAGTATCGCCTTTCCTGAGAGCAGGGATTTGTCTCAACATTGCCCTCAAAATGCCCATTGGAGACCCTTCTTCCAGGTTTCTAGACATGGGTGTTAGGTTGGCCTATTGAAACTATTCTGCAGATTAATTATGTGATTCCTTTAGGATGAGAGGCCTTTGTATAGGTAGTGAATACCAGAGGTTCTCATTAGGTTTTTGATAATCAGATAATGAATATGAGGATAGGTGTCAGGAATGTTACTGGGAAAAGTAGACTTTTCTACATCCAGTAGGAATGGAAACTGGCCTTGATTGTTTCTCATGACTGGAGGTGGCCTTTCCTGCTTATCTGTCTGAAAAAAAATCTCAGTTTACACCAAGCCAGATCACCAAAGAGAATTAGAAACCCTCATCCACGGTGCTGCCTGCAGAGTCGCCAGGAATAGTGCTTACCCTAGTGGCCTGAAATAATTAGGTATCTCGCTTAGCATCTTGTCCTGGACAGGGGTATTGATTTAGGCCACTGGGAAAACAAGGGCCCAGGGCTTCACAGCTGAGCCATAATTTCAGTTCTTGGTGATGGGATTCAATAGAATCTGGAACTAGCATAGAAGACACATTTCCATCTCTTCTGTTTGATAGGACAGACAGTGTGATTGTTTCAGCTAACATTTCTTTTAAGATTAAACTTCTGTCTTTTTGCTTTTTGTTTGTTGAATGTTTGGGCAGTTGGATGCTTTATGTGCTGGAACATATATGTTCTTGTCAGGGCTACATTTTGAAACACTTACTTATTTTTTTTTTTAATTGATCTATTTTCCTAACTAGTTCTCACACCAATGAGGGCTTTTCCAGACTACTGCACAGAGCAAGTTTTGGCTTCCACAGAAGTTGTCTAGTCCATTTATGGAGGAAGGGCAAAGGACAGCATTGCACACATGCCTGGGTAGAATATGGAGATTGGGTAAGATGACAGACATGGCCATTTATTTCTTAATCATCTGGCTAGCCCTGAGATTTCTTCCTTTGAAATAAATCCTAGGTAAAAGTGAGAAACTTCCACCAGATAGGTACTATTAAATAATCCTAATCTGACTGTGTTATTGATCATGTGTTTGTGTGTGTGTGTGTGTGTGTGTGTGTGTGTGTGTAAGAAAGTTACTATTGAAGTTTTGGTATCTTATTGAGCAGTTTTTCAGAAGAATAACTGTATAGGCCAGGCTTCCATTTACCTAATGCCATCACAGTGGGAATATCCTGCCATATAGACAGATGTATTCAGTAATATAAGTGTTGAGATTTAATGTCTATGGTTGGAAAAGACGGGAAGAGGATCAGGAAGAGAAAGGGGTGTTGGGAATGATAGCACAGCAGATAGCAGGCAGTGGAATAATGTTGCTGCTTCATAGTTAGAGTTAGTAATGTCCTCATTTTCCCTCTCATGCTGAACCTTTGCCCTGGATAAGGGGGAATTGAAGTTAGCTTTAAGAAGGGATTAGTAAGAAGAGAATGTGAATGCTGGTGTGACAGGTGGGATGGGGGAGGCCTTTAAAGTCCAGGGGCCAACAACCTCCCTAGCAGCTTGTTTTCCTACATGCTCAAAGCCCAGCTATTATATGTTTCCATTCTAAAAACTTCTGTGATAAATGGTAAGCCACTTTGAGTGTGAATATGGTTAGTTAACAACAAACTGGTAAGGAGTTTTTGCTTCAAATTTAATCATGCTGCTGTTTTCCATGAGAACGATATATTTAAAAATTATTGATCTAATTTATTTCTAGAACTTGTCATTTATTAGAATTTGTTAATGAAAAAAAATTTAATAAAAATGACAAAAAGGGGGCTGGGAATGTGGCTTAGTGGTAAGTGCTTGCCTAGCATACATGAAGCCTTGGGTTCGATTCCTTAGTGCCATATACACAGAAAAAAACAGAAGTGGTGCTGTGGCTCAAGTGGTAGAGCTCTAGCCTTGAGCAAAAGATGCTCAAGAACAGCATCTAGTCCCTGAGTCCAAGCCCCAGGACTGGCACAAAAAAAAAAAAAAAAAGACAAAAAGCCTGATCTGTAGGTACTCATTTTTCTAAAGGACATGAGTTAAATTGTGTTTTAAAAAAGCACATACAATTAAAGTCACTTGATGTATTATTCAAATTAAGTATCATCACCAAGGAAGTGTGCTGTAGCTGAAGTGGTAGAGCTAGCCTTGAGCTGAAGAACTGAGGGACAGAGCTCAGGCCCAGAGTTCAAGCCCCATGACTGACCAAAAAAAAAAAGTATCATCACCAAAATAATTTATTTGTAGTAATTCAAGCATCTATAAACATTTATCTATTTAAATAAATTAAAAAATGAGAAAGATATCATAAGCTTTATGGGCAGTATGAAATTAGAAGAAGGGAATTCTGAAATTAATGAGCTTCAAATCATTTTTGTTTTTGTTTTTATACCAGTATTGGGGCTTGAACTCAAGGCCTCACTCTCTTGCTTGGCTTCTGTGCTTAAGGCTGGTGTTCTATCACCTACACTTCTGGCCTTTTGCTGGTTCATTGGAGTTAAGAGTCTCTCGAGGATTTATCTGCCTGAGCTGGATTGTTTGAGATCTTTAGATCTTATCATCCTGAGTAGCGAGGATTACTAGTGTGAGCCATCAGCTTCCAACCTAGAGCTTCGAATCTTTTAAGGCAATTATTGTGTACTAGGTACCATGCTCACTTCTTTACAACTGAATCTCAATGATAAGATTCACTTAAACTTCATCATAACTGTACTGGATTAATACAAGTATTACACCATTTTGAAGAAATAAAAAGTAAGTTAGGATATTTTGGTGACCAGGATTATGCCAGAAGAAATAAATAGGTGAATTGGTGTTGGGATCCACAGCTAGGTGACCTGAGGGGCTGTTCTGTATTACTGTCCTTTATGGGTCAAGAATGTGAGCTCTCAAATTGAGGATAAAACAGTTGGGTGAGAATTCAGAAGGGTGATAAAAATGACTTTTGTTTCTTGTTTTCAGAAAAACTCTCCGAGCAAATGGTAATGCGACTTTCTAAAATTTACAAACCAAAATGAAAGAAAAAGAGTAAATTACAGAATCTAGGGAAGATATTTTCTTTTAGGGGAGTCTTGAAATAGGCACTAAGATTGCGGGTGTAACAATGGTAGCATGAGGCTCTAGGCTTGATCCCTAGGACTGTAAGCAAATAAATAAAACCCAGAAATATCCACTAGGGGAAATGTTCAGTAGGTGATTGGTGATAAAGGTAAAAAATAACAACAACAACAAAGCTAGTGCGGCGCCATTGGCTCATGCCTGTAATCCTACCTACTCAGGAGACTGAGATCTGAGGATGATGGTCAAAGCCAGCCCAGGCAGGAAAGTCTGTGAGACTCTTATCTCCAATAAACCACCAGAAAACCCAGAAAAGGCACTGTGGCTCGAGTGGTAGAGTGCTAGTCTTGAGCTGAAGAGCTCAGGGGCAGCACCCAGGCCCAGAGTTCAAGCCCCATGACCAAAAAAACAACAAAAGTAAATGTAGTCCAAAAACAAATTGTTTCTGTTAGTTTTCCTTCTCAGTAGTGTCTCCTTTTGACTTGAACAGACACTGGTGGCCTATTATTGTCATCTCTAGTTCACTCTCCTATGTCTTCCAGGATAGGTAATTCATCTGCCCCTCTCCTGTCCCCTTTCCATTGTTCTGGGTAGCTTTGTCCTAGCTTCAGAATCTGTTGTGTTTTGAAGCTTAATGACCTTTATCCCAAAGTTCAGTTTCTCAGACATAGCCTGGACCTGTCTGACCTTGACCCAGATATGGACCAATGTTCAAAACCAGAACTTTACAGTTCGTTTTTTGACAGCATTCCCTTTTCTTTTCCACTCTCTCTGAACCATCAACTCGTCAAATTCTCCATTCCTTTGAATGGAGAGTCCTCCCTGTCTCCCTGGAGCTCGCGTATGCTGCCTTTAGACCCTTGTGAGTCATTACTCTTACACTGGTCTTAGAACTCAATCTCCCTTTTATGGTGGCCTCCTGGTGTGTCTGTCTGCCTATTGCCCAATCCTATGCCACCATTTCCCATCGTCTGATTGTAGGAGCCCTTTTTGGAGAGAATCATGTCATTTTCCAGTCACCACTGAAAATCCTGCTTATTAAGCCATTGGCAGATTATCCATGTAGTATGGCATTTTTTTTTTTTCTCAGACAACTCCAGAAATTTATCACTGCCCTCGAGCCACTTTCAACCACAGCCCTTTCTTCTGCACAGAGGACCTTGTGTTTTCCCTTACAGAGGAAAGAAGTGACATACAGACACTCTTACTTTTTCTTTTTTCAAAACCTCACACCTGTGTTAGTCGAATTTCTGTTGCTGTGGGACACAATGTCTGAGATAGTCTAATTATAACTAGGAATGATTGATTTGGGCTCATGGTTTTAGAGACCTTACTCCATGGTTGCTTGCTTCTATCACCTCTGGGCCCATAGCAAGGCAGTACATCATGGCAGGGAGTGTTTTTGAGGAAGATTCCAGCCCCCTCCTCTTTCTCTCTCTCTGCTTCCCAGCTTCCTTAAGGTGATCAGACAGTTTTCTTTACCACACACTCCCTTCTCCTGGGCCAATCTCTTAAGGGTCCCAGTATATTTCAGTGGCACCATTGTCTGAAGAACAAATCTTTAGCTGGGCCTTTGGGGCATTGAAGGGCCAAACCATAACAACAGTGTTCAATTATCTGTCTCTCCTCCACTCCACTGAAGAGGAAACAATATCCACTTTCCTCTCTAAGGCCTAGCTCGATTCCTTTTCCTCTTGTAATTTGTTTTAGTTTCTTTCTTTCTAGTAGACCAATGCACTGTGGTGTGCTGTGTGTTAGAACAGTTTTAATTTCTTGGTCTTCCTTTCTCCCCTGGTCTTCTATGCCTGTTCTTGACGTTGAAGACTTTGACAGTATACTGCCTCTGTGCCTCTCCACCATTGAATCTCACACCACTTGGTTTGGATTCTGTTCTCACCAGTGTAGTGATGCACATCTAGCTGTTGGGGACCTCCCATTTGACAGATGCAGAGGTGTCTCTTTAATTCCCATTTTGCTAGTGGCAGCTACAAATTTGCTACTTGTGAGCACTCATCTCATTATTTTCTCCAAACCCATGTCTCTTGCTTCTCTTGACTTTCTCTTCTTACCACTTCAACTGTTTCATTATTTCTATTTCTTCCTATCCCTCCAGTTTTAGGGTAGCTTTTATAACTTTTAGCTTTATGGTACTAGATTTTTTTTTATAATTACAAGATATTTGTTGACTACACAATCCTGCCCTGGAGGTTAAGAGTCTAATTTAGAAACACTCTAATTCCTATATAAAAAACATCAGCTGAGCCTTATTTACATCTCAAGGGCAAAGCTTTGGTTTCTTCCCATGACTTGTCCCTTATGACCCTCTGCCTACTCTTTCTAAGGAAGAAAGCCCCACATAGACCTTGTCTGCAGCATCCATGTCCAGTGATAAAGTTCACAGAAATTTCAGGAAAGTTCTAACAATGAAAAAGGCAAAGAGCTAAGGTGGTAGAGTGCTTGCCTGGCAAGAGTGAAGCCATTATGGTTTTTATTTGGAGGGTAATTTTATTAAATGTATTAAAAGATGACTTCTATTACAAATCTTTTATATTAAACTATTATTAAATCACTTTTCTTAAAAATGAAATTTAGTAAAGGAGTAGTAAGCTTAAAGATACCAAGTGGTGGAAAAAATTATATTAAGTGAAGTAAGCCAGGCCCAAAGAAACATAGGTCCCATGGTTTCCCTTATTTGCAATATCTAGTATATGTATGAGTCAAGCGGAAAAGGTCAGATAATGTGATGTCAGGAAAATGAACCCTTAGATATGTATTTTAATGTTTTTTTCTTTCATGCATGTGTTTCTAACGCATTTATAAGATTATCTCTTTGTTGCTTTGTATGTCCCTCCCCACAGTATAACCTCTGCTTTCACTATATTTGATGTCAGTATAACTTGTGGAGGAGATGGGGAAAAACCAGTTGTTTAAGGATACAGGTGGACCTGTTGCAACAATGAGAAGTACAAGTTGTCATGTCCAAAACGAGCTTTACAACATCGGTGCGGGGGGGAGGGGGGGAAAGGGGGGAAAGAGAAGGATTGGGATGGGGGGGAGGGGGGAGGCTGGGAAGGGATGTGAAGGGTAAACCAAAGGAGGAGGCTGCAATGCTTGGTAAGAAATGTACACATTATCCTGCCCATGTAATTGTAACCCCTCTGTACAGTATGTTCACAAATAAAATAAAATTAAATTAAAAAAAAAAGATACCAAGTGGATTGCGGGTCTATATTGAAGACTTAACTACAAACTATATAATTTAAATTTGTGTGTGTGTATATATATCTATATATATGTGCATGTTTTTACATATGTTAATTTTCTTAGGTTTGGAGACACAAGTAGGGCTCAGACCTGGCTCTTAAGGTCTTTCTAAAATATCTCTTAAAGAGATGAGAGATCAAAAAAAAAAAAATAGAAGTTCATGGAAAGAACTGCAAGTATCCGTTAAGAGCCAAGTGTCCTATGAGTTCAAAGGACAGAGTGACTTTGTGGACTGCTATAGTTGAAACTAATTCTGGAATCATTGATATATTACTTACCTTTTGGATATAGTGAAGGAGCATTCTTCCAGACATTCCAATGATCCTCTTGAGCTGACCTACCCAACAGAGGAAGGAATAAGGGGAATCCATGTCTGTGATTGAAAGAACAGAAGCAACCTTCTGTTCTGTAGTCTGAGGAGATGAGACAGTGCACTTAACTCTCTCATGCTACATTTAAACTCATAGTGCATCATTCTGAAGATATGGTTGAAAGGCAAGTCAGTGTTTGAAACAATGCAACTGGAGGATGGCAGGGGAATAGAGAAACATATTTGGAGCTGGGAATATGGCTCAGTGGAAGAGTGCTTGCCTAGCATGCACAAAGCCCTGGGTTTGATTCCTCATTACCACATACACAGAAAAAGCCAAAGTGGTGCTGTGACTCAAGTGGTAGAGTGCTTGCCTTGAGCAAAAGAATCTCAGGGACAGCACCCAGGCCCTGAGTTTACAAGCCCCTGGACTGGTGAAAGAAAGAAAGAAAGAAAAAGAAAGAAAAAAAGACAGAAAGAAAGAAAGAATAAGGAAAAAGGAAAGAGAGAGAAAGAAAGAAAGAGAAAGAAAGAAAAAAAGACAGAAAGAAAGAAAGAATAAGGAAAAAGGAAAGAGAGAAAGGAAGAAAGAAAGAGAAGGAAGAAAAGAAGGAAAGAGAGGAGAAAGAAAGAAAGAAAGAAAGACAGACATATTTGGAAAAATCAGTATTAGTATATCAAAAGTTGTGAACATTGATGTGATAACCTTTTCATAAAGCATTTGAGGGGAGAAGAGAACGGCACAATATTGTTGAAAGAGCATCTAAGGAGTAAGTCCCCTAAATGAGTCATAGCTGAAGGAAAGAAAAATCAATTATTAGGAAATAAAAGATAATGTGAATTATAATTGAGGAGGAGTGATTGGTTCTGAGAGCTCTGGAATGCAATTTGAAACAGTAGCTAATAACTTCAAAGTTTTTCCTCCAGCTGAATCGTAGAGGTGTCTTATTCTGGCCAATTGCTGCAGCCCCAGCTTCCATATGAGGTGCAGCATGCATACCTTAAAGCTCTTCAGATACTGATTACATTCTGGATAAAGGCAACATTCTCTTCCTTGCCTTTTTTTTGTGTGTGTGTGCCAGACTTGAAGTCAGGGCCTGGGTGCTATCCCTGAGCTTTTTTGCTCAAGGCTAGTGCTCTATCATGTGAGCTACAGCTCCACTTTCCAACTTTCATGGTAGTTTACTGGAGATAAGAGTCTCACAGAGTTTTCTGCCCAGGATTGGCTTCAAACCACAATTCTCAGATCTCAGCCTTCTGAGTAGCTAGGATTACAGGTGTGAGCCACTGGCATCTGGTTTCCTTGCCTTCTTTTTTGTTGTTCTTTTTAAAATTGTTATTATAAAGGTGATGTACAGAGGGTTACAGTTACACAAATTAGGTAATGAGTTTATTTCTTTTTTGACAGTGTCACCCCTTGCCCTTTTTGTGTGCATTTCTGTATTTTCCTGCATTGAATTTATCACATTTACATGACAAGGACTTTCTGAAGCTTACTGAGACAGCAGAACTCGCACTGCTCACACTTCCTTTCTATAGAACCTGTCATGAGGAGGGCACTGGCACCACCATAACTTCAGATCTGCTGCACCAAGGTCAGAGTCTGCCTGGAACTAACCACCAAAGCAAAAGGTAAATAACTGAATCTACCTGGTAGGACTCTTGGCTTATGGAATTAACAAATACCCACTTAGAAACTGCTCTAGCCTCTATATTGAATGACAAGGAAAGGAAGGCTGCCAGCTTTGAGAGGACTCAGGACATCTCAGGGTTTTGGCAGAGGTCCAAGCTGTGATACAACAAGCTCTGTCTCTTAAGTCATATGATCAAGCAGTTCCTGTGATGTCACAGGTGTCAGTGATGAGAAAACATACATAAAAATCATGGTCAGCCCAATAGATGAACCACAGATGTATGCAGAACTAAAGTAGGGCCATATCATCTGCAACCAAGAATTGTGTATCTTTTGAGAAACAGTTCTTGGTATGTCAGACCTGAAAGAAAAGGAACATTAGACCATGGGACCACATGACCATTCATCTAGAATTTCCTATTATATGCTGGGACCTGTTGAACCTGCCCAGACAATGCTACATAGACCCAAAGCAAGCTATTATAAATTGGACGTGGCATATCCAGGATCAAGCTGTGCACTAGAAGGGCAAAAGAAGCTGCAAGAACAGGTTGCCCAAACCATTATGTCCCCCACTAAGGTTGCTCTAGTACTCTCTCAGCAGCTTTCTTCTGTGAGCAGGTTGGTGCCCCATATAACATGCTGGAGGAGGAGGAGAGGCCACTGGTTTATGGTAATGCCACTGGAATGTGGATGAAGCTGAAAATGAATGGAGTGGCCTTGCAAGTCTGAAGACAGAACTGTGAACGGTGAGCATCATATATTTTATGTAAAAGGAAAAATGGCCCAACATAAAAAACGTGTATCACTGGACAAGAGCCAACAACCTGTCCATCAAGTTGGAGCCTAGAAAGAAAAGAACAGACATGGAAATCTGGGGTAGGTAGAGACATTAGAGGGGTGAACACGGTGTGAGAGGTTTGTTTTTTGTTTTTGTTTTGCTTTTGTTCTGGTCCTGGGACTTGAACTCAAGGTCTGGGCACTGTTTCTGAGCTGTTCTGCTCAATGCTGGTGCTCTACCACTTGAGCCACAGCTCCATTTCCAGCTTTTTTGGTGATGAATGGGAGATAAAAGTCTCATGGACTTTCCCCTCTAGACTGACTTTGAATTATGATCCTCAGATCTCAGTCTCCTAAGTAGCTAGGATTACAGGGTTTTTTGTTTTGTTTTGTTTGTTTTTTTGGTGTCCTGTGCCATATGCTAATTCCCTCCCTAGAAGAGTCACTTAAACCCCAAGTGGACTACAGAACTGGGCTAGTTGGATATTATCCTTCCTCAAAAGCCATCCAGATTTGGAACAAGGAACAAATCAATTTATCAGCCTCAAAGGTAGAGATGGAGATTACACATAGGCCAACTGTAAGGACTCTACCAATTACTACCAGTTTAGCTTCTTCTGCATCTGATTGTCCAACCTATCATCAACAGAGACTACTCCTTAAGAACACCAGTCACCTACCTAGTGGCAAGTTGATTTAACCAGGTTTCTTCTATCCCAAAGAACCAGTGGTTCATCATGAATAGGGTTTGATAACAATTATGTATTGGGTTTACTTTTTCTGCCAAAGACCTTCTGCCTCTCCAAGCTTATGGAGTGTTGGATCTACATGCATAGAACTTCACACAACTGGCATGTAAAAACAAAAAAAAAAGAACTTCACACAACTGGGTCCTATTTCATAATGAAGGAGATGCTAGAGTGAGTTCTTATTCTGGGTCCTGCTGCATTATCCTATATTACAATAACACATACCTGTATTGTGGTACATGAAGACCACAATTTTATGAGTCAAGCTCATGGGGCAATGGAATGGTCTCCTAAAGAAACACTAAAGTTCTATCAGGTTGATTGCAAATCTGCAAAGATGGAGTAATACTCTTTAGGATGCCAAATATGCACTATATCAGACTGCCGTAGGACATTATTCCTAATAGAAAAAAGATAGCCAGGCACTGGTGACTCACACCTGTAATTGTAACTAGCCAGGAGGCTGAGATCTGAGGATCACAGTTCGAAGCCAGCATGGGCAGGTAAGTCCATGAGACTCTTATCTCCAATTAACCAGCAAAAAGCTAGAAGTGGAGCTGTGGTTCAAGGAGTAGAGCACTGTCCTTAAGCATAAAAGCTCAGAAACAGCACCCAGACTGTGAGTTCAAGCCCCAGGACTGGCGTACACACACACAAATGAACATGTATTCCTGGCAACTAAAGTGGTACAGTACTACCTCTTAGGATTTTTTGCCTTGCCTACAATTCTGGGGTCCCCAGAGTATCCACAACTCTTGCAAGAGGACAAAGTATGAATTTTGTTGACTGTGCGCTCTGACTGCTCTTGTCAGTCCTTACTGACTTGTGCCTAGGGATCAGCAGGTGGGAAGGCTAGTCATTGAACTGACAGGGTTGGTTGACCTTGGTGAATGAGAGGAAGCATTGAGAACAGAATGGAAAACGTACAGAATTTCGGAGCAGTCTGGGTGTTCCCTGGTACTCCACTGACCCCCTTATTACTTGGATTACACAGGGTTCAGCCTTTCCCGGAATGAAAGTTTCATTTACAACATGAGGTAAGACACCTGAGCCTGCTGATAATGATAACTGAGAGTGAAAATTTTCAGAGTGAGAGAGACAGGGGAGGGAGAGGATGAGAACCATTTGTTAACCCAACTATGGAGTCAAGGGAGCTGCTGATGTCTCAATTTTCCTTTTCCAAGTTTCCCTTCAGGAAAGGAGGCCCGTGAGAGTTTCGCTCAGTGTGTGGAGAAGATGATCTTTGCATTATGTGCCACTCAGATCTTCCTTCAAGAGGATTTGCTGAAAGCAGAGAAGTTCGTGAACAGCCTTCAGCGGCTGCACCTTTGGATCCAAATATATTTACACCAAGGTCATACACTTCCAATGCCTTTGCCCATAACTGGGCACAATGAGCTTAGAAGAACTGGGCTGTTCCCTCTCAACACAGGTCTCTTCTCAGGAGTGATATCTTCTGTGCTCCACATTGATTTGGCTGAAACTTTCTCAGGGCTGTTGCAGTTTGGAGCTCAATACAGTTCTTCCTTACCTCCATCATAACCCAGATGCTGTTCCTACCTGCCCTTGCTTCCTTTGGGCTTTATCCTTCACATGTTCTCTTGGTAAGTTTCTGATGCATCTCATTCTGTTCTAATGTCTGCTTATTGGAGGACTGAGCTGAAATATCCAGAGATACACACACACACACACACACACACACACACACACACACACACACACACACACACACTCTTACACTTATAGGTGATACTGGTTAAAGAGAGATAAAAAATACAGTGCAAAACTGCGTCAAACTGAATTGAAATTCAGATCTTAAGGCCCTTTGAAAAAGAATGAGGAAGCTTTCTGTGTACTGGTATGGGAAAAATCTTTACTGGGTGGAAGAAGAACAAGGTAAAAATCTAGGTAGTGTGCAGTAGTTTGCTATATTTGTATGTATATTAAAATCCAGAGGAGGAGGGGCTGGGAAGGTAGCTCAGTGGTAGAGTGCATGCCTTGCATTCATGAGGCCCTGGGTTCGATTCCTCAGCATCACGTAAACAGAAAAAGCCAGAAGTAGCACTGTGGCTCAAGTGGTAGAGCACTAGCCTTGAACTGAAGAGCTTAGGGACAGAACCTAGGCCCAGAGTTCAAGCCCCACAAGTGACCAAAAAAAATCTGGAGGAGGAAGTAGATGAGTGGAGAGGAGGGTGGATGAATGCAGTCAAATTATTCAATGCACAGATGTGAAAATAGAACTAGGTAAATTAAGAGGGTACATGGGGTTGGGAGATATGGGGGAGAATAATGAAAGGGGTGACATGGATCAAGATGCATTATATTCACAAATTGACATCTTGAACTGAAAACCCCTTTGCACAATTAAAGAATAATAAAAAGTAATAAAAATCCATGAAGATACAAAGTAAAAGAAAGAATTGAGAGCAAACTGATTTGTATTTTTTTAACCTTGAAAATTACACTACTTATTATTTGTTAAATTAGACTGTTGATTTTTAGCATCTCTGAACTTTATTATTTTGTTGTTTTGCAATCAGTGTTGTCTATTTGCCTGAATAGAACTGCTCATAGATTAAAAACATGCAAATGAATTTTAGGACCCTCCATAATTTACTGCCTCAAATGGAAAAAGGCTGCCTGCATAAGCCAGACAGTATGAGTGATTTCTGACTCACCAACGAATTTAATAATTCATAAACTGTCTGCCTGACTGTGACAGGGGTGGAAATTTAGACACTTCCAGGTATACACTGGTATACTGGTGTGTCAGTACTTCTTTATTTGCTGGTCTGGAAGTTTTGCTGTTTCTAGAAAGCAGTATTGCCACCATTCCCATCCATGGAACACTAAATCCTATCTCATTTCTATTCCTCAGACCTATGTCACCTTGATGCTTCATCAAGGTGAAGGGGAGCATTTTCAAAAGGTGTTTGTGCAGGGTCCACCCTCCCCTGGCAAACTGTCTGAGCATGGACCCAAACATTTTAGAACATTCCTTGTGATCCTAATTTGTTTTTCTGCTGAAGCCATCACTGAAAATACTTTGGGGGAGTATTCATGAAAGCATAACTGTAGAGTCCTTAGGAGGACTACTTTAGAACCTATAAACTCACGAGATATGTTTGTTAACCATTCTTTATGAGTTTATCTCTTTTTTTTGCATGAATTCTCTCTCATAAAGTGCTTTGCAATTTGTGTGTGTGTGTGTGTGTGTGTTCATACCCACTGGTCCTGGGGTTTGAATTTAGGGCCTGGGCCGCTGTCCCTAAGCTTTGCTCAAGGCTAATGCTCTTATCACCTGAACTCAGCTCCACTTCCAGGTTTTAACATGATTAATTGGAGAAAAGAGGCTCATGGACTTTCCTGTCTGGGCTGGCTTTGAACCATGATCCTTAGATCACAGCCTCCTGAGTAGGGAGAATTACAGTTGTGAGCCATGGAGCCTGGTTTGCTTTGCATCTTTCTTCTTGTCTTTTTAAAAACAAAATTTGAAAGTACTATGGAAGAGTATATGTCCTAAGAGTAAGTATACAATAATGCATATTTACAGAACTAAACATACCACTGATAAGGTAGGCTTAAAACCTAGCTCCTAATAAAACTGAACACTGTAGACTAGGCCAGTGAATGGACTTGAAAAGTCTTCACTTTTTGTCCAGGAACTAGTCTGATCTCAGAAACCTGAGCTGTTTTTTGAAATTGATGATCTGGAGTGCTTAGTCTCCTTCACCACTTTGGAGAGAGATGGGGCTCTTGGGTGATTTTACACCAAAATATCCTTGCCTGACTCTTGGAGTTTCCAGCCACTTTACAAGTATAGCCTTGATTTAGCCATATCCTCGCTGGGCATTGTGTCTGCTGGGCACATTGGCCTTACCTTGCTCATAAGTGTCAGTACCTGGGGAAGGTACTATCTCTACTACTGTGGAGGCATTGGAACAGCATTGAGACAGGAGACACTGAGGGGTGAACACAGGAAGAGAATACGTCCAAATAATCTTGAGAAGCTCTGTTCCATATTTTTTCAAGATATACTCTTTAGAGGACAAAAAGAGTTTATTCTTACTATTATGAGCATATGGTTCAATGAACTGCATATATCTTAAGAGATATTCTGTCCAATCAGTAATTGAATTTTGCAAAAAGACAAAATATCTCTAGTATTTGAAGTCATTTGTATATTGATTAGGTATATTTTGTTAGGGTATTGGACGTATTTTGTCAGTATTAGGTGTATATTTTGTCAGTGGCTAGTGTCTAAAGAGGTTGTCTGCAAATAATGTTTTACTTTGGAATTTTCTTTCAACTCAAAGAGCACACATTACCTATTCTTAGAATAATCATTCTTTTCAATTGTTCCTTGTTAACTGAAATATTTTTGAAAGTTAGAAAATCAATTTTACCCTCTTTGTAGCAATTTCAATGCTATGTAAATACACTTCATTTTCCATTTTCAATCATTCAATACTGTAGTAAATGCCTTCTAAAAGGGATGCCTTGTCTTAGGTTTAAGATCATTAGCTCCTTGCCCTCTAGAATTTGCAGTTCACTAAAAGGGCCAATACTAGATCAACATATCACTACAAATTGCCTTTCAGCAAATTATTGCTGTAAAAAAGTACATCAAGGAACATTTTCACTTATATTGGAAAGTTAGAGAAGGCCTCACAATCTACCTATCAGTCTACCGAATGACCCATCCACTCACCCACCTATCTATTTATCCATCCACTGTCTACCATTTATCTATCCATCTACCATCTATTCAGTATTCATTCCTTCATCCATCCATATACCACCATCCATCCATCAATCTATCAATCCATCCATCTACTTACCATTTACCATCATGGATTTCTCCATCCATGACTCTGTTTATCCATCCATCCATCCATTTAGCACCCATCTATCCACTAGATACTGCTCAGATGCTGATGTAAGGAAGTGGGATTTAAGCTAAGCTCTGCAGGATAATTAGAAAGTAACCAGGAAAATAAGTAGATCATCTGGAGAAGAGGAAACAACTCAGATGTAGAAAAGAGTTTGGCACATTGAAAGGCTTGTGCTCTGGCTTGTTCAGCAAGGGACAAGGTCTTGGTGGCAGATGAGGCTGGATGGGTTGAAAAGATAAGGGTCTGTTAGTGATATTATTCCTAAAGCTCAGTACAAAACTTGACTGTTTAATCATTTCCTCTATAACTGGGGGTGGGGTAGAGAAAACAAAAAAAATGGAGGATGTCTGAAAAGAAAGTGTTAAATGCCAGCCCCTCCCCACTGATTTTAATACATATTCAGATGGGGTCTTCTCTTTTATACAATTGTTTTTCAAACATGAGAAATCCACAAGTAGTTTTGAAGGAAAAATAAAAATGCATCTAGATCTTTCTCCCATAGTTGCTTAAGTAATTTTATTATTTTTAAAGGTAAAGATGTTTTATATCAGTATTTTAGTACTTCAGCCTACCTCTGTGTACTTACAGTTCATTTACAACATAAAGCCAATGTAAATCAAAACAATGATATTGAAACTAACAGCCTGAATTTAATGTGACAGATGATGCTTTGCATCTTAAAATGTTAGGGTACTACACACATAAGGGAGACATAGCTTCTGATGACGTGTGCCTCCTGCTGGATGTCTGGAGGACTCCGTTCTTCCATCTACCAGGAAGTCTGTGTACAGTGATCTGGCATGCCATTTGGCTATTACATATTAGGCCTGCCTCTCTCTCACTAGTCAGAAACAGACTAGAAGGTGTCAGTGTAAAGATCATCCTAAAGATAAATACTAGATCCCTAAACTACTTAATGGTCAATTGTGAAGGTGAAAAAAATCTAGAGAGCCTTTAGACTAAATGGGTAAACTTCCATCGATGTGAGGAGTTCTGTTTGGAAAACAATCCTAAATAAAGAATCACTCATTCCCAGAAGTTTCCTAGGGAAACCACTTCTTTGCAACATAGAGACATGGAGACAGGATAAATAGTTCTTTCTAACATTAGTAAAAGGATCATTAGAACTCAGCAAAGTTTGGTAGGATCAGGAGGAATCATTAAGATCTGAATGTTGTTATGTTGCTGTTCTTCCCTTCTTCCCCCTTGGTTTATTCCCTTTTTGTCTATATTTTTTATTTCTGTACCCTTCGTCTTGTATATAAGTTCATCTGATTTGGAGAAGGGAAGTAGAAGCACAGAAATGATTGGACAAAGGGAGAACCAATTCAGCAGTGATACTTACTAGACACTATGTTAGAAATGAACTTTACAACTCTGGGCGGGGGGAGGTGTCAGGAAATGTACTCATTGCCTGACTTATATAACTGTAACCGCTCTGTATATCACCTTTACAATATTTTTTTTTATAAAAACAACAACAACAAAGATCTAAATGTAAGGAGAGACCAATTCAGGTGAGGTCACAAGTCCTGTGGTTCTTACTAATGATATCCAGGACAGACAAGATGAGAAAGAGTTGACAGAGGTCTTTCCCTCTCTGGACAGGGGGCTGGAAAGCATTTTGAACAATGCCCTCTGAAACGAGGCATAAAAACCATTCTTTGGGTATAAGAAGAAAGAATTAAGAGCTCTGGGAAGCTAGGTGCTAGTGGCTCACGCTTGTAATCCTATCTACTCAGTAGGCTGAGATCTGAGGCTAGTGGTTCCATGCCAGCCTGAGCAGAAAGTCCATGAGACTCTTAACTCCAATTAACCACAAGTAGTGCTGTGGCTCAAAGTGGTAGAGTGCTAGTCTTGAGCAAATAAAACTCAAGGACAATGCCAAGGCTCTGAGTTCAAACCCTGATTAAAAAAAAACTCTGATTAAAAAAAAAAAAAGAGTTCTGGGAAACTAGAGCTCTGCCCTCAGGTACACACACACACACACACACACACACACACACACACACACACACACACACACACACACACACACACACACACACACACACACACACACACACACACACACACACACACACACACACACACACACACACACACCCCAAAAAAAACAAAAAAACATTCTCGGTGCAGTTTGAGTAAGGGCTCTGTAAAACTCAGAGTTCTCAAGAGTTTATATAATTCACCAATGCAAAGATTAGCCAATAAAAAATGTACTTTGTATGATAAAACAAAGAATGGCTGATTAGGTTAATGCATTTGAAATATCAACTAAAGCTTATTTTTTACTGTTCCCAGTTATAACCAGTCTTTCTGTCCATTAACAATGCGCCTTGCTTCAGGAAGACAAGAAAGCAAGGTACAAAGAGAAAAGTTGAAACTTCCAACTTACAACCAGATGTACAAGAGATGAAGCCTAGTATTTTTAAGATTCAGGCTTTGCTGAGAGAGTAAAAAATT
Organism: Dipodomys spectabilis; assembly: GCF_019054845.1. Classification (NCBI taxonomy): domain Eukaryota; kingdom Metazoa; phylum Chordata; class Mammalia; order Rodentia; family Heteromyidae; genus Dipodomys; species Dipodomys spectabilis. The sequence continues at coordinate 446,697 of NW_024870740.1, forward strand.
AGCAGAATACCAATTCTAAATGGATGAAAGACCTCAATGTAAGACCAGATACTCTAAAAATATTACAGGAAGGGATAGAGGAAACCCTAGGCCTCTTTGGCACAGCTCAAAACTTCCTAAGTAAAGATCCAGAATCACAATAAATCAAAAAAAGACTGGATAAATGGGATTGCATCAAACTGAAGAGTTTCTGCATGGCAAAGGATATAGCTAGCAGGATAAATAGCCCACAGAATCAGAGAAGATTTTTTACTACCTATGCTTCAGACAAAGGCCTCATATCTAAAATACTTCAAGCTCAAAAAATTAAACCTCCCAAAAAATGAAGTCTCAAAGAAATAGCAGCCCAATTAAGTGGGCTAAAGACTGAAAGAACGACTTTTCTGAAGAAGAAATAAGGATGGCCAATAGACACATGAAGAAATACGCAACTTCTCTGGCCATAAAAGAAATGCAAAAAAGGTTTTATGGGGGTACTAGAAGGACAGGGAAGGCAAATAGAGAAAATGAAGGAGGGTGAATATGGTCAAAGTACTTTATGTAGATGTGTGGAACTGGAACAATGTGTCTTGTCAAAGTACATTGTATGCATACATGGACATATCTAAATGAAATGTATAACTTGCTGATGTTAATAAAAATGTTAAATACAAAAAAAGAAATGCAAATAAAAAAGCATTGAGATTCTGCCTCACTCCAGTTAGCATTGCCATTATCAAGTAAACAAATAATAACAGATGCTGGCAGGGATGTGGCCAAAAGGGAATGCTACTACACTGTTGGTGGGAATGTAAACTTGTTCAGTCACTCTGGAAAGCAGTATGGAGGTTCCTCAAAAGGCTAAGCATGGAGCTTCCTTATGACCCAGCAATCCCACTCCTGGGCATTTATCCAATGGACCACAAACCAGGCTACACTAAAGCCACAAGCACAATCATGTTCACTGCATCATTTATCACAGCTAATATATGGAATCAACCCACATACCCCTCAATGGATGAATGGATCAAGAAAATATCTATGTGCATATAATCATATAAAATGATGCTTATCAAAATGAACTTCAAGAAGTGGAATCAAGAGGTGTTTTATTGTACTGTTTGTGGGTTTTTTCATTCTCTTTCCTTTATTCTTTGCTTGATTCCCTTCTGTTGCTGTTTTTTATTTCTGTACCCTTTGTCTTGTATATAAGTTTATCTGATTTGAGGAGGGGAAAGGGAAGCATAGAAATGGTGGGACAAAGGGTGAACCAATTCAGCAGTGACACTCATTAGACACTATGTTGGAAATGAACTATACAACTTAGGGGGAGGGGAGTCTGGAGGGGAAAAATGGGGTGGGAATGAGTGAGGGGATGACACTGTTCAAAAGGAAATGTACTAGCTGGCCACTGGTGGCTCACGCCTGTAATCCTATTGACTCAGGAGGCTGAGATCTGAGGATTCAGTTCAAAGCCAAAGTCTGTGAGATGCTTATCTCTAAGTAATCACCAGAAAACTGCAAGTGGTGCTCTGGCTCAAAGTGGTAGAACACTAGCTTTAAGCAAAAGAGCTCAGGGACAGTGTCTGGGACCTGAGTTCAAGCCCCACAGCCAAACAAAAAAAAGAAGTGTACTCATAACCTGACTTACATAAATGTCATCCCTTTGTGTATCACCTTTACAATAAAAATTTTTAAAAAGGTCATCAATTGAACTGAATGCAGGGTGTTCACAGTAAAACACAGATAAGGGGAGATATTAGGTACAACATCAGAATAGATAGTAAAAGTTTGGACAGGTTGAGTGAACATAGACATTTCTAGATGTACTCCCAGATACATTGAGAATCTGAAGCCTGTAATGTCTCCTATGACATTTTCCTCTTGAGCAGAAGTAGCAGAAGCTTCACCAAATAATCAGCACTAACCCAGGAGGGCCACCATAGGACAGGGAATGGTGAGGGTATTTGGGCAGATAGAGCCTGAGGTAACCCCACTGTGGACCCTCAAGTGTTGCCCAGATCCTGTTCTTGATAGAGGTGTGGTTTCCCTAACTGCTGGGAATGCTGGCAGCCTGTGCTGCTTATCTGAGTCCTTTCCCAAGAACTTTCTTTAGCCAAAGAAAGCTTCCAGCCTGATGCCATATACTTGCTGGAGGCAGCCTGTATCCCGAGGCCGTGGAGAATATAAAGATCTGTCCCCAAGAGATAGTAGGAGAAAAACAAAGGAGGGGGGTAATAATGTTTGGTAAGAAATGTACTCATTACCTTACTCATGTAACTATAACCCCTCTGTACAGCATCTTTAGAATAAAATAAGATAAAATAAAAAAGATCTGTCCCCTTGCTTCAAGTGGAACAACTCAGAAAGGTCATAGCAGCTCCAGAGTTTCCTGTGCAATCCATTTGCATTTGTGTGGTGAATATACCTTCTCAGCTCAACTCAGCTCCCCTCTCATTTTTATCGGCATGGTTCAGGAGAATGATCTGCCAATCAATATACCTATTAACAAATCTCAACAGCTGGGTAGCAACAGCTACAACAAATGTTCTTAGGTCTCCTGGGTTCTAGCCTTGAGATATACCAGAGACGGGCACTGAACTATCCTGACTTAACATGGTTAAAAATTATAAGCTGGCAGGCTGCCAGGAAATTGCTACGATGTGTTGAGAGATAAAGCTGTGGGGCAGATACACAAAGGCAAAGGGTGGATGGAGAAATGGCTGTATTTCAGAGGCTCAGTTGGAGCCAAGAAGGAGCCAGCTTTGATGAGGAGGGGTAGATAGGCGCATGCTGACCATGCCTGACCGTGTTGGGAGGACTGACCACGAGTGACCCTAGATGTGAATCTTTCAGCAAGTTCAGCCAGGCCAGAGGTCAGGTTCCAAGGATCCAGCTGGACTAGACACTTTAAGGAAAGCCAATGAGGACCAGTGGAAGAGTCTCAAGCCAGATGTTTTCTCCCTTAATTTTCTCCCAGGAGAACACTAAGCCATCAGAAAATTAGACTCATTCTTCACCCTCCCTCCTGCCACCAGAGGGGAGAGGAGAGTATCTGAAATTTACCTCCAATGTGATTTGTATTGTAGTATTAGAGTAGTGGTGGCTAAGTTCCACAGAAAGGGTCAAAATTGAGTTTTTTTACTAGCAGTGGAAATGGATCTGTAGAGCCATTAGTTGTAGTCCAAGACACATAAAATAGTTTGTTTTTTTATTTAGATATGATGGTGAAGAAGCATGCAACTAAAAAAAAAAGATACAAAAACTATTCAAGCAAACAAGCTATGTAACATATATGATAAACCTTGTTTTAAGTGCTTTTATTTGACTAGTTCTATAGTTTATGGACTTTTTGAAGTGACCAGCTGATAGTGCACTTTAACTAATACCCTGGCATCCAGAAACAAGGTTGTCATTTTAAGGGCATACAGATCGTTGAAGCTGAAGTTGAACTACAGCTGATCTGATCCAAAGGAAACATGCTAATGTGAAAGCTCTCTGCTCTAAAATGGAAACCTGCCTTCTGTCTCTACTATTTGCTTTTACTAGTTGCTTTTGCTCAAAATTTTCTCACTTAATTCTCTTATAAACCTATCATGTAGTTACTGTCATCATTTTAAATTTGTAAAAGAAATGGAGGCTTAATGAGATTCCACCACTGGGCCGTAGCTGAGAGCAAGGATTCAAACCTAGAGCCCATACATGTTACCTCTGCAGCCACAGCCCACACATTCTGCTTTTTTGCCTATGCTTCATATTTGATCTGTGTAAGGGCATAAGAAATCAGGGTATTAGCTCTGCTATGGTGATCACTCATTGGGTATAAATGTGGCAGGGATCTGAGCTTCGTTAGAAGGATTTTCTAGTTGGTAATGCAGAGGGGTCAGGGTGAAGTCAGAATTGGTCTTATTTGGTCAAAGTGATGAGATGTATGTTGTAATTGGTTATTTATATATCTAAGTTCTTCATTTAGTAAACCTGTATATAGTTACTTCCCAGGAGACTGTCACCTGTGCCCTGTTTCATTGTATCCTTAATTGGAGTGTCTGCGGCTTGTCATCCAGTCCCTTTCACGTCACAGGAGAGGAGTGTCGTAGTAAGAAGCGTGGAGGGACTGAGATTGCACATAGGCAAGTGGAAAATCTTCCACTGTGCGAGTAACATTTGGACACTCCCAACACTCCTCAGTGAAAAAGTCCACATTGCCAGATTTCTAAGCTGTGCTTATCAGTCAAGATGTTTTGTCCTCTTTATCCATGTTTCCTTAGCAAACTTACCACCAATCCTTGTTTATGGTAACCGTGGAATGCCAACAGAACCCATTTAAAATACAGGATGACAGAATTTGAAGCTTTTAATGACATACCACAGATTGATTTGGAAATGCTTTAGAACTTCTCATTTTAACTTTCCTCCTGATGGAATCTATTTGTATCACTGGGTTTAGCCTGTGGACTTGGAGGGAGTGGTGAAAGATGAACAGGCAGTGCTCAGCCACAAGGGGAGAAAAACGTCATCCAGGCCCTAGAATAGTAACAGCAATAAATATGGACGTGTCGCTCTTCTGCCGAGGCTGAACCGACAGACAGGATCACATTTATGGCACCCAAAGGGCCTGCTGGCTGCAAGGGGTGCTCAGGGGACTGGAGGTCTTATGCACACAAGTTAATGTTGTCTTAGAGGCTTGATGTCTGAGCTGTGACTCAGCACAGAAAGAGGGTGCAGGGCATAGACCCCAGCACAGAAGTAGAGGTGGTTCAGAGGCACCTTCTGGCCCCAGGGAAGGACGTTCTAAATCAGCTTTCAGGACAGCTGCCTCATGGCTCTTGAGAGCCGAGAACTTCCCCACACGTCTGCTGGAGAACTTGCTGTTACCACAGCTGCCCCAGCCATCAAGGCACATGCGTAATGAGCAAGGTGAGAAAGAGGGCTCTCAGTGGCCATCAGTTATTTAAAGAGGGCCCGTCAGATTTCAGCCACTCTATTGTACAGAATCAGCACCTTGGCGCCGGAGGTCTAAGAGGAAGGGGTGTTTCTTCTAGATATTTCTACAATTCCAAATGCTTCATTTTCATCTGTCCATTTTCATAATGTATATATATATATATTTCCATTTCTTATGCATTTCTATTCCATGTTTCTAGGTAGTTGGGATTTTTCTATCTCTACCTTCCGTTGCCACTCTGGATTCAGTTTTTCTACTTTAAAATTTTTATTTATTTATTTTTGCACTGGTACTAGGGCTTGAACACCGGGCTTGGGCACTGTCCCTTAGCTTTTTCACTCAAGGCTAGTGCCCTACCATTTGAGCCACCCTTCCACTTCCAGCTTTTGGGTGGTTAATTGGAGATAAGAGTCTCACAGACTTTCCTGCCTGGGTCTGTTTTAGAACTGCAATGCTCAGATCTCAGCCTCCTGAGTAGCTAAGATTACAAGCATGAGCCATGGGCATCTGGTAATCTTTCTACTAACAGTGGAAATGGCTCTGAAGAGCTATTTATTAGTTTTGTCCTAGGCTTATAAACAAGTTGGAATTTTATGCCTATGAGAGATGATGGTGCAAAAATATGTAGCTGCAAAAAAATAATCCAAAACCCACAACGAGGTCCAGGCCTTCTCATGATCATGACTTGCATACAGCAGCAGTCTTGAGCTGGTTTCAAAAGCCAAGATATTCAGCTTATTCTTCCCATGTGCTTTGGAAATCAAAGCATCACCTGAATCTGACCCCTTTTCCATTTTCTGTTAAACAGCCATGCTCCGCAACGATTGTTTCTGATAAAGCCAAACTCCTTCCTCTGTGATCTTTGTGCTTCACTGATCTTTCCAACCTGAACCCACAGGAAATCACCGGAAGCAGGTTCATTTTGGCCACATGGCACCTATTTCTGTCATGTAGTTTTAATCGGCACAGACTTGCCTCCTGTGCTTTCATCTGTTTCAGTGACATCTGAGGATTAAAAATTCTCATCTATTTTCTGTACAGGTCATGATTTTGCATTATTTGTGAAAAATGCACAGTATTTAAAAAAAACTACAGCCTAGACTCATTGTATCGTCATTGTTATCTTAGCTTCCATAGGATAGGATCATTGGTTTAAAACCAACAAGATAAGCAAAGTGGGTATCTGTAGTTCTTGTGTTTGTTCTTGTCACATCCCTATGACATTGGGTGGTTAAGAAAAAATCATGCCAGTGTGAAATTGGTGCCAAAGGAACACAGATGATTGTTTGGTGCCCAGAATCTTATCTTGTCCTATTTTTATATTCAAAAGGCAAAATCTTACTCAGTGCAGCCCTTGCTATGTTAGCTATTTCTTTCTTTAAAGTTTATGGCTTGTGGTTTTCATGCCAGTTTGCTATGTGGCCAGAGACAATACAGACATAAACAAATTTCTCCACAGATTATTTAGTGACTAAAAGAATAAAAAGGCAAAGACATAAGGAAAATAAATTCTAGCATACTATTAATATTTTGTCATTTAACAAAGCAGGTTTTTTTTTTTGTTTTTGTTTTTTCCTGTCATGGGGCTTGAACTGAGGACCTGTCTCTGAGCTTCTTTGGCTCAAGGCTAGTGCTCTACCACTTGAGCCACAGTACCACTTCAGGCTTTTTTCATTGTCATACTGAGGAATCAAACCTGGGGTTTCATGCATGCTAGGCAAGTACTCTACCACTGAACCACATTCCCAGCCCAACAAAGCAGTTTTTGAATACGATATATCTTGATCAATTTCATCTTTTAAATATTTCAATTTTAATTATAGACATATACCAAGTAATCTTAAATTCCTGGGAAGATTTCTTTAAACATAAAAAGAGGAAGATAAAGTGTCTGTGAAGAGTCCTCAAATAACTTATCGGTGAACAGCAAGGAAAGGTACCTTCCACGGAGGAGATGATGCTCTGTAGTCATGACAAAAACAGCATAGTTGAAATGTACACAACCACATTTTAGATTAGTAGGAAAAAACTTAACTTTAGGAAATATGACTAATTAGAAGGTGCCATTTCAAACATAAATGTTAGTACTCTCATTAAGTACTTCATTAAGGTTGTGCTTTTTCTAAGATTGTGTTTAGAATATTCAAGAGACATTGACAGTTACAAGCATTTGCAAATAGAAATTTAAAAAAACTATTGGTCTATTGATGAGGGGAATGTTAGTGCTATTAATTTTAATACCAGGACACACTGGAAAGTGCATGGGTTTTCCTTGACTTCTATTGCCTTTATGTTATAAAGTTATATTTGCAGAATGAGGACATATTCTTCAAGTGGTGATTTATTCAACAGGTGCAATATGAAATAATGAAATTAGCTCATGTGTAAATACTAGTAAGATCCAAAGACTTTATCATTTGCTATTTATTTTGAGAATGTAATGTCTATATGTGTTTTGAAATACAAGTGACTGAAATTCACCTTAAATCATTAGAAAGAGTTTCTAAAAACACCAAGTTCCAGGCTACCGCCAGTCTAGCAGGATAGCTCCTCTTACTAGAGAACACGGCCCCAAAATATTTATGTCAAATGTTTTTTATTATTATCTATTATAATTTTTATGTATCACCTGTGAATTGTTGTGCTAAATACTTAATATCTAAAAAAATAACAATTGACAAATTATCCTCTAGGTGGTATAATTACTTTTTTTTGGTAGGTCATGGGGTTTGACCTCTGGGCCTGGGCGCTGTCCCTGAGCTCTTCAGTTCAAGGTGAGTGCTCTACCATAGCACCACTTCCAGTTCTCTGGTAGTTAATTGGAGATAAGAGTCTCACGGACTTTTCTGCCTGGCTTGCTTTGAACCATGATCCTCAGATCTCAGCCTCCTGAGTAGCTAGGATTTTAGGCTTGAGCCACATGGCGCCTGGCTGTAATTGACTTTATGTGGTTTATAGATGAAGAAGCTAAGCCCACGATAATGTGGCTGGTGAGCAGTGAAGGTCAGGATTTGAATCTAGTTCTGACTGTAGACACTGAGCTCTTAGCCAGAACCTCATGTTCTGAGTAATGCTGAGATGAAGGGGAGAGATGACACAGTGCCATATATAATGTGGCCCTGGCACTTACACAGTTGAAGACTTCAATGGACTGAATCAACATGTTCAAGTAGAAGTCAGCCTGTGATATCAATACATAAACAAAGAGAGCGCTGTAGAGAGGCAAGCTGCTGGGTCACCCGAAAGATGAGGGATGTGCTGGGATGAATGTGGAGCTGCAAGCCCTGTATTTCAGTTCCAACTCTGCTGGTTATTAGTGGGGTTGTGGACGCCACACCTCAATGCTGATTCCTTATCTCTGAAAGGTAGTCTGTGGAGATAATCAAATAAAACTATTTATAAAAGCACTTTGTAAACTTTTAGAAGGAAATCAGCTATTTGAGAAACATTGATACAATGTGCTGTAATAAGCACTGGCTTACTTATAAGATGATATTCTTTCTATCCTGTTCTCTGTCCATTGTTTTCTATGAACTCTCAAAATTTTCGGACAGTTTTTTATTTTTATTTTTACTAAAGTTAAACACTTAGGGACTTGAGGGATAGAGTGTATTTGTATATGAGACTAGAGAAATTGTAGCTGATGACTATGGTTGTGCCTCATACAGTAAAGTGAGATATTTTTTTCCTTCCCTCCCTTCTTCCCTCCTTCCTTCTCTTCCTTCCTTCATTATTCCCTTCCTTGCTTTCTCTCTCCCTTTCTTTCCCCTCTCCTCTCTTCCCTCCCTCCCTCCCTTTTTCCTTCCTTCCTTCCTTTCTTCTTTCCTTCCTCACTTCCTCCCTCCCTCCCTCCCTCCCTCCCTCCCTCCCTCCCTCCCTCCCTCCCTCCCTTCTTTCCTTCCTTCCTTCCTTCCTTCCTTCCTTCCTTCCTTCTTTCCTTCCTTCCTTCTTTACTTCCTTCTCCCTTTCTTCCTTCTTTGAACTGGAGTTTGAACTCAGGGATTCTCACTTGCAAGACCAGGCAGGCAGGCACTGTACAACTCAAACTATTTCATTATTTTTGAATAGGGTTTCAGTTTTTGCTTAAGCAAGCCTGCACTGCAATCCTCTTATTTATGTGTCCTGCAACATCTATAAAATAAGAATATTTCTCCCTGCCTCCAGTGATTTGGCACATTTTAAATACAATGTTCTTGAAATACAGTAAATACTTCCCCCACACACATTGAGCAACCAAGTATAAATATACTTTGTTTGAACTGCATGTGGCCCAAAGTCATATTTATTTTGAGCACATGCACTGATTATCACTATAAGCACAGATGAAAGGGATTGATAGATCAGAGCCTTTCCACCAGAAATACTGCTCAAAGTGAATTGTTTAAAAAAATAAAGAATTTTGGTGTATCATTAACATGGCTAGTCACTGCTTGGCAAGCCAGATAATTAACTCTAGTATTCTAAGTTACATTAAGCTCATAACTAGAGCCTCTTGAATTAGTACCTTATATCAGGTTCTAACTATGATTATTTGCTTTGGAATGCAAGAAAAACCATAAGAAACATTTTAGAGTCTCCAAACCAAGCAAGAGTTATTCTTCAGTCACTGTCGCTTTTTGCCCCAAAGCCAAGAGGGGAGAAGTCTGAGAGGAAAATGACAGTATTAGCACCGTGGAGGTCAGAAACTCTTAACTAATTAGCATTATGTTGTTTTTACCGATGTAATTTGTAGAGGTGGTTCTAAAACATTTATTTATTTATTTTCAATTTAACAGACACTATTAAGTCAGCCTTTTGACTATCACACATTATTCTTTTCAACAACATTTATAGATGGACCAAGTGGCTTATGGCTGAAATCCTACTGGCCAGCAAGCTGATACCTGAAGAGCAAAGTTCCAAGCCAGTCTGATCAGACAAATCTGTGAGAGTCTTACCAAAATCCAGAAGTGGAGGTATGGCTGAAGTGGTAGTGTATTTGCTTTGAGTAGAAAAAGCTAAGGGACAGCGTCCAGGCCCTGAGTACCAGCACACAAATTAATTATAGATGGGGAAATAAAAGTCGGAATCGTATTAATCAATTAAACTTCCTGTGTACTGGAGAAACCTGGAGGGTTTATTGGACCCCTATCCCAAGAACTAGTGATTTAGTAGAGTGTGCAAGTTTTAACAGGGGACACATTCTGAGAACCATTGTGGTAAATCAAATATGGAAGTCACATTGATTAAGGGTTTGCTGAACAATTTAATAGACTCCTAGACTATCTTTCTTCTCATTCAGAAGGTTTTGTAGCTACTTGAGAATATAAACAAGGACTATATTTGTATTCAAGCTAAAAATTCTTAAGAATACTTTCTAAATAAGAACTCCTTTTTCTTGAAAATGCACAATATCTATTCATCTCCATAAGTCTCAGTCTTCATTATGGTCACGGAACCTTTTGGACAGAGGATAGCTTTATAGTGGCACTGAGTTTCAGTCCACAGCAGACCTGTGGTTTTAGCATGTCTTGATCACTGTGTGCTTGTTACTTATACTTTTGAGAGGGTGAAATTGTGGAGGGCAAACTCACCCTCTTTCTCCTATTGTGAATCCTACTTATAAATCCTGTATAATTCACATGGATTAGATTACCAGCATATGCCAGGAGAGAGTGGACAAACCAGTTTTTGGGTGTGTAGTTAGTATCAACATAGCTATTGTTAGGGGAAACTGGAGACAATTCTATTTTTTCTATGTGCATAAAAAGGTATATATTGTTTACATCTTGGAAAATCTTCTTTTGGACTTGCTTAATTCATTAAATATAACTATTTCCTCCCTGCTTCTCCCCCCCCCCTCCCCCCCAGGTTGTCAAGAAAGAAAAGTAATAGGGAACTGAGTTTTCTTAAAAAACAGAGACCTCTTGTGGTCATTTATAGAAGTACTTTGAAAAGAGAACTCCAGGGTTTTCTGTTTTGTTAGATTTCAAGCATCTGTACAGGACCCGCCAGTACCACCTCCTGCGACCGGGACTGCCCCCAGACCTCCTAACACTATTAATTTATGAAACTGTTTTCCTCAGCGCAGTTTTGTTTTGTGTGTCCATTGGATTACAAACTTTATTAAAAAATACAAAAAAAAAAGATCAATGACACATAGGAGAAAAGACAGACTCTTCAGTAAATAGAACTGGGAAAGTTTGATGTTCACATGTAGAAGACTGAAACTACACCACTACTTTCTCTGCCTGTACAAAATTATGTTTAACATGGATCAAAGATTTTACTGTAAGACCAAAAATCTTGAAACTACTAAAGGAAGACAACAGAAGATATAGGCAATTCTTTTTTGAATAGGACTCTTATTTCCCAGGAAATAAGAACAAGAATTAACAAAATTTAAAAAAGCTGAAAGCAACCACAAAAACCCTGGCAAAAAATCCTATTCAAAAAAATAACCAAAACAAAGAGTGCCAGAGGTATGGCTCAAGCGGTAGGTAGAGTGCCTGACTAACAGACATAGGGCCCTGACTTGGAATTCTAGTACTATCAAAAGTTAAAATCTTTTCTTCATGTGCCAATACTGAGGCTTAAACTTAGGGCCTGAGTACTGTCCCTTTGTTTCTCTACCAAGGTTGATACCCTACCACTTGATCTACACTGCCACTTCTAGCATTTTTGGTGGCTAATTGGAGATCAGAGTTTCATGGACCTTTCCTGCCTGGGCTAGCTTTGAACCATTGTCCTTAGATCTCAGCACTCTGAGTAGTTAGGATTACAAGTATGAGCCCTGGTGTCCCGCTAAAACCTTTAGAAATTATAAAAGAATTATATGAGCAGCAAATGGAGTGCTGTAAAGGTAGAGGTAGGAACCTTGTAAGATTTTGTACTTTCCAGGCACCCTCCCTACTTGGACTGGTTACTGTTCCTTCCTTTCTCATAGTATCTTATGTCGGCCCTAAGACAATTCTGTTTCAGATAGCTGTCTACTTATTCTGTCATCTCTGCCATAGCACTTACGTCTTGAGTGCCCTGCACATTTGTGCATTTCCAGGATGCACCAAATTATCTGGAAGATAGTAGATATTCAGATATTTGCTGAATGTATTATAAGAGCATTTACCTGATGTTCATATATATATATGTATATATATATATATATATATATAATCAGTTTGCTATGTCAACTTTTCATATATATATATATATCTAGGTTTGATATGAAATTATGATCCTGACCGTGCTTATAGACTGTTTATAAAGCAACTGGGATTGTCACTAACATTGAATCCTTCAATGATATAGATATTGATATAGATGTTTTGAATATTTAATATTTTATTTATGTAATCAGTTCTTACAAAAACTTTATGAGGCCAGATGCTGATGGTTCAGACCTGCAGTGCTAGCTATTCAGAAGGTTGAGATGTGAGGATCATGCTTTGAAGCCAGCCTGGGTAGGAAAACACTGTGAGACTCTTAGCCCCAATTAACCAGCAAAAATCCAAAACTGAAGCTGTGGCTGAAATTGTGGAGCATCAGCTTTAAGCGAACAAGGTAAGAGACAGTGTTCAGTCCCTGAGTTCAAGTACAGAAATAAAACAAAAATCTTATACCTTATCAGTGAATAAAATTATTTTTATTTCAAGAGTAGAGAAAATGGAAAACCCAGGACAGAAGCTAGATACTTCTGCTGTATAGTTTCTGTGTTTGACAACTAGGCCATTTTACACGGCCACTGTTTATTGGTTATTTATTAGATCTTTTTTTTTTTTTTTTTTTGTGACTCCTCATTGACCCTTACCCATTTGCTCTGTCCACTGGAACTCCCTTCCCTCCCTTCCCCTCCCCTCCCCTCTCCTCTCCTCCGTTCTCCCTCTGTTCTCCTCTTCCTCTGTTCTCCCTCTCTTCTCTCTTTTTTTTTGGGGGGGGGGGTCCGGTCGTGGGACCTGAACTCTGTGCCTGGGCGCTGTCCCTCAGCTCTTCAGCTCAAGGCTAGCACTTTACCAATTGAGCCACAATGCCACTGCCGGCTTTTTTCTTTATGTGGTACTGAGGAATCGAACCCAGGGGTCAGGCATGCAAGGCAAGCGCTCTGCCACTGAGCCACCTTCCCAGCCCCTCCTCTCTTCTCTTTTGCCAAATGAAAAGCCCCGAGCGTCGTGGGAAATTGTGTCCTTTAGACCCAGCAACTTCCAAAGCTTATGGGTAGTTTGCTAAGATCACTTTTCCCCATCACATAACCAGGCACTCCTAGTTTTAGATTTTTTTTTTCCTCCCCCCCAGTGGCAGCTCTCAGGTGACTTTAACGCTCTAGGAACTTCGGAGCGCACAGCCCCCTGGACCCCTTCTTTGCAGTCCGGCCCTCCAGCTTTGTCTCGGGTGGAACTACACTTCCCAGAGGCCCATTTGCCAGCCGATCCCGCGTCTCCCTCCGCGGGGCGGCGTGGGATACAACCCCGGGACGCAGGGCCGGGGACGCGCAGGGCGCGCAGGGCGCACAGGTGAGACCCTCCCGCGTTCCCGCATCGCGACATGGCGCGCCGGCAGGACGAGCAGAGAGCCGGCACGCCCTTGATGGCGGAAGGCAAGTCCGATGGCGAGGTTAAACTCATTCTGTATCACTGGACGCACTCCTTCAGCTCTCAAAAGGTAAAGGCCTCGGTCTGGGAGGTGAGGGTGGGGTGGGGGCGGATCGGGAGGAGGGTGGCGTCGGATTTCAGCACTGGACAGCTCCCGGGCGTCTCCCCCGGCCCTGCCAGACCTCCTGCGGTCTAACCTGGAACCTCGCTCCTTTCAGGGCCTGGAATCCACCTGATGGGGAGTGGAGACGCTCACCAGTCTGAGATGAGGGGGCTGGAACCCCGCTGGCACCGCCACTCATGTTTTGCGACCTAAAAAAACCCATCGCGCACAGCTTTGGCCGAGAGGCCTGGCCCACTGGGGACCGGGAGGCATCTGATCTACGTTTCTTTTGTTCTCTCCGACAGGGCCCGGGGTCCCTGGCCGGCAGGTTCTTGTCTGGACAGTGTGCACGATTAGGTCTCAGACACAAAGACGGTGGTGACGATGGGGAGGGTGACCGTGTAATGAACGCAGCCAAAATGATCTTCCTTATTTCCTTCATGTTCCGCTCTCAAGGAAGAAGACATTAGAACGTATCCTACTTATTCGTTACCGTAGGGACAGGAATTATTGACAAGCATGTCCAAAACGTTAACAACTCCATTTGACTGAAAGCTTGCCCGCGCTGAGTAACCCCTGTGAACTCTTGCAGGTTCGCTTGGTAATTGCTGAAAAGGCATTGAAGTGCGAGGAACATGATGTAAGTCTGCCACTGAGTGAGCACAATGAGCCTTGGTTTATGCGTTTGAACTCAACTGGAGAAGTGCCTGTCCTTATCCACGGGGAAAACATAATTTGTGAGGCCACTCAGATCATTGATTATCTTGAACAGACTTTCCTGGATGGTAATGTTAAGGCTATTTGTCATTTATTGGACTTACTTTCACCATAAATTTTCTTTCTCCCTTAATAAATATTCCTCCTCTCTCCCTTTCTCACTCCTTCTCTTTCTCATTTATCCGTCTGTGTGCCCCCCTCTTTATTTCTCTCTCCCTCGCTTCTAGTGGTTTTAAGATGGTGACTTTAGTACTTTGAAAACTTTTTCCATTTCCATAAGCACGGAGCTATAAGTCAACATAAATTTCACATGAACCATTGTTATTCTGTTTAAAAGAATTTTATGCAAAGTACAAATGCTAATGTTGAAACTAACCTTTTTAATTCACTTGCAAACAAGTCTGCAAATGTGTGTTTTGTGTAGTGATGATTTATTAGTTTTTAAAATTAAATTTGTAACATTGATTCTTAATGTATGTCGAAATTAATTTGATCTAACAGATTGCATCTTAAAAACAGCAACAACAAGAACAAAAAGAGACATAAATCTTAGACAAGGGAACATGGAGTGTTAGTGTATTATGAGTTCTTTGCTCTCCCTGTATAGTTTGGATTTTTAATCTACAGAATGATAGGGCTTAACACTTGTCAGTAGCTTATGTGTCAGGAATTTTATTATTTCAGTACTACTCAGGCCTCAAAAGAACTCATTGGAAACAGTACAGTAGACAAGGTATTCATGCTCCATAAATGAAGAAAGAAAAATAGAGGGTTGTCCAAGGTAATATGATCATTTGATGGTAGCGTCTTTGATCTCCAAAACTTTCATACCACACCAACTGTTTTAAATGACAAAACCTTCAGGTGAACTGTAGCTGTAGTGATTTGGTCAAGTTTACACAGCTCATCACTGGCAAACCTTCAGGCAGCACCGAGGCCTTCTGGCTTTCACCTGAGCCCTTATCCAAAGAGGAGGCCATGTGTGATCCAGTGTACTCTTCTTTGGTCACATGTGTTAATATTCAGTTGGGAAGGCTGAAACCAGGACACAACCCCAAATAGAAGGAAGCCAAGGAAAGAAATTACTAGTCAAAAAAAAAAAAATCTGAAGCTCCTAGAAAAAAAAAAAAGGAAGGAAGTGGATTAGCAATCTCTATTCTTTTATTGGTGGGAAGATGCCACTATTCATACTCTGAATGTTATTGCCCTAGGAGTCTGGATTTTGATTGGGAATTTTAACTAAGGGTGGCCTTGGCCTAAACCAAATGGCATATGAAATTAGCCTTTACCACGGCTTGTTCTCCCATATATGTTTACATGCTGAGCACTGGACTGAAATGGCAGCTCATTGATTCAAGATAATTTTTCTCAATTTTGAACTTTTGGAAATGGATAAGTCTGTTAATAATTATAAGTGTTGGGATAAGTGATTTTCATAATATGAACAAAAAAGTAATTGTGAAAGAATTATATTCAAAGTGGAAATCATATTTAAGTTATCTGGTGCATTGTCTGTTATTCTTCTAGTCCTCTACCTTCTCCTTTTCTCCTTACTCCATTTTACATCTTAAAAAAGTCAGCAATATAAAATAATGCTTTGCAAAATATAAAACTGATTATTAGATTTTCTTAGGCTTTCTCTAAAGTAAATTCAGTTTTTATTAAAGAACATTCAATTTGACACCTGCACACAGTTCCTACTTCTTGAGTTATTTTTCCACCAACCACCACCACCCCTCACCCCCACCCCACCCCCAGGTTAGGGAACTGATTTTTCTTTTTTTTTTTTTTTTTTCTTTTTTTTGGATCCGGTGGTAGGGCCTGAACTCTGGGCCTGGGCGCTGTCCCTCAGCTCTTCAGCTCAAGGCTAGCGCTCTACCACTTGAACCACAGCGCCACTTCCGGCTTTTTTTTTCTTTTTGCTTATGTGGTGCTGGGGAATCGAACCCAGGGCCTCATGCATGCAAGGCAAGCGCTCTACCACTGAGCCATCTTCCCAGCCCTAAATTCAGTTTTAAAAATAACTCATTTAAACAACTGAACTAAATATTTTTTAACATGACTGTTAGTTGAATTAGAGGACAAGGCATTATGGCCGTGATAAGATGGAAATATAGAAATGGGCAATTATAATTATATATATATAATTATAATTAAAAACAGCAATCAGGAATTCTAGCCTTTAGTCTATAGCCACTACCTGTTGAATACCTTTGGTGATTACAATTCTCTATTTGTCTTTTGGATTAGGGAATTTAATTTTATTTGTTGTAGAGATAAAACAGGTCCAACCAGCTCTTATTTAACTTTTTTCCCAAGGAAGTAGTTATCTAATTGGAAAGGAATTGAAACAAGAGTAAGAGACCAATAATTTATGTTAGATATTAAGGTGGCTAGGGAACAAGTCATATAAATCAAGGCTAGTCAAGTATACAGGTCAAGATGAAGTTTGCCCCAGAGTATTGAAATTTAAAAAAGTAACAGTCATAAGTATTACCACAATTATAATTCATACAGTTAATTTTTATCCTTAAGAACCCACGGGCAGCTGGGTGCTGGTGGCTCATGCTTGTTATCCTAGCTATTCAGGAGGCTGAGATCTGAGACTGGAAGTTAGAAATTAGCTCAGGCAAAAAAGTCCATGAGCCTCTTATCTCTAATCAGTCACCAAAATGGCTGGATGTGGACCTGTCTCAAGTGGTAGAATGCTATCCTGGAGCAAAAAACTCAAAGGACAGTACCCAGGCCCTGAGTTCAAGCTCTAGAACTGGCACCAAAAATAGAAAATAAAATAAAAATAGCACTTGTGGATAGCCAAGTGACCGTGGCTCATGCTTGTAATACAGGCTGTTCAGGAGGCTGAGATCTAAGGATTGCAATTCAAAGCCAACTTGGGCAGGAAAGTTTGTGAAACTCTTACCCCCAACTAACCACCAAAATGCCAGAAGTGGAGCTGTGGCTTAAGTAGTAGAGAAGTA
This sequence comes from Dipodomys spectabilis, assembly GCF_019054845.1. Lineage (NCBI taxonomy): Eukaryota > Metazoa > Chordata > Mammalia > Rodentia > Heteromyidae > Dipodomys > Dipodomys spectabilis. The sequence continues at coordinate 463,983 of NW_024870740.1, forward strand.
GTTTTGAGCAATAAAGCTCAGGGACAGTGCCTAGGCCCTGCGTTCAAGTCCCAGATTGGTATACACACACACACACACACACACACACACACACCACCACCACCACCACTACCACCACCACCACTACCACTACCACCACCAACAACAATAACAACAACAAAATAAAGTCAATTAACCAAACTAAAAACAACCTTGTGGACAGTAAGAGCCAGAGTCAGACAAGTGATAGACAAAATGATCCTAATTATCAAGGAAGGGGAAAGAAATGCTCCTAAGTATGTCTCATCCACCAGCAGCATTGGCATCACCTGCAGGTGTGTTACAAATGCAGAACTTTAGACCTCACAACAAAACTAGTGAGAGTCTTTGTTTTAGGAAGGGCCCTAAGTGATTTATAGGTGCATTCAACTTTGAAAATATGTAGAATATGCTATAAATCATGATGTTTACTTTAAACATTGCTGTAAATTACTATCTTTGAGTCTGGCATAATTCTAGAATAGCTTTCTAATTTAATTTTAAAAAATATTTTCCAATTGGATAAGTAATCTTATGTGAAAGAAGAAAGAATGCAATATAATAAGATTTGGTTGGATTTGTTTTTCTCTTTGTAACTCATAAAATTTACCAAGGATTTTGAATATATATATATGTATAATATATAATATATAAGGGTTTTGAATATATATATCACATTTTAATCCTTCATTAGAAGGAAATGCAATATTTTTATTGCAGTAGAATGCTAAAAACATAGGTGTATATATATATATATATATATATAAATCTATCTGTCTGTCTACACCTATTATGTGTCGGCCATGGATCTAGAGATAGTATATCTTGATTTAAATAGAGCATTTGAGATAGTTTTATCTGATACCTTTGTGAAATAAAGGAGCAAATGTGGCTAGAAAATAGTAATATATATTACAGATGAATAAATTACTATAATAAAGAATATTTATTTATAGATTTCTTATTGCCCCTGTAGCCAGAGACCTTCTTTTACATGCAATAATTAGAGACATATTCCAATGTGGGAATTTTATTTTTATAAAATCAGCTAGATTAAGGACAGTGAGGTAGCTGACTGACAGAAAGGTACCGATAATAAATTAAAGCTGGTGTGATCTCGGGTTGTTTTACAAGCAACAGTTGGATTCAGGAGTAGTTTAAGGCCCTGCATTCTAAGATAGTCAGAAGTTTTCACATTTTGTCTGGCAGCAGATGGAATTTTAAGGAATGTTGAAAGTTAGAATGATAGTGGATAGGTTTCAGGATATGAAATGTTGCTCACAGTTATGCTAAGTGTTTTCATTGCTTGCTTGCTTGCTTTCTTTCCTCCCTTCCTCTTTCTCCTCCCTCCCTCCCTCCCTCCCTTGCTCCCTTCCTTCCTTCCTTTCTTCGTTCGTTCGTTCCTTCCTTCCTTCCTTCCTCCATTCTCTCCCCCCCCCCCCCCCCATGCAGGTACTGGGGCTTGAACTCAAGGTCTTGAGCTCTCACTTAAGCCTGATGCTTTACCATTTGAACCATACTTCCACTTTTGACTTTTTGCTGATTAATTGGAAATAAGAATCTCTTGGATTTTTCTGCCCAGGCTGGCTTTGAGCCATGATCCTCAGATCTCAGCTTCCTTAGTAGCTAGGATGACAGGTGTGAGCCATGGGTGCCCAGTTGTGATAGTATTTTCTAATTTAAAATTATTTTGATGATTATTTTAATCTAACTTCCTTTGCAATCTTGTTTTATGCTTTTAAGGAGATTATTATTTTGAGAGGAAGTCAGTGGCACACACAAGGGTAAGACCTTCAGGTCTATTATTCTCATGGAAATGATTACTGCGAATTACTTGGGGTCTTGGTGATAGTGTTGAGGCCCTACAAATTGTCTAAGCTGCTGCTGAAGACCCATGCTGGAAAGAGGCTGAGATTGACCTGTTTTGATTTCACACGCGTTAGAAATGAAATGTGCTTGGCAGAGGAGCAGTGTAGCTGATGCTTGGTCTGACCGTGTTCAGCCTTAGCCTTTCCAGCAGATATTGAGACATTTGCCTACTGATCTGACGAGTTAATTTATTTTCTTGTTTCTTTGAGAATCAGAAATAGCAAGCAGGCTTAAAAATCTTGTTCTTGGTCTGGCCTGGGAAGATCTTGCACAAATGCTCTGCTGATGGCATTCAACTCTTTTGTCAATGTTTATGAATGCCCAAAAGGATTCTAAATCATATAAGTCACTTCATTTAGGAATACATGAATAAAGAATGTTAAGGATGTTCATTTTTTTTGAATAAGCCAGTTGATACTTTTCAAGGATGGTTTCAGAGTCAGAGTGGGAAATGCTTTGGAGAGAATATAACCTTAACCTTTGAGGCTTATCTTTACTTTTATTCTTTTGGACAGTTTCTGAAGTGTAAATCCTTGAACATCTTGATGGTGCAAGAAAACAGAGCATTACATTAGGAGTCAGGTGACTTAGTTCTGGTGCTGCCTCTAATTAGCTAAGGGATCTTGGGAGAACTTATAGCATCTATATTGTCATGTGTCATTAACTACTACAGAGCTTCTCCAGCTTATGTATTCTGTAACTGGAAATTTGGAGATTAATTCTGAGCTATTAAACACCTATTATATGTAAAACATTGTCTTAAACAAAGTACGATGTAGGGCCCCTTGCCCATGAGGAATTTACAGTCTTGATTTTACCCAGTAAGTGAGTTACTTAGGTAGAACTGAAATCTCTAGAGAAAGTGCAACAATGGTACTGGAGCAGAGGCCTTCCATATTCTATATAGATTGCCTTCTTGCATGAGGTGAGTCAGGTCATTCTCAATCTTGAAGGCACATAGATTGTCTCCCCATAATGACTATCCACTTACTTTACCCTTTATTGGAAGCATTGTGATGAACATATATAAGAGGAAACCAAGATGCAGCTGTTTGCAGGTCATAGGGACAAAGAGCAGTGTGTGAACAGTGTATTATCATATAAAGGAGAAGGCACACCTGAGCCGTCAGGTGCTGGCAGTTGAAGGAGGTCAGGGCATGCACAAGGAGGAAGTGGGGTAAAGACCCGTACCTTGAGAGTTGAACAGAAGTTTCTAAGAAGTGAGAAGCTGTCAGTGGACTCAGCTATTTGGGATGCAATCTGGCACATTGGGCCATTTTGAATGGTGGTGAATGTCTAGGTTGGGGAAACAGGTATGTCTTAAGTGTTCTGATAGAATGTATAAATGTTAATGGTGAGTGCTTAGGTTTTTACTTTGGCATGCTAACATCTCATGTGTAACCTTTTCTCCCATGTTTGTGTTCATGTTTGTATGTGTATTTTAGAAAGAACACCCAGGTTAATGCCTTATAAAGGAAGCATGTATTACCCACGGGTGCAGCATTACCGAGAACTTCTTGACTCTTTGCCAATGGATGCCTATACACACGGCTGCATTTTACATCCTGAGCTCACTGTGGACTCCATGATCCCAGCTTATGCAACCACAAGGATCCGCAGTATGTAAAAATGTTAAGGATGGCAGTTCTATTTGAGGTGCCTTTCAATTCATTCTTGAGAACGAGCATGTTTCATGATCATTGAGAGAAGACGGAACAGAATTATGGAGTTCTCTCCCTGGATGTATGTGTTGTGGATAGATCCAGGAAGCAGTCAAATTAATCTGTGCTTCAGTCATTCCATAGGACATTTATTGTCTATAGGACCTAGTTCATCAGCTCTTGGGCTGGAGGAAGAGGTGTGGAGAAAACGAGAGGGTGGTTTGTGTTAGAGAACATGACCTGTTCTCATGAACAGGTGTACAAAGAGCCATTAGAATCTACCTGGGATGATGGACAACTGGATTCACATTCCTGGTCCTTAATTGTTACTTCCTTATATGAGGGAACTGGAGGAAAGGGTGTCTAGCCATTACCTCTGCATTAGTGATGGAGAATTATTGAGATTGAGTAGAGACCTCCAGCTTTTCCCCTCCTTCTGGTCATCATGATATGGTAGAGTCAGTGCCTGAGACATGGAGCAGAAGGAGGCATCTCTGTAGTGCAGTGTGTGGGGCTGTGAAGGCTAGAGAAGGTGACAGTGGTTAGACTCTGGGGTGTGTGACTAGACACACCCAGTCAAAAGATGGATTGATCAAGATGCATTGTATTCATAAACTGCTTGGTTACGCCTTTGTACACCTAAAGATGATAAAAAATAAAAATAAAAGAGAAACAGAATACTATTCCATTTCAAGTATGTTTTTATTATCAGGCCAAATTGGTAACACAGAATCTGAACTGAAGAAACTTGCTGAAGAAAACCCCGATTTACAAGAGGCATATATTGCCAAACAGAAACGGCTTAAAGTAAGTGACCAGGTTGTCCTCATCTGACACCCACTGCTAGTAAATGTTCCTTTTGTAAAACAAGACTGTGTTTATGGGAAATCTTCTATTAAATGTTGCATTTCACCAGGGCACATTACCTTTGGCTTATGATACTCTACTTTTAGAAAGAATTTCCTTTATTACATTTAGTAGCCAAACCTAGTGATGATTGCCTGAGAAGTAGATCTTGAGGGGGATAGTTGCCATGGAAAGTTATAAAATGCAAGAGGAAATTAATGGAATATTTTCAGAATCTCTCATAGCAGCTAGTCCATCATTGTAAAGCCTCATTTGGCCTGTGCCCCTTACGTATTATCCTGACTTGATCTTTTTAATCAGGAGCAATGGTTGTAGTTTGCCTTTGCCTTTTGTTGATTTCTTTCTTCACAGCCAGATAATACATAAGAGCTTCTCCTGCATCACAGGGGAGCTAACAGAAACACTCCAACCCTTCCTCCATTTCCATCTCCTTTTACCCCTTCTTGGCTAAATGAACTCCTCAGAAGAAATGTCTGCATATAGCCATTTCCCTCACTCTCTACTCTCTTCCTTCCAACCTCTATCTTTAATCGCAACTTGTAAGGCAACTTAAATACCTTTCACAAGAGGAATTGTTTCATGTCCCCCACATTCTTTGTCTTTCCTAGTCATTTCCTAGTCATTTCCTGGGAGTTGCTGGTAAGCATTGGGTCTGCTACTGAGATGTTTTCATAGCTGGGTATTTCCCCTTGATGGTGCTCTGAGTTTACAGTTATTCTGTGTATTTTGATTTTCTCATAAAGAGGCTCCAATTCTAGAAGAATTTATATCTGTTTTGTGCTAAGTAGATTTTTGTAAAGGGATAAGTACATATTTAGCTTTTATCTTTGTTCTTTTTTTTGGTTGTGGTTAATTAGTCAAAGCTACTGGATCATGACAATGTCAAATATTTGAAGAAAATTCTAGATGAATTGGAGAAGGTCTTGGATCAAGTTGAAACTGAGTTGCAAAGAAGAAATGAGGAAACCCCAGGTAGGTTCTCATTTCTAATCTTTGCTGATTTCAACACAGGAATACACAGAAGAACATTCTTAGATCTCACCAAGTACATTCTGTAATATGTGTTTTTTTTTTTAAACTGTTTCTATTCACGGACAGTTCTAATTATGATAGCAACTGTGCTATTGAACGCAGCAAACTCGAATGTCTAATTATAACTCAGTTTGCATCTCTGTGAAATATGACTGGTGATTTTTTTCTACACCATTTAAATTATGACTGGGAGATACCTACCTAACCCGTGTCACAAACTTGTAATTATAGTAGTTTGCCTGAATACCCTTAGTATTTGCTTGGCTGCCTTCCTTAGTTGTTTTTTTTAGGTAAACAAGCTGAAGTATAAAATGGTGGCCAGCATGTGTTAGGTAGGTTGGCTGTGAGCATCCATTGCACCTGAAGCCTTCAGCATGAAGCCGGGTATATACACTGGACCATTCCTTCCTTGATAACAGAGCTGAAGATCATGGTACCTGACACTTGCTTCACAGTGGGAACTTCCTTCTGCTTTAAATAGGTATAATCACTCCTCAGACTCCATGAGCAATGGGTTTCAGGAGCCCCTGAGGATAGCCATGGACACTCAAGTTCTTTATGTAAAATGGTGTGTAGTATTGGCATGGAACGCATATATGTCCTCCCATTTCTTAAAGTCATCTCTAGATGATTTCTAATATGTAAAGTAGATGCTATGCAATAGTTGTTACACTGTATTGACAAGAAATAGCCTTAACATGTTCAGTAGAAATGCTTTTTTTTTTACCTCCTAATAGTTTTGGTCCATGAATGCTGGAGCTGTGGGGTTCTGGTGCTTACTGTAACTGTGAAAAGACACTGAAGGAAGTTTCAGCCTTAACTTCATGCATTTGTCTAAGACATATCTCGTTCCTAAATTAATAGATACTACTTGCTGATCTGTTAACTCCTCTCCCTATAAGAGGCTCTCAACATCTGACTCCTTCATAAAATGATAGAAAGGATTTGAAGGCCAGGGACTTTGATTTCATGCGGGGGCTTGTGTGACTGACAAGTGTGACAAATGTTCCTTAGCTTGGGACACATTTGCTTGGACTGTGTTTGTGTGTGTGTGTGTGTGTGTGTGTGGTTAATGGAGTTTGAAGTCAGAGTCTGGTCACTGTCTGTTAGCCTTTTTCTACTCAAGGCTGGTGTTGTACCACATGAGCCACAGCTCCACCTCTGGCTTTCTGCTGGCTAATTGGAGTCTCACAGACTTTCTTGTCTGGGCTGGCTTTGAACTGTGATAATCAGATCTCAGCATCCTGAGTAGATAGGATTTTACAAGCATGAACCACTAGCAGCTGGCACTGGACTTTTGAGTTTCTATTTTATTTATTTTTATTGTAACGGTGATGTACAGGGGGGTTACAGTTACATAGGTTAGGTAATGAGTACTGTACATTTCAGTTTGAACAGTGTCATTGATTGTTTTTAAGCATAAAATTACTCAGTGAGTGTGAAAGTGTTAAGAAAATATAGTATGGACTTCATCTTTTGCTCCATTCACACTTCCTCTTCAGTCTAAGATTACAGCTTGCAGGTGGAGTCTGTCTGGTCCTTGCCCCTAATTCTCTGTGTCCTTTTCTCTGATTAGAAGAGGGCCAACAGCCTTGGCTCTGTGGAGAATCGTTCACGCTGGCTGATGTCTCCCTTGCTGTCACACTGCATCGGCTGAAGTTCCTGGGGTTTGCAAGGAGAAATTGGGGAAATGGAAAACGACCGAACTTGGAAACCTATTATGAGCGTGTCTTGAAGAGAAAAACGTTCAACAAGGTTCTAGGACATGTCAACAATATATTAATCTCGGCAGTGCTGCCAACAGCATTCCGGGTGGCCAAAAAAAGGGCCCCAAAAGTTCTTGGCACCACCCTTGTGGTTGGTTTGCTTGCAGGAATGGGATACTTTGCTTTTGTGCTTTTCAGAAAGAGACTCGGCAGCATGGTTTTAGCACTTAGACCCAGACCACATTATTTCTAGGCTTGTTGGCATTTGGTGGTGGCAACTCATCCAGCCACTCAGCTACACCTTTGTCTACTCTCCCAGACCCAGTGAAGAATGATCCTGGGCAATAAGTAGACAGAATAATTTACTTTACTCTTTGGATAGTTTATGTGAAAAGAGGAAATTATGAAATGGTTTTGTGGACTGGACAGATGACTTATTTATAAGCCTGAACAAATCCATCCTTAAAATGTGTGTAAACTCAAGATATGCCAACACTGACAGGTAGAGACTAGACCTTTTACTCAAATGTTGGTTAAATTCTAGGGGTTTTTTTTGACAGAGGCTCATGATAATCAGGCAGTAGTAATGACCTGACACTGCCTAGAGCCACATCTGGAAGTGTTGAGTGGTGAGTAGTGATAATGTTTTCCCTGGGAACACAGAAGAAGGGGTTCAGGCAGGTCATAGCACTGCTTCATCTTACCATTTCCAGTAGACTGGGAAGTTACTGAGGGCAGGCTTTACACACATTGCATTGCATTTGGCTTTAGGTACTTGTGAATCTCAGTCAGTGATTTAATACGATTAAATGATTACATACTTGAGCATGAGATGTCCATTGAAACATGTCTGCCTGGCATTTATGTGTCTATCTTAAGTGATGTTAAGATGGCCCCTCTAAGTCCCCAATTTGATGGCACCTGGGAGCCATTACTGCTGTGGATTGCCGTGTCCAGTCTAGGGGTCTTGGATTCCTCAACCCTCTTTATGCACAAAAATGGCATGTGGAGGAATGTTCTAGGTGATTAGTAGCATGGCTTATGGCTGGGGTGGTGTAAATTTTGATTTTACTTTTTATTTAGGGAGACTTAGTACATCCATACACACACTGTTGTCCAGGCCTTGTGTCTGTTTATCATTGACAAAAGCCTTAAGTCAAAGAGGAATGGAAAGCTTTAGCCTTAGCCCTGAGCCATTAATTTGGGGTTGGTGGTAGATGAAATACTTATAGTCAATGATGTCCATTTGTAATCATCCATTATGTGCAGGTGTTTGGGGTGGGGGAGATAGCTTAGTCTGTCAGGTAGAGACAGTCCTAGTATTTCCCAGGGACAGCCACAGCCATGGGACTGCAGTGAATGATCTGTACTCAGGAAAACTCTTTGTGGTAACAGGGAGGCAGTTTCTCTGGAGCTAGCTGTCAAGGCATTGGGAGCTGTTCCAGGGCCTGGTGTGTAGCTAGCACAGAAATGATGAGATGCTAACCTAAGATAGCCAAAGAATGTACTGACTGTTTTCTTTTTACGTAGTTGTGTAAAGGAGTTGCATTTTAACAAAGCAGTTTATGAATACAATGTAGCTTGACCAATGTCACCTTTTCAACATTCTCGCCCAAACCTCCCCACTTTTCTTAATTTTGTACAATACACATTGGAATCTTGACTACATCTTCCCTACTGTCCGTCCCTTCTTTTGTTTACCACTTTCCCCTGGACCTCACCCTACTCCTTTCAAGTACCTGTTTCCTGGTGTTTATTTTATTGAAGTTTGATTTTGCCTTTAAAAAGGATTAAAGTATATTTGAGTTCTCCCTTGAATCTACCATATTACAGTTAATAGGTTTGCATACACTGGCTTACAACCCAGTGTATTTATTTATATATTTATTAGTAGGAAACAGTTATGCCTAGGAAACAGGATTTTTTTTATGGCAAAACAATTCTGTAATAACATCTTGATTCTGTCATTCCATTTCATAATCTGGTTGTATTAGAAAATCCTGATGAACTAGTACACTAAAATGTAGTAATTACCCAAAAGCTGAGGCCAACAACAGTGAATATACTTGCAGCTTTTAATCATGTCTTGATTTTAACATCAGTGTATCATCAAACCTAGTGTCTAATCTGCTCCTTGCTGGGACATTTCCCATCCATGAATTCTGGAAAGAACCACAGAAATGATCATTTGGTAGTTGGTGGTGTTTTGGAATTCTTTATGTTGCTCTTTAGAGACAAGAACTGAAGAGAGACACGAAGACACAAAACTTGGATTTAAAAAATTTTTATTTTACTGTCAAAGTGATGTACAGAGGGGTTACAGTTACCTGCATAAGGAAGTGAGTACATTTCTTGTCAAACTTGTTACCCCCCTTCCCTCATTTTTCTCCCACTTTCCCTCTCTGCCCAACAACCCCCCAAACTGTACAGCTTAGTTCCAACATATTGTCTTGTGAGTATCACTGTTGCATTGGTTCAACCTTTGTCCTTTGTCTCACTAGTTAAAACTTGGATTTTTTAAGGAAAAATCTACAAAGGATATTTACCTGTGACAATGTAAAGAATATGGATTGGTTTTTCTTTCAATATGTATTACTGAAATAGGAGGGAAATATCTGTGCTATTCTTGTGTAGCTTCGTTGGAGGTAGTAAATGTGAAGCATCCTAAAAAATTTGATTTGTTACTGGGACACTTGTATTATTATTCCTCCTTAAAATGTGTATCATGCTAGTGATATAATGGCCACTAGATGTCGCTGCACACCCAGAGGTCTGAGATTGGGTGTCAGGTTTGGCATGCCTGAAATGTTTCAAATGAAGAAAAACATGAATGATCTTAGCTTCTGCCTCAAGGGCATCTGCATCAAGGTTATCTACATGTAAAAAAGCTTGAGGGAAATGTAATATTGATTACTAATGCATTCTAAGTGGTAATTGCACCCTTGCTGTAAAGAGTTGAACAACACCATTAGGTAAATAGCCACTTTTGCATATTTTCTTTTTCACAGTTATTAGGACTATTCGTTTTTCCAAAGTTTGTATAAATATCATGGTTAGAAGATGCCTGAGGTACTAATATTAGCCATGCTGGTCATTTATGTCTTAACTTACATTTTTTTATTGTTACTGTGATATATGCCCTTTGAATCTCAAATAATTATAAATCATCTGCTCAGTTTTTAGTAATTATTGCTGTCGATGTGGAGTAGTAGATTTTTGGTGTTGTGGAATATCACAGGGAGATCAAGATGCTATTCTGCCTGTAAGTTCAATAAAAGTCATTGGCAAGTAAATAATGAACCATAAGACAGAGTACTCATTTTGCCATATGTTTTGAAAAAAAAAAAAGATAGGTATTTATGTTGTGTATTTAAAATCAAAGTAGCTTATGGTAATAAGCAGAACTTTGGAACTGAAGATATGCAGTTATAGAATGTGTATTTTACTTGCATTTAAGTTACTGATTCAGCTCATTTAAATATGCACAATTTTTTGATTTTTGGGTCCGGTCATGGGCCTGAACTCTGGGCCTAGGTGCTGTCCCTCAGCAATTCAGCTCAAGGCTAGCGCTCTACCACTTGAGCCACAGCGCCACTTCCAGCTTTTTTCTTTTTGCTTATGTGGTGCTGAGGAATCGAACCCAGGGCTTCATGCATGCAAGGCAAGCACTCTACCACTGAGCCACCTTCCCAGCCCATGCACAATTTTTTAGTTAAAATGAATAACAGCCTAAAGAATAACATTGATCCTGGCTATGAATGCAAGTCTTCTATAGCCAGTAAGTGAGAACATGAGCATAAATACTAAGAGTATTGTCTTTGCAATCATTTTGTTACATGTTTATATAGCATTTCATGAGTTACTCTTACTGGGGCTTCAACTCAACTGTGCCTGTGCTCTTGTTCTGCTTTTTCCATCAAAGCTGGTAGTTAATGGAAGATAAGAGTCTTATAGACTTTTCTGTCTTGGTCTGGCTTTGAACCTTGATCCTCAGATCTCAGCCTCCTGAATAGCTAGGATTACAGGTGGGACCCACTAGTGACTAGCCTATGTGACTCTCCTCTCCTCTCCTCTTCTCTTCTCTCCTCTTCTCTCCTCTCCTCTCCCCTCCCCCCCATGTATTTACCTTCCCCTCCCCTCCCTGCACCTTCCTCCCTCCCTTCCTCCCTTCCTTCCTTCTCCTTTTTCTCCCTTCTGTCTTTCACGGTACTGGGTTTTGAATATGGCCTTGCGCTTGCTAAGGAGGCTTTCTACCCCTTGAGTCATATCCTCAGACTTTCTTTGCTTTTGTAACTTTTCAAATAGATCCGGGATTTTTGCCCAAGCTGGACTGGACTGCGAGCCTCCTATTTAATTCTGCATAGCTAGGATGACAGGTGCATGCCACCATACACAACTTTATATTGGTTGGGATAGGGTCTTGCAAACATTTTGCCTGGATTGTTCTTAAACTTTGAACCTCCACATCTCCTCCTCAGAAGCTAGCATTACAGGTGTGAGCTACCACATTTCGCTTGTTTTTGATTTTGCTTTTTGTAAGGTAAATTAAATAGGTAGGTTTAATTAGGTAGCTGATGAAGAGAACACCATGCAGTATCCAGGCAGGAAGAAAAGTTTATTTTACTGAACTGCTTGCCCGCACCATGCACGGTGGAGGCACACAGGCTGAAAGGTCCAAGGTCTCCCCTGGGTTTAAGTAGGGAAGGGGCGGGAAGAAGGTGTGGCCAGGTGTGGCCAGGTAGGTATGGACATACCTTATGCAGATGTGACCTCAGGGCCTAGGACCCTCCCATGGTCTGATGGAGATGTGACTGGGGTGCCCAGGACGTGACCTCTGAGGAGGGGGAGGTGACTGCTTCCAGGTGTGCTAGTTACCTAGGTGACACAGAGGAATCTGCCTCACCTTCACAGGGTGGACCTTACACCTGACAGAGAGGTTACAATTACATGAGCAAGGTAATGAGTACATTTCTTATCAAGCATTGTTGCCTCCTCTTTGTTTCCCCTTCCCATCCCTTCCCATACTCCCCCTCTCCCCACCCGATCCTTCTCCCTCCCCAAGCCAGGCCCAAAGAAACATAGGTCCCATGCTTTCCCTTATTTGAAATAACTAGTATATGTGAGTCAAGCAGAAAACATCAGATAAGTTGATGTTAGGGGAATGAACCCCAAGATAAGTATTCAAATGTTTTTTTGTTTTTTGTTTTCCTTTCATGTAATTGTTTCTAATATATTTATAAGATGATTTCTTTTTCTTTTTTTTTTTTTTTTGGGTCCAGTCGTGGGGCCTGAACTCTGGGCCTGGGCGCTGTCCCTCAGCATTTCAACTCAAAGCTAGCGCTCTACCACTTGAGCCACAGCGCCACTTCCGGCTTTTTTCCTTTTTGTTTATGTGGTGCTGGGGAATCGAACCCAGGGCCTCATGCATGCAAGGCAAGTGCTCTACCACTAAGCCACCTTCCCAGCCCTTATAAGATGATTTCTACGTTGCTTTGTATGTCCCTCCCCCACAGTAAACCCCTGCTTTCACTGTATTTGATGTTGGTATAATTTGTGGAGGGGAAGGGAAAAAACAAATCCTTTAACTAGGGATACAGGTGGACCCATTGCAACAATGAGATGTACAAGTCGTTATGTCGAAAAGCAAACTTAATATAATTTTTTCCAAGTCTTTCCATTTCCTAGCAAATGGGGCATTGTCATTCTTTCTGATGGAGGCATAGAATTCCATTGTGTATATATACCACATTTTCTTGATCCATTCATCTACTGAGGGGTATCTGGGTTGGTTCCATATCTTAGCTATGGTAAATAATGCTGCAATAAACATAGTCGTGCTGGTAGCTTTAGTATGGCCTTGTTTGTGATCATTTGGGTAAATGCCCAAAAATGGGATTGCTGGATCATAGGGGAGCTCTATGTGGAGTCTTTTGAGGAACCTCCATACTGCTTTCCAAAGTGGTTGAACAAGTTTACACTCCCACCAACAATGCAGTAAGGTTCCCTTCTGTCCACATCCCCTCCAGCATCTGTTGTTATTAGAGTTCTTGATTATAGCCATTCTAACCGGGGTGAGGTGGAATCTCAATGTTGTTTTGATTTGCATTTCTTTTATGGCTAGGGATGTTGAACATTTCTTCATGTGTCTATTGGCCATCCTTCTTTTCTTCTTCAGAGAAGTTTCTCTTTAAGTCTTTAGCCCACTTATTTATTGGGCAGTTGTTTCTTTGAGGATTTGTTGTTGGGGGATTTAATTTTTTGAGTTCCATATTTTAGCTATGAGACCCTTGTCCGTTGTATGACTAGTGAAGATCTTCTCCCAATCCGTGGGCTTTCTATTGATCTTGCTAGCTATGTCCTTTGCCATGCAGAAGCTCTGCAATTTCATGCAATCCCATTTGTCCAACCTTTCTTTGATTTGTTGTGTTTTTGGGTCTCTATTAAGAAAATTTTGGCCTGTGCCAAGGAGACCTAGGGTTTCTCCTATTCTGTCCTGTAATATTTTCAGGGTGCTTTGACTCCGAGGTCTTTGATCCATTTGGAGTTGATTCTGGTACAGGATGATATATAAGCATCTAGCTTTAGTTTTCTACAAGTGATTAACCAATGTTTCAAGCACCATTTACTGAAGAGGCTGTCTTTCTTCCATTCTATTTTTTTAGCTCCCTTATCAAACATTAGATGGCTATAGGTCTGTGGGTTCATTTCTGGGTTTTCAATTCTATTCCATTTGGACCTTACACTTTTGAGGCAAGGTCGTGCTATGTTGCCAAGGGTGGCCACATCATCCTGCATCAGCCTCCTGAAAGCTGGGATTACAGTCATGCAGCACCATGTCTGGCTTATTTATATTTTTGGCAGAGCTAGATAAAGATGTAAAGTGAATATACAGCTTACTGTTTACAGCTTTTGTAATACTAACCATTATTCTAATTATCAAATAAAAGTAGTATCCTATTTTTGCTTTACCCTGGACTATGTAAAGTAAATGGAAGTCTAATTGGCCTAGACTTTCTTGTGTTTTCATACAAAACAGGCAAGAAAACTCAATGTCTGTGGAAAATCAAATAAATATATAACTGTAGTTTATTCAGGGGAAAAAATCCCCACTGTAAGGACATAAAAGTCAAGTTAATACAATGAATAAGTCAGTATTTAGACATAACCTTAAATGTTAATGTTTAATATTTTCTCGTCTCAACTTTGATTGGAATGCCTTAGTTTTTTTTTTTTTTTTTGGGTCCGGTCATGGGACCTAAACTCTGGGTCTGGGCACTGTCCCTCAGCTCTTCAGCTCAAGGCTAGCGCTCTACAACTTGAGCCACAGCACCACTTCTGGCTTTTTTCATTTTGCTTATGTGGTGCTGAGGAATCGAACCCAGGGCCTCAGGCATGCAAGGCAAGAGCTCTACCACTGAGCCACCTTCCCAGCCCTGGAATGCCTTAGTTTTGTAACACTTTAAATTGTTATATTTCACTAGGTAGGCTGGGAGATTTCAAGCTAAGAGAGGAAATGTAATTTCTAGTTTGAGGATGAAAGTTGTTTTTAATCATGCATAACATTATGAAAATGAAGAAAAAGGGAGCACATGGACTCTATGGACAAGAAAAGCAGGATACCAACAAAAGTGCTATCCTTTATCCCATGCCAGTGGGATAAGGTTTGGACTTTTCTCTCAGGAACAAGGAAAGACTGGGAGATAGAAGAGAAAGTAGCGAAATAGGGCAGGCTCCCAAGTAGAAGACAACAAAGCCGCACAGAGCTTTGGACAAAGCATACTTACGATGGGCCTTGATGGACTCTTCCATTTCAGCAGGGTGGCACATGTCATCCAGTTATCTTGTCATCAAATTCTTTTGTGAGGGTTGCACTTGCTTTCCTTCTGCTTTTTCACTTTCTTCATTATGTATACATTGGCTTCCTGATGCATACATACAAACATATGTATGCTGATATCTATATCTATATATCTATATGTTGTTATTGAGCTGCCCTCATGCAAGAAGGCAATAGTAAGGGTGAAAATATACAGAAGTTAGAGAAAGAGAATACAAAGTATTGAGTTTCCATGCCAACAGCAATATTCACATGATTTTTAAGGCATATGTCTAGCACCAATTAGCATAATATTTTACATCATTAAATTAAACTATGCTTTGAGTTTAGGTATCTGGTAGTTAATAAATTACCTCCAAATCACTAAATACACAGCATAATGAAAGGATATGTTTTCAGAGATTCTACATTTGTTAAGTTTAGTGCATAAAAACTTGCTTTAAGAAAATAATATTGAACAGAGTTTTTAATATTAATTACTAAAGTCCAAATGGTGACAGGGTGAGAAAGGCCACACATTCTTCTCATGACTCTATCCATTCTTTTGCAATATGGTATTGGCAAGACTGCCATCAAGAAATGGCATCTGAGCTGGACGCTGGTGGCTCACGCCTGTAATCCTAGCTACTCAGGAGGCTGAGATCTGAGGATCACGGTTCAAAGCCAGCGCAGGCAGGAAAGTCTGTGAGACTCTTATCTCCAATAAACCACCACAAAACTGGAGGTGGCACTGTGACTCAAGTGGTAGTGCACAAGCCTTGAGGAACAGCACCCAGGCCCAGAGTTCAAGCCCCACAACCACCACCACCACTACCAACAACAAAAGAAATGGCATATGTGCAGTACACAGTACAACCATAAGAGGCTTACCAGAGAGCAACTTGCTAAACCCGCTGAACTCATTGGAGGTACACTGAGGTGAAACGGAGTGCCGCACACCTTGTCATCCTCCAGGCAGAAGAAGGCTTATCAGGGTTTTGAATTCTGATATTGGCAGTAGTGTGGGCCAGATAACTCCTTCGAGTGAAATGTTTGTGTGCTGGGAGATGCGTCCCAGCCCTTCCACCTCTACTCATTAAACATCAGCGGTACCCTCCATCCTAGTTGTGACAACCCCAGTTTCTCCATTCGTTGCCATGTGTCCCATGTGAAAAACATCTGTACCTGAAGATTATTGCTGAGTTATAACAGTTCCTGAAACCAAGCCTTGACAAGATCCGCAGAGAAGATACATGTTAGAAGCTGATTCCTGCCATGGAAGAGGTGAGTGGGAAGTTAATTTTATTAACTATCAGATACCTAAACTCAAAGCATAGTTTAATTTAATGATGTAAAATATTATGCTAATTGGTGCTAGACATATGCCTTAAAAATCATGTGAATATTGCCGTTGGCATGGAAACTCAATACTTTGTATTTTCCACCCTTACTATTGCCTTCTTGCATGAGGGCAGCTCAATAACAACATATAGATATATAGATATAGATATCAGCACACATATGTATGTATGTATGTATGCATCAGGAAGCCAATGTATACATAATGAAGAAAGTGAAAAAGCAGAAGGAAAGCAAGTGCAACCCTCACAAAAGAATTTGATGACAAGATAACTGGATAAAACCAAACCTAAGTTGCCAATTTAAAGATGATTAGTAAAACTGAGCTGCTTACTAGAACAAAAATTAATACCCTAATTTATAACAGAGATAGAAAAATCCAGTCTCTAAGAGGTATCACTGATGATGTCCTGTAGGCAGGAACAATTCCTAGACAAGCAAAGACACATGATTGTGTAAATAAAAAAGGAATAGTACACAGAAACAATGAGATATAACCCAACTCTTAGATCAGCAAAGTCTTTCAAGCGAACCCACGGTATACTCATATAGAATTAAAAGAAAATGTAGTCTAATAAGGTGAGCACATATAAAGCCTCAGCAGAGAAATAAAATAAACCACTAAAAGAGACCAGAAGGAGCTGGATATGGTGGCACTACCGGTAATGCCAGTACTTGGGAGGGAGAAGAGGGTAGCAAGTTTGAGACTAGCCTAGACTCATAGCAAAATGAAAACTCTGGAACAGAAAATTCCTATAGCCTGAAGGGAAAAATCCACTGGATGAGCTTCACAGTTAATTAGTTTTGGCAGTGTATTTGTATAGTCTGCTGTGTGAGGAGGGTGTCCTATATATTCAGGAATGGGAAGAAGGAAAGGGGAAGTGCCAATGGGAAATACTATAATTTTAATGAAATACTCTGATAAAAATGTGTTGTTAGCTCTGGGGAAAAGTAAATTTAAAACATAGCCAAGCAAAAGAATAGACAAAGGGGGAACAAATGCAGCAGTGTACTCACTGGACACTGTTGAAAATGAACTATATAACTTGTGAATGGGGAAAAACTGGGAGAGAGGGAGGGAAGGGGTAACATAGTCCAAAAAGAAATGTACTCTACCTGACTTATGTAACTGCAACCCCTCTGTATATCACCTTAATAATAATAATAATAAATCAAAATAAAAATAGCCAAGTATTCAATAGAAGACAGAGGAATAAAATGCCAGTGAAAAAGGTAGCAGAACCAGGAAGCAGAGGGACAAATGGAAAAAAAACAGCAAGATTGCAAGTAAACAGTATACCAACAAATCGCATGCAAATGAAATGCAAACCTTGTCTAGAAAATGTCCCAAATCATAGGTCACAGAGCAAAGGATCAAATCAAAATGGAAAATGAAGCATATTCTGCTTATAAGAGATGGCCTCTAAAATTAAAATTTTGTATGACTTGAACATGGAAGTATGGAAGTAACATGCGAGGCATATTGTACCAGGAAACTTGGGTAGCTATGTTAATTTCAGAAAAAGTAGATTTTAAACAGAGATTAAGAGGGACATTTACCAATCACAAAAGGAGCATCATTAGGTTGACCAGCAATCATAAATGTGCATTCATACTACAGCAAAGCATTAAAATTCATGTCATCAAAAATGATAACTGATGGAAAATGTAGCTGGAGAACTTACCACCATTTGTCTCAGTTACTAGTGGAACAAGTACACAAAGTTCAGTTTGGATACAGAATATGTGAGAATACTAACTAACTTGAGCTAATGAACATTTACAAAACATTGTACACAGTCTTTTCAAGTACATAGAATGTTCATCATGGTTGACATACTAAACCAGAAACAAGTTGCAACACTTTTCCAAAAATATTAATATAAGAGTATACTATATAACCAAAGCAAAATAAATTAAAAGTCAAGAATGAAGACATTGGAAAATCTCTCTAGATACTTGGAGATGCAATAATACACATCTAGTATGGAGCTGAAGGAAGAAATTATGAGGAGATAAAGTATTTGTTTGAATTATAATGAAAATACAGCATTTCAAAATTTATAGGATATGGTAAAGCAGAACTTAGAGGGAAATGTACAACTTTAAGTACTTGAATTAGAAGGAAAGGAAGGCTTACAAGTTAAAATTGACAATAATTATACTTACTTCTGGAGTACAGTAGGATAATTTGATGAATAAATCAGCGTGTAATGATGTTTGTAATGAAAGTTTTCACTTTAAGAGATGCAGCTACTCTTTAAGCTGCTCTTAGATACAAAGAGAATGGAAGGAAGAGATCATTTGTGCAGAAATCCACAATACAGAAAGAAAAACTAGCAAAGCTCAAAATATGTTCTTTAAAAGATAAATAAAATTAATAACCCTAAAAGCACAAATATAGAACTAGAGAAACACAAACTACCAAGATCACAAATAAAGGAAGGAATATCATTTTATAGTCTACAAAAGGTTAAAATGTGTAAATTCATCTTTGAAAGCCACAATGTTTCAAAAGTGATTCATAAAGTGAGAAATTGGGATAGTCAAATTCTCTGAAAGAAATAGAAACTAGTAAAACTTTATAAAGAAAATGCAAAAGAGAAATGTAAAGCTCAGATGCTTTCAATAACTTCTAGCATGGTGGAGTAGAAAATAATAGTAAACTTTATCAGATAATTTCAAAATAATAGTAAACTTTATCAGATAATTTCAAAATAAATAGTAAACTTTATCAGAACTGGGGCTGGGGATGGCTTAGTGTGCATGAGGCCCTGCTTGGTACAAAAAAAGGAGAAAGAAATAAGAGAAGGAAGTGCTTCCAAAAAATTATTTTATGAGACCAGTGTAACTGATCTAAAAACAAGTTTCAAGAGACCAAAACAGAGACCAAGTATCTCTCACAAGCACAGATTTGAAGCTGAATACAATGCAATAAAATAATGAGAATAAAATATTGACAAGTTAAATCCACTGATGAATGAAAAGAATACACCACACGTTATGATTGAGTGAAGCTTCTGAAGGAATATGAGCTTTATTTTATGTTTTAAAGTCACATGATGTAATCAGTCACACTGAATAGAGATTAAACACAGTAAATACAGTTTTTGTTTTTTAGGAGTACTGGGGTTTGTATCTGCTAGGCAGGTACTCAAGCCCACGAGCTATTGTTCCCAGCCCTTTTGGCTTTAGTTAGTTTTTAGTTACAGTCTCATGGTTTTACCTCGAGCTGGCCTCAGACAGAGATCTCTTTGCTGTGGCTTCCTTCCTAGCCGGATGACAGTTATGTGTGTCAGTAAGATGGGGCTCTCACTGAGTTTTTGCCTAGCCTGGTCTCAAATCATCACTTTACCAATCTCTGCCTCCTAAGAAATATAGGGATTACAGATATGAGCTACCATACTCACCTAGAACTTTTTTTTGATAAAATTCAACAGATAGTCATACTAAAAGACCAATATATTAGTCATAGAAGGAAACTTATTTAATCTAATAAACATACACGAAAAATTCA
Organism: Dipodomys spectabilis; assembly: GCF_019054845.1. NCBI lineage: Eukaryota > Metazoa > Chordata > Mammalia > Rodentia > Heteromyidae > Dipodomys > Dipodomys spectabilis. The sequence continues at coordinate 483,828 of NW_024870740.1, forward strand.
AAGGTAATATACCTAGTGGGGAAAAAAACTGAACTTTTCTCTGTATAGGTCAGAAATTAAGCCAAGATACCTTTTGTCATCATTTCTGTTCATTTCTATGGGACTAATAACCAGTGCAATAAAGCAACTACGACATAAAAGGCAGGGAATTGAAAAGAAAGAAGAAAAAAATTTAATTTGTAATGGATATGATTGTCTATAGACAATTTTTTATGATTTCTAAGGAAACACTTAGAAATACTCAGTGAAGTTTGCAAAATCACAGAAGACAAGATTAATTTACAAGACTCAATTAGGATTATTGTATAGCAGCAACATACAATTGAAAACAGCTTAATAATTTCTTTAATAGTACATCAAAGAAGATAAAATATCTAGTATTCACCAGTGCCAGACAGCTAAGCTGAAAGTTCATATTACTTAGAAGCCAGGTTCCGGCGGCTTAGTCCTCTAATAGCTACTTAGGGGGCTGAGATGTGAGGGATTACAGTTTGAAGCCAACCTGGGCAGCAAAGACTGAGTCTCTTTTCTTCAATTAGCTACCAAAAAAGCCAGAAGTGGAGTTGTGGCACAAGTGGTAGAGTGCCAGTCTTGAGTGAAAAGACTAAGGTACAGCACCCAGGCAGTGAATTCGAAACCCAGTATTGGTACACACACACACACACACACACACACACACACACACACACACACACACACACACACACACACACACACACACACACACACACACACCCTCAACTTCCTCTTGGCTACCTCTTGGGTTATCAGGTATTGCAGTAGCAGCAAGATCCCTGGCCTTCCCCCCCATCCCCTGTTCCCTCCCACTCTCTTTTGTCTGTCATGGGGCTTGAACTCTGGGCCTGGGAACTGTCCCTCAGCTCTTCAGCTCAAGGCTTTTGCCACTTGAGCCACAGCACCACTTCCAGTTTTCTGAGTGGTTTATTGGAGATAAGAGTCTCACAAACTTTCCTGCTTGGGCTGGCTTTGAACTGTGGTCCTCAGATCTCAGCCTCCTGAGTAGCTAGGATGACAGGCGTGAGACACCAGCACCCAGCATGATCCTCTCCTTTTGGGTATGTGGAACTGAAAATCTTGAGCTCCATCAGTAGTGGTGGACACCTGAGATCCAACCTTCTTTGGAGGCCAGGGTAGGGGACAGAGGATGATGACTTTGAGTCTAGCTTGGAATACATAGGAAGTCTCTGTTTTTGTGTCTGTCTCTGTCTTTCTGTCTCTCTCTCTTTCTCTCCCCTAACATACATACAGATACACATACAGATATACAAGATAGGTGTATCAATTTCAAACTGTAGCAGTTGTTTGGTTTTTAATTAATTATACTTCAAAAAATCTGTTAAATATATATCATTTTAAACAGTAGTTTGACCCTTAAAACTATACTTAAAATAATGACATTCATATAAGAATGTAGAAATAAAGATTTGTATTATAGCAGACTCTGTAACAAAAACACTTGAATAACATTGATCAGGAAGAAAGCTATTAAATTGTGATACAGTCATAATATGAAACTATTAAAGGAATAAGTGGAAAGATCACCCAGCACATTCTGGAGATTCATATATGCATATTTATTGCTTAAATTTTCACTAATGTAGAGAAATATGTAAATACCTGTGAAAATGAACACCAACCCTTTCATAGTGATTGACCTTCGAAAGGTAATTTGAATTCTTGAGGAATAAGGGAGGGAGAGGAATTGACTTGCACAGAAGCTTTATCTTGCATGTTTTCTATCAATATTTGGTTTATCATTGCTTTTCCTTCCATGTACTCTAGAATTGTCTGCTGCATTGGGGTACATTGACAAATAGAAGCTGGGTCCCTTTCTATTATTTTCTAATTTTAAAAATAATGTATTGGATTTTAGTATATCCAAGATGACTATTAGTGGAAGTAGTAGGAACTCAGAGGTCTAACCATATTTCAAGTGTTTCAATCTATTGTCTTCATTACTTTACTAGTGTTCAAACTGTCCTAGTTTTGGCCACTAAACATCTATTTCAATTGGCTCCTAACTTCTGTTGTTTGCTTTAAAAATTTTTATTATCTTTTTTATTATTTATTTTTGACAAATATTTTATTTATTTTTTTTAAAAAGTTACCTTTTTTAATTGTCAAGGAGTTGTAGCAAAGAGGTGCCATTCAACAAAGCAGCTTATAAATACAGTGCATCTTGATCAGTGTCATTCTTCTAATATAACTGCTTCCTTGACTTATGGCATGATGAAGTACTTGAAGGTCATGTTTTCATTTTCTGCTCCAATCTTAAAATCAATTATTTTTTCTCCCCAAAGAGTTCTGAGTCCTGTTAATGAGAAACTGGTATGATGGTTGCTCATGGCTATTGGGTTGATCATTTTTTAATTCCCCTAGGTCTTTTCACTGGATAAAACAGGTCATGTTCTAAGTATTTAAAAATCATGAAGCCATCATAGATCTTCTTTTAGTTAATACATTGTAGGACATATTGGTTATGAGCAAAAGGATATAGTAAGTGTTGTTATGTATCTTTAGTAAATCTACAGTTTTCATTAGAGTTTATTGATGAGTTACATATTTTGAATTAATCCCCTAGCCCATCATCCTTTTTCCCTTTGGTTGATACTATAGTATTTCTGAATTCTTTTTATTTTATTGGGTCTGGTCGTGGGGACTGAACTCTGGGACTGGGCACTGTCCCTCAGCTCTTCAGCTCAAGGCTAGCACTCTACCACTTGAGCTACAGCGCCACTTCCGGCCTTTTTCTTTTTGCTTATGTGGTGCTGAGGAATCGAACCCAGGGCCTCAGGCATGCAAGGCAAGCACTCTACCACTGAGCCACCTTCTCAGCTATTTCTGAATTCTTTATCAGCACTGGGTTCAGATGATTATACCAAGGAAATGATTAGAACTTTAACCTGTTTAGAAAAATAATTAATGAGAAGCAAATGACAGACTGGAGCTTTTATTGTCACCTATAATCTAGGAACACTTGTTACGATTTTCCTCTTTTTGGTACACTTTTTCTTTTTGTATTTTGGAAGCATGAATTATTAGGGAGGGAATTTTTGGACTATTCTGTCTACCTTTAATTTTAATCTATATTTGGAACCTTTTCTTTTTTCAGGAGTTTTAAGCTTTTCACCCCTAGTTGTTGAATCAAAATGTTAGAATTTGTAGAATCTGGGTGACATTTAAACTAAGACTAAAAACAAACATTTCCCTTAATTTGCTTACAAATCAGTCAGCTTACAAAATGCTTATAAAAATTTCCAACACATTTTAGAAACCTGGGTCAAGTCTGGGTCTTTTGAGGATATAACATTCAACTTAACCAAAGTTCCATGAAACATGACATTTTGTTTTTCTTGGTGTTTGTGTACAAACTTCTTTAAGCAACCACAAATTGAGAACACCTTAGCAAGCCTCTGGGAAGTTGGGTTTGGGGAAATCTTTATTCAAATTAGATTGCGTTGCTAAATTAGCACAGGTTGTTATATTTCACCTGTTTGCAGATTTGAGTTTTTTTTTTTTTAAATCTCAACCCAGGTTTGTTTGCAATTCAGACTGTACTGGCTGTAGGTCTATCTGATCCGCTCTAGAAGTGCCTTCTAGTGCAGCTTTGCTTTGTCCAAAATTCATCTCTAGAAATTTTATTCTTCCTTCTTTTGGGGGAAAAGAATCTGTATTATAAGGTAGAGCTGATTTCAGACATTTTAGATTTAATTATATGGTTTTGAAATTTTATTATTATTTTTATCTTTAACTTATCTTTCATGGAACATAAGCCATTGTGGGAATCCCATTTTCAAATCTTTCTCATTGTCTTCTCTTGGCTTAGAGTTTAAATTTCCTTGTTAACTACATCTCTGACATTCATGATCTGTATTTCTTTTCTACACTTTCCCCCCAACAATTGGAAGTGATGTTTCTCATAGTTTTCCAGGGAGCAAATTTTCTTCCTTCTTTCCTTTTTTGTTCTTTTTTTAAACAAATTTCTGTTTACATTTCTGGTTACATTTCTTTCAGATTCATTTCTTTCATGAAATCTTTCTATCAAAATCTATGAAATGCCAGAAAGGAAAAAAAAAACATGAGCTTACAAATATAGTAGTCAGATTTTCTTTAGTTTTTGTGAATCAGCCCTACTAAAGGTTGGTGTGGAGAGTAAGTATTAATCAAACAAAGCTATCAGATTCAAATTGTCAAATACCACACAAAATTTAGTCATTAACACTATATGGCAGATTTCCTGCTTCTGATATTATAAAAACAATGATTTTATTATTTACCTTTGAAGGAATTTGTATTTGGAATACAGTCAGGTGAATTCAGACAATGCACTGATAACCAGGGGTTGCTTTTTAAAAATATTGTTATTTATTTTAAAAGCAAAATTTGTTGAATTTAGTTTAGCAGCAAATGACAGACCAAAGGTTAACATTTTCTTCTTCAAAAGGCTGTTAGCTTCCATACCTCTTCTGTCTTCTGACAATTCACTTCAATGGGAAGATTATGAACTGATAGGAACATAGTATATTACAGTTTGTTTAAATTCCTCTCAGACAATCTTTTCTCAACCACTGAGTTTTGCTCCCAGAGACCATGCATGAACCATTTTTAAAACAGTTTTCCAAAGTCAAAGCTGTTTTCTTCAGGTCTTTTCTTTCCACTAGGAAGTCATGTTTTCCCTGTGAATAGAACTTAAACCCCAATTGTTCAATTCTAAATTCAAAACCCACAGAGTTTGGTTTAAAATAAACAAAAGATACTTATTTTCTTGTTCCTAATAGCTTGAAATTCTATCCAGATTTTCCAAAACTTGATTGAATCTTACCAGCATTTTTTATGAACCACACATGGATTTTGAGTTTATAGAGAAAAACCTCAAACCTCCAGAAATAAACCCCACATCAAGAAAATTTCATTGGGTTTCAGATTTCACTACAAAAATTCAATATAACTTTATTAAAAAGTTCTAAGCATTGCTGGAAGAAGACAATCTATTGCCAAGGAAATACCATGTCTATGTATCAGTGCAGAACCAGGCAAATTTGCATCTTTAAAGCCTTGAATGAAGCGCATTCTTACTCTTCAGTCAGTAGCACTATGTATATTTTTAATGTATAGAGTTTCAACACAGAACTAACTTTACATCAAAAGTGCACAAAGTAGATATGGCTCTATGCTGAACCACTGGTGAATGATGTGGCATTAAAATAGAATTCAGTGAATGTGGCTCAAGCAGTAGAGCAATTACCTAGCAAGTACAAAACCCTTAAAGTACACACTGAAAAAGGAAAAAAGAAATGATATGAAATAAAGTAAAACAGATCAACTTTTAATTGTATAAGGAACAGTTTAATATATTTATCAGTGTCTTGGAATTGCATCATTATGAGTCAAAGCCAAATGAAATGGCTTCTAGATTTTTGAAAATGAAACATTATTCTATTAACTTAAAACATTAAACATTATTCTATTATTCTCAAAGAAGAATTACAGAATTGGAAAGAAATAAGGAAAGTTTTTACACTAGTACTTCTTTATTTTATTTTATTTTATTTGTGAACATACTGTACAGAGGGGTTACAATTACATGGGCAGGATAATGCATACATTTCTTACCGAGCATTGCAGCCTCCTCCTTTGTTTACCCTTCACATCCCTTCCTAGCCTCCCCCCTCCCCCCCCAAGTCCTTCTACACTAGTACTTCTTTACAATATAAATTAGATATTATCAAATCAAAATATTTTGTTTTATCTATCTATATATTTATCCATACATATATATTTTCCTGCTGACAAGTTGAATAGTAATTTGTAGTTAACATTGACATTAATTGTTAATTTTGTTATCTGTGATATGGACTTAATATGTGTATATAGCAAAACAGATGAAAGAACATGTCTTTTAGTCACATTGATTGACTTCAGGTGCAGGGATGATAAGAAGGTTAAGTTCATTTAATAATCACTATTTCAAATGCCAGACATTATTGTAGAATCATTTTTTAGTTAGTTTGACTCATTGCAGACCTCTTTATGGCTTTCCTTTATCAATACAATGAGGATTCAAAGGACCACTAAAGCACTTCTCAGTTTTATTAATGTACTCTTCAAAACATCCAAATCATCAAATAAATCTTATTACCAGAGTTTTAGTTAGAGAAGTAGCAATTTTTAATGTCAGCAATTGAAAGGAAAATTAAAGAAGGGAGAAGGAAGTGCAATCTAAACCCACAGTTTCTGTAGCCCAATAAAGATAGAGCAGCACTTAAGGTCACTAGAACTCAGTGGAAAATGGTTTCGAGCTTGTTGCTTTTTTTGCATGCTTTTAACCATGGTGTAGAAGAAGACAACATTGTAGCTTTATAACTTAAAATACTATGTGGTCTTGAATGGTAGTTGTCCACCAACGTTCATTTTTTTTTGTTTTTTGCTTTTCATTATTACATCAGAGTTGTTTCTGGAAGTAGAGAGTCAAGAACTATGTTTCCCAGCTTCCTTTGTACCTAGGTGTGGTCTTAAGATAGGTTCTCGTCAGGGAAATGAGAGCACAGTGATTTCTGCAATTAAGAAACCAGTCATTTCTTGCTGTTGTTTTTAATGTATTTATAATGTAATACGTGATTTTTGTTTCTTTTGTATGTTCGTCCCTCATGGTATAATCCCTGTTTTCACTGTATTTGATTCTGGGACCATGCATCTTGTGTATACATTTTTCTAATTTGGGGAGAAGAAGGGAAATAACAAAATGCTGAAACAAGAATACAGGTTGACCCATTGTAACAATGAGATGTATGAGACACTATGTTGAAAATGAACTTTACAATTTGGGGGGAAGGGATGGTAGGGGAAAAACAAAGGAGGCGGTAACAATGCTCTATAGGAAATGTACTCATTACCTTACTCAGATAACTGTAACCCCTCCATACAGTATCTTTACAATAAAAATATACACACATACAAAAAAAGAAACCAGTCAGGTCTTTCCATTTCCTAACAAATGGGGCAGTGTCATTCTTTCTGATGGAGGAATAGAATTCATATATCTATGTATCTCTCTCTCTATATATAAAGAAAATGTGGTATATATATATATATATATATATATATATATATGTATATATATTCATCTACTGAGGGGCATCTGGGTTGGTTCCATATTTTAGCTATGGTGAATAATGCTGCAATAAACATAGTTGTGCTGGTAGCTTTAGTATGGTCCTGTTTGTGATCATTTGGGTAAATGGCCAAAAGTGGGATTGCTGGGTCACAGGGAAGCTCTATGTGTAGTCTAAGTGAAGTAAGCCAGGCCCAAAGAAACATAGGTCCCATGGCTTCCCTTATCTTCAATAACTAGTTATGTCTAGGACAAGCAGAAAAGGTCAAAAGCTATGTACATATGACTATATAAGCTGATGCTAAGCGAAATGAACCCCAAGATAGGGACATACATCTTTGTTGCTGTTGTTTTTAATGTACTTATAATGTACTGTGTGATATTTTTGTTTCTTTTGTATGTTATTCCCCATGGTATAACCCCTGTTTTCAGTGCATTTGATTCTGGTGCCCTGCATATTGTATATATATTTTTCCAATTTGGGGAGGGGAAGGGAAATAACAAAATTCTGAAATAAGGATACAGGTTGACCCATTGTAACAATGGGATATACAAGACACTATGTTGAAACAAACTTTACAGCTTTGGGGCAGGGACCGCCCCCCAAGAGGTAAGAGAGAAGTTGGAGAGAGGGGAGGGAAGGGATGGTAACAGTAAAGCAAAGGAAGGGGTAACAATGCCTGATAGGAAATGTCTCATTACCTTACTCATGTAATTGTAACCCCTTTTACAGTATCTTTAATATATATATATATATATATATATATGTATATATGAGCCAGGCTGCCGGTGGCTCACACCTGTAATCCTAGCTACTCAGGAGGCTGAGATCTGAGGATCGCGGTTCAAAGCCAGCCCGAGCAGGAAAGTCTGTGAAACTCTTATTTCCAGTAAACCACCAGAAAACCGGAAGTTAGCTCAAGTGGCAGAGTGCTTGCCTTGAGCTGAAGAGCTGAGGGACAGCACCCAGGCCCAGAGTTCAAGTCCCACGACTGACAAAAAAAAAAGAAAGAAACCAGGCAGAAGATACAAGTCTTCTGTCCTTCTGTTCATACACTTTCTTCTGGAGCAGTCACTGATGCCAAGTCTTAGGGAATTATATGAAGGACAGTAGGAGCTGTAGGATGAAGGGAATTTGTTGCTACCCAGGAGCACTAATACTACATTTACTTAAGCCTGAAAAAATCAGTAGCATTTAGAACTATGTAACAGAACTCACTTTTACTAATGTAAAATGGAATTTATATTCTTTTCGTGTTATTTTTTTTTGTCAGAATACAAAACATTCAGGCTGTAAAAAGAACGTCAAGTGTGTAAGGATCACGGTTATTCAGTCTCTTGGAACTGTATCACATGGGTAATATTTTTAGCCATGAGAATTTATTAGAGCACCTACACTATCTTTTTTTTTCCTTGTCACGCTAATGCACGTGATTCTAGTAAAGAGTTTGACAAAAAACACAAAACTGGGATTGATACTCTGTGGCTGGCCTTGGAACAAAATATTCATATCTTTACCTCCTGAGTAGTTGAGCTTAAGTTTACATGAGATTATAGGTGTGCTATATGCCACTATACCTGATGGTGATTTTTTTGTGGTACTATTGTCAGGACTCAGGACTTCATACTTGCTAGGCATGTACTCTACCATACTGCCAGCCCTTGTTCTCTTGATATCTTATGAGTAGAGTCTTGCATTTTTGCCTGGGGCCAGCCTCGGTCTTTGATGCTTCTACTGTACCTCTGGAATAGCTGGGATTGTAGGCAGGAGCCACTGCGTCCAGCTAGTGCAGAAGCCTTTTAGTTTGATGCAATCCAATTTGTCAATTCCTGTTATTATGTTCTGAGCTCTTTAAGTACTATTTGGAAAGTTATTGTCTATCTTGAAGAGTTTCCCTACATTTTCCCTAAACAGTTTTAGTTATCTATCCTTCCATGTGTGTTTTCTGTTAATTGGTAGAGGATACATGTTTCCAACTCCACCTGCAGTGTCCTTCTTTTTCTCCCGAGGTTCGACAGTCAGGTGAAGTACACTCTTTAACTTCTCTGGCAATGGTCATTCTTCTGTTTCTTGGTTCTGTTTACCCTCCCACAATGTATGGTAATAGAGACCTGGTAAGTTAGCTGAGCTGAGAGCTCCTGACACTGGAACAAAGAACCTAAAGATCAGGCTCTGAAAATGGAAATCCAAAGGAGGCTGAAATCTATAGGGAGCTATTATGGCAGTGGGGGTCAGGTCAGGAAGTCAAATTGTTACCCAAGTGTGGTGCTGAGTGTCTGGAATCCCAGCACTTGGAAAACTGAGGCAGGAGGATTGCAAATTTAGGTCAGCCTGGGCTACATAGTGAGAACAACAACAACAACAAAATAGGAAGTAGAATTGCTAATCCCAAAGTTGAAAAAGCAGGTTAAGTTTCATCAATTGTATATAAAAAATATGTAACTGAGGCCCAGATATTGCTGCTTTCTTTTGCTTCATCTGGGTGGAAGAAGGAATTTGGGTATAATCTTTGGATTATATCTGGACACTTTGGGCAGCTTCTGTATTTTATTCCCATGAACTCCCAATGTTTCATTCAGTTTCAGGTGTGCAAACAAGTGTGAATTGAATGAATACAATAGATGATCGTTGGGACTGTCTCTTTAGGATTCCTCTACAGGGAATCTGTCTGGATATCAGTTCAGCAGGAATCATTTATTTACTTTATAGATGGTACCCCTCGGGGTTGATGAAACTTTTCTGTTTGTCCTTTTGTTATTTGACAGGATCTTGCTATGTGGCCCAGGTTGGCTTTGGATTCTAGCCATCCTCTTGCCTCAGCCTTTCTAGTGTTGGAATTACACATGTGAATCAATCACATTTGGCTTGATCAAAACTATCAACATTAGTGAGTATTGTTACAGCTTTGATGATACTTTAGTTAGAATGTGGTATAATTTAGGGTTTACTAATCGTACTTATAAGCCCAGAGACTTTGTTGTATCTAATAACTAAGTATTGTATATGATTGATATGTAAAAACTCCAGTATGGATGGATCAGACATGGATTATAACCACAAAACACAGGAATCTTAATGTTCTCTTTTTTCTTAGAAAACAAAGAAAGAACTAGATGAAGAGAAAGGATTAATTCCTATTTCACCCAAAACAGTTTCACTAAACCCATGCTACAGGAAGCATGGATGGCCTACTTTAAGGTTAAACATAGATTCACACAATTCTGCTTTCATGTGAAAGAGGCTAGCACATTGTCAGTGTCCTGTTATAGGAGAGCTTGTCGGCAATGCTGTTTACTCTATACTGGCATCTTCAACTAAACCTGAACAAAGCAAACCTTTATCATTCCTATATCTGTATTTCTAGTCATTTTGGGCTTTGTCTTAATAATCTTTGTCCCAGGTGATTAGTGATGCTTATCAAGACATATGAAAAAGAGAGACATAGTCCATATAAATTTAGACTACTCATTCTAGAACACTGCCAATCTAGCTTCCTACTTCAGAATTTTCCCACACCTCATTTCAATTGGAATGTAATAAACATATCCTCATTAGACGTGAATATTTGATCCACTGGAAAAGAATATGATTGATTACTTTTTAAAATCAACACAATTCCAGTCTTATTTTGCATTTAATATTGAGAGAAGCTTTTCGAATATTCCTTGTTCATTAACTCACAAGAAAAATCCAAGATCTTTGTTAGTATTCTGGCTCCACTCATTCTTTTAGTTTCTAATGTAAGTAATACATTAAGGTTTTATAATAGAATGGAAAAACAAGTTGGAAGAATTGACATATGCAGCCAAGATGTAAGGCAGTGTTTTCAAGTTAATGTTCACAATACATTAAGGGATGGTGAATGTACAAAGGTAAGAGAGAAAGCGTACAGAAGTAAATATGAGACTGCTTCTCATGTACTAAGGGGAAGATGTCTGGGTATTGTCTTCCATACATACACTGGTGTACTATGTACTGGGACTTGATATAAAACGCATGCCTTCCTGTGTATTATAATCAGGAGAGTTTGTGAGCACTTGCTTTATAGAGTTTTGCTACAGAAATACTGGGATTTATGTTATAATCTTTTGAGATCTGGAATCCCTCCCATAATTAGGATTTTAGTATTGAAATTTCTTTTTTTTTTTAAAGGAAATCTTTTATTTATTTATTTACTTAGTTATTTTTTGGGTCTGATCATGGACCTGAACTCTAGTCCTGGGTGCTGTCCCTCAGCTTTTCAGCTCAAGGCTAGCGCTCTACCACTTGAGCCACAGTGCCACTTCCGTCTTTTTTTTTTCTTCTGCTTATGTGGTGTGGAGCCACAGTGCCACTTCCGGCTTTTTTTTTCTTCTGCTTATGTGGTGCTGAGGAATCGAACCCAGGGCCTCATGCATGCAAGGAAAGCACTCTACCACTGAGCCATCTTCTCAGCCCCTAGTATTGAAATTTCTGAGATAGGATTTAACAGAAAAATCAGAAACACTGAAACAAAAATTCATGCACAACTATTGCTTTTAACATTCCCAAAGCAGTATTACTTCATAAAAATAAAAAATGATTTTTTGGGACTAAAAGCAAAAATACTTTTTCCTTAAATATAAGCAGAACTAGTTACTAACCTCTGTGAATTGTGATAGGCATCATCTTGTTTGTTTCATTCATTTAGCTATATTACTTTTGGTCTACTCATTATGTATAAACATACACATTTATAGCTACCATTGATCTTTCCTAATATCAGCTCTTTTTATCATTCAAAATTTTAATCTATTCATTTGTTATTTTTTGAATATTTTTATTATCCTTAAATAGTTGTACAAAGAAGTTGCTATTCAACAAAGCAGTTTATGAATACAGTACCTCTCGATCAATGTCACTCCTTTCAACCTACTTGCCCACGTGTCCCACTCCACCTCTTCATTTTTCTTAATTTTTAGGTTTTGTATTGAATTTTCTGCCATTTAACTTTTATGTATACAATGCATCTTGATCTGTATCATCCCTTCAAACCTTTGTCCCCCTTCGACCCACCCCTTCCTTTATTTTAATTCCGTGATATACACATGCATTTATAAATATATAAAAGTATATTAATATATAAATATATAATTTTATTTTTATTTATATAAATATATAAGCATAAATTGATATATACTTGTATATACTTAAATATATAAATATATTTATATAGAAGTATATATAGCTAGCTCTAATGGCCTAAGAACATAGTGTTTAAAGTATGACTTTAGTTCATCTCAGTGCATCTAATGATATCGATGCTTTACCTTGATTATTTGTGGCTTATTAAGTTATAGTGTTGATTACATTTTCTCATTTCATTTAAATAAAGATTTAGAAGAAAAAAATTATGGAAGAAGTGAGGATTAAGGACAGATTAAAAAGTTTACTTTTAACTTTTGTGCTCCATCCAGCCAAAAAAAAATCCAGAACATATTTACATGTTTTATTTGGGTGTCTTTCGGAGGTTATGCATTCTACATGGGAGATGACTAGAAGAGCAAATAAATCCAGATGGTGGAATTTTCCTGTCTCAACTAGTTGGCCAACTATTTGTAAGTTTTACATGCTTATATTGTAGTTTTTGCTGATGGAGGGTATCTACTGGATTTCACTAGAAGTTCCAGTAAAAGTAGATGGGTTTTGGTTAATAGCGCTTGGGTAAGAAATCTGGGCAAACCTCTCAGGTTGCACTGTGTTGGTGGTATATGCTTCGGTTACTTTTACAGTCCACTTGAACAGAAGGCTGAACATAGTCACTGAAATGCTACAACGATCGAGGCTTGACAGACCTGGAGTTTTTGTTTGGACTTAAGTGAGGTTTTAAAATTCAGTCTTCTAAGTCTCTTCGCTATGTGTGCAGTTTTGAAAGTAAAAGATACCCGGAAAATGCTCTTTAAAATTCTCTGTATGTTAAGTGAAATGAACCCCAAGATAGGAACACAGTGGTTTCTCCTTTCTTGCTATTGTTTCTAACTTATTTATAAGGTACCATGTGATTTTTTTGTTGCTTTGTATGTCCCTCCCCCAAAGAACAACCCCTGTTTTCACTGTATTTGATGTTGGCATAATTAAGGAAGGGGAAGGGAAAAAACAAAATGTTTAAATAGGGATACAGGTTGACCCGTTGCAACAATGAGATGAACAAGACACTGTGTTGAAAAACAAACATTACAATTTAGGGGGAAAACAAAGGAGGAGGCAACAATGCTTGATAAGAAATGTTCTTATTGCCTTGCTCATGTAACTGTAACCTCTCGGTACGGTATTTTTCAATAAAAACATTAAAAAATTCTCTGTATTGAACAAGATGTGTGATGCTCTGTCTTTAAACATGGACACTTAAAAAAGAAAAATAAGTGGGGTGCCAGTGTTTCACACCTGTAATCCTAGCTAGTCAGAAAGCTGAGATCTGAGGATCACCATTCAAAACCAGCCTGGGCAGGAATGTACATGAAACTCTTATCTCCAATTAACCACCTGAAAACCGGAAGTGGTGCTCTGGCTCAACTGGTAGAGCGCTAGCCTTGAGCTGAAGAGCTCAGGTACAGCACCCAGGCCCGGAATTAAAGCCCCACAACCGACACATAGCAAAAAAAAAAAAAAAAAAAAAGATTGTTAAAGAGAATAGGGTTTTGAGTTTATTTAGTACAAATATCTCAGAATGCTATAAATACTTATAATGAAAAGATTTGTGATTAAGAGAATTTATAATTTTTGTCATAATTTATTAACTTCTTGAATGCTTTCAGTGCACCAAAGTATTAAGATTTTATACATTATATATATATATATATATATGTATATATATATATGTGTATATATATATATACATGTATATATATATATATACACCATTTGCACAATACTTTCATTTGATTATTCAATGAGAATTGTTTACTTTCTTATGTTTTAACTAAAAAGAATTGCCTATCTCAGACTTAGAATTTCACTCTAATAATAATAATGATCATTTTCTAGATGATTATTTTCTTGTAGGCAATTTGTATAAATTAGCATATTCAATCGTGACCTTTCTTTCCTTCCTTCCTTCCTTCCTTCCTTCCTTCCTTCCTTCCTTCCTTCCTTCCTTCCTTCCTTCCTTCCTTCCTTCCTTCCTTCCTTCCTTCCTTCCTTCCTTCCTTTCTTTCTTTCTTTCTTTCTTTCTTTCTTTCTTTCTTTCTTTCTTTCTTGTGAAAATACCGTACAGAGGGGTTACAATTACATGGGCAAGGTAATGAGTATATTTCTTATCAAGAATTGTTGCCTCCAGGAAGATCTTGGCCTGCTGCAATACCACATTTGCGTAGAAGAAGAGGTCGTCTTCCAAGAAGAGCACTCCAGACGCAGAACTCAGAAATTGTAAAAGATGATGAAGGCAAAGAAGATTATCAATTTGAGGAACTCAACACAGAGATTCTGAATAACTTAGCAGATCAAGAGTTGCAACTCAATCATCTGAAAAACTCCATTACTAGTTATTTTGGTGCTGCAGGTAGAATAGCATGTGGTGAAAAATACCGAGTTTTGGCTCGTCGGGTGACACTTGATGGAAAGGTGCAGTATCTTGTGGAGTGGGAAGGAGCAACTGCATGCTGACTGTAGGACTGAACATTATGTTCACTGCACTCTCAGTTTCTGTAGGTACTATTTAAAGCCCTAAAGGAGGCTGGTTTTTGCTATCTTTCTTAATAAAACAAAGCCAAAAAAAAAAAAAAAAAAACCCATCACGGAGGAGATGATACTAGCCTTAACATGTACTTGTCACTGTTATGGATATTGTCATAAAAAGATATCTTTTAAAAATCAGAACAGAGACTTAATTTTTTAAACCTTCAGATTTGTAGAATGTTGCTAGGATAGGATATTAAATATGATTCCAACACATGCATGGTATTAGATAATTTCTCTAATTCATTGAGTCAGTTTTTGTGATTAGTGGTTATCACAGCAAACAGATCATGTAGATAGCACAAGTACTTGGAGGAACATTGTCTGTTTTGTTACCAGAATGTTGGAAAAATTTATTTCATTACCTTTTAGATTTCATAAAGTGCAGTGTATATAATGCCTACCGAAAGACTGTAAGATAATTGAAATATTCTTTCAAGCAAAGTGTAAAAAATATATTGAGCCTGTAAATTGCAAAAAAAAAAAAAAAAAGAATTGTTGCCTCCTCCTTTGTTTCCCCTTCCCATCCCTTCCCATCTTCCACCCCCTTCCTCTTACCCTCTCCCCCGCCAAAGTTGTAAAGTTCTTTTCAACACAACGACTTGTACATCTCATTGTTGCAATGGGTCCACCTGTATCCCTATTTAAAGGATTTGGTTTTTCCCTTCCCCTCCACAAATTATACCAACATCAAGTACAGTGAAAGCAGGGTTATACTGTGGGGGAGGGACATACAAAGCAACAAAGAAATCATCTTATAAATATGTTAGAAACAATCTCAAGAAAGAAAAAAAACATTTGAATCCTTGTCTTGGGGTTCATTTCACCTAACATCAACTTATCTGACCATTTCCTCTTGTCTCAGACATATATTAGTTATTGCAAATAAGGGAAACCATGGGACCTATGTTTCTTTGGGCCTGGCTTACTTTACTTCATAGAATTTTTCCAAGTCTTTCCATTTCCTAACAAATGGGGCAATGTCATTCTTTCTGATGGAGGCATAGAATTCCATTGTGTATATATACCACATTTTCTTGATCCATTCATCTACTGAGGGGCATCTGGATTGCTTCTATATCTTAGCTATGGTAAATAATGCTGCAATAAACATAGTCGTGCTGGTAGCTTTAGTATGGTCTTGTTTGTGATTGTTTGGGTAAATGCCCAAAAGTGGGATTGCTGGGTCATAGGGGAGCTCTATGTGGAGTCTTTTGAGGAACCTCCATACTACTTTCCAAAGTGGTTGAACAAGTTTACACTCCCACCAACAATGCAGTAAGGTTCCCTTCTGTCCGCATCTCCT
This sequence comes from Dipodomys spectabilis, assembly GCF_019054845.1. Lineage (NCBI taxonomy): Eukaryota > Metazoa > Chordata > Mammalia > Rodentia > Heteromyidae > Dipodomys > Dipodomys spectabilis. The sequence continues at coordinate 499,959 of NW_024870740.1, forward strand.
CCAGCATCTGTTGTTATTAGAGTGCTTGATTATAGCCATTTTAACTTGGGTGAAGTGGTATCTCAATGTTATTTTGATTTACATTTCTTTTATGGCTAGGGAGGTTGGGCATTTCTTCATGTGTCTATTGGCCATCCTTCTTTCCTCTTCAGAGAAGTTTCTCTTAAGTCTTTAGCCCTCATTTATTGGGTAGTTGTTTCTTTGAGGATTTGTTGTTGGGAGATTTAATTTTTTGAGTTCCAGGTATATTTTAGATATGAAACCTTTGTCTGTTATATGGCTAGTGAAGATCTTCTCCCGATCCATGGGCTTTCTATTGATCTCGCTAGCTGTGTCCTTTGCCATGCAGAAGCTCTGCAATTTCATGCAATCCCATTTGTCCAACCTTTCTTTTCAATCATGACAATTCTTTAAGATATTTTTATAGAATCTAAATATATGTATATATATTTAGTGTACATGATTAAATGTTTCTCACTTTAAAATGTGAACCCTCTGAGAGATATGCATGTTAAGGCACTCAATAGGCCGCACAGCTAGTATGTTAGGAGGAAGACCCCATTTAGCCAATCTGCCTGACTTTGGAGGTGTGATTCATAACTACCATACTTCCGCACCTCTCAAAGCTCACTGTTATTCTGGAGTAAGTCCCTCCTATTGATATTATCAATTGAGCTCTAAGGAGAACTTGCCCGTTGCACCTATGTCAGGATTCTCTCTCCACCGTTGCCTTCTTTCACCTATTGATGATGTTTTTGGGAAGCTGAGGGTACAGAGTTAGTGTTTGTTAAGCTAAGTCAAATTAAAGTTTATCATTACCCATGTTAGACTGTGGCATGATTTTGTTCTTAGATTTGTCAATATTCCTTTTAAGTGAGTCGAGAATCAGATTAGTTTCAAAATTACTAAGCTAGACTTGAAACAGAGTAGAAGCAGTATAGTAAGTTCTGACGCTGAGCTTAGGGGAGAGATTGAGGAATAAACACAAGAGTGTCTGGAGGGCAAAGTATGTCCAAAGGAGTAGAGTTTCAATACTTTAGCACTAGAGGCCAGTTGTTAATGTAACATGGAGAACATTAAGGCAAATGGTTTGGGTACCAAATGGTGTGTTCTGGCAAAGAATAGATGTCTGAGGAGGCATTTTGAATTGTGAAAGTTTCCACATGGGACATTTTCCAAGGAGCCAAAAATATATTTGAATCAATAAATGTCAGTAGCGTGCATAGACTTTTAAACCATTTTAATGTAGGCATAGAAAGCTCTTGGCCTAAACAAACCCAACCACTCAGCCAGATCCACAGGCCTTAGGTTATCCAAGACACTCACCTGACTTGTCTTAGTTCAAATTCTGTTTTTAATCATTGCTGAACTATAATTCTTAGATGCTGAAAGGTAGATGAGGCAAAAATGTGTGGTACACATGTCTTTTCAGCAACATGGCAAGACGTTGGAGAATATTTGTGGCTCAAATTAAAGTCTAGGACAGTCAGTGCCATTTAATGAATTCTAAGTTAGCAATGATAAATAAATAGTGACTCAGAGCACTGTTTATTTTCTGTGCTTGAGACTTTACTTTGGAGCAAGCCCTATAAACACACATGCCCTTCTCACAGGGCTGGAATTAACATAATACTCTGTGATACTAAGAAAATCTGATTTGAAACATGGGCTCTGCGTGAATGAACAGCTCCCCTTCATTACTGCAAGCTGTATTTACAGCGACAGACTTACATTTAAAAAGCTTTCCCATTGGGGACAGTTTTGAGGCCACTTCATAGAGCGTTTGGCAGTTTTATTAATGATTCACTTGTTTTTTTTTTTCCTCTCACAATTATTTCTTTGCTCGATGATGTTTATTGATGATGGTGAAGTTTGAGGAGCACCAATTTCAAGAGCGAGACACTTTGGAAATTGGAGGTCTGATTCTGTTCTTCTTTCCTTCATCTTCTTTTTCTGCTGGTAAACATAGCTAGACTGCCAAATAATTACTTAGCTCATTTACCTTTTCTCTTAAAATGAAATTCTGAGCACAACTTTAGGATGTTCTATTTCTATCCTGGACTTCACTCTATCCTTTCCTCAACTTTTCAGCATCATGTAGACTTCCTGAACCGAAATCCTCAAATTGCCTAAATTACACTTCTATCTAGACACAGCTGGTGGTTCAGACTTTATAATCCTTTCCCACTTCCTTACAACTAGAATCTCCCCCCGGCTTAATTCTCACACTTGATGCTTGTGATGTTTCAAAATAGATGTGAGGAAGAGAGGGAACTAACACAGTTTCTTTCTCTCCTCTGATGATAGAATTAAAAAAAAATTATTCCTTGCAACTCAACAGTGTTAGTTTTCATGTTTGTGGTGGTCTTCAATGCACTCTACTGGGGATAGTTGAATTCTTTCAGGTGTTTTTCCAGTGGAGATCTGAGTGGTTGTGTCTCCCCCAAATTCAGGCTGAAAATTATTTCCCCAAATGATGGTACAGGGAAGTGGAGCCTTTTGGAGATGATTAGGGCATGAAGATGGAACTCTCATAAATGGTTATTAGTACCCTTATGAAGGGGCCCATAGCTGGGTGCTGTGGTTCATGCCTGTAATTCCATAGCCTTGAGAGGTGGACATTCAGAGGAGGATGATTCAGGATGGTATAGGCAAAATGTTAGAGAGATCCAACCACAAAACAAAAACAAACACCAGTTAAGTGTGGTTATACATGCTGTAGCTCAAGCTCTATGGGAGGCAGAAGTGTGAGGACAGTGGTCCAAGGCTGACCATGGCAATGGATGTGAGATCCTATCTGAAAGAAGTGTAGCTCAAGTATTAGTGTGCCTGCTTATCAAGTGCAAGGCCCTGAGCTCAAACCTCAGTACTTTCTCCCTGCAAAAAGGGAGTGAGCCCCCAGGAACTGCCACGTTCCTTCTACTATGTGAGAAGGACTCACGTGAGGAGGCACCACCTATAAACCAGTAAATAGGATTTCTCAGACACTAGATCTCAGGCTTTCATGTTCCAGAACCGTGAGAAATAAATTTCTGTTGTAGCCTATGTTAGCCAGCGACTCACCACTGTAACAAAATACTCACTAATCAACCTAAAAGGAGGAAAGGTTTCTTTTGATTCAGTTTTGAGATGCAGTCCATAGTGGTTGGTCCATTTCTTCTGGGCCTGTGGTAAGACAGCAGGTTATAGTAGAGTAGATGGTGGGGAAGCCTGCACACTTCATGGTAATTGGAGAGCAAAGAGACAGGAAAGCCAGCGTTCCAATGCCTCCTTCAAGGATACAAATCTATGACCTAACTTCTTCCCACTAGGCCCTACCTCTTAAATGTTCTGCTTAGTCCCATGGGCTTGTGGCCACAGATCTTTTAGCATTGTTCCCGATCCAACCTATAGCATAGCTCTAATAGACATAGGTAAAGCATACCTTTGTATTGAACCTCCGTATTGAATTATGGACTCATCCATTATGATGAAAATCAGCCTGGGCATCTCAAATCCTGGAATCCCTTTAATGTAGACATTCCCATGACAATCCCAAGCCACAGCTATTCATTACCAATAGAGAATTTGGCTGACATTTTCCTATTATTCCTTCTAGTTGAGCTGAGATAGAGCCTCAGGGGCAGTGTTGCTTAAAATGCCTCCCCAACCACCTCATCAACGTGACCGATTTGAGGTTCATAAAAAATGGACTTCCATTTTAAGCCCATTTAATCTCCAGCGCTTGTGATTTAAAGTACAGGTGTTAAAAAATCACCACACAGTTAATTCTGAGGTACAATCAAAATTTTGAAACGTTTATAGAAGCCCAAATTAGAAGCAGGTATGATTGGCAAGTTAGAAAAATATTCACTTTTCCTCTGACCTTTGGTGTTTTAGCATTAGGTGTACTCACTAAGTTAGCAGCATCCCCAGCTGTGTGTAAGTGTGCCCACATCACTGCCAAGAAGAGTGTGAAGAGAGATGTGAGAGAGAATTGTCAGTAAGAGAATCTGCCATGTCATCTAAGGTCTACTTACCTCTTGAGTCAGCTCTGTGAAGTCCTCCATGGGAAAGTCTAGTGCCAGTTTTGATGCCAGTTCATCCTCCGAGGCTGGAATAATCTGTCAAATATTAGAGCACTCATGAGGAGGAGGAAAAGGAGAACAAGAGGAAACTCTGTACTGATGGAATTTATCCACATTTCCAACCAGAAATTAGTAGAAATTAGCAATGTTTCTTCTTCTTCTTCTTCTTCTTTTTTTTTTAACCATCAGCAAAAATGTTGACAGGTCCTAATTTAGTAACAGAAAAAAATTTAATCTATGAATAGGAATTATTAGGCTAGACATATTTAAAATAGTTACTTTTAGTTCAACACCAATGTTTGCATGTAGAGATTCTTTCTGAAGATTTATTTGGGATATTTAAAGTTTAGTTAAAATAAGCCAGAAAAAAACTCAATGGATGAATAAGGAGTATGAAAAAAGTATTATAATTCTTAGTGATAATTGAAGTTTAACAACCAACAGAACATTGTCACTGGTTTAAAGGATTCCACTGAAGTGAACCCTAAAGTAAGAGCAGGAGACTGAAATGTATTAAGATGGACAAGTTGGGAATTTGGACAGGAGCCAAGAGGAGAGAAGTAGCTCGAGGGTCAGGATGTAATAAGTCAGTCTTGCTTAGAGCTGTGGTCATGTTGTAAGAGTGTGCTTGTGGAAATGCATGGGGAATGATGACTTACTCTTGTAAATAAAATGAATATTAATACATTTTACACATAGTGTACTTTATTCGACTCCTAAGTGTGGTGTTTAAGAAATAACAAGTTTTAGAAACAAAGTAAGTCCTTGAGTTGGCAGTTCTGGTCTATGATTCTCTGTAGAGCTGTTAATCTCATCTGAAAATCCAAATGTTGTATTATGAGAATAGTACATTATATGTTTCCAAATTTTCCAGGGTCTAAACATTTCCTGTGGTCTATTATTACATAAAATTATTAATGAATTAATATTTATTATATGTAATTTATATTTATTTTTATATTTATTATATGTATAAAACATTTTTGACAATAGAAATATGAGGATGATGAAAATATTTTAAGCATAACTCATAATTCTTAGAAGTCTTGAATGTTCCTGGAAATTCCAATTTCTTATTCTCAAATCTTTAACATAAGAATAAGATGATTTCTTTGTTGCTTTGTATGTCCCTCCCCCATGGTATAACCCCTGTTTTCACTGTATTTGATGTTGGTATAATTTGTGGAGGGGAAGGGAAAAAACAAATTGTTTAAATAGGGATACAGGTGAATCCATTGCAACAATGAGATGTACAAGACGTTATGTAGAAAAACAAACTTTACAAGTTTGGCGAGGGGAGGGGGGGTCAGAGGGATAGAGGGGTGCGGGGGCGGGATGGGAAGGGATAGGAAGGGGAAACAAAGGAGGAGGCAACAATGCTTGATAAGAAATGTACTCATTATTTTGCCCATGTAATTGTAACCTCTCTGTATGGTATTTTCACAATAATAATAATAAAAAAACACTTTGGTTAGGTCTAATTCCTCACACCATATGTGTTTTTGGCCTATATAAGCCTATATAACTGCATTCCGGGGTGCAAGTTTTGGGGGACATGATCCCATTTGCAGATGTTGGCATTATAATAAAGACTCCCATTTTTTTTTTTAAAAAGAATATCCACCAGGAACTTGGAAATAATAGAACCGCTTTTTTTTTTTTTTTTTTTTGCCAGTCCTGGGGCTTGAACTCACGGCCTGGGCACTGTCCCTAGCTTCTTTTACTCAAGGCTAGTACTCTACCTCTTGAGTCACAATGCCACTTCCAGCCTTTGTTGTGTATGTGGTCTTGAGGAATCAAACCCAGGGTTTCATGCATGCTAGGCAAGCACTCTACCACTAAGCCACATTCCTATCCCCCTGGGCTACATTTTAAAAGGATCTTTTTAGTTTTATTTTATTGTAAAGGTGGTACAGAGCGATTACAGTTGCATAGGATCTTTTTTAAAAGATCTTTTTAAAACAGATAAAAGTTGGCATATTTTCTTAATAATACTGTTCAGGCGTTTTGAAGACAAAACCCTATAGAACATAGTCTACAATATCAGCAGTGGTTATAATAAAATATTGTTTTCCTTTTCCTTTTTAAAATTTTCTTTTTTCTCTTAGATTTGTATTTTTTCTTAGGGAATTTACCATATCTTCTTCCTTCTCAACTGAAATTAAGAAAACCAGAAGGGAAAAATAAAGAGGCAGCAATCAAGGAACATAATCTGTTTCCTACACAAACTCTTCAGGACACGGAATGAAATACTTGTCACTGTTGTGAAGAATATCAAGAAAGTCATGTTTTCTCCTATTCCAGAAAAAAGTATCTGACCTGAAAACCTGGGATTCCCGGCCAGGAGTGAGCAGTGAAGTTGATGATAACCATGTTGGACAAGCGACACTTCGCGCCAGCTGCCCAGGTCAGCCTCAGCCTTCAGGCTCTCAATTTGTAAGAGGTCACTGTGGTAAGTCCAGTGAGTGGTGTCATTCCTCAAGGGGATATGATGTTGTCTCTCTGTTTTCTGCTGGGAAATGATGGCAGGGGGGTTGGTTCTACCTTGGCCAGTCAGCCTGGCTATGAGATATGACAATTGATATGCTTTTGGCAAGTAACTTGTAGAAGATGTTTGCTTTTTACCAGAATAGGCTCTCTGACTTTATTTTCATTTAAACATGGCTCTTCTGGACACCTATGACTCATGTGATAGCAGACCACAGATCTTTTTTTTTCATTTTAGTATGAATATATTGATTTTAAACTGCTCTTGCTAAGCCTTGTGTTTTTTTATAAGTGTATGTATATTAATTGTTCTTAAAGGATTTATTATGATAGTTCCATACATGCATATAATGTAGTTTGATCAAATTCATACCCTTTAGTATTTTCTCATTCTCTCTCCTTTTTATGTACAGTTTTTTTTTTTTTTTTTGTCAGCTGTGGGGCTTGAACTCTGGGCCTGGGCGCTGTCCCTCAGCTCTTCAGCTCAAGGCAAGTGCTCTACCACCTGAGCCACTGCACCACTTCCATTTTCTGGTGGTTTATTAAGAGTCTCACGGACTTTCCTGCCTGGGCTGGCTTTGAACTGTGATCCTCAGATCTCAGCCTTCCGAGTAGCTAAGATTACAGGCATGAGCCACCAGCGCCTGACTGTTATGTACAGTTTTAATGGGTTTCATTCTATTTATATACATGCATATGAAATATGTTGATCATATTTACTCCTCTTCACTTTTCTCTCACTCTGTTACCTTCCAGTGGCCCTCCCTCTAAACAATCCCCTTTTTACATTCATATCACTTGGCTTAGGTATACTATTTGGAGGAATTTAAGTTTCATTACTGTATCTGTGACCTTCTAATCCAGCATCTAGCCACAGCTTAGTACATGTTAGAGAGAGAACAGGTAGAAAAAGTGAAAAACTTACAATCCAATTAAGGAGCTAGGTTAAGCATACATAACTATATCATTGGCAACAGAAGATGACCAAAGGTAATTAACTTTTGTTTTATATCTTTATGGGTTTTTGTTTTGTTTTGCTTTGTTTTTGTGCTTGAGCTCAGGGACTAGGCAATTCTGACCTTTTGTTGCTCTAGGCTAGTACTCTAGCACTTGAGCCACAGCTCCACTTTCTGCTGTTTTGGGGCAGTTAATTGGAGACAAGAGTCTCTTGGACTTTCCTGACTAGGTTGACTTTGAACCATGATCTTCAGACTTCAGCCTTTTGAGTAATAGGATTATAGGGATAAGACATTGGTGTCTGGCTATCTTTTTAGTTTTGAACAGACTTACTAATTCAAATAGGTGTAATTTTTTTTTTTTCTGAGTTTGGGTCTTTGCACCACTTTGCTAATGCGTATTCCCCCCCAAGGCCTTTTTGTGGTTGTCTGGTTTACCTCATTATGTTGAAGGAAAGAGGTCTTCTTGCTCCTCATTCAGCCATGCTTTTGCTCTGATTCAGGTATTAAAGGCATAGTTCCCAGCTAATGGAACCAATAGGAGGTGGCAGAACCTTAAAAAAGTGAGGCCTTGATCCATTTGTCTACTGAGGGACATCTGGGTTGCTTCCATATCTTGGCTATGGTAAACAATGCTGCAATGAATATTATTGTACTGGTAGCTTTATTGTGGCCTTGTTTGTCGTCTATTGGATAAATGTCCAGGAGTAGGATTGCTGGGTTATAGGGAAGCTCTATAGTCTTTTGAGGATCCTCTATACTGCTTTTAGAGTAGCTGAACAAGTTTACACTCCCACCAACTATGTAGTAGCACATTCTCTTATGGCCACATCCTCACCACCATCTGTTATTGTTAGTTTTCTTGATAATGGCCATTCTAACTGGAGTGAGGTAGATTCTCAATGTTGTTTTGATTTGCATTTGTTTTTTGGCCAGTGATTGAACATTTCTTCATGTGTCTATTGGCTATTCTTATTTCTTCTTCTGAGAAGCCTCTCCAAGTCATTAGCCCATTTAGTAATTAGGTTGTTGTTTCTTTGAGGTTTATTTTTGGAGGGTTTAATTTTTTGATCTCATATTATATTTTAGATATGAGGGCCTTGTCTGATGCATAGCTGAAAAAAATCTTCTCCCATTCCATGGGTTTTCTATTTATCTTGCTAGCTATGCCCTTTGCCATACAGAAACCCTCCAGTTTGATACAATCCCATTAATGTAGTCTTTTTTGTTGTGATACTAGATCTTAGGAAGTTTCGACTCATGCCTGCATCAAGAAAATGTGGTATATATACAGAATGGAATTCGACACTTCGATCAGAAAGAATGATACTGTGCCATTCATAAGGAAATGGAAAGACTTGTAAAAAACTGTATTAAAATGTGAAGAAAGCAAGACCCAAAGAAACATAGCCTGCATATTTCCCCTCATTTGCTGTTACTAGAATGTGCCTATAAATCTACAAGTAAACACACTGGATGGTAAAAGACAAAAAATTATACTTGGATATGATAAATTATATACAACTGTAAACATTCACTCAGTGAGACCAAAGGAAGATATTCTTAGGAGAGGATCACAAAAGCTCAATAAATATGTGCACATGATCACATAAAATGAACAAATATAGCAATGATACTCACTACATTGAAAATGAACTATACAAATTGTGAGGGGGTGGTTGGGAGGGAATAACTGGGAGAATACTAGGGAAATGGTGACACTGTTCAAAAAGAAATGTATTCATTACCTGACTTACGTAATGGTGATCCCTCTGTTTGTTACTTTTACAATAACAATGAAATATATTTAAATTTTTTTTCTTAAAAAAGTAAGACCTAATGGGAGAAAGTTACTTCATTCTAAGAGTGTCCTTGACGAGGATTTTGTGATTTCTTTCTCTTTTTGCTTCTAGATACTCTGAGGTGAATGGGCCTCATCCACAATGCACTCCTTTAGTGATGTGTTGTATCATCACAGGCTGAAAGCAAGAAGACCAAGTGATGATGAAACTGTAAACTACAATAAGCCTCTTTTCTTTATGAAATTAATTATATCAGATATTTGGTTACAATGACTGAGAGCTGATTTAACACAGGGAAAACTGTACTGTCTTTGCATACTTCTGGAAATGTACTATCATTTTTAAACTTGTGTTATAAAATACATATATGTAGTATATGTATTTAACACCCCTTTCACCCAGCTTCCCTAGTGTTAACTTTCTACATAACCAGTAAAATCTGAGACAAACTGAGAAAATCGACATTTGTATAATACCAGTAACTAGCCTGGCTCTTAGCAGTATTTCCACTGAGTAGACAGACCTACAAGTTGGATATTTTAGACTTAATTTTGTTCGAAGTGAAGGTTATTTGAGTCTTTGAGTGAAGAGTTTCGGATTTAGGATCCAATCCAGGATGACATATTACACCTAGACCAGCTATATTTTGAATGTACTTGCTAGCAATATTTTAAATTCCATGTATTATAGTCATACTTGGAAATGTAAAACTGTTACATTTGTTTTGTATCACTCTTCTCGAAACCAATTGCTGTTTTCCTGGAAGAGGTCTTAGATTCAGGGCTGGGAAGGTATTTGTGGATAGTGGAAGAGACTTTCCTAATTCTTGGATATCTTTCTACTGCTCTTACGATTATTATTTTTCTCCTCAAGCAGATAACTCCTTGATTGCTTTCAATACAGAGCTGGCACATGGTCAGGAATTTATGTTAACTTTTGCAAATAAATTCTGTAAGAAAAAAACAAACAACTGCCTCGGCATTTTCTCTGTTCCTCATACTTATTGTACTTAGCTATCTGGATGGCATTTTGCTTCTGTTGAGCTTAGCTCCTCTGTGACAGCAATGGCCACCTCCAAGTCACACTTCTCTACATTTATTCCTGTGTGTGGGCCTTTCCTACACAGATTATGGACTTGAAATGTGATGTAATTTGGCCAATGGGACTCAACAAATGTGCTACAGACAGAGGCTAGAAAAATGCTTATATGAAAGGCCTTTTCCTCTTACACATCTCTGCTCCATGAAGAAGCTTGTGTTGGCTGGGTGGTTTCCATCAATGGATGATGGAGACTGTGGTCCCTCCCACAGCCAGCAGCAGCACTTTCCAGAGAGTGAGATAGGCCATTTTATACCAGGCAGAGAAATCACAGCAACTCCATGAGGAAAACCAGCCTAGAAAATGGTTAATTGAGCTCAGCCTATCCCAGCCATGGTTCCTGAGCAGTAGAATGGTGATAAAATAAAATTGATGATTTTAAAGCTCTAAAGTCTCAGGGGGGTGGTTTGAGCTACAACTGATAGCTCATAGGTCCTATAAGAGCTTTGGATGATTTGTTTTTTCCCTTCCTCAAATCATTTAAATAGGGATACAGGTGGATCCATTGCAGCAATGAGATGTAGAAGTCATTATGTGGAAAAACGAACTTTACAACTTTGGTGGGGCGGGGGGGGGGGGGGGGGGGGAGGGGAAGGAGTCAGTGGGGGGGAGGATGGGAAGGGATGGGAAGGGGAAACAAAGGAGAAGGCTACAATCCTTGATAAGAAATGTACTCATTATCTTGCCCATGTAATTGTAACCCCTCTGTACAGTATTTTCACAATAAAAAAAAGAGCTTTGGACACAGCCTCAATGGAGTAGATGTGGATGTTTCATAAATTTTTATTTTCTTTGGGTGATGTAACAATATGAAAATACTTCTTTTGTTCATGAGCATTTTTTGACTTTCTATTCTAATTCCATTTTCCAGTGATTTAGCATTTTTACCCTTAAAGAAGAGCAGTGTGAATTGGTTATCCCAGTTAACTGCTACAAAACCTGGGACATTTCGCCATTTCTGATTACAAATTCCCACCATGCCCCCTGGGTCTGGAATATTAACCCCACAATCCTCAAACTCACCTCATTTTTTTTTTTTGTGGGTCCTAGGGTTTGAGTTCTGACTGGCGCTGTCCCTGAGGTTCTTGAGCTTCAGTGCCACTTCTGGCTTTTTTGAGTAGTTTATTGGAGATAAAAGTCTCACAGAGCTTCCTGCCCCGAGCTGGCTTGGAACTGTGATCCTCAGATCTCAGCCTCCTGAGTAGCTAGGATCACAGGCATGAAGCACTGGCAGCTGACAAATTCACTCCATTTAATGTGTGCTATTAACAGGCTGCTGTTAACACATAACTATCATCTAGCCAGAAGCCAGTTAGTTCTCTGATCTGAGGTTGCTTTGCTATTTTCTGGGTTTATTGATATTCTCCTTGGTGATGTCACTTAAGTGCATGCCTCACAGATTTCCTAAATTGAACTCTAATTAGTGGCTGGATTGTGCTCTGTGCTCATTTTTATTATTCCTCAGTGTGTATTATAATATCAGTTCATTAAACTCTAGACTGCTCTCATGAAATAAACACACACTATCAATATACATTTAACAAAGAAAGTGAAGTAATAACTTGAATGCCACCCTATGCTCATATCTATTGTATATATAAAAATTTGTTATGGGGCTTGCCTCAGTTCCAGGCACAGAAAACCTGAGTTTTCATTCCTTTAGCTCTTTATCAGACATGGATACAATTCCCAAAACCTTTTGAGTCAATTATTCATTGAGAATCTGATCGATACTGAGTGTTTATGCTCAGCCTTTTCAATGGTAAGTGTATTTTGAAAAGTTTATTCTTATTCTTTCTATTGTCTCTGGATAGAGCTTTAGGCTTTAGTTGAGTTAGCAAGAGATGCTTAAATGATTTGCCCAGAAGCTTAAGATGACTTCATGTAAAAGTAAGGTGTTTATCTTTCAAAAGAATTGGAAAAACCGATATTCCAAATTCTTATGCTTTTTTATAATGTATATAATTTTTTCTATTTTAGTTTTTGCCTATTTTTTAAAAAACATTTCAACTCAACCATGTGGTAAGCTTCCCCTAAATTAGATGCTTTTAAAATATATCTGATATCTATTAAATAACAGTACTTTTTTGCATAATTCCACTCCCATTTTACAAACATGAAAATAGTCTGAGCCATGAGCTCTTGAAAATAAAATAAATGGGCCTGGTGCTGATGGCTCATGCTTGAAATCCTAGCTACTCAAGAGGATGAGATCTGAAATCCTGATTCAAAGCCAAGCTGGACAGGAAAGTCTATGAAACTCTTACCATCAATTAATCACCAAAAAGCCAGAAGTAGAGCTGTAGGATCCAGTGGTAGAGCACTAGCCTTGAACATAAAAGCTTAAGGACAGTGTCCAGGCCCTGGACACTGGACACAAAAAGTGGGCAAACTCCATATTCAAAATTGCTTCTTAGAAATCTCTTTCAAGAATTATGATATAGCATTGAACCAAAGATATGAAGGATAATAATAAGGTAAGGGATATGTCAGGAGAAATAATAAATATGAGTCCATAAGTATACTTACACTCATGAGCCAACTGGACTTTTTCAAAGAGATCTAGAAAAACATTCCTCTAGAAATCTATTTATTGTCAATTCAGAGTCAAAATACAGAGTGATGAAAGAACGGAAATCATTTCCAAAAGAAGTGTATGCCTGCCTCAGCTTCCAAGTCCACCCAATTCAATGAAAATCTTGAATCATAAAATGAATAATTTGCACAGTTGTAAAAATTCCTGGAAAACATCTGAATTTTAAATCATGTAGCTAATGTAGGTTGTATGGCTATGTAGACAGAACCATGCAAAACAGATGAGTTATCTTGGGTCCCTAGACAAATCAGCAAGTTCATTAGTTTCCAATCTAGGAATAAGAATCTTCCATGGCATGTTAAGTGTTGAATTTGGTTGTCATGGTTTTCATATTGAGTCTTGAAAACAGATGCTTAGAGGGCAATCCAACTTTGCAATCCTCAAATATCGTCAATCAATTATTTGATTCCTTTGCATATTTCCCTCAATTTGTTAGGCTATAATATAAAAGTTTATAGTAACCTTTAAAAGTAGATTGAAGCAAGTGTTTGTAGGCCTTGAAAGTTGCCAGTGGTTTATGAGACCAGTGAGAGAAAATGCTCCAATTTGTGGTTCAGTATTAGCATATAAATATTAATGAGTTCAAATCACCCCTACGATGTCAAGAATCAGGGAAATATTTGGGAATATTTTCAAAATACATCTGATTATGCTGATTCTAAAGGGAGAAACTTTTTAAACTGTTAATGAAAAGCAGGCAAATGCTGTCTCCTCATCTGACCTATGTCACAGAATAGATTACGTATAGAAGACTTATTTTGGAGTTCACATCTTGTACTAAATTATTGATTTCTGGAAAGTGGACTTGAGACTTAGGGGTAGATCCTTCTCCCATGACTTTTCCCCCCTGTAAATCATACCTTTATATGTAGAACTGATTGAACTGAAAGTAACTATTTGACTTAGAATGAATCAAAATTGGTTTTTTTTTTTCTTTTTTCTTGTGCTAGGCTGGGGGCTTGAACTAAAGGCCTGGACACTGCCCTAAGCTTTTTAAACTCAAAGCTATTGCTCTGCCACTGGAGCCATAGTTCTATTTCCAGTTTTTGGTGGTTAATTACAGATAAGCACTCATGGACTTTCTTTCCTGTGCTGGCTTCCAACCATGATTCTCAGATCTCAGCCTCCTGAGAAGCTAGGATTATAGGTGTGAGCCACAAGCACTTGACTCTTGGGGTTGAGTTTTGCAAGGAGCAGAGCTCTTTGGTAGAGGGAAAATAAAATTTTGGTGCAAAAGTCCTCGAAACCTTTACTTCCTAAATGACCTTTCTTCCAAGAAATATTTAGAATATCTCCAATAATTGTCATCCTCTTGGTCTTTACCCACCATAAACCAGATAGAAGCAGCTCCCATTTCTTGCAGTAACATAAATTAAAAATTAAATGGTGATTAAATTGTAACTCAAAGGCTTTAGGAAAGTACATATCCCTTGCAATACAGTAGGAGATGGATCCACACTAGCTGGGAATAGCTGTTGATAATGTAGCAGGACGCAGAGGTGTTTTTCTGCCATCAAATAGGTCAAATACTTAAATGGGACTATAACCTGTAGTCAGAATACAGATGATGATGGAAACTAGTGACCCCTGACACCATAATGGCTACACAACTTGGGAGGGAGGGGAAAACTGGGGGGTGGGGAAACTGGGAAAGAATGAGGGAGGGGCTGATAATGTTCAAGGTTACACAGAGAACAGTATATAGGAAATAAACTTTACAACTTGGAGTGGGGAGGGGAGGAGTATGGGAGGTGGGGGAGGGAAGGGATAATGGGACAACAACAAGGAAGGAAGGGAAGGGGTAACAATGATTGACAAGTAATGTGTTCATTGCCTTACGCATGTAACTGTAACCCCTCTGTACAGAATCTTAACAATAAAATTTAAAAAAAGTTACAAAAAGATAAAGTTGTTACTGGGGGAAGAAGTAGACGGGAGAAGCAGACTGAATACCATCCCGTGAGTCTCCACCTAGAGACTCACCCATGCCTGCATTTTCTGTCATTTGAAATATGCAATATTCTAAAAGATTATTTATCTGATTGACTTAAAAAAGGAAAGGTACTCATTACCTGACTTACGTAACTGTAACCCAACTGTACATCACCTTTACAATATAAAAAAAAATAATGGTTACAAACTCGGAAGTAAACAATTGGATAGGTCTGGGAAGGTGGCTTAGTGGTAGAGCGCTTGCCTTGCATGCATGAGGCCCTGGGATCGATTCCCTAGCACCACATAAGCAAAAAGAAAAAAAGCCAGAAGTGGCGCTGTGGCTCAAGTGGTAGAGCGCTAGCCTTAAGCTGAAGAGCTGAGGGACAGCACCCAGGCCCAGAGTTCAGGCTCCATGACCAGACCCCCCCCCCCCCAAAAAAAAAAACACACACACAAAAAAACCAAACAAACAAAAAAACAATTGGATAGTTCAGGAAGTTCTAGAATATCATCTGAATAAAAGTCATGTCTTCAGCTTCACATTACATATTATATAAATGAAATTTTCTGAGAGAGATCTTATATGTTCTTATACACCATGTTAGGTGAAGGAGATGTTAATTTGCTTGACAGTGGCCTTTGTTTTATAATACATATGCATATTTTGCACCTTAAATATATACAATTTATCAATCATACATCAACCAACCTGGAGAAAACCTTCCCATTCTAACTAAATGAAGGTAGTAGATTTCCCTTCTTTTATAGTTTTCATTACCTTTAGAATTTATATTCTATCTAAGATGAGAAGCACTCAGTTTCAATAAAGGTTAAAAGTAAAATGACTAGACATTTTCATTTCAGTTTTTGATGCTGGTCCTGGGCTTGAACTCAGGGTCTGGGTGCTGTCCCTAAGTTTCTTTTGCTTAAGGGAAGTGCTCTACCACTTGAGCCACAGCTCTACTTCCAGCTTTTTTGGTGATTAATTAGAGATAAGAGTCTTATGGATGTGTCTGTCCAGGCTGGCTTCAAACCATGATCCTCAGATCTCAGCTAGGATTACAGGTGTGAGCCACTGGCAGCCTGGCACAATAACATTTCTTTACATATGCATGGTAGTAATGTTCATGAAAAATGCTGTCCTTAGCACCAGTGAGTGTTATGATCACCTGGTATAACTTTACTAGTGAGTGATCAACTCTCTCAGATATTGTGAAGAAACTAAAGTGTAGATAACTGAGTGATTCAGAGAAGGATTAGGCCTTGTATTGATCAAGACTAAATATCCTCTGGGGAAAGGGATCTTAAAGCAGAAAGCTCATTATAGAAAAAACAAGGAAGAAAGTTAAATTTCTTACATTCTTGAATTTGATTTGCTCTCTGCTTCTGTCTCTCTATCTCCCTCTCCTTTCTCCCTCACACACATATCCTATTGCTGCCAACACAAATCTCTTATGAAGGTGAAGGTTAGTTAAGCATAAAGAGAACTTGTGACAATACCGTACAAAACAATCGGCATAAACTGCCAAATGGTTTCTTGAGGTTAAGAAAGGTGTCTACATGGAAGCTCTGGTTGTCCATGCTTTTGGAATGCCTCATTTGGGTAGCAGGGTATTGCAAGTTCAGAAGGAGCTATTAGTGAGCCAACAGGAACAGCTATGGTCAGGGACTACGGTAAGAATTAAACAGAGAAATTAGAAAATGTTGGTTATACAACTGAATAACTTCAGGCTTGATTTTTGCTCACATTTATTTCAATTAATGATCTGTAAAATTTCTAGCTATACATAATGTAAGAAAAAGTCAGCCAAACTTGAAGGCAGGAAAAAGATGGTAAAACAAAACGTATGTTGGCTTATGTTTTTGTGCCAGAGATTTTGAAATTAAAAGTGTTAAGCTGTCTATTTTAAATGAAATTGGAATTCTTCTTTAACACCTAAAGTAGGAATATACTTAAATGGGCTACAAACTGTATCAGAGTTAGGATCTCATGTCTCTGGAAACATCTAAAGGTCAGGCACATATTTCATTGCCTGTATTAATGTATTTTTTTTATTATCTTCAAGTAGTTGTACAAAAGGTTTTGAACTCAGCATATCATTTTGTAAGTACAATGCATCTTCACCAATGTCACTTCTTCCATCGTTTTCCCCCCTCTCTCCCAGCCCAGCCCTTTCCCTCAACTTAGATGGTTCTGTTTTCACATGTGTACATTTATTATTTCGACTGTTTTCACCCACCCCTCTCTTTGTGTCCGCTCCTCTCCCCCTGACCTCTTATGCCACCTGACATCTTCCTAGTATTCATTTTGTTAAACTATGAGTTAGTTGTTGGAAGGAGTAACATACTTGGAATCCTCCCCTTCATATATCATACTTTAGATAACATGTTTAGGTATAGATGCATGGTCCTGTAAATGTTTTCATACATGTCTATAATCTGGATCTAACATATGTGAGAAAACATGTATCCTTTGTCTCTCTGAGCCTGACTTACTTCACTTAACATAATTTTTCCTATGTATGACATAATGTTATTCTGAGTAAAATTACATTCTATCTATCTGTCTGTCTGTCTGTCTGTCTATCTATCTATCTGTCTGTCTGTCTGTCCATCTGTCTAGAATATGATAGGCTAGCTAGCTAGCTACCATATTTTCTTGATGCATTCCTTTGTGGTAGGGCATGTGGACCATGCTCATATTGTGACTATGGTGGATAGGGCAGAAATACATGGTTATGGTTATGAAGCCTCTTGTTTTTTTAAATTTTATGTTATTGTAAAGATGGTGTACAGAGGGCTTAAAGTTCCATGAGTAAGATAATGAGTACATTTTTTGTCGAGCACTGTTACCCTTCCCTTGTTGTTCTTCCCCTATCCCTTTTTTTGCTTACCTCCCTCCTCCTCCCCCCTTAAGATGTAAAGTTTGTTTCCAACATAGTGTCTTGTGGGTATCATTGTTGCAATGGGTCATCCTGTGTCCTTGTTTCAGCATTTTGTCGCTCCCCGCCCCCCCAATTAGATACATGTATATCCAAGATGCAGGGTACCAAAATCAAGTACAATGACAACAGGGGATATACCATAGAGAGAAGAACATACAAAGGAAACAAAAAAATCACATAGTACATTAAAAACAACAAAGAAAGGCCTCTTGTGGCTATATCTTGGGGTTCATTTTACTTAGCATCAGGTTATATGGTCATATGTACATAGCTTTTGACCTTTTCTGCTTGTCCTAGACATGTACTAGTTATTACAAATAAGGGAAACCATGGGACCTATGTTTCCTTGGGTCTGGCTTATTTCACTTAATATAATTTTTCCAAGTCTTTCCATTTCCTAACAAATTGGATAGTGTCATTCTTTCTGATGGAGGCATAGAATTCCATTGTGTATATATACCACATTTTCTTGATCTATTCATCTACTGAGGGGGATCTGGGTTAGTTCCATATCTTAGCTATGGTGAATAATAGTGTGATAAACATAGTTATGTTGGTAGCTTTAGTATGGCCTTCTTTGTGATCATTTGGGTAAATTCACAGGAGAGGGATTGCTGGGTCATACGGGAGCTCTCTGTGTAGTCTTTTGAGGGACCTCCATACTTTTTTTCAGAGTGGTTGAAAGCCTCTTAATTTTAAAAGCTATTTACCCACATATCAGAAAGCAAAATTTGGTATTCAAGAAAAAGCTTAATCTTTTGATTCAGAGGTTCCAGATTTTTCAGAAGAATGAGATATGTTGCCACATCTCTTCAGTGTCATAACAAATTTTCTTTTGATTTCTTTTGTGTATTTTGGTGATGTCAAGTTCAGTGACTTAGTCAACAGGCAGGTCTTTTGGGGATCTACCCTAAGCTGCAATGAATCATCATTCAGTGGAGTGAGAGGCCTTAGCCAAAGTTCAGCCATTCTGGACTTAGACTCCATTTTGAAGGCCTTTACCAAAAGTATCCATTGTGAAGGCCTTTACTGTAAGTACCCATTTGTAAAGACTTGAACAGAAAGTAAGAACTCAGGTTCCTGGAAAATCTGCGAAATGTCCCAATAACGTTCTGCTATAGCCATAGTGGATGATAGGAAAGTACCTAAACCTCCAGATGTTCTTTTTTTAAATTTTTAAATTTTTTAAATTTTATGATTTTATTGTGAAAATACCGGACAGAGGGGTTACAATTACCTGGCCAATGAATACATTTCTTATCAAGCATTGTTGCCTCCTCCTTTGTTTCCCCTTCCTGTCCCTTCCCATACCCCGGGCCCCCATCTCTGTCAAGTTGTAAACTTCGTTAAGATAGCATAGTTGGGGCTGGGAAGGTGGCTCAGTGGTAGAGCGCTTGCCTTGCAAGCCAGAGGCCCTGAGTTCGATTCCTCAGCACCACATAAGCAAAAAGAAAAAAGCCAGAAGTGGCGCTGTGGCTCAAGTGGTAGAGCGCTAGCCTTGAGCTGAAGAGCTGAGGGACAGTGCCCATGCCCAGAGTTCAGGCCCACGACCGGACCACCCCCCCCCCAAAAAAAAAAAAAAAAAAAAAGATAGCATAGTTAACATATTTTGTTGCTTAGCTGCTTGGCCCGCGTACTTTAGCCAATAAGATTGTTACAAGACTCACTAAGTGTTAACCAATCATGTAACTGCTAAGTTCCCCCTACCCTTGCTGTAACCACAATAAAAACCCTGCTAAACTGGAAGTCAGGGCTCTCAACTCTGACCGCTGCCTCCTGACGGTTTTGAGTCCAGGCTTGAACTAGCAATAAACGACTCGGTGCTTGCATCGAAACTGGCTCCTTGGTGGTCTTTGGGGATCCTTATCTGGGCACAACAGGAAGATCATCTAAAAGTAATCTAATACTATCTTTTCCTTCCAGGCAAGATATCTGGGTCATGTGTCATCATGTTTCTAAAATTGAAAACAAAGAAATAGAATACTTTAAAATGCAGGAACTAAATACTTACACAGCTAACTGTTGAAACTGTGTTTGTTGTAACTTCTTTACTGGATTGCGATCTATAAGTAAATTTAGGTAAAGGTGTTTGTTTTGCTTCTTTTAAAAAAGTATATAATTCTACATCAGAACTACCATGTTGAGTTGGAGGCAGAGCTCCTGCCTGGAAAGAATGAGGCTTTAAGTGTAATTTTCAGTACCATAAAAACTGATAAGATAAAATAGAGGTCTGGCGTATAGCTCAGTAACAGAGTGCTCGCTTAGCATGCATGAGGCCTTGAGTTCCTAGGTTCAGTTCTCAACACTGCTCAAAACTTCCCACTACTATATTTAGCAGCTCCTTTCATAATGTCTTAGTATAATGACAGCCAAAGCCAGTCTTAGCAGCCTAAAGAAATACATTCATATTTCTGTGATCAAGTAGCTCATATTCTTACTATATATGACCATATTATCTTTGGAATATTGGTTGTTTCTTTCCTTTACTAATCCTGTATACATTTTCTAATTTGTATACCTCAAGACAAATCACTTTCTTAATTATTCTAGACAATCAAAAGTTTGATTTTACTTGTACTTTTATTTTTTACAGAATTTGATTTTACTTGTACTATTATTTTTTACTTTTTCTTGAATTAATTGAAGAAAACAGTAGCACTAGAAAAGACATCATTAAATATAATATCTAAGAACCATTATGGAAATAGATTTAAATGCCTTATTGTCTCTACAAATGGATGTTTGAAAAGACATCAAACTAGACACAATTGTGAATTGCAGATAATCTTAGCAAATGAATGGGGAGAAGGAAGAGAGAATGCAGTCATGAACTCGTGGTATGTAGCACAAAATTAAGAAAAGTAAGGGAAGGGGCAGGTTGAAGGTGGGGCGGGGGAGGGGGAGAGTGAGAATGGTGGAGGGGGTGAACTGATTAAGATGCGTGGTATTTGTAAACAGCTTTGTTAAATGGCGACTCTTCTGTACAACTACTTAAAGTTAATAACAAAACGAGACAAAACAACAACAGAGGTAGTCTTAGACACTAAGATTCTCCTTCACGTGGCATGTCAATATGCGGTGCAAAAGAATGACTAAAGCAGAAGTATTAGGAAAGATTTTGAAGGGGGTTTTCAAGTAGTTATCCTTTATGGAAAAGTGTTTATGTTTAGGTTCAAGAAAACTTCACATTTGAATAACTGTCCAACAAAATGGCAAGCACTCCCTTGACTCAGCTGATTGGAATAGAAGCCTCCTCAGTGTGACCTCCACCCTGGAGGTCCCAGTTCCTATCACAAGACCGCAATCTAGGCTGTGGGTTAAGAGATGATTGCAGCACAAATAGCCTGGAGTCTTTCAAGAAACTCATTTCTTTTTCCTTTTTCCTTGAGCATGTAAATAGCACACACACACACACAAAAGTCCTCATCAGAATTTCCTGAGGTAACATGATCAGTAGAGAGTAATAAAGCAATGGAAAATAATCCTTTTCTTTTTACTATTGTGATGCCCATTTTGGCTGCTCAGAAAATCCAGAGATCTGGAATTTGTAAAGTAGAAATGCTGAACTATCTGTGATGGGTTCTGAAAACCAAGCCAGAGAGCATTAAGTATCTCTTTCTTCAGACCACAAAACATCCCTTGAAAGAAAGCACGACAAGCCTTGTTCTTTTGGCAACGATTTATCTTGTAATATAAAACTTCCTGAAATTGCCATTTCAGCACCTGTTTTATAGATTAAAGTGGGATTTGGCATTTGTTAAATTATAGTTTTGGAAAAGCTTGAAAATTATGCTTTACTTTAAAAAATGAAGTGAAATCTTGTTCATACATTTGAGATATGGCATATCCATTCAGTGGAATAGTATTCAGCCATAAGGAGTATAGTTGTGGCTCTTGCTTCTGTATGGATAAACCTTGAAGGCATTATGTTAAGTAAAAGAAAGCAGACTCCAAAGACCACATATTACATGATTCCATTTAAATAAAATGTCCAGAATAGGTAAATCCATAGCGATAGTGATTGGAAGGGGCTGGGAAGAGGGAAAAGTTGGCGAGTGACTACTAATGGCTACTGTCTTTGGTGGGGGGAGAGGGAGATGATAGAAATGTTCTAGAATTGGTGGTGGTGGTAGCAAAGCCTTGCGAATATACTACAGTCTGCTGAATTAACTCTTGAAAATGCAACGAGGCTCAGAGTTAGAGTGTTTGCCTAGCATGAGTAGGTACCTCCCCAGGGTAGGTTAAAAACAAACAAACAAGAGCAACACAAAAACATCATGTCTACACTAAAAAAAGGTAACCTTTTCACACAGCTCTTTTTTGAGTTTCTTAAATAGGAGATCAGCTGGAGTTAAAAAGTTAACTATTCCCTGCAGATGAATTAGACATAAATTAATAGTTTAACATGGTAGACAGAGGTAATGGTCATACATCAAAATTTGATCCCACATTTTTTTGGTCTTTTTCTTCCAATTGCCTTTAATTCAATTAGCGATTTTGTTTTAGATGCAAATATATCTTTCTTTTAACAGAACTACTTCAAGAAAGTGGCATAAAGCTTGGTAATTATCAAAGCTGAGAGGTGGTTACTATTCTTATTTCTACATATGAACAAAATTTTTTGTAGTACTGAATTAAAAGTGTTACCTGGTTAAGGAAAGTATTGTTTTCCTAAATAAATTGGAGTACTTTTCTGCATTTTAATAAGGGAAGTAAAATTTTAGTGTTATGTACAGAAGTTCAGAGTATGATTCAGTGAGTTTTGACAAGTGTAATTTCTCTCATTACACCGAGCCAGTTCCTTGCCTTGGAATTTCCCAGTCACTACTTTTCTTAGGCAGCCATTCTCACCATTTCAGAGACTATAAATTTATTTTACTTATTTGTGAATTTTACAAATTTATGCAATATTTATAAATTTATACATATATTTAAATATTACATATTCTATAAAATATTTTACTTTATATATTTACATTATATTTTATGTTTATATATTGAATTACATATTATTTTATATTATTATATTCTATTTTATATATTTATGTTATATTTATATTGTATTATAATTATATAATATTGTATCACATATTATATTTTATGTCTGGCTTATCTTATTTCACATAATACTTTTGAGATCTGCCTATGTCAGTATGCTTATTCATTTTTATTGTTAAAGGATATTTTATTATATGAGCATGACACAATTTGCTATTTGGTCTTCCATTGATAGACAATTGGACATCAGTTTTGGTAATTTTGAAAATTACAATTACTTGTTCTTGTACAAGCACTTTTTTTTGGATGAACACATGTTTTCATTTAACTCGGTATTTACAAAAACAAGAACTCTCAAAATGATTTTCCAAGCTGTTATATCAATTTACACTCTCCCAGCAGTGATTGTGTGTTCTAATTGCCCACTATCCTCAGTAACATTTGGTTTTGTTAACTTTACTTATTTTAGCCAACCTAGTGGATGTGAAATAGTACTTAATTGCAGTTGTACTTGCCATTTCCCTATTGGCTAATGATACTGAGAGTCCTTTATGTACTTATCAGCTTCTTAAATTTCATATGTAAAGTGGCTTGTCATCTCCTGTACTTATTTTAATAATTAGACCATGTGTTACTTATTTCTAGGAGTTCTTCATGTATTCCAAATATTTTCCCCAATGGACAGCTTGATTTTCCATACTTTTAACTGTGTCTTCTGATGAGCAAAGATCATAATTTTGCAATTCAAAAATAACATTTGAAAAAATATACAGGGCTAAATAATTTGTTTATTCTGAGGTGATAATGACTTTTTTCTTTAATTGTAGAATTTTTTTATAGTTTTAATCTTATATTTAGATTAATGGTATCTCAAATTAATTTTGTATCTAGTGTCTGGGAGGCTTCAATGTTTAATTTTCTCATATGTTTAGTCAGATAGTCTAACATAATTGATTGAAAAATCTTTCCTAGTGAACAGTCTTGATACCTTTGTAAAAAATAAAGGCTTTACATATTGGCTTTTATTTGGAATACATTCTGTTTTATTGGCTTATATTTATCACTTTTGCTGAAAAGTAACTCTCAAAATCAAACCTGCTGGGCCTCAATGGCTCATGATTATAATTCTAACTATTCATGAGGCTGAGATCCAGATCATTGTTCAAAGACAGACAAGGTAGAAAAGTCCTCTAGTCTCCATCTCCAAAGTCATGAGTACAAAGCCCGGCTAGAGGTATGGCTGGATGATAGAAAGGAGTGAGCAAGTGCATCAAGATTTCAAGTTGTAGTGATGGCGGGCACTCGCGCGCGCACACACACACACGCACACAGACACACACACACGGGAATCAAACTTGTTTTTTACATGACTGCTTTGGTGCCTTAAATATTTGGTGTTTAGCTATAGCTTTAATCATTAACTTACATTTAAAAAATTGATTTGGATTTTCATAGAACTTCTATTAAACTATAGAAAGATTCATGAACATGACTCATTTGCTTTAATTTATATAGACCTGACTATATGTATAATATTTTGTAAATGTAAATGTAGAGGATTTGCATGCCTTTTGTTAGATTTAATTTTTTCATGTTAATAGAATTATTTTAATAGAATTAGTGGAATTGTTTGCACATTTCACTGTTCAGTTTTTGCTAGCACAATGTTTTCTTTTTTCTTTTTTTCTCTTGTGTTATTCTTCTTGGTAAAACTTCAAGTACAAGATTGAATAGAAAGTGCTACAGGTAGCAATCAGAGAGCAAAAGTCATTCAATGTATCACCATATTTTTTCCAGCAGTATTGGGGTTTGAACTCAAGGCATTGTATTTGATTGGCAGACAATACCACTTGAGCCACAACTCAATTCCTTTTTTGCTTTAGTTACTTTTTGGATAGAGTCTTACGTTTTTTACTTGAATTTTTCCTATTTTTCCTCATAGCTGGGATTACAGCAATATGCTGGCACACCTGCTTATTATCTCACATTGAGGTAGGATGTTAGCTGTACGATAGCTTTGACTGATAAAGTTTCCCTAACTTTCTAGTTTTCTGGAAATTCTAAACACCGTAATTAGGTGGTAAATGCTTTTGCCTATTTTGTGGTTTTCTGTTTTATTTTCTCAATATGATCAAAGTAACTTTAGCTTGGTATTTACTTATTTTTATTTATTTGTTTTTACTGCATGTTAATTGCACAAAAATGATTCATTGTGGTATTCCTATACACATATATTCCTATATACTTTGGTTGAATTCACTTTTCTACTCTATCTCATTTCCTCTCCCTTTTAAAAACAAGTTTTAGTGACTTTCATTATTCCTCTTTTTATACAACATACATATATATTTGCATTACTGGGGATTAAACCCAAGGTCTAATGAATGCTAGGCAAGTGCCATGCCCTTAGCTAGAATCTTCTAATTTACATATACTGAGATGAAATATCATACTCTACCTTTTAAATATACTTCAACTGGATCAAGCTAAATGTAGAGCTAGTTTGTCTTATCTTTAGTTTTAAAGGTTTCCATTTCAAAAATCTCACTTACATGTTATTAACATGTATTGTTTAATTTCCAACATGACACCCAGCTTATTGGATAAGATGAGGTAGTGTAAATTTTTCAACTAGGTTGGCCTTGAACTTTAATCCTCTTCAGCTCTACCTCTCTAGTAGCTCAGATTACAGCTGTAAGCCTGTTTCATATATTCCAATAATTGTATTAGTTGCACGGCCATTTTTCTGGCAATATTGTGATCCCAACTTTTTCTTATTTTGATGTAGGTAGTTTAGGTTTCTTGGCTATCACTCCCTGACATTATATATATATATATATTTGGGTCCGGTCGTGGGGCCTGAACTCTGGGCCTGGGCGCTGTCCCTCAGCTCTACCACTTGAGCCACAGTGCTACCTCTGGCTTTTTTCTTTTTGCTTATGTGGTGCTGAGGAATCGAACCCAAGGCCTCAGGCATTCAAGGCAAGCACTCTACCACTGAGCCACCTTCCCAGACCCTCCCTGACATATTTTTTAATCTATAAAATGTGTCTCTTGCAGCCATCAAATGATGTTGATGTGTGTGTGCATATTTATTATATATCTATATTCTATATAATGTCTTATATATGTATATATATGACAACTCTTATCTTTTAACTGAAGACTTGTTCATTTATACTTAATACAATTAAATTGAAATCAAGAAATGTTTTAATGTTAGATTTACTGCTTTTTCCTCATGATTTTGGACAAGCTAATTTCTCACTTTAACTCTCATTTCACCACGTACAAATGAGAATATTTTACTAAGTCAATAGAACTTGATTTATTTATAAATTTGAGGAAGTCCTATGATCAGCAACAAGGATTTCCACAACCCAAGTTCTTGAGAAGTAGAAAAAAGATGGTGCTTATTATCTATTAATCTGAGGAAAACCTCCCCCCCCCCCACACTAATTCTAAAGACTCAGAGGAAGACTTCTAGAGCCCAAACTGGAAAATTTGGGCTTTATTAGTAAATTCCAAAGTATGGAGTTAGAATAATAATTACTGGAACTAATTATTTAATTGATTTTTTTGTTTCTATTAGTTAACAAATATCTACTGTATATTTTGAGTGTTTGGGGCTGGTAATAAACATTTCATGGTAGTTGAACTTGGAGAAGATATTTGCCAAAAATATAAGCAACAGAAGTAAATGGAAACACTTTTCAAATATGTTCACCTGAGAGGGATGGCAGGTAGAGAAAGGAATGTAAAATTGGGGTGGGTGGGTCACAAATGGAAGTATATTGTGCAGATCAGAAATGTGTATAATTTGGGTTTGAATTCAATTGGTTGTATGAGAGAGCAGGCAGGTCAAGGGGAAGGGAAGAGCCAAAGTGTGAGAATTCAAAGCCAGGAATTAGCTAATTTTAGATTATAGTCATTGGTGATGGAAAGGATCCACAGGATTGTATTACCAAACTTGTTTCTCTGACAGTTCAGGACACATTTGGACAGAAAGAAAGTGACCTCAACCAAAGGTTGGGTAGTGTGGGGAAGGCTGCTTGAGATGTGTGTAGGGATCATAAACAGGAAAAATGAGTGCAAGCTTCTGTTCAGCCATTGCTCTGGACCTTAAAATAACCATGTGAAAAAAGTTGGTTTAAGTAGAATCTACTTAGACTCAAAGCATAAAGATAAAAATGTGGGAGGTATGAAGTATAAAGTTAAAAGTATTGTAGACATACCTTCACATTCTTTCATAATAGCTACAATGTGGTTTTATTTTTAGTGTTGCTTATCTATAGGACTGGGGATAAAGGGAGATAAATGTTAGAGTGTTTTTGCCACAATATCCTAACAAAAGCATTTCTATAATGTAAACCTTCATAGGGAAAGACAAAGGCAACATTAGTTTACCATAGAACTAAGTTCATTAGAATTAAATGATTGACCTTAATTCTCAAGTTTTACTCTTGCTTTAAAAAAAAATCTGTGTCGGGCTGGGAAGGTGGCTCAGTGGTAAAGCGCTTGCCTTGTAAGCCTGAGGCCCTGGGTTCGATTCCTCAGCACCACATAAGCAAAAAGAAAAAAGCTGGAAATGGCGCTGTGGCTCAAGTGGTAGAGTGCTAGCCTTGAGCTGAAGAGCTGAGGGACAGCGCCCAGGCCCAGAGTTCAGGCCCCATGACTGGACCAAAAAAAAAAAAAAAAAAAAAGGACAGTAAAAAAAATCTGTGTGATCAGTTAGAATGACCGTTATCAAGAAATCTAACAACAACAGACGCTGGTGGGGATATGGCAAAGGGGGAATACTATTACACTGTTGGTGATAGTGCAAACTTGTCTAACCATTCTGGAAAGCAGTATGGAGTTTCCTCAAAAGACTAAACATAGAGCTTCCCTGTGATCCAGTAATCCCATTCATGGGCATTTACCCACATGACCACAAACAAGGCTACACTATATCTACTAGAACAACCATGTTCATTGCAACATTATCTATTATAGCTAAGATATGGAACTAACCCATATGCCCTTCAGTAGATGAATGGATCTAGACAATGTGGTATATATAAACAATGGAATTCTATGCTTCCATCAGAAAGAATGACATTCCCCCATTTGTAAGGAAATGGAAAGACTTGGAAAAAATAATATTAAGCGAAGTAAGCCAGACGCAAAGAAACATAGATCCCATGTTTTCCCTCATTTGTAATAATTAGTATATGTCTATATTTTTACCATAGACCTAGGAGAGGATCACAATAGCTCAAAAGCTGAGTACATATGACCATGTAAGATAAAGCTAATCAAAATGAACCCCCAAATAAGGAAACAAGAGGTTTTTCTTTATTGCAGTGGTTTTTAAATTTTTTATGTGAAGATACTTCTTTTTTCTTTAGTTTTCCTCCCCCTCCCCATGGTTTGTCTCCAGTTGTCACTGGATATTGTATATACATTTTTTAGAATTAGCGAAGGGAAGGGGAAAAAAACAAACTGGTGAGACAAAGGACAAAGTGTGAACCAATGAAACAGCAATATTCTTAAGACAATATGTTGGAAATGAACTACAACTTGGGGGGGGGGAGCATTGGGAGAGGAGCAAAAGTGGGAGTAAAATGAAGGAAGGGGTAACAAGTTTGACAAGAAATGTACTCACTATCCTATGCATGTAACTGTAATCCCTCTGTACATCACCTTGACAGTAAAATTTAAAAAAAAGAAAAAAGAGAAATAAAAAAAAAATCTGGGCTGGCAAGGTGGTTCAGTGGTAGAGTGCTTGCCTTGCATGCATGAGGCCCTGGGTTCAATTCCTCAGCATCACATAAGCGAAAAACCTGGAAGTAGTGCTGTGGCTCAAGTGGTGGAGTGCTTGCCTAGAGTTGAAGAGCTGAGGGACAGCTCCCACGCCCAGAGTTCAGGCCCCACGACCAGCCAAAACAGAAAAAACAAAAACAAAAACAAATCTGTGGGAGTTAGGAGCCAGTGGCTCATGTCTGTGATCATAGCTACTCAGGAGGATGAGGTCTGAGGACCACAGTTTGAAAGCAGCTGGGCAGAAAAGCCCCTGTGAGACTCTTTTCTCCAATTAACCACTCAAAAACTGCAAACAGCACAGTGGCTCAAATGGTAGAGCACTAGTCTTGAGCACGAAGAGGCTCAAGGAAAGCTCCCAGGCCCTGAGTTCAAGACTCACAACCAACCAAAAAAAATATCTGTGTGTATGTTTGTGTGTGCGCACATACCGGTACTTGAATGCAGGGGCTGGGTACTCAAGGGTGGCACTCTACCACTTGAGCCACAGCTCAATTTCTGGCTTTATGCTGGTTAGTTGGAAATAAGAGTTTTTTTGGGGGGGGGCGCTGAACTCTAGGCCTGGGAGTTGTCCTTCAGCTCTTCAGCTCAAGGCTAGCGCTCTGCCACTTGAGCCACAGTGTCACTTCCAGCTTTATTTTCTGCTTATGTAGTGCTGAGGAATTGAACCCAGGCCTCATGCATGCAAGGCAAGTGCTCTACCGCTGAGCCACCTTCCCAGCCCTGGAAATAAGAGTTTGATGGGCTTTACTGTCTGGGCTAGCTTTGAACTGTAAATAGTGAGGATTAGAGATGTGAGCCACTAGTGCCTACCTGTAAAATATCCCCTTTTAAAAAGAAAAGATAGCATTGGAACATATATTTTTAATGGCTTTTCTTGTCGAAAGGAAAATTGGCATAACCCTATATAAATTCATTCATTAGTGTTCAAATTCAAGGCACAAGTTCTTTAGAACACTCAGAGGGCATTTTACAACCAAATATATAGATGAATATCAAAATTAAGCTCCTACTAATTGGTGAGATGATTTGTGACATTAACTTGCACTAAGAAAGAAAACACAAATGATCCATATTACCACCAAGAAGATGCAGCCTGATGTCAGATTTGTTAATATGTAAAAGGATGTGACCTTAAGATCTGATAAAACATACTATGTGATTCATGTAAAGAATATTATTCATTTAGCATGTAATTAATATTTGTTCACTGACACAATATAGTTCAATTCAGGCTTTGAAGAGTGTCTTAGAAATACCAATGTCATGTTTTCCAGTATTTATGGCTTTTTCCCAGTGTAGCATTTCCTCAAATTTGAAAGTTTCCCGAGTTTTCAGTTTTAGACATTTCTTACTTGATAATTGTATGTTTGCTGGTGCCAAATGCTAGGACTATGTGATCCATCAGTGACCACCAGTAATGTAAATAACCATTATAATGTACATAGCTTTTCAAGGTTTAGGGTGCTCTGTGCTGCTAAACACATTGACGATGCTGGTATTATTACTGATAAGCTAACGGTCAAGAAAGGATATATTTAGGATGCAAAATTAGGCAAGAAGAATTAAAGTTTTTGCTCACTGTAAACTAAATGTTCTTCCTTTCTTCAATGAGAATTGCATAAATTACTTTTCTAATTTCTTTAGAAAAACAATGCAATTTATCCCCCCCCCAATTAATTATTATTATTTTTTAGCTCACCAAGGCAAAGTTTACTTTTATGCAGAAAGATAGGTGAGAACAACAAAAAGGGTGTAAAGCAGAACAAGGCTGAAATCAGGAAAGCAACTCCTTTTTTAATAGCTTCAAAAAATACCTAGAATTAACCAAAATTGTGAAAGACATCTATGATGAGAAATCTAAAAAAGGAAATTAAAGCTAATTTAATGAAGTGGAAAAACCTCCCAGGCTCCTGGATTGGGAGGATTAACATTGTGAAAATGGCAATACTGCCAAGAGATACTCACAAATTCAATTAAAATCCATCAAAATCCCAATAACATTCTTCAATGATAAAGAAGCAGTCCAAAAATTCATATAGAATAATAGAAGACCCTAAATAATAAAAACAATCATTAGCAGCAAGAACAGTACTGGAGGACTATCAATGTCAAACTTCAAACTCTATTACAAAGCTGTAGTCATAAAAACAGCCTCATACTGGTATATGAACAGGCCTGAGGACCAATGAAATAGAATTAAAGACCCAGAAATGAACCCACAGACCTATAGCTACCTAATCTCTGATAAGGGAACAAAAACTATAGCTGGAAGGAAGACAGGCTCTTCAACAAATGGTGATGGTAAAATTGGCTATACACATATGGAAAACTGAAGTTAGATCCTTATATATTACCCTGCACCAGAATCAACTCCAGATGGATCAAAGACCTCGAAGTAAGAGCAGGTACCCTGAAAATATTACAGGAAGTGATATGGGCTCTTTGGCACTGGTTGAAATTTCCTAAATAAAGAACCAGAAACACAACAAATCAAGGAAAGACTGGATAAATGGGATTACATCAAACTGCAGAGTTTCTACATGGCAAAGAACATAGCTAGCAAGATAAGTAGAAAGCCCACAGAACAGGAGAAGATTTTTACTAACCTTGCATCAGACAAAGGCCTCATATCTAAAATGTACTTAGAACTTAAAAAATTACCACCCATACCCTCAAAAAAACCACAACAGAGACTTAAAAAGAGACTTCTCTGAAGAAAATATTGGCCATTTGGCCAATAGACACATGAAGAAAGGTTCAACATCTCTGGCCATAAAAGAAATGTAAATCAAAGCAACACTGAGATTCCACCTCGCCCTCTTAGAATGGCCATTATCAAGAAAACTGTATAATAACATATGCTGGTGGGGATTAAGCTACTATACTGTTGGTGCAAATGCAAACTTGTTCATCCACTCTGAAAGCAGTATGGAAATTCCTCAAAAGACCGAACATGGAGCTTCCCTATGATTAGCAATCCCATTCTTGGACATTTACCCAAATGACTACAAATCAGCCTGCACTAAAGCCAAAAACACAACCATGTTTATTGCAGCATTATTTACCATAACTAAGATATGTAATCAACCCAGATGCTCCTCTATGGGTGAATAGATAAGACAATGTGGTATATATACACAATAGAATTCAATGCTTCCATCAGAAAGAGTGACATTGCCCCAATAATAAGGAAATAGAAAGACCTAGATGAAATTATATTAAGTGAAGTAAGCCAGACCCAAAGAAGCATAGGCTGCATGGTTTGTCTCATTTGTAATAAGTATATGTCTATAAAGAATATGTCCATAAATCTGCAAGTTAATCTAGAGGATAGTAGAGGACAAATAATTACTATTGAACATGATTTAAACAGCACTCTAAGGACTCACACAGTAAGAACAAAGGAGGATATTTTTAGAAGAGGATCACAAGGGCTCAATAGCTATGTGTATATGATCATATAAAATGATATTTATCAAAATGAACTCCAAGAAATGGAAACAAGATTTTTTTTATTGTACTGTTTGCAGTTATTTCTTTTTTTTTCTTTCTTTTTTCTCCTTAGTTTATTCTGTTGTCACTGTTTTTGATCTCTGTACTGTTTGTCGTTTATGTAAGTTTATCTGATTTGGGGAAGGGGAGGGGAATCACAGAAACCATGGGACAAAGGGTCAACCAATTCAACAGTGATCTCACTAGACACTATGTTGGAAATGAACTTTACAACGTAGGGGTGAAGGCTTAAGGGCCTAGAGGAGGGAGAGTGGGAGAAAATGAGGGAGGGGTAACACTGCTCAAAAAATGTACTTATTACCTGCCTTATGTAACTATAACCTCTCTGTATAAAATGTAAACAAAAAAGTAGTGTGTGTTCTTAGTTGTTCATGTTGACATTGCAGAATAACTGATAGGAAAGTCACAGGCAATTACAAAATAATCACAGTACTGAAACAGCAGTCTTGTTTGTGCCACAGGTTCAAGGCTAGGAAAGAATTTTAATATGCTTAGAATGGGGGGGTTTGACCTGACATTCTGATGTGTGATGGAGTTGAAAATATGTAAGTTGGAATGAAAAAATGATCTGTAAGGAGAAGGAAAGGAAATTTGTGGCTTTTTTCCATTTGAAAATAATTATGGCTTCCCTTAGCCAACTTGAGATTTAATAACGTTTTGTATTGGAGAAGGGTGGCTGGTGGCCATGTGGCTACCCCCTACTTCTGTGTTTGAACTACAAATAGCACAATTTGGAAGCTGTGGATAATTTGTTCATTGTAAAATCCATGCTGTAATTCTTTATGCTGTAAAGTTACATTCAAGACCACTTTCTGACTCCTTTAGAAAAACCAACTGGCAAATGTCTGAGGAAATTGAGGCAATATTTTCTAAGTGAGTGATAGGAAATGTCCTTTCTGCAGACTATTTCAAAATAATCTTTGATGAGTACACAATTGATTTTAATTACCTGTGGCAAATATCCTGTCTCTAACTTCATGAGCAATAAATGGGTTTGCTACTCTGTGTAATTGCTTGGAATTTTAGCACTTAGATATGGAATGCCTTATGAGGTATACCTATTTAACCACAGAATTTAGAGTCAAAGTGTTTTGAACTAAAACAGCCATACAACGTTGGATAATTCCAGTTTTCCTTTCAGATTCATTCTCATTCCTCCTATTTATGTGAAGAGAAACAAGAAGAAATAATTCCAGAATGTTATAAGATTGTTTCAGGCAATTTGTCATATTAATTCTTTTAGGCAGAATGAACATTGATTTCAGCAGGAGTAACACCAGCAAGTCATTATAATACCCTACTTGTTTAGTACATTAAGCACCTTATTTCCTTTTTATTTATTTATTTATTTTATTTTATTTTATTTTATTTTATTTGAAAACATACTGTACAGAGGGGTTACAATTACATGGGCAAGAAAATGCATACATTTCTTACCAAGCATTGCAGCCTCCTCCTTTGTTTACCCTTCACCTCCCTTCCCAGCTTCCCCCCTCCCCCCCACCCAATCATACCCCCCCTCCCTCCCCGCCACCGACATTGTAAAGCTGGTTTTGACATGACATTTTGTACTTCTCATTGTTGCAACAGGTCCACCTGAATCCTTAAACGACTTGTTTGTCCCCGTCTCCTCCACATGTTATACTGACATCAAATATAGTGAAAGCGGGGGTTACACTGTGGGGGAGGGACATACAAAGCAACAAAGAAATAATCTTATAAATGCGTTAGAAACACATGCATGAATGAAACAAAAACATTAAAATACATATTTGAGGGTTCGTTTTCCTAACATCACATTCTCTGACTTTTTCCGCTTGACTCATACCTATACTAGATATTGCAAATAAGGGAAACCATGGGACCTATGTTTCTTTGGGCCTGGCTTACTTCACTTAATATAATTTTTTCCAAGCCTTTCCATTTCCTAACAAATGGGGCAATGTCATTCTTTCTGATGGAGGCATAGAATTCCATTGTGTATATATACCACATCTTCTTGATCCATTCATCTACTGAGGGGCATCTGGATTGGTTCCATATCTTAGCTATGGTAAATAATGCTGCAATAAACATAGTTGTGCTGGTAGCTTTAGTGTGGCCTTGTTTGTGGTCATTTGGGTAAATGCCCAAAAGTGGGATTGCTGGGTCATTGGGGAGCTCTATATGGAGTCTTTTGAGGAACCTCCATACTGCTTTCCAAAGTGGTTGAACAAGTTTACATTCCCACCAACAATGAAGTAAGGTTCCTTTCTGTCCACATCCCCTCCAGCATCTGTTGCTGTTAGAGTTCTTGATTTTTGCTGTTCTAACTGGAGTGAGGTGATATCTCAATGTTGTTTTGATTTGCATTTCTTTTATGGCTAGGGATGTTGAACATTTCTTAATGTGTCTATTGGCCATCCTTCTTTCTTCTTCAGAGAAGCTTCTCTTTAGGTCTTTCGCCCACTTACTTATTGGGCAGTTGTTTCTTTGAGGATTTGTTGTTGGGTGGTTTAATTTTTTGAGTTCCAAGTATATTTTAGATATGAGACCCTTGTCCGTTGTATGGCTAGTAAAGATCTTCTCCCAATCCGTGGGCTTTCTATTGATCTTGCTAGCTATGTCATTTGCCCTGCAGAAGCTCTGCAACGTTATACAATCCCATTTGTCCAACCTTTCTTTGATTTGTTGTGTTTCCGGGTCTCTATTCAGAAAATTTCGGCCTGAGCCGAGGAGACCTAGGGTTTCTCCTATTCCACTTATTTCCTTTTTAAAACAAAGCACACATATAAATTGGAGGCAACAATGCTTGATAAGAAATGTACTTGTTATCTTGCCCATGCAATTTATTTTTGGGGTCCCGTCGTGGGGCCTGAACTCTGGGCCTGAGCGCTGTCTCTCAGCTCTTCAGCTCAAGGCTAGCACTCTACCACTTGAGCCACAGCGCCACTTCCGGCTTTTTTCTTTTTGCTTATGTGGTGCTGAGGAATCAAACCCAGGACCTCATGCATGCAAGGCAAGCGCTCTACCACTGAGCCACCTTCCCAGCCCCTTGCCCATGTAATTGTAACCCCTCTGTATGGTATTTTCACAATAAAAAATAAAATAAAAAGTTTATAGATATTGTTGATTAGTCTGTTTTGCAAAGTAGACTTGGGAAGTTTTTGGCTACTTGGTAATTAACAAAGTTTAGAGAGCAACCATGGTCAGATTTACATTGAGTCGAAGTATACTTTTAGTTTTGAAATGCTATGACTCAGAGATCAGAAGTGAATCTCTTAAACTATATGTCTCTTTTTTTTGGGGGGGGGGGGAGCTCTGGTCGTGGAGCCTGAACTCTGGGCCTGGGCGCTGTCCCTCAGCTCTTCAGCTCAAGGCTAGCGCTCTACCACTTGAGCCACAGCGCCACTTCCCGCTTTTTTCTTTTTGCTTATGTGGTGCTGAGGAATCGAACCAAGGGCCTCATGCATGCAAGGCAAGCGCTCTACCATTGAGCCACCTTCCCAGCCCTAAACGATGTCTCTTATTGTTTATTTTTCTAAACATATAATTATGATTTCTCTCAGATTATCTGTAAAACCCTTCATAGTCCTTGCAAGTGGCATACTATTCATTTAAATGATGGTTATCCCTCCTTCCTCTTTGAAATGATAATATCTATTGGTATCTTTTAATAATAACTGCCACCGTTTCTAAATAAGCTGCTCTCATTAGTCTTAAAACATAGAGTTGAAGATATTCCCAGAGTTCTAAGGAACTGTGATACTCAGTACTGTCATGCTGAACTCTTTTCTTGGTTAATTCTATTGACGTCTTGCAAATTGGTTATTGAGATTGTACACTGAATTTGAATTGCACACTATATTTTAATAGTTTAATTTAAAATTCTAGATTATTTTACACCATTAAAACATTAGTTTCCTTTAAGCTAAGAACAAATGATTCTAACTAACTTAGTTTAAGACTGCACTATTAAATGTAACTGTGGGTGGTTATAAATGACCCACGCAAAGTAGGGACAAGGCTTCCCATGTCAGGACCCATGACAAAGTTACATGGATAGCTTTATCGACAGGCTGGAGTGACTATCCTGGTTTTATATGATCATGTTCAATTGTTAGGCTCCAAGTGTATAAAAAAGAGGCCTATTCATGATTCAAGTATTGTAGTTTCTCTTGAGTTTAATGAAACATTAAACTCAATTTAAAGAGTAATTCTCAGGTTGTAAGGATTACTGGAACAGAGGTGTTTTGCTGAGTTGGATAATACCCCTTTCCAATTCATGTCTACCTGGAACCTGTGACTATGACCTTATTAGGAAATAAGGTTTTGGCAGATGTAAGGAGGTACATAGGTGAAGTCATATTGGGTTAGGGTGGATCTCAATCCAATATGACTGAAGTCCTTACACGAAGAAGGAAATTTAGACACATACATACATGGCAAGATAAGAGAGAGATTTGACCAGTACATCTACAAGCCAGAGTGCCAAGCATTGCTGGCAGTCTTAGAAAGTAGGAGAGAGGCCCTCAGCTCCCTCATTGCCTCTTGGAGCCTCCTAGCACCTTGATCTCAGACTTCTAGCTGCCCAACTTCCATGTGAGAAGCATAGATTGTTGAAATGACACCTGTTTATGGTAATATGCTTTCACAGATGAAACTATACAAGTGGCTTACTAGTACTGATAACCAATCAGTTCACAAATGAGGCAATAAAACAGCTATTAAAGAGGAGAGTAATCATAAGAACATGGTGTGCTATTCTAACACCTCAAGAGTCAAGGTCCAATGGGGAAAAGGGGAAAAGTACACAGCAGTAATGGTGCAAACAATCTCTAGTTTTCAAAGAAAAGAACTTTAATGGTGTGGGAGAAAAAGGTAACATTAGACAAGATGAGATCCAGAGAAATGGGGCTAGTAAGGTGTGGATTAGTAGACAGTTTCAAGGCAATATTCCTGAAACAATATCTCTCAATATTGAGTATAAACACTAGCCATGTTTGGCCCTTGCTAAATGTATAGCTACTTATGCAGGAGCTGACTTTGTCTATCTATGGTTAGGTCTGGGAATCTGCATTCTAGGTAGTCCTGAGGAGGAAGCTTCTCGGACTTTGATTTGTGAAGCATCAATGAAGGGTGAGGTTGGGAGTAAATCTAGTATGGTGGAACATGACATTAATATAATTTGGAAAAGTTTGTTGAAGGAAAAATTCAGAATCATGTATTTGGGTGAGAAATGATATAAGTTAAAAGTAAAATAAAGGCTGTAATTACTTCAATCAAGCAGTTTAGACTGTGTTCTTTCAGTTTTTGTATTTTGTTTTCAATTAGATACTTCTTCAGAGCACATTTGATTTATGATACCAATAATTTCTGAAAAATGTACGAAACTTATTCAAAATAAAGTAAGCTCAAAAGCTACTCAAATTCACTTAAAAATTATGGCTACAGGAAGTGGAGTTGTTGTTTAAGTTGTAAATTGCTAGCCTAGAGAGAAAATTCTAAGAGATGGAATGTAAGCCTTGGGTTCAAGCTCAAGTATTATTACAAAAAATTACTACATCTGCATTATATTTAGCTAAATAATTGTGAGAAAATTACCCTTATAGCAACATTACATGGCTTCCTAGTGAACATATATAGCAATTTTTATCACTGAGATGTTTGTTTCTTAGGCAATTTATTTGTGTTAGTGGAAATTTTGGGAGTAACTGAGTTCAATGTCTAGTCATTTAAAAGTAAGAAGATACATCATGTATTCTGACTCCATCAAATAACTTAGTATGCATATGACATGTCAATTCACGTATAGACATATTTGTGTTTGTGGCACTGCAATTGATGTATGCCCTACTAAGGAGATTTTGGGTTTCATTCATTTTCATCTCCATTAAAATGGAAAAAGATGTGTAGTGCATTTTTAACTGTAAGTGTCCATTGGTCAAGTACTTTTTGATAGGAGAAAACACTCATTTTGACTAAATATCAATGAGAAGGTAATCTTCTATTTGTAACCTTCCAAGGCTAGCTTCTAGCTCTTTACATTTCAAATCCTGATTTCTTCAACTTGAATCTATTCCTGGTGTGCAGTGATATGGTCGTAGGAAAAGGTTATATATGTGAAGCTGATTTTTGTTTTTTATATTTAGCTCACGAATGTACAGATGGACAGAGCAAAAAGAAGGAAACAGGAAGAAGGAGGAGATGGAGAAGGAGAAGAGGAGAAAGGAAAGGCAGGAAGAAGCAGAGAAGTGAAGAGAAATAGGAAGGCGAGTAGGGTAGCAGCGTTGAAGTTTCTGAGATCAAGCTTCTAGAACCTAGGATTCTTCCCCTTTCCTTGGAATTTCCCCCACAGCTTTCTTTGTTGTTGTCCCAGTATTGGGGGAGAATATTATCCATTGTCTTGAACTTTCTCATAGGGTTTCTTCTACCGGTACCAGGGATGCCAGTCTTTGTAACTGCTTCTGAGGTTGTTACCAGCATTTTGTCTCACTTTGAAAGGTAGCCACTTTCACTTAGCCAGCAAAACACCAGGCTGGAAGTATAGCTCAGATGGTAGATCTGTGAGTAAGAAAGCATAGTTAAATACAGAGCCTGAGTTTCAAACCCTAGTATTGTGGATAAAAGAGGGGAGTAGACAGGAAATGAAGGCAGATTATCTTAATATAGGGGTTTTCCCCTTAATATAGGTTTTTTTTCCCCTTAGAAAAGCTGAACATTAATGTTCTACTTTCTAGAATTTATCGAATAAACATTTGAACCCATTCAATGATTTTTTATCATTAAAATCTAATGCAAATTCATCAGAATAAATCAAAACTGTCCTCTAGATATTTTTTGGATATTGAATATTTAGGTCTTCTAAAAGAGTTTGGAGCCCCATGTCTGAAAGTAACAACACTGTAAGAAGTGCCCACATGTGGTTGTGTTCATACGCTGCCAAGAAAATTGGAAGAAAATAAAACTCACTCATTCATTTGGCTGTTTCCAAGTCACCAGATGTTTGGCATCATGAAGACTAAATGTTAGGTGACTAATTGATTGGGTTGTTCTTACTCCACGTGTTTGGCATTGTAGACTGACTGATTATCTTTTCAGATAGGGAAGTACAATGTGTTTCATGTGCTCATTTGGGACACAAAGCTAATGGTGTCATTTTTTTCCTATTTGGTCTCCACAGACACAGTTAAGTTTAATTTGTGACTTCTTTTGTCCTACAAAAAAATGCAGGTGGAGATGTTTTATTGCCTTTAAATCTCATAAAACACTAAAAGATTTGAATGAGAAAAAATCTGTTCCAGTGGAAAGTTTCATCCCAAAAGAATAAGTTTTTCCTCTCTTCATTCCAGCAAGATGAACAATAAAAATATATGAAATCATAGTATCACTAAGCTTGAGAACAAACATCAGACAATGAATATTTTCTTTTAAGGCAGAGTAAGAGACAAAATTTAAGAAAAGAACCTTCACTTAGATAATATCTAAATATACCTTATTGCTTTAACATGCCAAGATTTAGAAGACAAGTATGGCCAGGTAGTTTTAATTACACATGGAGTTTAAATTTTTTTAAAATTGTTATTATAAAGGTGATATAAAAGGGATTACAGTTACATAAGTCAGGTAAAAAGTACATTTCTTTTTTTTATTGTGAGAATACCTTACAGAGGAGTTACAATTACATGGGCAAGATAACGAGTACATTTCTTTTTTTTTTTTTTTGAGTCCGGTTGTGGGGCCTGAACTCTGGGCCTGGGTTCTGTCCCTCAGCTCTTCAGCTCAATGCTAGCGCTCTACCACTTGAGACACAGCGCCACTTCCGGCTTTTTTCTTTTGCTTATGTGGTGCTGGGGAATCGAACCCAGGGCCTCATGCATTGCAAGGCAAGCGCTCTACCACTGAGCCACCTTCCCAGCCCACGAGTACATTTCTTATCAAGCATTGTTGCCTCCTCTTTGTTTCCCCTTCCCATCCCTTCCCATACTCCCCCTCTCCCCAGACCTGATCCTCCCCCACCCCCCCCACCAAAGTAAGTTTGTTTTTGGACATAACGACTTGATGTTAGGGGAATGAACACCAAGATAAGTATTCAAGAGTACATTTATTTATGCACAGTATCACTCTTTTCCTTTCTCTATCCATGTCTATCTCCTGATACACATGGAATTTTGTTTGCCTAAAGTGAATTCTTTTATCAGACATTTTCCAGGTTAACTGGGCTATTCATCTTAAATTGATTGTGTAGTCTACATGAAACTGTAATAGAAAACTAGGAAAACAGATCAATTTAAGGATCAGATTGCCACACAGAGAGAAATTGACATTAAGAGACTCAACCCAGGAAGCATTTCCAATTGTAATGGCTTAATTCAACAAATATTGACTGAGCTGTTTCCATTTCAGGTTTGCTTTCTATAATTCTCTGGGACACAGGATTGAATAGTGCAAAAGTCATTCATTCTAGTTGATTATATCCAGACTATACAAGGAGCTCAAGATAAAGCTGAAAAAATGGGAGAAAAGAAACTAATTTTATAAAAATAAACTGAGGTGAAGAACTGGTTCCTACTAAATAGACATCAATGATCAATTTTCCAATACTTTGAAACACTGAGACCTAATGTTTTTATTAATATATTCTTTAGGAAAAGGGATAGAAATTAGGAAGCACCTAAAGAAACATAATTCTTCTTACTTCTATCTGGACACAGAAACTATTAAGAATAAAAGATAGCAAAAACAAAAGTAATTCATAAAGGATTATAGGCTTTTTGTTATATCTGACTGATTTCAAAGTATATGAGAACATTAAAACAAACCTTCAAGAATTCAATTCAATTAGCATTTGAGGAAAAAATTGACAATCAAATGGTCAGTGATAATACAAATGACACAAACTGGTGAGTTGACTAATCACAAGGGGTCAAATTGTTAGATCAAATGAAAATGGAAAATCCGTAATACTGATATATTCTGATAAGCTGGTAGTAGATACTGTGAGCATCTTAGAAGAGAGTTTCTACACAGTGCATGGAGATGAATCCATGTCAGATTAAAGAATCCTATTGCAGAGAATTCAGTTCAGTCATGGAAAGCTCTCGTAAAAGAGGTTTAAGATTCCTCGCCATCTGTAGCATGCCCGATTTAATAGAAATTAGCCTAGGTAATAGGTAGTTCTGGGGAGGGTATAGTTTGTGGAGGGGAAGGCGAAAAACAAATAGTTTAAATAGGGATACAGGTGGACCCATTGCAACAATGAGATGTACAAGTCATTATGTCGGAAAAATGAACTTTACAACTTTGGTGCCGGGGCGGGGGGGGGGGGGGGGGGGGGGGGGGGGAGAGGAGGTAAGTGGGGAGGATTGGGTGGGGGGCGGGGGGAGGATGGGAAGGGATGGAAAGGGGAAACAAAGGAGGAGGCTACAATGCTTGATAAGAAATGTACTCATTATCTTGCCCATGTAATTGTAACCCCTCTGTACAGTATTTTCACAATAAAAAAATAAAAATTAAAAAAAAAGAAATTAGCCTAGGAAATAGGTAGTTCTGGGGAATGATTAAACAAGTGTAGAAACAGGATCCATATCTTACCTATGGTAAATAATGCTGCAATAAACATAGTTGTGCTGGTAGCTTTAGTATGGCCTTGTTTGTGATCATTTGGGTAAATGTCCAAAAGTAGGATTGCTGGGTCATAGGGGAGCTCTATGTGGAGTCTTTTGAGGAACCTCCATACTGCTTTCCAAAGTAGTTGAACAAGTTTACACTCTCACTAACAATGTAGTAAGGTTCCCTCTATCCACATCCTCTCCAGAATCTGTTGTTATTAGAGTTGTTGATTATAGCCATTCTAACTGGGGTGAGGTGGTATCTCAATGTTGTTTTGATTTGCATTTCTTTTATGGCTAGAGAGATTGAGCATATCTTCATATGTCTATTGGCTATCCTTCTTTCCTCTTCAGAGAAGTTTCTCTTTAGGTCTTTAGCCCACTTATTTATTGGGCAGTTGTTTTTTTGGAGATTTGTTTTTGAGGGATTTATTTTTTTAAGATCCAGGTACATTTTAGATATGAGACCCTTGTCTGTTGTATGGCTAATGAAGATCTTCTCCCAATCTGTGGCTTTCTATTGATCTTGCTAGCTATGTCCTTTGCCATGCAGGAACTCTGCAATTTCATGCAATCCCATTTGCCCAACCTTTCTTTGATTTGTTGTGTTTCTGGGTCTCTATTAAGAAAATTTTGGCCTGTGCCAAGGAGACCTAGGGTTTCTCCTATTCCATCCTGTAATGTTTTCACAGTGTCTGCTTTGACTCTGAGGTCTTTGATCCATTTGGAGTTGATTCTGGTGCAGGGTGATATATAAGAATCTAGCTTTAGTTCTACAAGATGCCCCTCAGTAGATGAATGGATCGAGAAAATGTGGTATATACACACAATGGAATTCTATGCTTCCATCAGAAAAATGACATTGCCCCATTTGTTAGGAAATGGAAAGACTTGGAAAAAATTCTATGAAGTGAAGTAAGCCAGGCCCAAAGAAACATAGGTCCCATTGTTTCCCTTATTTGCAATAACTAGTATATGTTTGAGTCAACCAGAAAAAGTCAGATAAGTTGATGTTAGGGGAATGAACCCCAAGGTAAGTATTCAAATGTTTTTTCTTTCATGCAATTGTTTCTAACATATTCACAAGATGAATTCTATGTTGATTTGTATGTACCTCCACCACAATATAACCCTGCTTTCACTGTATTTGATGTTGGTATAATTTGTGGTGGGAAGAGAAAACCAAATCGTTTAAATAGGGATACAGGTGGACCCATTGCAACAATGAGATGTACAAGTCGTTATGTAGAAAAACAAACTTTACAACTTTGGTGTGGTGGTGTGGAGAATTGGTTGGGGGTGGGGGAGTATGGGAAGGCATGGGAAGGGGAAACAAAGAGGAGGCAACAATGCTTGATAAGAAATGTACTCATTATCTTGCCCATGTAATTGTAACTCCACTATATGGTATTCTCACAATAAAAAAAAATAAATTAAATTAAATTTGAAAAAAAAGAAACAGGATCCCTGACACTAAAATGGTTACTATCAACAATTACAAGAAACCAATATAGTAATGGCAGCAGTAATCAAAGTTTTTCAGTATATTATTTATTTATACACACAGAATAAAGTGTCTGTGTTGTCAATCAACACAAATGACCAAAAGCAGAATTGTTAGAGTAAAGGCACTGCTGGTTGGAGAGTAGGTTTTTGAAATTGAGATTAGGCAAGATTGCAATTTTGGAAATGACAGTGAAATGATTCCAACTAGTGAATTGGTAAGAAAAGGTATTAAACAAGTTGATTGGAATGGGAGAAGACTTATGCCAGATTTTTGTCTGACAATGCCCTACTAGCCAGAATATATATATATATATATTTCATGTTATATATATATATATATATTTCATGTTTTGCATTTATTGATTTCATTCCAGGCATCTTTCTTGAAATATGTTTTGGGATTCAGTCTTAGTTTTTCAATTCAATTTTAATTTTTCCAAATATATATATATATCACTCAAGAACTAAACCCTCAATTAATAAACAAATTAATAAAAATAATCTTGTTTGTTGGTGGGAATGTAAACAAGTACAACCACAATGGAAATCAGTTTGGAGATTTCTTAAAAAACTAAGCATAGACACCAAATGATCCCTCAATATGGCTCTTGGTATGTATCCAAAATACTATGAGTGAGGATATAATAGAAAAATTTGCACACACGTGTTCATTACTGCATTA
Organism: Dipodomys spectabilis; assembly: GCF_019054845.1. Taxonomy (NCBI): domain Eukaryota; kingdom Metazoa; phylum Chordata; class Mammalia; order Rodentia; family Heteromyidae; genus Dipodomys; species Dipodomys spectabilis. The sequence goes on from NW_024870740.1 coordinate 543,939, forward strand.
TTCACTATAATGGAAACAGCCTGGATGCCCTAATGATCATTACATTATCTATTTGGTTTTTATAATTGATTTGGCTTATTGAGTCTTCTTTGGCCTTTTGTACTCAATGTTGTAAAATAGCTCTATTTTACCTTCTGTTACTTTTGGAGTTTCATGTTTTGCATTTATTGATTTCATTCCAGGCATCTTTCTTGAAATATGTTTTGGGATTCAGTCTTAGTTTTTCAATTCAATTTTAATTTTTCCAAATATATATCTGTTTTAGGATTATGTATAAAATACCATTGACAAGATAACATCTTCAAGATATATTAAAATCATGTAAGTGCTCGCTTCGGCAGCACATATACTAAAATTGGAACGATACAGAGAAGATTAGCATGGCTCCTGCGCAAGGATGACACGCAAATTCGTAAAATCATGTAAGTATTTGGGCATACCTTTGCAATCATTATTCTATTCTGAAAACTAGTACCTTTAATTGTTGTTAAACTGCATATATATGTTAATACAGATGAGTTAACATCTTTGTAATTTTGAATCTTACTATTCAAGACTTTCCCATCTTCCTTCTTTAGGAGGCATAGTTATTGTGTGTGTGTGTGTGTGTGTGTGTGTGTGTGTGTGTGTGTGTGTGTTTATTTTGGGGGAGGACCTTTCTGTATAGCCCAGACAGACTTGGAATATAGTATATCACCAAGGCTGTCTTTGAACTCACATTTTTCCTGCCTCACATTCTGAGTGCTGAGGCCATGGGACACCTGTGACAGGTGTCTACAACCACGCCTGGCTACAGATAGTTTCATTTTATTGGACTAACCAATTTGTTCTGTATTTAAGGGTTGTGTATTTTTATGTTGTAAATGTGATGTAATTTTTTCTCATTGTATATTTCAGTTGCTGGCTTTTGTGCATGTGAAAATCACTAATAATTAAGTGTTATTTTTGCTGTGATACTTTACTCAATTCTCATATTATTTGCAAGTTTTCTAATTGATTCATTCATTTGTATGCCAGTTTAAATAATCATACCATCTGTAAAAGTTATGTAGTATGAGCACTTTTCTACAAATTTTGTATCTCCAAAGTTTCATCTTATTTTCAGTTGCTTGGCTTCAAACTCCAGAACAATGTTTAATATTGGTAGAGATACTAAATCGGTTTTCATTTATTCTTACCTTTAAGGGGGGGGGGGTTCTTCAGATATGTGCAAAATCCTGCATATGTTTTTGCAAAAAATATGTTCTCACTTATCTCACTTATGTTATTAAGTGTAAAAAAATCAAGAAAATTGTAGCCACTTTGGGAGGAGATAGAGAATGGTAGTTAAAAGCAAACTTGGGCATAAAAGTTTATGAGGCTTCATATCACTCAATAGCTTGGCCTAATGGTATGTACTTGTCATTCCAGCTATGATAGGTACACAGTGACTAGTGCAGTGGCACATACTTGTCACCCCCAGCCACAAGAGGGAGCACAAATAGAAGAATCACAACCCACATTGACTTGGAATAAAGCAAAACTCTATATTAAAAATAACCAAGGGAAATGGGGCTGGAGGCATTATTCAAGTGGTACAGTCCCTGCCTTCCAGCGTGAAGCTCTGAGTTAAAGCCTCACTACTAAAAAAAGGGCAGGTAAATTTTGGATTTTGTGTATTTAACATCTAAGGAAATTACTATATATATATTTTTTATTTTTCAGATGTTAATATAACTATATTAGATGAACTATATTAACAGATTTCCTAATCCTGAACTATTTTTGTATTATGGGAATAAACCTCACATTCTCTATAAATCATTCTTTTAATGTATTATTGTTATGACACGGGTATTTTTACTAATATACACAGGAAGATTTTTCTGTTGTTTTAAAATTTATTAATGTCTTCCTATTTTCAGTAATGTTTTCCTATGTTCATTTTTTAAAAAGATAAGATTTTTTCTTTTTATAATCTAAAATAGAATTATTTAGCTTTAAAATTTTTTTAATAATTACCCTGTGAAACAATTGGAACCTGAACTTTTATTTGAAGAATAAAGAAGTTAACTCTTAATGTTATTTTCTTTTTTTCTTGAAAAATTTTCATCCCATTTAAGTTTTAAAATCAACTTTTCTTTCTTTTCCTTCCTTCCTTTCTTCCTTCTTTCCTTCCTTCCTTCCTTCCTTCCTTCCTTCCTCCTTCTTTCTTTCTCTCCCTCTCTTTCTCTCTCTCCATCCCTTCTTTTCTTCTTTCTTTCTTTCTTTCTTTCTTTCTTTCTTTCTTTCTTTCTTTCTTTCTTTCTTTCTTTCTTTCTTTCTTTCTTTCTTTCTTTCTTTCTTTCTTTCTTTCTTTCCGTACTGGAATTCCTAGTAGGAGCAATAAACCAAGAGAAAGAAATATGGGAGACCTAAATAGAAAAGGAGGAAGTAAAACTATCCCTATTTGCAGATGACATGATCCTATATTAAAAGGGCTTATGAACTCCTTCCCTAAGATACTAGAGCTGATTAAACACTTTGGTAAAGTAGAGGGGTATAAAATCAATCCACAAAAGTCAGTAACTTTTTTGTATGCTAAGAATATGAAGATTAAAGATCAAGACTGAAAGCAGGAAAGTGACTCCATTTGAAGTAACCAAGGATATGAAGCAACTCTGCAGTGAAAAAAAGTAAAAATTTTAAGAAGAAAATCAAAGAAGACATAGGAAGTGGAAAGACCACCTATGTTCCTGAATTGGCAGAGTTAATATTGTGAAAATGGCAAAACTGCCCAAAGCAATCTATAAATTCAATGTGCTACACATCAAAACCTTAACATTATTCTTCAATAAGATAGAGAAAACAATCGAACAATTCATATGGAATCACAAAAGGAACTGAATTTCAAAAGCAATCCTGAGCAGAAAAAGTAGTTCTTAAGGTATAACAATACCAAACTTCCAGCTTTACTACAGTTTGGTACTTATACAAAAACAGGGTGAGCACCAGTGGAACAGAAGACCCAGAAAGAAACTTACACACCTATAACCATCTAATATTTGATAAGGGAGCCAAAAACATAGACTGGAAGAAAGATAGCCTCTTCAACAAATGGTATTGGGAAAACTAGATATCCACATGTAGAAAACTGAAACTGAATTGCTAGCACCTTGAACCAGCATCAGTTAAAAATTGATCAAATTCCTTAACATAAGACCTAAAAACATGAAACTATTACAGTAAGGAGTAGGACAAACAGGTCAGAAACAGGTCTGAAACAGGTCAGAACTTTCTGAACAAACATCCAGAAGCATAGCAAATCAAAGAAAGACTTGGTAAACTGGATTGCATCAAACTAAAATGTTTCTGTACTGCAAATGACATAGTTAACAAGTAAAAAGACAGCTTACATCATTCTCCCAGTCTACAGAATGGGAGATTTTTCCTGCTATACATCAGATAGTGGCCTAATAATATAGAATATATGGAGAGCTTAAAAATTTAGCCCCCAAAGAACCAAAAGCCCAATTAATAGATGGGCTAATGAGCTAAAGAGAATCTTCTCAGAAGAAGAAGTAAAGGGACTGGGAAGGTGGCTCAGTGGTAGAGTGCTTGCCTTGCATGCATGAGGACCTGGGTTTGATTCCTTAGCACCACATAAACAGAAAAAGTCAGAAGTGGCACTGTGGCTCAAGTGGTAGAGTGCTAGCCTTGATCTGAAGAGCTGAGGGACAGTACTCAGGCCCATGACAGACCAAAAAATAAAATAAAATAAAATAAAAGAAGAAGAAGAAGAAGTAAAAATGATCAATAGACATATGAAGAAATGTGCAACATTTCTGGCCACAAAGGAAATGCAAATCAAAACAAGACTGAGAGTTGGGCACTGGTGACTCATGCCTGTAATCCTAGCTACTCAGGAAGCTGAAATCTGAGGATTGCAGCTCAAAGCCAGTCCAGTCAGAAGAGTCCCCATGAGACTCTCATCTCCAATTAATTACTCAAAAACCAGAAGTGGTGCTGTGGCTCAAGTGGCAGTGTGCTAGCCTTGAGCTCAAAGAGGCTCAGGGAGCTTAAAAATGCCCTTTATTTGTTTTACCTAAAACTAAGGCTAGGATCATTCACTAGCATCAGGTTGATAATATACCTACTTATTTCCCTCTTTTCTTACATTGTTCTGGCCCTGACTTCAAGCCCCACAACTGACAAAACAAAAACAAAAAACCCCTCTCAGCCTTAGCACTATTTTCCTAGAAACATCTGCTCCATGAGAGCCAAATGGAGGAAGAAGTGAATGCACAGGCTGAAGCACAAAAGAAGAAAGATGAGGCTGAGGTCCAAGTAAACAAGCTTGTGCACCTGTCAAGGCCAGAGGAGCAGGAGGAATAAGGAATGTCGTAGGCTGGGACACTAATATGAGTTGTTGGACTGCATGTCGCTATGATTTCCCAGTGGATTTAGAACTTCCATCACCAAACAGGCCTAAATTTTCTTAATAGAGACCCAAAAACACAACAAATCAAAGAAAGGTTGGACAAATGGGATTGCATGAAATTGCAGAGCTTCTGCATGGCAAAGGACATAGCTAGCAAGATCAATAGAGAGCCCACGGATTGGGAGATCTTCACTAGCCATACAACAGACAAGGGTCTCATATCTAAAATGTACCTGGAACTTAAAAAAATAAATCCCTCAAAAACAAATCCCCAAAAAACAACTGCCCAATAAATAAGTGGGCTAAAGACTTAAGAGAACCTTCTCTGAAGAGGAAAGAAAGATGGCCAATAGACACATGAAGATATGCTCAACCTCTCTAGCCATAAAAGAAATGCAAATCAAAACAACATTGAGATACCACCTCACCCCAGTTAGAATGGCTATAATCAAGAACTTTAATAACAACAGATGCTGGAGGGGATGTGGACAGAAGGGAACCCTACTGCATTGTTGGTGGGAGTGTAAACTTGTTCAACCACTTTGGAAAGCAGTATGGAGGTTCCTCAAAAGACTCCACATAGAGCTCCCCTATGACCCAGCAATCCCACATTTGGGCATTTACCCAAATGATCACAAACAAGGCCATACTAAAGCTACCAGCACAACTATGTTTATTGCAGCATTATTTACCATAGTTAAGATATGGAACCAACCCAGATGCCCCTCAGTAGATGAATGGATCAAGAAAATGTATATATACACAATGGAATTCTATGCCTCCATCAGAAAGAATGACATTGCCCCATTTGTTAGGAAATGGAAAGACGGAAAAAATTCTATGAAGTGAAGTAAGCCAGGCCCAAAGAAACATAGGCCCCATTCCCTTATTTGCAATAACTAGTATATGTCTGAGACAAGCAGAAAAAAGTCAGATAAGTTGATGTTAGGTGAAATGAACCCCAAGATAAGTATTCAAATGTTTTTTCTTTCATGTGATTGTTTCTAACATATTTATAAGATGATTTCTTTGTTGCTTTGTATGTCCCTCCCCCACGGTATAACCCCTGCTTTCACTGTATTTGATGTTGGTATAATTTGTGGAGGGGAAGGGAAAAACCAAATCGTTTAAATAGGGATACAGGTGGACCCATTGCCACATGAGATGTACAAGTCGTTATGTAGAGAAATGAACTTTACAACTTTGGCGGGGGGGGGGGGGGGGGGGGGTTGAAGGGGGTGGGAGATGGGAAGGGATGGGTAGGGAAAACAAAGGAGGAGGCAACAATGCTTGATAAGAAATGTACTCATTATCTTGCCCATGTAATTGTAACCTCTCTATACGGTATTTTCACAATTAAAAAAAAAAAGAAGGGAAAAGAAGAACTTCCATTGCCAAGACCATCTCTGAAAGACATACCTTGCTCATAACCAAGCATGCCCTGATGGTCCTGTGTCCCAGAACTGTGACACTCTGGACTAGTTTTGTTCATAGTTGTGGTGGAATGTGACCCGTGTACAATAAACCATCTCTTTTGCTGTTGCATAAACAAACAAACAAAAAACAAAAACAATTCCCCCCTCACAAAAACCAAAGACTGAGATTCCATATTACTCTAGTTAGAATGGTCATTATCAAGAAAACAAGCAGTAACTGATATTGGTGAGGACTGGCTAAAAGGGAATTCTAATGCACCACTTGTGGGAACATATACTTGCTCAACCACACTGGAAAGAAATTTGCAGGTTCCTCAAAAGACTAGGCATAGAATTACCTTATGATCTAGCAATTCCACTCCTGGGCATTTATCCAAAAATGAAAAAAAAAAAAAAACTAGCATACAGAAAAACCACAGCACAGTACTATTCACTCTAGCCAGCATGCCCTTCAATTGATAAATAGATCAAGAGAATGTGATATAGATATATATCTCCAATGGAATTTTACACATCCATTAGAATGATATTGTAGCATTTGTGAAGAAATGGAAAGACCTGGAAAAAATTATGCTAAGTGAATTCAGTCAGTCCCATATAGACAAAGGTTGCATGATTTCCCTCATATGTGGAAGCTAGAATTAGCTTATAAACGAATAAGTCAAATATGTTGGATGGTATGCAAGTGTATACAAATGTATTAGCTGAAAGATGGTAGATTCAAAGGAGAACTCAAATCGTAAAATTACTCAAAAGACAAAGTCAAATTTCAACAAAATGAACACCAGGGGACAGTATTTGCAAAGTGTGTGGTGGAGTCATAAGGAGAGAGGCAGATGAGTGAAAAGTGGGGAGAATACAGTAAAAATTCAATGTATGTTTTATAAAATTATGAAAAATTAGGGAAGGGGCAGGTTGGGAGTAATGGATGAGAATATTGGAAGGGGTGACGCTGATCAAGATGCATTTGATGCATTAACTGCTTTGTTAAATGGCAACTCTCTTGTACAACTACTTAAAGATAAATTAAAAAGACTTGTAGTTTTTTTATGCAGTCCTTATCTGTTTTAACTAAAAGTAAGACAAGGATCATTCACCCGCATCAGTTTGGTAATATACCTTCTTACGCCTCTCTTTTCTTTTATTGTTTGTATTCAAACTAACATTTTGGGCAATTACCACCTCCATTTCTAATAAGCCTTATGGCTTTATTTGGGTTCTGTTTGGTGTAGGCCAGGGTTTAGATTTGCTCATTACTCTGGAGGCCAAATCTAAGAATTGGCTCTTTAGTGAGCTATTAAATAAAATGAGCTTTTCTTTGTCTTTTTGGGGAATAATTTTCTTTTCAATAATACAAAATACACATCAGTGAATAATAAGGGGAAAACTCTGGAAAATCACTGGGAAAAATACCCAATCCTTTGTTTGTTGTGGTTAGTGATAGAAACTGATGATATAACTTACTATTATTAGTTTCAGAGTAGAAAAAATAATGAAACAATGGAGCTTTGGAGTCCACAAAAGGCATTTGGTGTTATGAAGGATATAGTTTATATAATAGGATGTAAGAGGAATGAAGACGTAGGCAAAGATGGGAATGGAAGAATTTTACACTGGTCTGCCTAAGTGCTCCTTAAACCACGCTCAGGTTTGTTGGAGGTGATCTTTCTTTCAGAATCAAGTAACTCAATACTGGTATTATTTGTCTTATTTCTGTCTAGTGTAATTCTAAGTGGCAGCTTCTAACCTGACTCAAGATACCTTTAGGCAAAATGCTGAGGGGCAGTCTCTCTGTCTGTGGGCTCCATGAACATGTTAGCAAATGGTCCCTATGCAGTGATCCAATATGACTTTCAGGAGACATTCCTCTCTACTTATTCTTCTGTTTCTAGGAACTTGGTTGGGATTTATTTACTTAGTTTCCACATTGTTTTTCAGATTCTATGTCTGTAGATAGGCAGGAAGCTAATGAGTTGTGAGAGGAAATGTGTTGCATGGTATGGTTAAAAATTAAAAAAATAAATCATTACTTAGATTACAGGGAATTTCTTTGACATGAATACTACCTGTATAAAAATACTACCTATACTAGTTTTCCTTCCTTCTTTTAGGAGTTGCTCATTTGGAATCATTGCCTGAGATTTCTTTCTTTGTAATACGAGCCTATGTTTCTCCTTCCTTATTGTAAATGATGAGGTTGCCCTATTGAAAAGATTGAAGTCTGAGACTGTGTTCCTGATAAAGGATGATTCTTTACATATGCATGTGTGGAATGATCTGATTTCCATGCAATGAGTTTCTCATTTCTGTTCCCTCTGGGACCGTAAGTGGCCAATGTTCTCATGAGGCAGTACAGTGTAGTGATTATAAATATGGGCTCTGTGGTCAGTCTGGACTTGAATTTTGGGTGTTCCATTTGCTAGTTGTGTGAATTAAAGTAGTTTCTTACCTGACTTCAACCTCAGTATGTTAATATTAAAATGTAAATAAATAAATTTTATCTATCAAATAAATTCAAATAACATTCTAAAATAATATTTGGAATAGATTTAAATATTTTAAATTAAATATTAAATCTTGCTTCATCATCATAATAAATAAACCAGATCCAGAGCTAGAATTCTTCTGGACATTCAATAAAAACTATTAGTATCAACAGGATTCATAACACTAAGATAAGGCCATAAGGAATACAAAGAATTACAATATCCCATCAAACATTTAAAAGTTTGTATTGTTTTTGTAGGAGAATAAGATAACCCACATGAATAGTAAGCAATATATGAGAGAGGTAGACTTTTGGACCATAATTTTTCACAAGGTTTACATGGGATCCAGAATTGCAGCTGAGTCTTGAAGTATGGATAGTCTTTGGGTAGAGAGATAATCATCTTTTTCCTCCTTATTTATGTCTGCTTTCAGAGTATTTTATAAGGTATCTGATTGCATGCATTCTTTTGGAAGTTATCTTTTACAGGGTTGTATACATTTGAAATACTATCTTTAGTTAACTTGTAAGAAACTCTATATTTTTAGAAGCACTACTTAGCAGGGATAGAGATTATTTTTGGCCAGAAGGATTGTCCCAGAGTTCTTAAGATGATATCGTGTTTCTGTTATAAATTTTGTCTGTTGACAAAGATTATCCTTAACTCCAGTCAAATTGGAAGAATAGTTTCCACTTAGGGGAAGTCGGTAAGTTCACTCTTCCTTTTTTCTGAACTAGGAAGTACAGAAATAAAAGTGGAGTGCTATTATCACAGCTATTTAGAAACTACTTTTTACAAAAAAAAATATCACTCTTCACTTGGACCCACAAGTTAACTGGCATGGAACTCCTGCCTCTCAGTTTTCTGAGTGATGGGATTATAGTAATGTGTTACCTTATTTAGCTGACAGTTGATGAATTCTGTAGTTTAGTTACAAAATCTAACCTTTATTTTAACTCATTAATGTTTTTAATTTTTAATTGTAACTGTAATGCACAGGCAGCTTGAGGCAAGATGGAAAAGATAAGGTGGTAGGGAAATGAAAAATAATAAATATTGAAAGGGTTTGATTCAAATGAAACAGAGTCAGGAAGTATAAGCTGAAAAAAATCCGAGTAGCAAGCACCACTACCATTCCCTTCCCCTTTTAGATGCTAAATTACAAGAACAGGAAGATGGCCAGGTGCTGGTGGCCCAGGCCTGTAATCCTAGCTTTTTAGGAGGCTGAGATTAGAGGATCACAGCTAGAAACTAGCCCGGGCAGGAAAGTCCACGAGACTCTCCAATTAACCACCAGAAAACGGAAGAGAAGCTTTGGCTCAGTGGTAGAGTGTTATCCTTGAGCAAAAAGAGCTCAGGGGCAGTTCAAGGTCCTGAGTTCAAACCTCACAACTGACAACAACAACTACAACAACAAAAATGACAGGAAGACATTAAAAAGCTTATCTGCAAATAGAGAGACAGAATATTGGAGGGTATACCTTGCAAATGGATATCCTCGGGCTCACACCTATTGTTTCTGCTTTTGGATACTAGATCCACCTAGAACCCATTATCTTTAACCATTAGGGATTGCTAGATGGTGACTTGACCACATGCAATTCCTCAGCTCAGGAAGTATAAAGAAAACAGCTGCCATCTTAAATCTTCACTCCAATTGTTTGTCTGAGAAGCCAGACACGTTTCTTTCTCTCCTTCCTGTTTCTCTTGACTAAAGTAAATCCTTGCTAGAGTTCCATCTTGTAAGGCTCTTGTTTTTATGGGATTTTTTTTTTATAGATTTCAAATACATTTCTTTTAACTCACAAAACAACACATCAGAGCTACTGCAGAACGGGGATGGGTTGCCATCTTGCTGATGAGCCCCTGAAACTCTGTAAATAGATTGTATTTTTTGTTTTAAAATATATTTTAATTTTAAACACATTTTACAACTTCAGGGGTGGGGTAGGATGGGTGGGGAGGAGTGGGGGAGGTGGGGGAGGGAAGGGATATGGGACAACAACACAGGAAGGGGTAACAATCATCTACAAGTCATGCACTCATTGCCTTACTCATGTAACTGTAATCCCTCTGTGCAGCATCTTTACAATAAAATAAAATGAAAAAATGTTTTAATTGTAATGAAATTTAATTAATTTATTATTTTAATTTTTTTGGGTGCTGGTTCTGGGGCTTGGAATTCAGACCTGGACACTGTCTCTGAGCATTTTTGCTCAAGATTAGTACCCTACCACTTGAGCCACAGCTTCGTTTGTAGCATTTTGGTGATTAGTAGGAGATGAGTCTCACAGACTTTTCTACCTTGGCTGGCTTTAAACCTCGATCCCCAGATCTCAGACTCCTGAGTAGCTAAGATTATAGGTATAAGCCACCAATGCCCAGACTAATTTGATTTAGTTTTCTAAAAATTACTATCGTTAAGTAGTTGTACTCAATGTGTATCTCAAGTTCTTGTGAATTATGTGAAAACTGGGTAGCTGAGGGATCCCCCAACCCATTTCCTCCTCCAGTAAAAAACACTTGATAAAGTTTTGACATCAGATTGCGCTGCTTATAATGATTAACATGTTGTGTGACCATTCATAAGTCCTGTTCTCCAAGCCTTTGTTTCTCTCTGTCATATGAAGAATATAATATATTGAATCAAGTCATTGCAATTACATGAATTCTATATTTTAAAAAACCTTGTACAATCCTAGGAAAACAAACTATCAGTTGATTTAGCAGTTCTGACACATAGCAGCAGAAATACATGCAATCCTTTATGAAGCAAAAGCACATGTGAAGGAAGATGAATGCAAAGTTGAGAGCTGGGGGAGACAGGAAAATTAAGATAAGTTCTTATTTTCCTAAAACAACAATTCTCAGCCTATTCCCCCCTTCCTTTCTGATTTCCATTATTCTGTGGAAATGAGGTATACTGCCTCCTTTAAGGGAACTAGGACTTCTGGTTCAGGCTGATAAATGTGGGCAAGTCCTCTTTTATCTGAAAATGACTAGATTTATGCAGACAGCTGCTGGCTTAATCTAAATAGGAAAAATGAGAAATACAAAATATTCAATAGTCACTAAAATGATAGGCTTGGCAGTAGAAAGCCAGCATGGCAGAGGCCAAATGTGAGAACCATGTGTTCCATTGGTGCCGTTGGCTTTTCTCTGAGGACCTGGAGAGGAATACAGATAGAAACAATTTTTTTTTAGGTCAGTGAAGTGGCAAAATAAAGTGGTCATTGATGCCAATCTAGTTTAGGTTTGTTTTTTAGATTTAATTTGAGGATCTAGGAATCAGCTCTGAGTTTATCTTCAATGTGTACTGAGAGGAAAAACATCCCTCTTGCCTTTGATTGAAAGATGGAAGCCATAATTGAGAAGCATTGTTGAGAAAACATGCTTGCTTAGGATGTTTCTTAAATAGTACATCTTGATCTAAACACTGGGGTCTTGGATAAGGATGGAGATTTGTGTGCCTGATACCACATCTGAACTCAGTGATCTTGTAAACAGGTCATGTTCCACTTAAGCCATTTTCTTCTCAAAACTGCTACAGAGAGAATATTCTCAGCAAAGTACTTTTGCTGTATTTCCCTCAATATTGACCTCTATATTTTGTACTTCTGGTGATTTTTACTGATAACATATTAGAAGAACAAGCATGAAAATCCAATTGTAAAATTTAAAATTACTGTTAACACACTTAAAAGAATTCATTCTTCTTTCTTTTTATCTGCAAGTGTTTTTGAGTCAATAGCTAGAAGAGATCACGCCTTTTTAAAAACAGAAGTTACTAGTAAAAATATGTATGTTCCATTCTTAAAGCATCTGTGAAATATGTATAAATCACTGTTGGACTTTTGTCAAGCTCTTGGAGAAGAAAATTCCTTGGACTCCCTGTTTTCTGACTGTCCCTCCTCTCCTGAGTTTGGAAAATATCCTGTAATCATTAATTTTGTATAACTTTCTAATCATACTCAGGCATAAGAAGATATTCCTTGGACTGTAATGAAACAATTATGGCTGTGGTTATGGATAGAGTGAATTACCTGCCATTGACCCAAGTACTCTCTTTACATATTCATTAGACTTATTTTGGTTATTATGTTCTTACAAATGAATTAAATGTTTGAAGACCACGATTTATTTGGATGCAATTACCTAATTGATTTATTTGCTTTCTACTGATGTAAGAACACCTCATTGAGTGCCTAAGATAACAGACCACTTGGCAGAGCTGGTTGTCTTGATAGTAGACAAACAGCAGAGCTGGTCTGGCACCTGATAGTTGGGTTTATTCCAGTAAATGCATTATTAACATTTTATTAGCCAATGATGAATAAGTAGGTTTGGAGTTTTCCTCTTCCCCTTGCAATCTTCCCCCTTCTCCTCCCCATCCCCCTCCTCTCCCTCCCCACCCTTCCCCCAGCCCCTCCCCTTCCTCTTCCACCTCCTCCCTCCTCTCCCCTCCTTCCTCCCTCCCCCCCTCCTCCCTCGCCCCTCCTCTTTGTCCTCCTCCTCCTCCTTCTTCTTTCTTCTTCTTCCTCTTCCTCCTCATAAAATCAACATTGTAGCTAGGCGCTGGTGGCTCATGCCTGTAATCCTAGCTACCCAGGAGCCTGAGATCTGAGGATCAGGGCTCAAAGCCAGCCTGGACAGGAAAGTCTGTGAAACTCTTATCTCCAATAAACCACCCAGAAAATCGGAAGTGGCACTGTGGCTCAATTGGTAGAGTGCTAGCCTTAAGCTGAACTGCTGAGGGACAGTGCCCAGTCCCAGAGTTCAGGCCCCATGACCGACAAAAAAAACCTCAAAACAAAAAACAAACAACAACAACAACAACAAAAGCCGCGAAAACCAAAAGACCAGCATTGTGTGAAAAATTGTATTGTCTTCCTGTTCCTACATTAGTTTTGGTTTTCAAAGTAAGGCAGGCAATACAGCTTCACAATTGACTCAGACTCGTCTTCCTGTTCCTACATTAGTTTTGGTTTTCAAAGTAAGGCAGGCAATACAGCTTCACAATTGACTCAGACTCTTGTAGGAATAGATAGAGTTATGGATAAGATATTTAAAAATTGAGTAGGAAGCCAGCATGGTTATGCATAAAAGTGTTGGTCATAAGGACTAGCAACATAAGATGAATTGAAACCAAAGTAATTTGGTTCTAGAAAAAAATGGTAGCATACTTACAAATTGAAGTTTTTTAACTTGATGGATTACTTTTGAATATGGGCCAATATATGGTAAATAATGTGTCATCCTAGAACATACAAGCAGTTAAGCAGGTCATGGACAACTGAAAGAGCTTTGTGTCTTTATAAGGACCTTCTTTGCCAAGTATCTTAGCATGACATCCAAGTTGAGGTAGAGTTAGCGCTCATATGCTTTGTTTATGGTAAAGAAAGAAGTCTGTCAGAAAAAAGGGACACTGTTCATTATGTGCAATCAATAAGAATGACGTCTCACATAGGAGGCATTGTAGAGGTTAATTCTCTGTTACTAAGTTCAAGAAGTTAGAATAAAGGTATCACAGTGGGGAGAGAGAACCCTATTAACAAGTCTATTTTTACTTTTGAAAAATGTAGTTTCAATAGTGATAGAATGGACATAGGCATGCTATAAAAAAAGCAGATCAAAACCCAGGGTATTCCTTAATTGCACACAACCATGTTAGAACACCAAAGCATTTTTGGATTAACTTTTCTGTGGGGAAATACGTTAATAATCATTATTTGTACTATATTTGCACATTTTCCTCTCATTTCACATAGTAGCTATCCTTTATTATTAATTCCTACCAATGCTAGGTGTTATTAGATTGTTTTTTAAAATATTATTTTATGATTTTCCACATTTTTGTTAGCAACTATTAGTTTCATTTTGAAACACTAATTGGTGTCCATATTAGGCCCTGAGTGCTCCTGAACCACCACTTCCATCACTTTCCTTATTCTCCCTACCTACTTCCTAAGTAAGTTTCAAGCTTCATTGCTCTAGTTTTACATGTGTGCATAAAATATTTTGACTGTATTCAGCCTCCTTTACCCACTTCATTCAACATCTGCTCTCCCACTAGTACCTGTATCTCAGAGCATGTTTTACATTCCTGTCCTTAAGTGTATGTTGATAGTTCCAAGAGTTTTCATTATGTTTTCACACATGCATATACAATATTTTAATCAGATTGACCCCTTTGTTTTCTTTTACTTTTCCCACACACATTCTGTATTATTCAACAGCTTTCAGCACTTCATCTTCATTCACAGATAAAAGATACTTTGTTATTGTTCACCCTCTAACATTCTCTTCTTCCTGCTTCTAATATTCTCAGTCTCACAATTACAAACATGCATGTAATGTATGGATGTATGTGTGTGTGTGTGTGTGTCTGTCTGTCTGTCTGTATGCATGTATCTATCTATCTATCTATCTATCTATCTATCTATCTATCTATCTATCTATCTATCTATCTATCTATCTTTCCAAATATAAAGAGTCAAGTGACCCTGGACTGAACTCTCTGAAAGCAATTTCCTTTGAAGTTGTTTCTGTCACAGTGATGAGAAAACTAATACTCAGACCAATGTACCTCAGACCAATTGTGCTCAGTTGTTCTGTATCAAACAGGCTAATAATAAAGATTGAGGTGTTAAGAGATTTGGTGTTACTGGAGTTTCAATTGGTCAACAACTAGAATGACTGGGTGCAGTCCTCTTCAGATCCCGAAGATGACTTCTTTACTCATTTGTTCAGGCTCTAAGAGGAATCCTCCTGCTTTCTTTCAGTGTTTTCCCACAGCCCTAATGACTTCTTGGAATTCTCTTTCCTCAAGCCTCGATTGTTTCTCTCTAGATTTCTTCTTTCATTTAAAAGGCCACTAATAGTCTTTCCATTTCCTTACAAATGGAGTGATGTCATTCTTTCAGATGGAAGTACAGAATTCTATTTTATATACCATATTTTCTTGATCCATTCATTTACTGAGGGGCATCTGGGTTGGTTACTAATGTCTCTTTTCAGCAAAGCCTTTCAATAAATTCTGTTCAGGAAGCAAAGGGGTGTGCTGTGTATAGATGCAAAGATCAGTTTTGATTCTAATTCATCCTATCACCAAAAGGAGATCTTTGCCCTTCAGGACAGGACCCAAGAAGATGAAAGAGACAAACATGCAGCTCAAGCACATTTCAAATACATTACCCTTGATTGCTACAGGCTGTCTTGTAAATGGTGCTGGCTTAGCTATGGCTACAATGGTTATAATAAAACTCCATGGAGGGATTCAGCCAACTTTCAAGATGTTGATGGTGGTGCCACAGTCCCAACAAGTAACAGAAGCATTTAAACTTATCAATCACTTATACAAGCTATTCTGGTCAACGGGATCATTCCCTGGAGGAATCATGCAATATGATGTTATTGCACAGGAGATAGTCATGGCAGTAAAAGATTTGCAAATTAAAATACCTGTTGTGGTACAGTTACAAGGTACACGAATTGGTGATGCTAAGGCATTGATAGCAGACTTAAAATCCTTGCTTGTGATGACTTAGATGAAGCTGCTAAAATGGTTATAAAGCTTTCTGAAATAGCTAAGCAAGCCCACATGGGTATAAAATTTCAGTTGCCAATCTGGTAACCCAGTGGATGGCTGACCATGTATTATCATCCTTAAAAATACTGTGTTTTGTGCTTTGCTCCTTTTCTTTTGTGGAGACCGTAATTGCCATATAGGCACACAAACCTTTGAAAGCATTTTGTCTGCATTTGATTTGGCTCTTCAGAACGGACTGTTTGTATAAAGCATATATAATGCAAGTTTCTATTTTGTTGTAGTCATAATTTGGTTCTCCTACAGAATGTCACTTGCCATATGCCTGTTTATTGTTGGAGACAAGATTCTCCATTGATATGAGTCATATAAATAAAACAAATATAAAGATAAAGCTTTATTTTTATTGTGAAGCTTTATTCTTTAATATTAAAATGTACTATAACATCTAGCTTCATTAGATCAGTTTTTTTAATTTTAATTTTTATTTTTTGTGAACATACTGTACAGAGGGGTTACAATTACATGGGCAAGATAATGAGTACATTTCTTATCAAGCATTGTTGCAGCTTCCTCCTTTGTTTACCCTTCACATCTGTTTTATATCAGAAGTGTTTTAGCTTCAGCACCAAATAAATACACACTAAATATATCAATCACTGTTTATAAACAGAGCTTTCAAACATTCCTCAGATATTCTTTTAGATATTTCAATAAGATAACTTGTTAATTATTGAATCATTGCAAAACCCCCAAAGCTGTAAGTCTTCATGGTTCTGTGATATTAAGGAACATCTACAGGTTTGTGTCAAGTTCAAACATATTTGTATAGACTTGGTAGACAAAATTAAGAATGTCATTTCAAGTTAATACAAATTTCAAAATGTGATTTGTAAAAAAATAATACTGCAATAAACATGGTTGTGCTGCTAACTTTAATATGGCCTTGTTTGTGGTCATTTGGGTAAGTGCCCAGAAGTGGGATTGCTGGGTCATAGGGGAGCTCTATGTTTAAGTGAAGTAAGCCAGATCCAAAGAAACATAGATCCCATGGTTTCCCTCATTTGTAATAATTAGTATATGTCTAGGATAGTCTTAACAGATGAGCAGAAGAGCTCAATAGCTATGTACATATGATATATAAGATGATGCTAAGCGAAATGACCTCCAAGATATGGAAACAAGAGGTTTCTCTTTGTTGTTGTTGCTTTTAATGTACTATGAGATTTCTTTTCTCTTTTGTGTTTTTTTTTTCCCTCTGGTTTATCCCCTGTTGTCACTGTATTTGATTTTGGTACTGTGGGTATTGTATGTACGTTTATCAGAATTAGGGAAGGGAAGGGGAACAACAAAATTGTGAGACAAAGGACAAGGGGGAACCAATGTAACAGCGATACTCAAAAGACAATATGTTGGAAATGAATTGTACGACTTGGGGGTGATTAGAGGGAGGCGAAGTGCGAGAAAAATGAAGGAGGGGTAACAATTTCAACAAGAAATATACTCAATACTGTACCTATGTATATACATCTCCTCTATACATCTATACATCTCCTTGACAATAAAATTTTAAAAAGGCCACTCATGAGAATCTCTGTATTTCAGTGTCAAACTAATCATTAATTACAGATTGCATAAACCTGTCTGGCTTTGTACAAGATGAATTTTCTGAGGGTCAATTCCTTCATAGTCAGTTAAAAGAAGAGCATAAGAATGAATTAATATACTGTAGCACTGTGAAAGTTAGTAGGATACATAGGGGATTAATAAGGATGCAATAAACAGTTCACTGAAAGTTTTCCCTCCCATTTTCTTCCTATATAAAATTGAAACACTCAGAATTATTTTGTTAACATTATTTTATGTTAGTATAATGAATGATGACTTTCATATTGTTCTAATCTATTTTACTTTATTTGCTGCTGCACATTTAATTTGAAGTTAGGTGAAATTATTTATTATTGCTATTCTTAGATAAGGCTCAGAGATACAAAAAGGAGGGCCCAGATTCATAATACCTAGCAGTTCTGTAAAAATGGGAAGCAATATTAGTTTATTCTTTTTCATTTATTTAGAAGATCTCTCCTGTGTACTTGGGATGTGCCAATTATTCTGTTTGGTATAAAGACATACCAGCAAAATTTGTTGAGTTTATATTAGTGAAAGAGACAAAAAGTATATATGAGATTAAAAAATTTTAAATCAATTAGAAGGGATAAAAATAGAAGGAAGAAATTGAATATGATTGATTTTATTCAAGTTTACTTGCATTGGAAGCCATCTAGTTGGCATTATCTTTATTGTTAATTAATTTCATTAAATTTTATTGTATAGGTGATGTATAGAGGGATTATAGTTAAATAAGTAAGGTAATAAGTACATTTATTTTTGAACAATGTTATTCCTTCCTTCATTTTCTCCTGCTTTCCGAGATTTATTTTCCATGAATTCATAAACGGATAAAAACAAATTTAGTTTATTTGTGTTAATTATATCTTTATAAATGTATATGTTTTCAGTCTCATATATACATATTGTTTCTTCTTTATTAAGCTGAGTTTAGCTATAGTGCTAAGAGAGCAAACTAATATAGCATAATAATTATAATATATTAATTTTATATCATATGAGCAAATATTCTTTCCATGCTACAGAAGACTTTTTTGCTTTTACCGAAGGTATCTACATAGGTTGTTAATAATAAATACTATGAGTTAAGAAATATTTTTAGGGCTGGGAAGGTGGCTCAGTGGTAGTGCATGTATGCATGATCTTACATGCATGAGGCCCTGGGTTCGATTCCTCAGCACCACATAAGCAGAAAAAAAAGCTGGAAGTGGTGCTATGGCTCAAGTGGTAGAACTCTAGCCTTGAGCTGAAGAGCTGAGGGACAGCGCCCAGGCCCAGAGTTCAGGCCCCACGACCAGACCCGCCCCCCAAAAAAAGAAATATTTTTTTTTTCCAGAGCTGAGGACCGAACCCAGGGCCTTGCACGCGCCGGGCGGGTGCCCTTCTGCTGGGCTAAACCCCAGCCCCAAGAAATATTTTTATTATTAATTTAGTACTGAAAAAAAGTCATAGGTAAGTCTGTTGGACCAAGGTAACACAATAACTGGTGAGTCAGTTTTGAACTTAGTTCTGATTTGAAAGTATATGTTCCTTTAAATATTATATAATTTTCCTGCTTTTACAATAACAGTCTCATTTGCAAATTCTACAATTTCATTTTTTTGGTCTACTTCAATACATAGTTTTCTTTTAATAGAATATGGTATAGCTCATTCAATCATTCCACAGATCTGGATTTGTAATTTCAACTCATAATTAAAGACTTTTGTATGATTACTGGAAAATTCATTTATTTAATCAATCATTCAATGAATGCTTATTAAGAGCCTAGATGCAGTAGATGGTGATTTATGTAAAAACTTGGCTTCTAATTTCTCCAGCAGAATATATTCTAAATCAAAACCATCTGTCCAATAGATTCTGCATCTGTAATTTATACATTTTTCTATATTTAATTAAATTAAATGTATTGGAAGTAAAGTGTAAATCATTATAAAGAAATGTAGAAGTATCCATTACAAAGAAAAACTTATTCAAACTAATGAATAATGAAGTAATTTCATATAAAAGAACATTTTAAGAAACCGAAACAACTTTTAAATTACTAGCATTCCATTTGTAATTAAAATTCATATGCAATCTAGTGTTAGTGGGTCACAACTTAATTTTAGCTAATCAGGAAGCTGAGATCTGAAGATAGTGATTTGAAGCCAGTCCTGGCAGGAAAGTCCATGAAACCCCTCTCTAACCACCAAAACACCAGAAGTGGAGCTGTGACTCAAGTAGTAGAGCAATATTCTTGAGCAGAAAAGCTCAAGGACAGTGCCAAGGCCCTGAGTTCAAACCCCAGGAGTGGCACAAATGCAAAAAAAATTAATAGGTTAGAACACCTGACATTTATCTTTTAAATAAGGTTAAATTTTTCTAGTAGTTTAATAATATAAGTAATTTTTTTGGTAGCTCAAGGCTAGTACTCTACCACTTTGAGCTACAGTGCCATTTCGGGTTTTCTGGTGGGTAATTAGAGATAAGAATTTCACAGACTTGGGGCTGGGAAGGTGGCTCAGTGGTAGAGCGCTTGCCTTGCATGCATGAGGCCCTGAGTTCGATTCTTCAGCACCACATAAGCAAAAAGAAAAAAGCCAGAAGTGGCGCTGTGGCTCAAGTGGTAGAGTGCTAGCCTTGAGCTGAAGAGCTGAGGGACAGTGCCCAGGCCCAGAGTTCAGGCCCTACGACTGGACTCCCCTCCAAAAAAAAAAAGAAAAAAACAAAAAATTTCACAGACTTTCCTGCCCTGACTGGTTTCAAACCTCTGTCCCCAGCTCTTAGTCTCCTGAGTCCCTAGGATTACAGGAAGGAGCCACTAGTGCCTGGCAATGGTTAATATTTTTAATAAATCTTTTCTTTTGTATGGAGTAATCTGAAATTGACATCAGGTCAACTTAAAAAAATCTTAATCAGTGAACTACACATGTGCACAGGTATCTCTATAAAGATAAAGATAGCTTTAGAAGTCTGAAATTATATTTTCTTTTAGAACTGATAAATAGAAAGGATGACACTGACCAAGATGCATTGTACACATAAATTAACATTTAGAACTGAAACTCCTTTGCATAACTATTGCAAGATATTTAAAAGCACAGATAAAAAGAATAGAGAATATATGTTTATGGAATCAAAGAAGTCAACTGCTGGTCATTTCATTTTTTAAAATGTTTTTTATTGTGAAAATATTGTACAGAGGGGTTACAGTTACACTAGCAAGGTAATGAGTACATTTCTTATCCAGCATTATTGCCTCCTCCTTTGTTTGTCCCCTCCCATCCCATCCCTCCCACCTCCTCAACTACCACCCCCCAACCTAAATTGTTAAATTTGTTTTTCGTTATAGCATCTTGTACATCTATAGTTACAATGGGTCAATCTGTATCCCTATTTAAACATTTTGTTTTTTCCCTTCTTTCCTCAATTATACCAACATCAAATACAGTATAAACAGGGGTTATACCATGGGGAAGGGACATACAAAGCAACAAAAAAAATCACATGGTATCTTATAAATACATTAGGAACAATAGCAAGGGAAAAAAAACAGTTTTGTCCCTATCTTGGGATTCATTTTGCTTAACATCATCTTATCTGAGCTTTTCTGCTTGTCCCAGACATGGTGCTCAAGACCCAAGAAGCTATTATTTAGGTGATCTGCAGTCTATAATTTACTTTTTCAAATCAGCCTGGGTTGAGTGGGTTAGTGGGTGAGTGAGGACAGAACAAGAATGCTCAACCAATAGCATTCTAGCACTCATACTTCATTATCAGAAAATTTGTATGTTTGGGTGAGCACATTGTTTAAGATATGTTCTGACCCTAAGTGGTTGGAAGTTAAGAGTTTTAAATACATAGGCAGGGAGCCAGTTTTTAAAAAAATCAAATTTATACTTGGTAAGAGTGTTCTATTAGATAGGAAGAAGAAATATGGAGTCAGGAGTTATTTTTCTATAGATTCTGAGAATTTTTAGAATTAGAATTTTGAGGACCATAGCTTATTTCTTTGAAGATGAGAAAACAGAAATCTAGAGGGGTATTGGGATTTGTTCAGTTTTACTTCTCTAGTCGTTAACAGAGCCATGAGTCAAGTGTAGAGGCAACGATGCCCTGTCTCAACCTCTTTCCATTACTGAGTTTCAAATACCTCTTTCTTTCTTTCTTTCTTTCTTTCTTTCTTTCTTTCTTTCTTTCTTTCTTTCTTTCTTTCTTTCTTTCTTTCTTTCTTTCTTTCTTTCTTTCTTTCTTTCTTTCCTTCCTTCCTTCCTTCCTTCCTTCCTTCCTTCCTTCCTTCTTTCCTTCTTTCTTTCTTTCTTTCTTTCTTTTTTCTTTTTTAGAATTAAAAAACTGCACAAACAAGACCACACTAAAGCTACCAGCACAACTATGTTTATCGCAGCATTATTTACCATAGCTAAGCTATGAAACCAACCCAGATGCCCCTCAGTAGATGAATGGATCAAGAAAATGTGTTACATATACACAATGGAATTCTATGCCTCTATCAGAAAGAATGACATTGCTCCATTTGTTAGGAAATGGAAAGGCTTGGAAAAAATTATATTAAGTGAAGTAAGCCAAGCCCAAAGAAACATAGGTCCCATGGTTTCCCTTATTTGCAATATCTAGTATATGTCTGAGTCAAGCAGAAAAGGTCAGATAAGGTGATCTTAGGGAAATGAACCCTAAGATATGTATTCAAATGTTTTTTTTTCTTTCATGCGATTGTTTCTATTGCAGTTATAAGATTATTTCTTTGTTGCTTTGTTTGTCCCTCCCCCACAGTATAACCCCTGCTTTCACTGTATTTGATGTCGGTATAATTTGTGGAGGGGAAGGGAAAAACCAAATCGTTTAAATAGGGATACAGGTGGACCCATTGCAACAATGAGATGTACAAGTCGTTATGTAGAAAAATGAACTTTACAACTTTGGGGCCGGGAGCGGGGAGGATTGGGCGGGGGTGGGTGGCGGTGGGGAGAGGATGGGAAGAGATGGGCAGGGGAAACAAAGGAGGAGGCTACAATGCTTGATAAGAAATGTACTCATTATCTTGCCCATGTAATTATAACCCATCTGTACAGTATTTTCACAAAAAAAATTAAAAAAAAAGAAAAAAGAGAAAAAATATAAAAACTTCAAGTCAACTTTTTTGGTTATTAATTTAGAGCATTAGACAATCTTTCCCTTCTGCTCCTTAAAACACAAACTAGAACATAAAAGAAAATAGAACTAGACTCAGAACATCTTAATTTCTTGCTAAATTCCAGGATACAATTCTCACACATTTTATGCCTATGAGGAAGCCCTCAGGTTTTCATTCAGACTGTCAACTTTCCTTTACTTATGCCATTCTGGGGGTGGTGGAGTATTGGGGATTAAATTTACAGCCTAGCAAGTGTGGGTTCCTGTAGCCCATTGTCCTTAGTTTGCTTTTCAGATGTCTTGTAATTTTGCCCTAGAGATCCTTTACCTCTGCCTCTTGAGCAGCTGGTATTTATTATAAGCATGTGCCACCAGGCTTCCTTTTTTCTACATGTAATTCTTCATAAGCTAGTTAGATGCATTCATGTGGAAGACATAGAGGTAAAAGTCATAATAGGACTTCATTTTCTTTTTTTTCTTTTTGACTTCATTTTCTTAAACTAATGACAAAGGAAATTTTAAAATGCACATAATCATGTATGAACCATGTAATTTACACTATTGACTGGTTCTTCCCAAAGAAAAATGTATGCACAGTAATTCTACTTAATAAATTGGGAAAGTGCAATATTTTATTTATTTTTTATTTTATTTTTTTTTTGTCTGGGCGTCGGGCCTGAACTCTGGTCCTGGGCGCTGTCCCTCAGCTCTTTAGCTCAAAGCTAGCACTCTACCACTTGAGCCACAGCGCCACTTCTGGCTTTTTTCTTTTTGCATATGGGGTGCTGAGGAATTGAACCCAGAGCCTCATACATGCAAGGCAAGCGCTCTACCACTGAGCCACCTTCCCAGCCCCATTATAATGGATCTTTAAAGGCCATTTTTATAATGATATCTTTCAGAAATATAAATCTTATCTTGTAAAGTTTGATACTTTAGATATTGGGATAGACTTAAATGGAATGCTTAAATTCTCAGGAATTATAGATAATTTGGTTATGTAGATATGTAGATTAATGATACATAGGTTTTAACATCAAAGAATATTTAACTTTATACAAATTTTATTTTTCATGCAAATTTGTATTAAGGTTTATAAAACTTTATGAAATAAATGGTTTAACTACAAATGTGAGGTTTTTCTGAGATGGAATGAGGTGAAACATTGAAAGGTGCTTGCAGAAACAGTGTAAGTTAAGTGAGGAAGTGTTCATTGTATTTCTAGGTATTTACTTAGCCTTTGAAAAGTCATTAGTTTACTCAATTACTTATATCACCACCTAGAAGAAGGTTGGCAAATATTTCAGTCTCCCATACCACCCCCATGAGCTGTTTTGCATGTTATATTCAGGAAGATTTTGAGGCTGTATCTGGATACGTCGAGGGTAGGGGAATAGCGCTGTGAGTGATTATTGATGTTTACACACACAGACATGGGAATGAGAATGAGAGAATGATGGCTCCTGTGTCATTATCTTGTAGTCCCTGGCTTAGACCTATCATGGGTTATTTTGTTTCCTTATAAACTTCAAATTTCAAATTACTAGTCAAATTTTCCATGTGGCTGAAATCTAATGAACTTCAGTGTTACTTCTGTGTTGCAGTGGGAGAGGACAGGTAAATTGAATTAGAATCTCGGAATATCAGGTTCCAAAAAAATCCCATGAATCACAGTTTAATCATCTATGAAACAGGATAAAATGAAGCCTATCTTTCTGCCAAGTCTAGGCCTTGGTGCTGTCCCTGAGCTTTTGAGCTCAAGGTTAGTGCTCTTTTACTTGAGTTATAGCTTCACTTCTGGCTTTTTTTTTTTGGGGGGGGGTGCTTAATTGGAGATTAGAGTCTCATGGACTTTGCTGCTGGGATTACTTTTGAACCATGATCCTCAATCTCAGGTTCCTGAGTAGTTAGAATTACAGATGTGAGCCACCAGTTCCTGATATCTTTTGTGGTTTTCACAGAGATAAATGGAAAATTGTAAGCAAAACCTAGCACCACATCTGTGCCATCTTCCTCAGACAGTTCTGCTACATGCTTGGAAGAATATAATTACATTATGGTACTGATTTTATGTGAGATTCTACTGGAAAATTAAATTGTCATGTATTTGTACATTCTAAAGAGCAATGAACGTGGACTTGCATTCTGTGGACAACTGACACATGTTTATTTCTACTACAGTTTTGTGATTGTGTAACAGACATTGTGTATCTTCTCACTCATACATTATAAAACACTCTGAGAAATAAAAGTTCAGCCTAACCAGTCAATAGAAAACAAATATGTTGCAGCTTTAAATATGTGATGGATTTTATTTCAGCAATCTCACTTGCAGAGAATTTATAGACAAGCCTTTACACAGTAGATTTTGATCCCAAACATTCCTTGTTTTCTCTTCAGCTGGTCACACAAATGTGTTTTCTTTTCAAAACTGCAGGCTGTCCAAGCATGCCCTCTACTGGTACATGTCTTTTAGGTATCAGCTCTTAAGTACTAAAAGGAAACTTAGAGAAGGTGGTGGTGCCTAACATAGTAAAAGCTGGTATTGTTAGAAAGGAAGTAAAGAAGGAAACACACACACCTTTTACTTCAGGTGTATGCTACTTAGTGTCTTATTTTAAATACATTTAATCCTGTGAACTTATTCTTGTGTTGGGACTCTGTATTACTTCTTAAGGCTCATGGCCAGAATATCCATGGCCAGAATATACTCACTTATATGATTTCACTCATACTCTTAGCTCTTTCTCACACACAGAGTTCACACCATGTTTGGGCACAGTTTGAAAAAAGGAAGAAAGATCAAAATCTCTGCCTTATGGAGGTACAGACAGCAGTTCTGCAGAAGACACCATGGTGGGCCAACACCTCTTAGGGCATTTGGCATGGGTCATTACGACATGATGTTGAGGGCATATGTAGAGTTCAGTGAAGAGAAGCAATCATACAAGCTGGAATCCAGGAACACCAGACACCAAGAAAGCATCCTCTCACAGGTAGTATTTGAGGAAACTAATGATGGAAAACAGAGTTGTCACAGCATATTGGTTGGAAAAGAAGAGACTGAAATTTGTGTGGAACCAGTTACGAGGCAGGAGTCAGATTGTTACAGGACTAGAGATCATTGTCAGATTTCTCCCCCTAAGTACACCTCCACTAAAATGTGTTTCTGGCTATTCTGTGGAGACGGATTTTAGGGGAACATATGTGTCTAAACTTCAACTTGGTAATGTGTCAACTTGGGCTGGCTGGCAGTGAGAAAGGGAATGATTCAAGATCATTTTTCTCACCATTCACATCTGGTGAAGTCTAAAAAATCCTTTACAGAGGCTATATAGAAATATGGTTTCAAAAATACGCATTTAGATGATGAAGTATTAAGTTACAGGAATTGACATGTCTAGTAATGAGTGTAATTTTGAAGCAGTAATATACAGAAGCATGACTGCAATAATGTTGAGATAATAGTGATATGAAAATATCTGATTTCTATATGATGACATTAAATCCACTGCTACTGTGTTGTCTACTCTCATAATGACAGGAAATTTAAATTTCAGCTAAAAGCTACTAAACATAAGCCTGGCATGATGGTACATTTTTGTAATTCCAGCGTTTGGGAGATAAAGTTATGAGAATCAATTTTGAGTTTGAGACCAGTTTGATATACCCAGTGAGACATGTCTTTAAATAAATAAACAAATATCTACTAAATATACAGACACAGTGTTTCTTTTCTCCATCAAAATTTTGTGATGCCCTGCTTTAGAGGTGACAAGCTATGTCTGTTTTCTAACTCAGTGGTCATATTTTACAGAAAACTTAGCTTGGCTCAGTATTCTGCAGATTCAAAGTTACTAGGGGCTTACTTCTGATAATGGTTTTCTTATTGGGAAAATTCTGAGGCCATCTAGAACAAGACACAGAGATGACACACATGTATTTTTTTCTGGTCCCCTTTCCTTTCATTTGTTGCTTTTTATGACTTTTTATATTGCTGGGAATTGAATCCATACATATTAAGCACAAGTTCTGTAATAAGCTGTATCTTAAGCCCTTCTGTCCTCTTTCCTAAATCTAGCATTCAACTATGGAGGCTGCTCCCACTGATTCTAATTCTAATCACCTCGCAATGGCTTACCACTCAATGCCATGGTTGGATTGTTTCCATTCAGGTATGGAAAAGAAAGGATCCAGGAACATATTATAGCACAATTCAGATGTGTAAATCTGTGTGGACATGACCAAATGAAGAGCAACCACGGCTTGTACAGGGGAGATAGTTCTGTATATCAAGTTGTGTAAGTATGTGAAAAATTCTACCTCTTGACCTGAATACAGGCAAAGGGGCAAATTACAGGAAGGCTATTTTAAAATGGGCTTTAACCATGTTATCATGGTTCTTTCTGTATGAACATGGCTAGATTTTTGTCTAAGGTTTAATTATATAGGATTAGCACCTCAACTGGGGAGGTTTAAAATAACAGTGAAAAAAATCTAGCAACTCTTTTCAACTCTTTTTTAAAAGGCTGCCAATTTAAATTGTAGATACTTGGGAGGAGAGAAAAGGTATTGCAAATACAATTTATATTTATAGTAATTAAAATGGAAGGTGTCATTTTTTACAGTTCAGGGAATAACACAGCCAATTCTGTGTTTGGGCTGCATCTCTTCAGGTCATAGTAAGGATACAATAAATAAAAATGCAATTTTCTTTGAACATTTCTTTAGTTGGTTAACATAACTTTTTCCCCTGCAATTGATACCACCCAGGTGGCAGAGGAGACTATACTAGAGTTCATCCTTCCACAAAAAGTCACATATGGAAGCCAAAATAGCCCACAGGAGAGCTGAGGTGTAATTAAAAAAAAATCTGCAGCTACACAGTGGGTGATAAAAAGGGAGGTAAGCCAAACTCAGACAAATGGTGCATGTTTTCTCTTATATGCAGAAGTTAGGTTTAACATACACTGGGAATTGATAAATTAGACAGGACTCTAGGCATTCACACACAGAGACCAAAGGAGGGCACTCTTAGGAGAGGAGCACAAAGGCACAATGCCTCTGTGCCTCTGAGCATAGAAAATAATATTTATTGAAATGAGCTCTAGGAAATGGGAACAACAGGATTTTTTTGTTGCCTTTTTTGTTTTCTTCTTCTTCTTTTTTTTGATCTTGTTTGTTCATTTATCTGTCTTTGGGAGGGGAAGGTGGGCACAGAAATGGAGGGACACAGGGCGAACAAATACAGCAGTGGTACTCACTAGACATTATGATGAAAATGAACGATACAACTTGTGGGTGGGGATTGGAGGGAAAACTGGGAGAGAGTGAAAAGAAATATCCAAAAAGAAATGTACTCATGACCTGACTTATATAACTGTAATCCTTCTGTATATCATCTTTATAATAACAATAAACAATAAAAATTGAAAAGAGGAGACATGTAGAAAGGATCATTAGTGAGACTGGCATGAAGAGGCAACAAGAGATGCAAAAGGTAGAGGCAAACTACACGAGTGTTGGTACCAGATACACAGTGGGAACTAACATGCTCCCCAGTGGAGTACAGTGGCATCTATTATGACGGGGGACCTGTGGAAGGGAGGACCCTTTGTACACCCTTTCTTTACCCACATAGTAGGTGCTTTTGTGTTGCTTGTGGAAAAGAACTTCCATGTCTTTTAACCCTGTGAGTTCCATGACCTAGCTATCACCATTTATGCTTTGTGAATACCCACAATTCAGACGTGGGATTTGTGGTTACACTGGGGCCTGTCCACGTCCCAGGTATAGACTTTAGTTTGCACTCCAGGCAAGAAGCCAAACCCTTGCTGTGGGTGTCCACACTAGGGTAAGACCCAGAGCTATTCCTCCCTGACTCTGGAACCAACCAAACTCTGCACAAATATGTGCTTTCATTTTTCATGGCAGAAGTGATAAAACTTTTTTGTGAATTGATTTTGAGGAAATATAGAGAGGACCTAGAGTTACGTGATAACAGCACAGTCCAGGTCTGTAATTCTGCATCTGTGTTGATATGTCTGAAATACAAGCAAGCCCACAGTCTATCCAGTTCTATGAAGAGTAGGGCATTTCACATCTCGAGCTCATCACATGTAAAGAGGTTGCTGTGGCTCCCTCACAAACATCTGTGTTATACACTCAACTAATATGGCAACCAAGGGTGCCTGTGCCTTGGGAAACAGTGCTCTTCTTCCTCCTCCTACACATTTAGCTCTCAGCTCTGTGGATGCTCCATGGTACCCCATATCAGACACAGGGGCCACTGCAGGCTCAAGCAGTGTCAAGAGCCATGTCTTAATCCTCAAGTTCCTTGATGGGGTGAAGAGATTGGGAGTGTCAGAGAATTACAAAATAACCAGCTATGACATCACTAATTCTCTTTCTCTTTCTCTTCTCTTCCTCTTCTCTTTCTCACTCTTTCCTTTTCTCTCCCTCTTTTCCTTCCTTCCTTTCTTCCTTCCTTCCTTCCCTCTCTCTTGCTCTCTTTTTCACGCTCTCGTTCTCTCTTGCTTTTTCTTTCTTTCTTTCTTGTGCCTGTCCTGGGGCTTGAACTCAGCCCCTTGGTGCTGTCTTTGATCTTTGTGCTTAAGGCTAGAACTCTTATTACTTGAGCCACAGCTTTCCCTTCCAGCATTTTGGTAAATAATTGGAGATAAGAGTTTCAGACTTTCCTGCCTAGGCTGGCTTTGAATAGTGATTCTCACATTTCTGCTTCCTGAGTAGATTGTGGGAATCTGTGAATGCTGAGCCGTGAGGTCTAATAAACAGAATTGGAATGTCGTTCTCTGAATCTCAGAAAGCTGGGACTAGCCCAAGAAAGATCAATCGCTCCTAGCATTACCAAGATTCTACCCTAAATGGGAGTTACTCAGCATCCAAACTTCCTTGACTTTGGAGTTAGGCAAAAGCCTATCCAGACTGTGATTGTTTGCTGCTTACCTCCCCTTCTGAAGATAAGGAAGTCACTCATCCCGGGATCGTTTACATGCTGGTGTATATAACTTCAAAGAGATTGCTACCTTACTTTCTGCACGTACTCTCCTGTCTGATAATCAATAAAAACCTTGCTAATGGGACCAGGGCATCTGTTGCTGGCAGGCCCCCTGGTGTCCCGAAACCAGTTTTATGGGCAGGTTTCCATGGCTGGGCTCTGAGGGATAAGGCCCTAGCGGTGGTTTGCAACTGTAGATCACTTAATTCTTCCTTATCAAAAATTTCTTGAAGTATAATTGGATTACAAGACTGTTCATTTGTTCCATATGACTAGAGAGGTTAAATAATTAAATTGTTAAAGGTCACAATCAATCTTTTAGGAAAAATAAATTACTGGTTCCACAATAGTGACTTTTCTTCTTTTAGAGATGGTGCTTGTAGGGATGACAGAAGGCATTTTGAACTGATATGCTTTTGAAATCAAGAATGAATCAGTTTCACATAGGTGGGAGATTTCTGAATCAATATAAATAGAAAGGAATTCTTGACATAAAAATATATTCCTTCTAGTTTCTAGAAATTTATTCATTCAGTCTTTGTGGCCTTTGTTAGATGAAAATTTATTGCAGCAGGAATTCTATAGGCTGAGCCAAAAGCAATATCTTTACTGTTTTCTGGGCCCAGTGAGTTCTACATAAATTAAGTTGGTACTATAAAGAAATATCTATACAATAAGTAGCTACTGGAAGAAAGGCAAAAATTAATTTTTGGAGATAAGCTTGAGTTTCTACTTTGAAATCCAGACATATTTCATACATAGAGACATTATAGAATAATAATGGCAAACGTTTATTTATTCATTTTCCTTTCTTTCATTTATCGGTTGAAATTTATAGGATTTTCTTCTATAACATTTTATACTGTAACTTTTGAATACATAGCACTACATTCATTGTGCTTTTACCTTTTTTTTTTTTTTTTTGGTTGGTCATGGGGCTTGAACTCTGGGCCGGGCGCTGTCCCTCAGCTCTTCAGCTCAAGACAAATGCTCTACCATTTAAGCCACAGTGCCACTTCTGGTTTTCTAGTGGTTTATTGGAGATAAGAGTCTCATGGACTTTCCTGCCATGGCTGTCTTTGAACTCAGATTTCAGCCTCCTGAGTAGCTAGGATTACAGGCATGTGCCACTGCACCCAGCCTGTGCTTTTATCTTATTTAGTGGTTATTTAGTGAGTGATACCTTCTAAAATAAAATGCTTTCTTCTCTCATTAAAAAAAAAAAATTTCTTCAAGCTCAAAACAAAGAACCAACATGTTACAATCAATGTTCTATTTCCCATATTCTCTCATTAGATTTTATTCAAATGTATGGGCTTACTTGGCACTGGAAGTAAAATCATAGTTCGAGGAGAGATATGTCAGTTCTTGGTAATTCATCTCATTTATCTAAGTAATCAGAAAAAATAAAAGAACTGTTAGACCTTTCATGGAGAGGCAGACTCCATAGAATATCAGTAAATCAAGAAGACTTCATCCTACACAAGGGACTATTCTCCAGCCAAATAAAATCCTTGGGGTGTCCTCAGATAAGAGGAGGCACTGAACACAGTATGAGAGCAGCAACAAAGATTATTATGTAAATACCACCAGTGGGACACTGAATGTTGCATATGGAAACAAACTATGTAGAAAGGAATTAAGAGCAGTTGGTTGACTTTCAAAAGATATGCCTGAGAAAGCCAAGAGGAAACTGCATCATCCAGAAACTCAAAGGCTGCTAAAGATGGCTTCACTAAAAGAAGTCAAGGTTACAATTCAGTTGAATAACTGAAAATTTTAGGATTAAAAGTGAATGTGTGATTTCAAGGGACTAGGTCCAAATCCTTTGTTTTTGTCTGGAATACTTGGGTAACAGAGGCAGTCATATTTACCTTCTGAATAAATAAAATAAAACATTATCTATCCAACCTGTATTTGTTAAGGGTCTTGAATTTTCTATGTGGGTTTAGCAAATACTTAATTAAATTAAGTGTTTGACATGTGAATTCCTATAGAAACAATTTCTTAGAAATGATAAATTTTCTGGAAATTTTGGAAAGGAGGCAACATTCTATAATGGTGCAGTTATAGAACTACAGAGGTAGGAGAGAAAACATAGGAAAAAACTAAAGTAATTTCTGGCTCTCTGCGCAGGCCTGCTTAAGGTAAGGGAATTGAGAGGTTATATGTGAATGGGAAAATGGTTGGTCACATTAGTGAAGGATGAAAATACAAATTTAAAAGGTGTCATGAGACAGAAGAAGAAACAACATGAAAGGAACTCAAAATGGTATCAGGGGAAATGAAGTAAAAGAGAGTTTGAGGGTAGGAAGTGAACATAGCACATTTGAGACCCCCTACTCAGTAAAAGAACTGATAAATAGACCCAAGTAAGAAATTTCCAATTCTGTCTGTATATGTAATGGCAAAAAGATCAGGGACATGGTGAATTACTTTCCTTGTACTACAAGCAATGAACACGTGGAAAGCTGAGTAGAATGTGAAACCCTTAGTTTAGAAATCCTAATCTTTGCCCTGTGGGGTAGAACAAAGTTGGAAGAAAACAAATCAGAGGAAGTTTTGTGACAGGGCTTAAATAAAAAAAACAAAAATAAAAACAAAAGCGCCATAATAGAATTAGTTAATAAGAACTTTGACATTTATGGTGGATTGAAATGACATTTTTATTGACCTTCATGTCAATGATGTTTTACACATACACACACACATACACACACAATTTGTATTTGACCCACATATAGTTATATATATTCATATTTAATATATTTATGTTATATAAATATATTTATTTGATTTTACCAGGCATTTTTAAAGTAAAGGTTAATTATTCAAACAAAAGATAAGCATGAAACTCTTATGTCCAATTAACCACCAAAAAAACCCACTTGTGGAGCTGTGGCTCAAGGGGTAGAGTGCTAGCCTTGAACAAAAGAAGTTCAGGGACAGTGCCCAGGCACTGACTGAGTTCAAGCCCCAGGACTGGAACAAAAAAAAAAGGAAAAAGTAAAGTTAATAAAAAGAATATATTTGGAAATAGAAAAGATGTTAATTCCTCTAACAGGAACTAACTTAATTGTGAGTGAAACTCTAATTAGCTTAAAGATATTTATCCAGTTTTAGGTACTGGTAGACTCAGGTGTTCAAGTAATCATACACCATATGAAACAACAACATAATTTAGAATTAAGAATATATCTGACTTAAAAAAATCATAGGACAAACAACTAATAATTAACAGACCCATATTTTAAAGTAACTGTTAAATATATTCAAGGAAATAAAAATCAAGAATTGAAAATGGAACAAAGGAGACAAACACAAGAGAAATATTTAAAAATATTGGTACAAGCAATGATTTTTCTGTTTTGGACTACAAAAATACAGAAAATGTGCTGGGTACTGGTGGCTCACACCTATAATCCTAGCTACTCAGGAGGCTGAGATCTGAGGATCATGGTTCAAAGCCAACCCAGGCAGGAAAATCTGTGAGACTCTTATCTCCAATAAACCACCAGAAAACCAGAAGTGGTGCTGTGCTCAAGAGGTAGAGCGCTCACCTTGAGCTGAAGAACTGAGGGACAGCGCCCAAGCCCAGAGTTCAAGCCCCATAAACCACAAAAAAAAAAAAAAAGAAAGAAAAAAGAAAAAGTATAGAAAACAAGAAAACACTGAAAACTGGAATTGCATTAAACTGAAAATGCTTTTGACACAACCTACAGAATGGGAGAAAATCTTTGCCACTATTAATCTGATAGGGCATTACTCCCTGGAATATTAAAAAAAAGTACTTAACAACAAAAATACAAGTAATCTAGTTTAAAAATGGGTTAGCAGTCTGCATAGACACTTCTCATAAAATAAAAAAAGAAAAAAGAAAAACCAAAAAATCCATCATCTAAAAATGGCCAATAAATATGAAATATAAGGAAAACAAGTTTTTATAGAAACATTTCATGAATACGTTTTCATGGTACTGCTAAGACACATGTCTTTTCAATCTAAATATTCTTTAGGTGGCTCCTTAGAAGTGTTTAGTTAGGAAGCTTCAGTGTTCAGTATCTGCTCCTCTGTGTTGACAGCCCTCTTTTTGTCTTTTCTTGGAGGCCTATTTGGAATGGAGTGACATGAACATGATGCTCAGGTCTAAGAATGCGTTGGCTGGTATTGGAGAAGACACATAAATCTCCTCGACTCCCAGGGATCTCTGGTCTAAGAATGCCCTGGCTGGTATCAGTGAAGAAGCAATAAATCTCCTTGACTTTCAATTTCCTCATTATTGCCCACTTTATATGAAGATTCTTAGGGGCTGAAGTACACTACATGGGATGGTCAGAACATCCCAGAGCAACACTTCTCCTTTCTTGCCCTGTTTTAGATGTGTCAAATAATGCTTGACTCGTCTTGGACTCATGCTGCCTTCCGTGAAGTCTTAGTCCAAAGTTCTAGTCTTGAAATATACACTTATTGGGCTGAAATTACAGTACTCCACACAATGGTTAGAATTACACCATATAAAAAGAAAAGAATTTCACAATATGATTCCGCCTCTTACATTTGGGGGATTCCTCACAAACTGCGAGGATGTTCGGATGTTAGTGTTGGACCACTTGAAGTGACAAATGTAACTGCACCTTTAAATCTCACAGGGCAGCAACAGCAGATCCCATGTGGGCTCAGTGTATTCTTTTGATAAATGAAGAATTCAGTTGCCTGAGATTTTATGAGATGTATTCACATAAAGTTATTGAGGAGAGAGAAAATTAGAATTTTCAATTATTTTCCAACTCCTATCCCAGCCATCTGAGTCCCTTGTAGACTTTTCCTTTGTTGATTTAATTCATCCTTTAATAGATGTTCAAGAGAAAATATGAATAGGCCATGTGCACCATATCATGCTCTATGTTGTGGATACTGGTAGATAAACAGAATCAGTGTTACCAAAAAAGATTGATAAGCAGTGATGGTAGAAAAATGAATCAGCGATCTCTTGATAAGTGAGTTTGTTAAGAGGTTGGAAAAGGGACCACTGGGTAAGGAGAAAGATTTCTATGTTACATAGAATTCATCAATTATTTTCAGTGAATTCACTTATAGTGGGGGTATGGCTGAAATGTGGAGTTAAAAAATTGAAGACAAAAATCCATAGAGGAAATACTTCATATTGTCTTTTTAAGAACAAGCAAATGATTTTTTTGATGTGTATAAACACATACTCACACACAACTATTTCCTTCACTGCTGAGCCTTAAGAGATTCCAAGTTATTTTTGGTGCCAGATTTTTAACCCAGAGGAAGTTTTATGGCTGAGCTGAAACCCCTCAAAAGCAAAGGTTACAATGGAAATGCTGACAGAGTCCATGCCATGGCAACATTTGTGAGTCTAGTTTTATTAAAACAATAAACAACTTTTGTTCAAGTGCAAGTGATGTCAAAAACCAGCAAAGGGACCCTTCCTGTGTCTAGGGCCTAATCTCCCTCTGTTATTTCCTTGCTCTGGCTCTGATCCTGAGCTTGCTGGGTCTCACAGGCAATTATTGGTCTGAAATCAAGCCTGGCACAACAAGCTCCTTAAAAAAAAAGCAATACAAAACCAGGAGAAGGAGCTCCCATCTGCATGGGCCGAAGTGAATGAATGTGGAATGTGTACTCAGTCAGGGCATTGGGTATATTTATAACTGGCAACAGAATATTTTTAATTTCCTAATTGACTTTGTATGTACTTTGTGCCTGATTATGATCTAACGAAATTGTATGTATTTCCTCCTTTATTGCCAAGTAATTCACCAAGGTCTAAATAATACCTTATGGTGTATACACTGACTGCTCACCTCCTTGTACAACTTAGATCAGGTGGAGTTGGTTAGGGCTTTGCACTTTTGGCTCACAAATAGGATGAGCCAAAGTGAAAAGAAGTAGAGTCACAGTGACCTTACTGGGTGTGAGGTCATGTGGAGACCCGAGTTCTCTAATATCTCACCAAAAGTGATATGTACAGTGTTTGAAAAAGATAGGACTTGGGAGAAAATGAGGGAAGAGGTGACACTGTTCAAAAAATGTACTCATTATCTGACGTATGTAACTGTAACCCCTCTGTGTATCACCTTTACAACAAAAATAATTATAAAAAAAATAGGAAAAAAAGAAAAAAGGACTGTAACGGAAAACAGCATCCATCCAAGAACTAACTTTTCTAAGAATAAATACAAGAAGTAAATCTCCCTGAAGCCACATTCAGATATGAAGAAAGCTAGATGGAATATGATAAATGCCCTACCCTCAAGGCATTAAAAAAACTTTTCATTTATTGAAAGGTACTGAAAAATAACAAAGGGAAGGAGATGTTTGGAAAGCAACTGTAGGCTAGAGGCAAAAACATAAATTGGTGAGAAATTTTCCATTGCCCAGAGAAAGGCCAGAACTCACCAGAACAAATGAACCCAAATTTGTCTGCTAATTAAATTATACGGTGAGCCTGTGGAATCCCATCTTCCAGCTACCACATTCTGTCAGGTTTAAGCAGGTATTTGCATGCCAGATGGAAGATTAGAATCACCTGTGAGTTCGGAACACATCTTAAAACAATTAAATAGAAGTTTGGGAGCCCTTGGGGTTAGGGTACCCATTAGCAGTTTTCAAAGCTTCCAGGTGATTCTAGGGTACATCTGAGGCTGTGAACCAATGACTTTGGGGAACCCAGCAACCCTAGAAACATTGACCTCTCAGCTAAAGAATATCTGCAGATGTTTGTGGTAGGACATTTCTTCAGGACAGTTCATCGGGTCCCTCTGACTGTTAGCAGCATTCACAATTGAATTCTGTGGCTCATGGCCTACTTGGTAGAATGTCTATAGCAGATGTCTGAATGACATTAACAAAGGAAGCCTTTTTTTTTAACTAGTAGCAGCAGACTCTTATTTAAATAATGATCAGTAGTGATTAACTTTAATCCCCCTAAAACTGCCAGTTCTTCTCTTCTTTAAATTAACTGACCTTTGGATGCCCAAAGCCACATTGTAGATCCCAACAAGTTGGCATTCAAAAGATGTGAGCAGCCCATGAGACAACTGTGTGCTCCATCTTATGTAGTTCCTAAGACTGGGATTATGGAGGGTGGTTGGCTGTTCAAACCATCTGAAAAATTGTTCTGAATTCAATCAAGTCCTTCTTCATCAGCTGTTTTCAGGGCCAAACTCCTGAAGAGACTGTTTCACATTTGGGATAGGGAAAGGCCAATCCCAACAAAGACTTAGCAAAAGCATGTGGAAATAGTCTTTTCTGCATTGCGATTTTAGTGGTTCACGTTTTAGTCACATTTTCATGATTATAAACTGTTACTCTGGGCAAAGGCTTGTTTGGAAGTAGCCAAGGAATAGCATATATACAAACAGGCCTGGTTTCTGGTTCATTTATAGGAACCATCTATTCAGCCCACTTGCCCCTCATCACTCCCACACTGCCTTGTTAATTACGGGCAGGAAAGGCATGCACTGTGGCCGCTGGAAGCCAGGGGTTGCATTCACAGCCCTGGCTGCATCCTTGAGCAGATGGTGTTTGGGGTGCTTTGGTAGTTCTTGGAAAGACCTGATGCAGAACCACAGGCTCTGAGGTGTGTTGGGCACTGTTCCCCTCAGTTGGAGTACAAGACTCTGCTAACAGCTAGCAAAGAAGCTGCCTGCTCCACACTCCAACCCACATTGAGGGACAATGAAGTAGGATTCACAAAACTTCTTATTTTCATTTTTCTTGGAGATTCACAGGCAATTGAGTACAACCTCCTCTTCCCCTCCTCTCCCTTCAAACCCAGAGAAGAGCTCTTAGGCAACCAGCGGTTCTTTGGGACCCAAAATATGAGAGGGAAAATGTTGGCTTGTATTTTGAACTAGCTTAATCTGTAAAGGATAATTTGAAAGAGGTAGTGGATGTGACATGGCCAAGTTCATTATGATTTATTGTTCACAAAAATGTTTGCAAGGTTGCTCTCATTTATTTCTCATAACTTCTTTGTGAAGGAATATTAGAACACAGTATCTTGGGCCTAAGACTCCATTCATTGTGTGATCTCACAATAGTTGAAGGCTTTTTTTTTCTCAATGTTCCCATTTTTTGCTAGGTTACTTTTGAAATTGAATTCAGACTTCGTGTTTAGGAGCTGTTCGAGCATCCTTTTGTCTCAAACTCAGCCTCAGTCTCCAAAGAACTTTCAGTGGTAGACCTCTTCTTTCTTACTACAAACCTCTTATTGCCTTGAGCCAACTTTTAGCTAAACAGTCCAATTCAGAGAGGGGCCCGAGGCAGCTTTGCTGACCTCAGCAAAGGAAAGGGAAAGACTGTAAGATCTCAGGGAGCTTTTTCAGTTAATTAAAAAAAATTATTTTATTAGCATAATTGTACAAAGGGGTCTATGTGTGTTTATATATTATATTATATATAATATATTATATTGTATACATTAACTATATTGATATTACAATGTTATTACATTAGCTATATGTTATTACATTAACTATATTGATTATGTAATACATATATAATAATGTTATTAAATATATTGCATATTATCTGTAATACATATATATATATATATATAATATTGTTTCTATAATATTCACCTGCCCACTCAGCTTTCCCTCTCGCCTTGTTCTCTGGTTCGCCCTAACAGTCCCCCTTTTAAAATCATATCACATCGTTAATATTTTTAGGTCTAACTTCTGCCTAGGAGTAAAAATGTGATATTAGTTATCTTAAATCGCCGAGGTTCTGAGTGCTCTATATAGTTTTTTTTTTTTTTTTTGTCGGTTGTGGGGCTTGAACTCTGGGCCTGGGCGTTGTCCCTCAGCTCTTCAACTCAAGGCGAGCGCTCTACCACTTGAGCTACAGCGCCACTAGTTATCTTAGATATTGTTAAAATTCCATATGAATAAAATGTTCCTCAGGTGCCAAGAAATGTGGGAAAGCACTGTATTTTATATTATCTAGGATGTTATGCACAGTGCATTGGTTGAAGTGATTGGTTGAAGAGATGTAATATTTTTCATAATTATGATCAAAGTGGAGGATGCTGAACATTTTTTATGAGAAATGGTAGTTTTGGTACCATCTTCAGGATGCTGTCAGAACTTTATTGTGAGTTCTGGGGTTCCCTTAGCTTTTATTTGTTATCTCATTGGGTATGCTCTATACTCTTTCCTTTTATTTTTGGGTGGTGATGGTCCTGGGATTTGAACTCGGGATCTTACACTTGCTAGGCAGATGCTGTCACTTTAGCCTGTCCTTACCCAGTTCCTTTTGCTTTAGTTATTTTTTGAACAGGGTCTTAGCCTGAACCAACCCAGACCATAATCTTCTCATTTATATTTTTTGTGTAGCTGGGTTTACAGTTGTTAGACACTGCTCACATCATACATATATATATATATATACATATATATTTAATTTATTTTTTTAAAATATACTTTTTATTTTAAAAATACTGTATAGAGTGGTAACAGTTACATGAGCAAGGTAATGAGTACATTTCCTATCAAGCATTGTTACTTCCTCCTTTGTTTTTCCCGTAATCTCCCTTCCCTCCCACCTCCACAACTATGCTCTCCCCTCTCCTGTTCCCCCACCTCCCTGCCTAAATTGTAAAGTTCATTTTCAACATAGTACATCTCATTGTTATAATGGGTCAACCTGTATCCCTATTTAATCATTTTATTTTTTCCCTTACCCTCCCCAAGGTAGAGAAGTGTATATACAAGATGCAGGGCACCGACATCAAATACAGTGAAAACAGGGGTTATACATTGGGGGAGGAACATACAAAGAAACAAAAAAAAACACATGGTACATTATAAATACATTAGGAACAATAGCAAGAAAGAAAAAAACAACTTAGGTCCCTATCTTGGGGTTCATTTCACTTAACATTATCTTATATTGTCATATGTACATAGCTTTTGACCTTTTCTGCTTATCCCAGACATATATTAGTTAT
The DNA here is from genome assembly GCF_019054845.1 of Dipodomys spectabilis. Lineage (NCBI taxonomy): Eukaryota > Metazoa > Chordata > Mammalia > Rodentia > Heteromyidae > Dipodomys > Dipodomys spectabilis. Next base: position 583,571 of record NW_024870740.1, read on the forward strand.
TGCAAATAAGGGAAACCATGGGACCTATGTTTCTTTGGGCCTGGCTTACTTTACTTAATAGAATTTTTTCCAAGTCTTTCCATTTCCTAACAAATGGGGTGATGTCATTCTTTCTGATGGAGGCATAGAATTCCATTGTATATATGTATCACATTTTCTTAATCCATTCATCTACTGAGGGACATCTGGATTGGTTCCATATCTTAGCTATGGTAAATAATGCTGCAATAAACATAGTTGTGCAACATGAAAAAGGAAATCAAAGCAGAACTTATGAAGTGGAAAAACCTCCCATGTTCCTGGACAGGATGGATCAACATCGTGAAAATGGCAATACTTCCCAAGGCTATCTACAAATTCAATGCAATACCTATCAATATTCCAACCTCATTCTTCAGTGAAATAGAAGAATCAATCCAAAAATTCATATGGAACAATAAAAGACTCCGAATAGCAAAAAATGATCCTTAACAGAAAGAATAGTGCTGGAGGAATATCAATATCAAATTTCGAACTCTACTCCCAAGCCATAGTAATCAAAACAGCTTGGTACTGGCACAAGAACAGACCTGAGGACCAATGGAATAGAATAGAAAACCCGGAAATGAACCCACAGACCTATAGCCACCTAATCTTTGATAAGGGAGCTAAAAAAATAGAATGGATGAAAGACAGCCTCTTCAGTAAATGGTACTGGCAAAATTGGTTGAATACCTGTAGAAAACTAAAGTTAGATCTTTATATATCAACCTGCACCAGAATCAACTCCAAATGGATCAAAGACCTCAGAGTTAAAGCAGACATCCTGAAAATATTACAGGAAGGAATAGGAGAAACTCTAGGTCTGCTAGGTACAGGCTGAAATTTTCTTAATAGAGACCTAGAAACACAACAAATCAAAGAAAGTTTGGACAAATGGGATTGCATGAAATTGCAGAGCTTCTGCATGGCAAAGGACACTGGCTAGCAAAATCAATAGAAAGCACATGGATTGGAAGATCTTCACTAGCCATACAACATATAAGGTTCTCATATCTAAAATATACTTGGAACTCAAAAAATTAAATCCCCAACAACAAATCCTCAAAGAAACAACTGCCCGATAAATAAATGGGCTAAAGACTTAAAGAGAAACTTCTCTGAAGAGGAAATAAGAATGGCCAATAGACACATGAAGAAATGCTCAACCTCTCTAGCCATAAAAGAAATGTAAATCAAAACAACATTGAGATTCCACCTCACCACCTCTTGGCTAGAATCAAGAACTCTAATAACAACAGATGCTGGAGGGGATGTGGACAGAAGGGAACCCTACTGTATTGTTGGTGGGAGTGTAAACTTGTTCAACCACTTTGGAAAGCAGTATGGAGGTTCCTCAAAAGACTCCACATAGAGCTCCCCTATGACCCAGCAATCCCACTTTTGGGCATTTACCCAAATGATTACAAGCAAGACCACAGTAAAGCTACCAGCACAACTGCTCACATCTTGGTTGATGTTCTGTTATCTTGGAGTTTTGCAAAGTTTTTGGTTATGGTTTGTGTCAAACCATGATCCTCTCAATTTCAGACTCCTGAGTAGCTGAGATTATATAAATCTTTGTGCCTGGCTTACAAGATGATTGCAAAATTTAAAAAAAGGAACCTCATTTTTTTGTAACATCTTTATGAAACAAGTAAGACTGATATTTTCATCATCTTTAGCTTTTAAGATAAAGATGTAGTGATGGGTTTATATAATTTCCTGCCCAAGAAAATTCTATAAACAAACAAATAAACCCCAAGTTAGTAGGATTAGGGAGACAGACCAGAGTCAAAAACTCATATACTTTTCCAAATCCTGTGGTTTCTCCTCAAAGTTCTTTTAAAATGCATTGAGGATGATGGTTCTGCTTCTGTCCTTGCAAGGGACTGTAGAGGTTACTGCACCAAGAAGGTCTGCTTCCGTAGGACTTCCCCATTCTGTATAGTCTCTTGGTGGCCTCTTTTCCATGTTTTGATGCCATGCTTCTTACCTCAAACTTCATAATCCTATAAGATCTCCAGGTAACAAGCTACATATTATTCCTTGGAAAAATTTATTACAACCAAATGCCAGAATGGCAACAGAATTTGGAAGGTTCCTTTTATTCCCCAGTAGTAAAATTTCATATAGCTTCAGTATATATTCTTGGGTACTAACTATGGATAATGTAGACCTCAGTTTACAAACATGGTATAGTACCTGTTTTTCAGAAATAAAGATTCATGAAACAACTGACCTGAACAGTCAACGTGCAACATGACATGTGGTAAAAATAAAACCCCACAAAACATCCTGAGTATAATAATAATCTGATCTTGGTCAGATCAGAAGTTATTTTACAGATGGTACAGAATCTGGGCTTTCTAAGGTGAATTGGGTTTTGCCAAACTTTTATATCATAACATCATAATCACATAATGACTCAAGGTTTCTGTAGGAAATGACATACAAATATAATAGTTATAAAATGCTTAGAAGGAAATGATAGGAAATAAATAGGGACCTGAGTTTTAAGTCATTGAATGTTAGCTTGTATTTGTGTTTATGCCTTTTTTAGATGGAACTTGGTTGGGTAGATGTAGGTGGCAAGAATCATCTTAAGGATTATAAACAGAGATCCCACGCTTGTGGACCAAATGTTGTTTAAGATGTACCACAGCATGTTAATGATATAATTTGAGCAGAAAATCCATCTATGACCTTACAGTCATGTAGTTTTTTTTTTTTTTGGATCAGTCATAGGACTTGAACTCTGGGCCTGAGCACTGTCTCTGAGCTTTTGAGCTCAAGGCCAGTACTCTACCATTTGAGACACAGCGCCACTTCCCTTACAATCACATAGACTCTTACAAGTTATCTAGTAGTCATGAGAAAATGAATGACCTGTGATGGGTCTTCCTAAATTGAACTTGCCTGGAAATCACTGAAAATTTTGACTAATGCAGACTCACATTCAGATTCAGATTCTGTGCTGGAGGCCATGGTTCAACTTTTAGCCAGCTCTCAGGTCAAACTCGTGATCCATTAACTATGATTTGTGAAACAAGGATGTTTTACACTGAACAAAGCCCAGGCTTTGGGACTCTGTTCTTGTCTTAGTGGTCTTTTGGATTTGCAAGATACAAGGTAAATTATTTAACCTTGTTGGACATCTTGGCTCTCAGACAGTTACCATTTTTAGAAGGCTGAGTTTAACACAGAAGCTTACTGAACCTTAGATAATTATGGACATTAATTCTACTAAGATTCTTCTAGCAAATGATTACTAAGCACAAAGCTAAATGTAAGACAAGTGACATCATTCAAAATGTGATATTTTTCTTGGAAGTAAGCTTTTGGATGCTGAAACAAGGAACTCTAAGTTCTGTCTTATATAGTCTTTGTTCTACATCTCATAAAAGAGCCAAAAAATGGATCTCTTCAGTCTTTGAGATTTAGGTTTTGCCTGTGAAACCAGTGTTGTTTGATTGTGTCATTATTAGAAAAAGGTGTGGAAAGTCTTGATCTGCTGTGCACATCACTTCAGTCTCTATAAACGCCTCAGATTCTCTTGTATCAGCAGCCAAATGTTGTCCTCATATTTCCTGGAGATCTCTAATTTCTGTTATCCAAATCAGTTACAAAATAGTGACTAGCTCTCCTATTTCACACTGTGATTCAATTTTGCCCTCCCCCCATTTTGCTCGTAAGTGGGGTACAGGTATAGAATAGTCCAGAGTTGTTTGAATCACTCAGGGAGAACTACAATTTTTAGAAACTTAAAACAAATTTGAGTTTTGTGTTTGAAAACTATTTCTGGCAAGAAGGGTTTCTGTGAATCTCTCAAGAATCAGGTAATTCTCTCTCTCTCTCTCTCTCTCTCTCTCTCTCTCTTTTTGGTCAAAGAATATGCATTGAAGAAGGTATTTTCCTTTCTGTTTGTTGATAGAGCTTAACTCATCATATGTACAAATTCCAAGCTTGGGTAATCTTTCACACAATAAAGAATATAAGTATTACTTTTGACAAAAATGGATAATTTAAGACTCTGAGGAATCCACAGCTGTCTTTTTGAAGAACATGGTGAGCATACATTGTACATGCTACATCAGTTTCACCATTCAGAGCTGCTCAGTTGGCACAGAGGTAAGCTATGAGGGCCTTGCAGTTCCATAGCTCAGGGTCTGTTCTGTAGGTGAGGAATAGTATGAGAACCCATGCCATCTGTACCAGGTCACAAAATGGGCATAGACAATGGCAGAAAGTGTAAACTCTCAGCTTTCTCAATTAAGTTTAAGAGCTCAGTACCATTTCTGTGACCCAGTCTCCGGGTAGGTTGGTTCCATAGGTAGAGATTTCACATCTGTGTTCTCCGCCCTTGTTTATTCCTCTCCATCAGTGTTGGTGGACAGTTTATCTGCCACAAGTCTATCTTCTGAAATTAAAATGCAGTTGCATTTACTTATCTGTTCAATCACAAAATAAATCTTTACTCAGTATTTGTAAGATGGAGGAATATCAGTCAGAGAAAAGGTTTATTTTGGTCCACTGTTTCAGAGGTTCCATGGAGGCATGGTCATATAGCTTTGGACCTCTGGCAACATAGCTAATCATGGCAGCAAGATGGTGCATGGCAGGGGAGGCTGCTTACTTCATTGTAACTAGGAAACAAGGAAAAATAGAAAAGGACCTTCAAGGGTATGGCCCCAATAACGTAACTTCCTTGCACTGGGTTCCATCCTTGAAGGGCTCTCTCACCCCTAATAGTGCCACAGGGTGGGGACCATGCCTCCAATACATGGACCTTTGACAGACATTTAAGATTAAGCTTTAGTGACAATTATCTCAGTAGGTTCTAGAGTATAAACAAAAACAAGATAGAGCCCCTGATTTAGAGAAGCTTAACATCTATTAATTAATTCTGGCCTAATGTCTTCTTAGAACATCTTTTGGGCACAGAGTGGATATTCTCTACTGAAGTAGAAAAGAAGGCTCTGTTCTCTGTCGCTGTCTCTGTCTTTCTCTCCTTCCTTCCTTCTTCTTTCTTTTTTTCAGATATACTTTCACTGAAAGGTTGTGGTGATGCATGCAATACAAATTGTTAGTGTGTTTTATAGGACTTTCTTCTCGTTCTCCATCCTATCTGGCTCTTATATTTATTAGGAGTGGAGATAGAAGACAATAGAAATGGAAGGTTTTGAGAATGTTCTAATACTTGCCTGGCAATTCAACAGCTCACTAAATTTTTAACCTAATTTCCTCCACATTATCATGAGAAAATTTTTGATCTTCAATTTCAGTGTGTGATCTAGGAGACATTTTCAGTGTTGGGTGCTGAATCATGACAGTTTTTCTCTGTAAATGATCATATAATCAAAATACAGGAAGGTTCTGGTGCATACTAAAAAATCAAAATTGATTAGCTGAAATACTACCTCTGAATAATTCAAAAGTGAATACACTATTAATGTTACTTCATTTTGGAATTACATTTAGAAGTTATTCCCCTACCCCCCAAAAAAGTCCTAACTAGAGTCACTTGTGCCAACTGTCATAGCTAGAGCTGGAAAGTGCCAGAGACCTGGATTAATGTCATGATTGGTGAGGATACCAGGCTATTTCAAAACCCATGGAAATCTTGTTTGCTTCTTAGTTCTGAAATGTGTATTACTTTCCTCTTTGTGGCTGGAGTACATATCAATAACGTGTTTCCTGCTACTCAAGGGCCATGAAAAGATTTTCATAGTGACTAGGTTTGCTAAGCGGTTGTTTTCTGATCAAATAATTTTGTATTTGGCAGAACTGATTTGGACACATAAAAATGCAAACCAATGAATTAATTGAGTTTGCATTGGGTTACATGTACTGTTCATAAGGAGAACTGAGAGGTGTAAACATCATAGTTTCTTTACTTTTCTACTTTGTATTTCACCTGAAAATAGGGCTGATTTTCAGTTATGTGAGTGTCTGTGGTAAATAGTAAAAGCCTATAGAATGTAACTATTCATCAGGTCAGATAACGTGTTTATCAGAATAAGTTTTAATGGAGTTTGTAAATTCTACCATTGACTATTCTAAAGACATTACAAGATAATCCTGTAATTAAACAGTATTTTAACTTCTTATTTCAAAAATAATGAGTAGAACTGTAGTTAAATAAATTAATAAAATCTTTATTGTCTGATCTTTGAAGCAGAAACTGAAATGATCTCAGTCAGATGACATCAGAACTCTGAATGAATGATGTATTGCTCATGTTACAACAGTTGTAGGGGCAACGGTTGTGTTTGAGATAAAATACGTTTTTACTGTTTTGGTGCGCGGATAACTCCTTTCTTAGACTGGTAAGTTTTGTGGCTAAGTTCTAGAGCACAAATGTGCAGTTCTGAAGAGGAAAGAAAGACTAGGAGTATTATGTATATAGAAAGTCTTCTCTCTTAGTTTGGACTCTTGCCTTGCCTCTGAAATTGGGCTTTAGCTTATAGACATGTACCACATGTACTGGTTGCAAGACAGATTTTAAACTTTCAGACAAGATAATATTAAAAATTAAAAACTGATGTTTCTTTTTCCTTACAAGCAAATCCTTTGGAAGATACTACTACTGGACTCTCTTATGGAGGAATTAGGTCATTTTTTTGGCCCATTTTGGGTAGATTAACAGAATACCCTGTTCTTGTTTTTTTTTGTTGTTGTTGTTCAAGGGGCTACATTTTCTCTGAGAAGTCCACACATTTAAGCATAAATCTGTCTGGAACACTAGATTCAGATATACCAAAAGGTGATAAGCCCAGAATTCTTACGAAATTTTTGGCATTGCTGTACAATCATTAACTTTAAAAGTATTTTAGAACAAATGATTTTGAACACTGCCATTTTCTCCACCAAAAGTATAAATTACTCAACAGCTTAAAATTAACTAATTATTTGTTTAATAATGAACAATGAATGTGAATGTGCTTTCAGGCAAAGAAAACATCTTGGGCTTAAACTTAAGCAACTAGAATAAACATTCCTACCTTTCCTGAAATGTTAGTTCCTGAGGAGTACTAATGAATGCATTTCACAGAATGAAATAGCTGTAGACACTAGTATAGGCTAAAAGAAATGATCCATCTGATCTCCAACTAATCCATTAAGTCCAAACTGGCAGAAGTATGGAGTCAGGATGTGAGGGTGCTGTGCAGACCATTGGTTATGGAATCTTTTAGAATCTCATTGCCTCCATCTTTTGGGCTGAAATAACAAGTCAGAGAAGCCATGAATTCATGAGCTTTTCACTGAAATATGCTAATATGAGACTTGAACACTGGGTCTGGACACTGTTCCTGAGCTGTTCAAGGTTAGTGCTCTGCCACTTTGAGCCACATAGCATTAGTTGTGGCTGTTTGGTAGTTAACTGGACATGAGTCTCATGGACTTTTCTGCCTGGGCTGGATTTGAGCCATGATTCTCAGATCTTAGCCTTCTGAGTAGCTAGGATTACAGGTGTGAGTGGCTTGCTAATTAATTTTATAAGAGAAATGCTGGTATGAATCCATGAGTTATGTATCATGGTTGGTGAGTGAGAAATGGCATAGGGATATGCTTTTTTTTGGGGGGGGGGTCCGGTCATGGGGCCTGAACTCTGGGCCTGGGCGCTGTCCTTCAGCTCTTCAGCTCAAGGCTAGCGCTCTACCACTTGAGCCACAGTGTCACGTCCATCTTTTTTCTTTTTTGCTTACGTGGTGCTGAGGAATCGAACCCAGGGCCTCATGCATGCAAGGCAAGTGCTCTACCACTGAGCCACCTTCCCAGCCCGGGATATGCTTTTTGATGCTTACTAAGGCTGTTTATTTGTACATTCCATGAAGTTCAAATGATGTATTCTTTCTGTTTTTAAAGTTATTTTTTATTAATTTAAATATTTGCCCAAAGGGATTTCAATTAAGCATGTTAATCAATTTGTATAGTGCATCTTGATCAGTGTCACCTTCTAGCACCCACACATCTATCCCAACCTACCTATCCCATAGTTCCCATCCCTAGTTCCATCTTCACATGTATACATTGAGTATTGTGACTTTATTCACCCACCACTCCAACCTAATTTAACCTAATACAGCCTAATTCCAACCTATTAGAATGTCTGGCTTCTAAGCATTAAGTAAAAGTTTGCTGAACATTAAAAAGAAAGAGGGAGGGGTATACTTCCATGGAGGTATACTTTTCTTGATTAGGTTACTTAATTCTTTGAATCTTAAGTTTCTCAATAATAAATTGAGACAATCTACTTCTAAAGGAAATTGCCTAGAGTGATAAGACAGTATCTAGGAAAGTACTCTGTAAAGCAAAGTGCATTTCAGGCATAAATGAGCAATCTGTGTTATCAAAGTAATGGCAATTGGGGAAATTGTGTGAAAGAGAGCTATTCTGAAGAACTATTTAAAAAGTACCACTTCATGTAAATGTTATGTGAGACCATATCAATTATGAATCTAGTACTCTTTGGAAGAGGTTTACTTGTATATTATTTATCCACTTAGGTGAAGTTAGGTAGATAAACAACTTTTGATTGCACACTGGTCTTATCCCCACAGTTTAAATTCAATGTTTTCAGCTTCATTTTTACCTGTAATAAACCCCAAACAATTTTTTTCACCTTCTGCTATCTAAATTAGACAATAGGTTGCTTTGAGATAATTATATATATTTTAATCTTTAGCAGGGACAAAGGAGTCTTAAAGGGAGTGAGCCACAGACAGTGTGGGTGGTGGAGCTTTAAGTGATCTAAACCAGTGAGTTCACACACAGGGTGCATAGGGGATAAATAGTTGCAGAGATCAAATCCTATCCACGTTCACAGTCACATGGGAGAGCCTGGAAGCATTTGTAGAGCAGTTGTGTAAGTTCTTAACTCATCTCATTCACTAAGTCAGGCAAATTCCTTAGTGTATAGAAACTTTGAAATCCCACATAAGAAAAATTACATTTTTGCTAGATATTTTGAATAATCTTAAAGTGCAATATAATAGTGATGCTTTATTCCAAGATGAATGATGAAGAACATAAAATAAAAAAAAATCTCAACTGTGCTAATTAGATACTAACACTTTTGTTTTTTTCCTTTTTGTTGGTCCTGGGGCTTAACTCAGAGACTGTGTGCTGTCTTTGAGCCACAGCACCACTTCTGGCTTTATCTGGGTAGTAGTAGTTTATTGGAAATAAGAGCCCCATAGACTTCCCTGCCTCGGGTCTCAACCTCCTGAGTTGCTAGGATTACAGGCGTGAGCTACTTATCTTTTTTAAGATAAGGTCTTGATATGTAGCCCAAACTATCTTTAAAATTTTTCTTCTGTCTCAGCTTCCAAGTGCTTAGGTTACAAGCTAATACCACCACCCTAGTAACTGGATTTTAGTATATGAGTACAATTTTACTTCTGCTATTTCCATTTTTTGGATGAAATTCAAACATGAAAGTTCACCCTGCCACTTGAGAGGGTAAGTCCTTACATAATTGTATATTTGTTTGAGACTGACACACAATATTCTCCACAATTGTATTTTATTTTCTACCTTTCAACTAGAAGACTACATGTGTGTTCAACTTTGAGGGAGGGGGTTGAAGTCATCCTTTTTCTTAGATACTAAAATAGAGCCTTGTGTCCAAACACAGAGATAAACCAGACAGAACACTTGATTAGAGATAATTGGCCAGCAAGTTGGACACTGGAAAGGGCAGAAAAAAATATTTGTCATTTGTTGGAGAAATATAAGCAAAACCCTCATGTGTCATTCCTGGCATCCTCTACAGACCCAGTAAAATGGGGTGATTCTGCTGGGAGGAAACGGGGGTTGGGTCCCTCTCCTCTTCCTGAAAAGCGATGCCATAGGAAAATCATTCCAGATGCAAGATCATTACAACAAGAGAAAAAGCAGAATAATGTCAAATCAGGACCATGTCTGAGCCTAAGTTTTACAAACTATCAAAGCTAGAGTAAGATTAATTGAAAAAACCTGGCGTTTCTTACTGAAAATTTAATTCTATACTATGAATACACTCCTTTTTGTGGCAATTGATAAAAAGTATGGGGACACAAACAGTTAAAACTTAAGAAGGGTTTTTGTATGATTTGTAGGAGAAATACTTCATTTAGGCTTTAATTAAAGCCTATGATTGTCTTACTGGATTTTTTTTTTTTTTTTTGGGTGGGTCATGGGGCTTGAACTCGGCCTGGGAGCTGTCCCTCAGTTGTTTGACTCAAACACTTGAGCCATAGCACCACTTCTGGTTTTCTGATGGTTTATTGGAGATAAGAGTCTCACGGACTTTCCTGCCCAGACTGCCTTTGAACCATGATTCTCAGATCTCAGCCTCCTGAGTAGCTAGGATTACAGGCGTCAGCCACTGGTGCCAGGTTTCTTACTGCGTGTTTTAAGATGATTGGTCTGAGCTAAACAAAAGAAACCATTTTCTCCCCTCCCACATGTAAGGTTAAATGAGGCAGAAAGCAGTTTATTTTTCTGAAAGGAAGAGTTGAGACTAATTTTGTAGTTATTTAGTAAAAAATTCCTAACAATTTAGTTCCTTTGATATTCTGGATAGTCACTCTTTGTCAGATGTAGACTGTGCAAATATTTTGTCCCATTTGGTAGATCATCTCTTCGCTCTTTTGGTTGCCTCCTTTTGTTGTGCAGATTTTAGCTTGGTGCAATCCTGTTCATTTGTTTTTGCTTTGGCTTCTGCTTCTTATACATTCAAGTATTATTCAAAAAATCCCTGCCAAATTACATGTCATAAGCATCTCCTCTAGTTTTTTCCTAGTAGTTTCTCGTCATAAATGTTAAATGTTAAGTTTTTATTTCACTTTCTTTTCTCTTTTGAAAATTATATTTTAACATCTAAGTAGTTGTACAATGAGCCAATTATATAATGCATCTTGATAAATGTCACCCTTTTCACCCTCCAGCTTTTCCAACCCAACCCCTCCACTCAGTTTTCTTAGTTTTGTAGGATATGTATTGAATATTGACTGTGTTTCACTCTTTCTTTGCTTCATCTTCTGTCTCTCCTCCCCTTTACCTCTCCCTGCCTCTCAAGTGCTAGTTTCCTGTTATTTGTTTTGTTAGACTGTGATTTAGTTTTACTAAGGAATTACACCATTTGAATTCTCTCCTGCCAATACCATACTTTGGTTAATACATTTGTGTATACTTGCATACATTCCTGCATGTGTTGCATGTACATTTATAAATTAGTTCTAGCTTCTACCTATATAGGACATTTACTAGTCCGTGGTTTGAACTCAAGAAAGCTTTGTGCTTGCTCAGCTTGCTTGGTTGTGCTCTACCTCTTGAGCCATATCTCCAGGCTAGCTTTTTTCTGGAGGGGAGAGATGGAGTCTCATGGGCTTTTCTTCCAGAGCTAGCCTCAAAACACAATCATTCAGTCAAAGACTTAAAACCCTTTTCCTGAATGTAGGAAAAAAGATAATAAATACTATAAATCAGTATAGATGATTAGTGTTACAATAGAATAAGGGTTGGGGAAATTGCAATTTAAAATAAGGTTACAATGATTGGCCTCATTTAGAAAGTGACTTTTGGTTAGAAATTTGAAGGTGGCCAATGAACAAATTTCTAGCACACTTGGAGAATGTGGTCCAGGCATGGAACTATAACAATGTAAAGTCTCCAAGGCAAGAGAGAGTCTACAATGTTCATAGTAAAAAATCATGACGTTTAGAGATTATGGTTAATTGGAGCACAAAGATTGGGCGCTTTGGAATTGCATCAACTGGTGCCAAAATCTTGTTGCATGTAAACTTTATTTAGCGAGGTCACTACGCCTCTCTGAGGATGAAGGTGTCATGAAGCATCGAGTCTAACATTGTGGATTTTTGTTACATATGGAATTATTCCTAAGTGGAAAAAAATAGATTGTTGTTATGGGGTACCCAGGAGTAGACAACAAAGCCAATATGAAAGTTAAGGCAAGGCAGTGCTTCAGTGGGAGGCCCGGTGAGCCAATAATCGGTCATCTGCACTCATCATGGGTCTGGCCTAACAGAATAAATGACAAGATGATGATGTGATATTTGCATTACAAATAATTTATGGAGGATCTACTGCATGCAAGATTTTGTGTACTCGTGATCTTGCCCATGTAATTGTAACTCCTCTGTACGGTATTCTCACAATAAAAAAATTAAAAGATTTTGAGACATTCCTTTGATTCAGTTGTACAGTTTCTCATTTAACTCAGTTTTGGAAAGTCAGTGTTACCTCCCTTCTTTAGCTTTTCCTCACAGCCTTGAATTTTCTTGTGTGTGTGTGTTTTTTTTTTTTTTTTTGTTCTCATTTGCCCTTTTGTGGATGGATCATACTATGTAGTGGCTTTTGTCTCTTTAGCTACCTTTGCAGTGGCTTAGTTGTTTTAAAGTAAAATGACTAGGCTTACATTTGTCCTTTATTTTGTAAATGCCTTTGGAGAAAACTGAACATTTCCTTTCCGTTTAAATCTCAGTTGTTCCCAGCACAGTAATTTCTTGACACAGTTGTTGACTGACTGAAACTAAGTGGAGTTTAAAAGAAGAAATAAAGACTTCCTTGTCTCCTCACTGAATTGTGCTTGTTTTTTAGGCTAATGTAATTGTTTCAGGATCTTCTTGCCAGGGTAATAGGAAGCATGTACTTAAATCGCCTGTCTCTGGCTTTCCAATTAGCAGAGACATAACATGCACAATCTTGCTGTTATGAAAAAAATGTACTTATATGATTGGTTTAGGTATATAGAAATGTATTCTCTCTTCATTGTTATGGGTTAGATAACATCCTGGGGGCTGTGTCTTCTATTTATGGATCTAGCCTATTAGTCTGATGCCCCCAGAGTTTTAAAAGTTAAATCACATCAACTTAGTGAACAAATGCAGTACACACACATACACACACACACACACACACACACACACACACACACACATTCGCATGAATTTTATTTTCTACTTTTCTATGTGATTTTTAAAAATTGTCCTATCAGAATAGAGATAATCAATAGTCACTATACCTTATTGAGTCTAGTTTTAACACTTTTCAATGTAGTGGGTGGAGTAAAAACTGTAAATGGAGGGCAATTTTCTTCTCAGAGTTGAAAGGACAAACAAAACATTCCTAGCCAAGCGGTGAGGAAGGCAGGAACTCTCCTGGAAGGGAGAGCAGATCTTCCCTGGTCCTGCTTTTATGCCACTGACTGGTCTGACCCCTTCATTCCGCATACTTTTTTGAGCTGTTTCCTTAGATTGACCACAAACAAGATAGATGTTTCGTTGACCAATGGTCCCTAGAAATTTCTGGTCCAGGTTATTTATTTGTTTATTCATTTATTTTTTTAAGCAACTTGACATTGTGCTTTCAGATAGGAAAGAACATGGCCCCAAAATAGGACTTTTTCCTTTCTGCATTCTGGGAAAATTCATTCTATGCATCATTTTCTTTGCCAAAAAGGAATTGATTCTCTTTTGAACATGAGAAAGATGAACCTTGAAGAGCCCTATCAACAAATTGCATAGGATATTCTACTGGAATTGAAAAAGGCCCCATGTTGGGGTTAATTGATACAAATTGCAGAACAATAAATATGAACTCCCTCTGACATTTCTGTCAGTAGGTCCTAGACTGTCCTTGTTCTGATGAGCCAGAAAGTTGTTCTGGAGTTCATTTTTTTAAACTGTTTTCAATTAATTTGGGGGAAAAACATTTAAAGCAATGAACTTATGCTCATGGACTTTATGGCATAGACCCTAAGTTGCTGAAATATGTTTTTCCCCTCAGCATGTACTTTGGATATAGTAATTCTGGATGACTCCGTAGAGATCTGTAATATACAGATTAGTCACAGCAAAGCAAAGGGCTTCTTCTCATCAGCAATAAACAGCATGGCTATTGCTTCCTTTCTTTGTCTGTTGGATGTATCACTCTTGTTAACAGATCTCTAGATGTGATGATTACCAGTCTGTCATATGAGAAACAAATCAAGTGTGTTGTAGCAATGTCATTTACAGTGTGTAGTCAATAATATGGATCCATTTGTCCAAGAAGAGACGTGTTTTGGGATTAAAGAGAGTAATTGATAAACCAGAAGATAAATGTCATGTTCATAACATGGCATCTTATCTCGTATGCTTACTTTTTGTTTGTTTCACATGAATGATTGCTTTGATAAACATGAAAATTTTTCTTTTTAAAATCAAATAGAAAACTGTAATCTTGTAATAAATACTTGCTATTCAGGAGGCTGAGATCTGAGGATCACAGTTCAAAGCCAGATTGGGCAGGAAAGTCCGTGAGACTCTTATCTCCAATTAATCACAGAAAAGCCTGGAAGTTGGTGCTGTGGCTCAAGTGGCAGAGTGCTAGCCTTGAGCAAAATGAGCTCAGGGACAGCATCCAAGCCCAGAGTTCAAGCTCATGGACTGACAAAAAAAAGTGAAAGCTTTATTATAATTCTTTGTCTTAAGGGATTTCTGGGTAGGATAAAGCAGATGCAAGTTAGTGAAAACTTTTTTTTGCTACTATGTAGAAAAAATTTATAATATTTTTCACTTGAATTTTACATGTACCTCTACAGAAGTATTGTTCATTTATTCACTGCCAGCCAGTGAAAATGTATGCATTAGTCTTCTCAGGTTTTGATAACAAGGTACCATAAACTGGATGGCTTACACAACTAAATGTATTTAATTCTCACATTTCTGGAGGCCAAGAAGTCCAAGGCCAAGGTGTTGACCATTTCATATGGTGAGGAGAGGGAGAGAGAATGAGGAGAAAGGGGGGAACAGGATCCACAGAAAGATCCATATTTGATTCTTCTTCTTCTCCATCTTCCTCCTCCTCTTCCTCCTCCTCCTCCTCTTCCCTCTTCCTCCTCCTCCTCCTCCTCCTTGGACTTGAATTCAGGGCCTGGGTTCTGTCCCTGAACCTCTTTCTGCTCAAGGCTAGTGCTCTACTACTTGGACCACAATGTTACTTCCATCTTTTTCTGAGTAGTTTATTGGAGGTAAGAGACTCACAGACTTTTCTGCCCAGGCTGGCTTTGAACCATGATCTTCAGAGTTTAGCCTCCTGGGTAGCTAGGATTACAGGCATAAACTACTGGCACAGGGCTGGTATTTGACTTTATAGTCTTTAATCTCATCATGAGGAGCCTATCCTCATGATCTCCATAAAGACCTTACCTCCTTCTAATGCCCTCATATTGGGGATTAAGTGTTGGAGGAAGATAAATAATTACAACTACAAGATTGTTACCGAGTACTCACTGGAGCCTGAGTATTCTGTTAGAGCTAAGGGTTTAATGATGACAACGTTCCTTCATTCAGAAGATAAGTTCAGAAGATAAGAGCAAGCACAAGTGTAAGGTAGAGGAAGTGCCAAGGGTTATAGAAACATTAGAAATTGTACATAACCTATGTGAGATGTGTGCTGTTATTTCAGTCCTTTTAGATCATCACAAATAAATAATGACAATACATACATGATCTTCCAGTGTGTGTCTATGGACTTTTAAATTTATTTTCCATTTTATCAGAGCAGGTGGTTTTCTTTGCAAGGTATCATGTTATATTAATACTTGAATTTTTTTAACTTTGGGTTTTAAGATTCCCAAAGTACAGATGTATAAAATATCCCTCTTATGCAAAGATATAGCATGGCATTTCCTCAGCCAACAGAAATGCCTTTGACTTTAGGCTTTCCAATAATTATTAGATTAACTTTTTCTAGGGCTGTTCAGGATTTCATATAAAATTGAGTTTTACACTTCCATCAAAATAGGAAACCCATTGTCATCACTGTTATGGCTGAACTCGGAAGTGAGAGAGTGAAGAGGGGGCTGGGGATGTGACTCAAGGAGCAGAGCACGAGCCTAGCATGTGTGGAGACCTGGAGAATTATATGTGTGCATGTTGTGTGTGTTATATGTGTGTCTGTGTTATATAATACATGTGTGTATGTAAGAGAGAGACACAGAGAGAGAGACAGAGACAGAGAGAGAGACACTTTGGAGTCTTCTTCACTCATGATTCCTGGAAGCCATCTTTTTGTTGATGAAGGATAGCTGCAGGAGAAATTTAAGAACCGTCACTGCAGTAAAGCCATATCTCTGATTGTCCTGGGGAGGACCCTGCCCAGGACTGGTCCTGCCAACATGTGTGAGAAATACATGCAGTTCCCCTTCCCTTCCCGACAGGTAATCTTACTCTTGATTAGTAATCTAGAAATAAATATTTTGAATAAATATTTAAATTTAATAAATAATTTAATAAATATTTAAATAAATATTTAAATTGCTTTTTTGGTGCTGGTCTTGGGGCTTGAACTCAGGGCCTGGAAATTGCCCCTGAGCTTCTTTGGCTCAAAGCTAGCTCTCTACCACATCAGCCACAGTGCCACTTATAGACTATTCTGAGAAGTTTATTGGTGATAAGAGTCTCATGAACTTTCTTGCCTGGGCTGGCTTTGAACAGTAATCCTCAGATCTCAGCCTCCTGAGTAGCTAGGATTACCACCAATGCCTGGCCAGTTTTCTAAATAGGGATCATAATATTTGGCTATGGTTGGGGTACAGTATTCTTTTAAGAAACTAGGAGGGCTGGGTACTGGTGGCTCACGCCTGTAATCCTAGCTACTCAGGAGGCTGAGATCTGAGGATCGAGGTTCAAAGCCAGCCCGGGCAGGAGAGACCGTGAGAACCCTATCTCCAATAAACCACCAGAAAACCGGAAGTGGCACTGTAGCTCAAGTGGTAGAGTGCTTGCCTTGAGCTGAAGAGCTGAGGGACAGCGCCCAGGCCCAGAGTTCAAACCCCATGACTGACAAAAAAAAAAAAAAAAAAGAAACTAGGAACTGAATGGGTGCTGTGATAAACACTAACAGATTTTTAAATGTAAAATCATAGGTGTTAATTTCTCTTCTTTGTTCCAGTACTCATGGATTGGACTCTGGATACAACCTGGATTTTCTATTAGTGTGCATGTTTCTAAACAGGGTGATTACCTCTTCATTATTATGTATCATTCTAAGTAGGGTGGATTAGCTTTTGTCTTGGGAGTGTATAAATGGGGAATTACTATACCTGGTAACCTGTTAACAAAGGAGATAATAAAAAAATTGATGCAATGAACAAATTATGGTTTGATGATGTGAGTTGGTTTTGGATCCAGACTGATTGCAGTTCAAATCCTGGTTCTATATTTGATAGTCACAGGATTTTGTCTCTTGTATAACCCCTCAATGTCCTATCCATTGGATAGGAAGTTTAAGAAGTTTATTGAGGATAGTGCGAATAAAACATGTAGAAAGGTAAGACACATTATTATGTAAAAGAATGTAAGTCTTTATAAACACATATCAGGAGTTTAGCTAAGTCTGGTTCACTGTTGGGACCCTTCCTTGTCATCCCCTTGATTGGAAAACATGACAGGCTTTCTTTTACTATATTAATTATCCTAGAACATTTTTAAGGTTCCATCTAAATGATTTGTTCTGAGTCAGCTTATTAAATAAGGAATATACCCAGAACTTCCTTAAGTTAATTTCTAACAACAGTGAAAACTGTTTGTCATCACTAAGTAACATTTGAGGCAATATTGACTGTTTTAGAAGATTATCAAATGCTGGTTTGGAGGTACATAAGCCTTGGAAGTATATATTTTGTGTTTAAGGGACTTGGTGTTTTAAGCATTGTGTTGTAAACTTAATGTATCAGATCAAAGTGAATTTGGAAGATCCCATTCATTCACTGAGAGCAGAAAGAGACTGTGACACCAGCATACTGATTGCAGAGAGCATTTGGCTGAATAGTAGGAAAAGAAAGGGGGAAAAGGAGGGTTATTGTAATAGGTAGTATTATTTGAAACAATAAGTTACAGCGCAAATCACAATAAAAGATATTCTTTATGTCATCCAAACAGAATAGTTCACCAATCTGAGAATAAGTCCTTTGAAGTTCCAGGCATTTGCCATCATTTGGAGGTCTAAGGAGACATCTGTACAATCTTCTGCTCTACCTGGAAATATTAGCTTGAAACACGTGTTTGTGGGAGTCATTGTGTCTTATGGCTGATATCCTGGATGCTCTTAGGACAATGAAGTTGAAAAACAGCCTAGCAGCCGGTACACATCTAGCTCCCTGGGGTCATTTCCCAAAGCCTCCTGATGAGGCAAGCTGACAGGATACATACTCCCCCAGCCGACATCTGACACCTTTGGCTGGGGGGCACTATGGCTGTAACTTAAAATTATTGGCTAAAAGGGCAGGTCAGGAAGGCTTAATGTGGTTTATCTCAAGAGAGAAACAGCAGAGAGTTAATGACCTCATCTTCAGTTTGGAGGCTTTGCAGTGCTTTGGCAGATAAACACTGGCTTTGGGGTTGAGCTTGCAGAAAGCTCACATCAACAAAGGGAAGCACTGTGACCACCTGTGTACTTTGGCTGTGATGGTGTGTACGCAACAAATGAATATAGAGGCCAGGGCAAAGCACAGGGGAAATAGTAGTTTGTGTAAGTGCTTGTTTCATGGTACCTGTGAGAACCACATAACAATGCAGCCAACATGGTCTGACCTATGGGCTCACTTTCAATCAGAAGTCCGTTGTGAGCCTGGAAGCTGCCAAATAAACACACACTACAGAGGGAGTCTGAGACCAGAGTTGAGCTAGATGAATGGTCCAAGGTAAAAAAAAAAATGGAGAAAAGAATCTGAAGTTCAAGTAAGTACAGGATCCCAAGAGGGTTGAAGGTCAAGTTCACAGAAGATGTGCATGGAAGATGAATATTGGTTTTGGAAGTCTCAAAGGTTCTGATGGTTTTAGATTGATACTGTGAATGTGGAAGATGTTTTTGACTCTAATTCTGGCTTAATGTTGGGTATATTTTTTCGATGCATTTTAAAATTGTTATTATGAAAGTTACGTACAGAGGAGTTACAGTTACATAACTCAGACTATTTTTTTAAAAACAATGTCATCCCTTCCCTCGCTCTCTCCAGTTTTCCTTTCCATACCCGCCCACCCACTGCTGCATCTGTTCACCCTTTCTCCCACCCTTTCTTTGACCCCTTTACCCTTTCAAAGACAGATAAATGAACAAACAAGACAAAAGAAAAGAAAAGAAAACAACAACAAAGAAGAAATCCTATTTTCCTTTCTGGAGTTCATTTCCACAAATACTATTTTATGTGATCAGCATCACATAGTTATTGGACCTTTACGTTTCTCTGCTAAGAATATCCTCCTTTGGTCTCACTCTGTGTGGATGCCTAAAGACCTGTTTAATTTATTATGTCCTGGTGTATCATCATCATCATCATCATCATTTTTACCATCCAGTGTGTTAACTTGTAATTTATAGGCATTCTAGTCACTGTAAATGAAGGAAATAAAATTTCTTACCTTTAATGTTCTAGAGTTATTATAACCAAATTTAGTTAGGGAGGAATGCAAAATGCAATGCACAGCTAGACATGTAATTGCTCCATTAACATTCAATAGTTTCCACTAGTGTAGGACAACAAACCTGTACAATCATGATTACTTCTGTGTTAGCTCCTCAATTTATAGCTTTTGGCTTTTAACAGGTACACATGGTTACATTGCTTCTGCATAAATCAACAGTAATAATGCAACTCACCTGGAGTACAGGGACAGATGAGAATAATTCAGGACCAACTAGTCCTGTACTTAAGTGAATCCCAGATTAGGAAGGATTACTTCATTCCTATCATATTTTAATTCCAAACATCTCTATCATCATATTTAGCTTGTTTTGTATATTTGTTTTATTCTATTTTTTACTTCCATACTTTGTTGATCTGGTTTCCTGTGTGTGCCATTGGTATAATTTTTTTTCAGAGGTTTGTTTTGGTTGGCTCTTTCCTAGAGCACAGAATTCACTTAAGGTGGCTCCTTAAGTGAATGGGACCTTAGTTCCAAGATGTGTGTAAAGTAAGCATGTGGAGGTTACTACTGCACTTAGCCTGGCATATGCAGAAACTTTGAAAAGAAGTTATCACGTCTCCACTCATTTCTAAAAGAAGGAGAAAAGAAGAAATGTTCCTTGAATGATCAGGATGAAGTTATCATCTAAAACTCTTATTATCCCGTGACAATAGAGATAAGCATTCGATTTAATTATGTACTGGTAAAGTTAGGATAATTAACACTTCTACTTCCTTATCATTACTTTGTCTATAGAATTTTGGAGTTCCTCTTTTCTAGTTATTTATAAAATAAATAACAGGTTATTGTGACCTATAACCACCTCATTGTCTATAAAACACTTCAACTTACTGCTTTTATCTGTTTGTTAGCATTGATTGTCCAATATCCCCTATTTGCCTATCCTTCTACCCTTGCCACCTTCTAGTAATTGCTATTTCATAGTCAGATCAACTTATCAGCCTTTGCATGAGAGAGAAAACACATAGTATTTGTCTTCTGTATTACTTCATTTTTATGAGACCTGCTGATTCTAATTTTAAAATAGAGAAAAGTCTCAGAAAGATGTTGGTAATAATGGTCTTCTCACTTCTGTACCTGTAAAGGGGAGGTGGAAGCCTTACCTCCACCTGTGTAATGTCTCTGATAGAATACAGATTGACAAGACAGAGATAATAATGTCTCTACGAACACAGGACCCTGGTAGGACAGCGGGGAGACCCAAAGAAGCAATTAGTGTAAAATGCTTATGTTGTATAGAAGTCGGACACAGAAGAGTGAATCGCAAAAGTGTGGCAAGGAGAAAAAAACAAACAAAAATATGGAAAAACCTGCTTGGGCTAGGGCAGTTGGTCATGGAGAAGTGACCAGAAGACATAGGTGAGTTTAGTAGCAAGGTTGGTTGGTACAGATATCTTTGTCCTCAATTTCCTGTTCTTGTTGAAAATAGCAGTACTTTTGATTTGGAATTGACTGGGAATCTTTCATATGGAAGTTGCATTTACTGGCTTTAGGAGGGCAAAAAGGTCACCGTGCTTTTCTTGCATCTGTTCGTAAGTGCTTTTCACTAAAAATAGTATGTCAGAGTGACATATGTTCTAATGTGTTCTAAGCTCCTCCCGTCACTGAGACCTAGGTTTGTTTGTTTGGAACACAGTTTCACATCTATTTCTATAGAATTGCTTTCTTTTGTGGGATTTTTTTTAAGAGTATCACTTAACTTAAAACAAGGTCATTGGTGCAAGTGTTCATGAATGTGAACTCCTTTGTTGGTGTGGGCTGCGTCTGGCCTCTACATTGTGGGATCATCTTTTACTTACATGGAATTCAATGTAAGGCAGAAACAAGGGAGCATGAAACCATCTGTTAACATTTCGAAAATCCAAAAGTAAGGCATTTGGGGTTGGTGTGCTTATCCAGTGTGAAATAAGATAATACGCTATGCCTATATTAATTCAGCTCTATGCAACTGGTTTGACCTGGGGAGGCTTACTTTAAGAGTGAAATAATAAAAACATATATCCAGATTCAGGTATGTGTAGCAGGTAATATATAGTTAGCTGTGCTAAAACCATTTATAATTCCTTTTTTTTTTTTTTTGTCAGTCGTGGGGCTTGAACTCTGGGCCTGAACACTGTCCCACATCTCTTCAGCTTAAGGCTAGTGTTCTACCACTTGAGCTACAGCGCCACTTCCAGTTTTCTGGTGGTTTATTGGAGATAGGATTCTCACGGTCTCTCCTGCCCGGGCTGGCTTTGAACCTCGATCCTCAGATCTCAGCCTCCTGAGTAGCTAGGATTACAGGCGTGAGCCACCGGCACCCGGCCATTTATAATTCTTTTAAAAATCCAAAAGCATCTTTAGCTTTCCAGTGGAGGTAATTTAAAGCAATAAATGAGAAATAGTTTACTGTAAAATTAACCTTTGTATTATCTCTAGGGTCTTGGGCAGTGGTTCACACCAGTGATCCTAGCTATGCAGGAAACTGAGGCCTGAGATCATGGTTCAAAGCTAGGTTGGGCAGAAAAGTCTGTGAGATTGCATCTCCAGTTAACTAACAAAATGCTGGATTAGAGGCAGGGAACAAATGGTAGAGAACCAACCATGAACAACAAGCTGAGAGTGAGAGGCCCTGACCATGGATACTGTGACCAGATATTGGCGTGCACGTGCATGTGCGTGTGTGCGCGCGCCGCACACACACACACACATCATTTTTAGATTTAGGTGTGAAAGAAAAGGTATTCATAAAAATTTAAAATGATTTGGCAGCACTCATTGCCACAAGTATTAATGCAAGATAAAAGTAAGAATTTTGGAGTTTTCAAGAGAAAATACTCTTACCACCAAAAGTTAAACTACTATAATGAAGCTTTTCTTTTCTTCCCCATGCATTTTCTCCTGACACCTCCCACAAAACTCTCCAAATCTGAATGTCATTATTTGGTCTGTGAGGAAATTGTCTTGGGAATCTTGTTCAATTACATCATGTAGCTAACAGGTGGCAGACATTTTTACTTAAAATCTCTTCCTGAACTGACTATTGTATTTCCTATTCTAATAGCTTTTCCCAAGCTGCAGAGCAGTCTATTTGACTAGAGTCTATTTCTCAAGAACTAGGAGTACATTATCTACCATCTGCGTTTCTGATCTAAATCTTTTCCAGAAAAAACATTCATTTTAATTTGTCTCTAGAGTTTTAGAATTTCTTCAAGATTTCGCTTCATCCTTTCCTTCGGAGTATAAATCCACCTATTTTTCTTCTTCCATTTTATTACTGGTAGTCCTCTGCTCTCATCCTTTCTGTTTTTTTTTCTGCCTCTTTTCTTTTCATCTCTTTTCTTTTTCTTTCTTTCTTTCTTCCTTCCTTCCTTCTCTCCCTCCCTCCTCCCTCTCTCCTTTCTTTCTTTCTTTCTCTCTCTCTCTTTCTTTTTCTTTCTCTCTTCCTCCCTCCCTCCCTCCCTCCCTCCCTCCCCCCTCCCTCTCTCCCTCCCTCCCTTCCTCCTTCCTTCCTTCCTTCCTTCCTTCCTTCCTTCCTTCCTTCCTTCCTTTCTCTTGCCAGGGTCACTTTACCATGCACCCAACTTGGAATGTGGTTAGTAATTTGAAGCTGAATCACCCAGTTACTTCCTTTCCTTAAATATCATTTTGAAAAGAGCTGTCACTAGAAAGACTTATGCAAAAAAAGTATTTTTTTTCTTGGCATTGATAAGGTCAAGTTTCTCTCAGGATTTAAAGTTCTTCAAACTCAACTGCTTATTTTTTTAACCTTTTGTGGATAATGATGAAATATGTGACTTAAAATACAAGAATTTTATTAATTGTTAAAATTTCAGTTTCTTATATATTTTTTATTATGATCTACTCTTATTTATTTCTAAGTTGATTATATCTTGCCACTAGCTAAAATTTATATCATATTGGTATGTTATTTGTAAATCATAAATCCATTCATATTAACCTAAGGTTTTTATTATTTATATATATTTATTTACTTACTAATTTTAGTAAGGGGAGCTAGGCAGAGATTTATTCAGGAGAGGTATTTTATGAAACTAAAGTAAAATGAACTCAACTTCACAAGTAACTAGGATCTGGATCGGGAGAATATTGAGAATTAAACTTAAAAAATTATTTTTCTTTTTGTAATAATTAATATTTTTAGACACTGCTTCTTTTGTTTTTTACTTTTTCCTGTTAGTTCTCCTTATTCTTTCAGATAAGATTCCTTGAGCCAGGCACTAATGGTTCACACCTGTAACCCTAGCTACTCAGGAGGCTGAAATCTGAGGATCACCTTTTGAAGCCATCCCAGGCAAGAAAGTCCATGAAACTCTTACTTCCAATAAGCTACTGAGAAAAAAGCTGGAAGTGGTGCTACGGACCAAGCGGTAGAGCACTAGCCTTGAGCAAAAAAGCTCAGGGTCAGCTTCCTGGTACTGAGTTCAAGTCCCCTGACTGATAGAAAGAAACTCCATCAAACCTGAAACAAAACAACAATAACAAAAAGATTTCTCTATCTTTGTTCTTTCCTTTATGGTTAACTATGTTGGGAGTATACCGGAAGTGACCTGTGGTACTTGTAAACCCAGTACAGTAATGAAAATTGTAGACATTTTAGAATTTCCATGTGGAAAGAATAATTTCTTAGTGTTACAATTGAAAATAGATGGGAAATTTTCTTATATGGCAGGTCACAATAATATGTATTGAATTATACATTTTTAAAAAGGACACACTACTAAGCTGTTATGAATTGGTTGGAAATACTAATCCATTTAGTTTAATGCTAGCAGAATTCACCAAAATATTGGTATTTTTACTTGTTTCCAATGTACTATTGGATCATTTAATATTTTACCAAATAAGTGCATATCAAAAATACTGGGATACAACAACAAATCCTCAAAGAAACAACTGCCCAATAAATAAGTGGGCTAAAAACTTAAAGAGAAACTTCTCTGAAGAAGAAAGAAGGATGGCCAATAGACACATGAAGAAATGCTCAACATCCCTAGCCATAAAAGAAATGCAAATCAAAACAACATTGAGATACCACCTCACTCCAGTTAAAATGGCAAAAATCAAGAACTCTGACAACAACAGATGCTGGAGGGGATGTGGACAGAAAGGAACCTTACTTCATTGTTGGTGGGAATGTAAACTTGTTCAACCATTTTGGAAAGCAGTATGGAGGTTCCTCAAAAGACTTCACATAGAGCTCCCCTATGACCCAGCAATCCCACTTTTGGGCATTTACCCAAATGTTTACAAACAAGACTACACTAAAGCTACCAGCACAACAATGTTTATTGCAGCATTATTTACCATAGCTAAGATATGGAACCAACCCAGAGGCCCCTCAGTAGATGAATGGATCAAGAAAATGTGGTATATATACACAATGGAATTCTATGCCTCCATCAGAAAGAATGACATTTCCCCATTTGTTAGGAAATGGAAAAACTTGGAAAAAAATTATATTAAGTGAAGTAAGCCAGGCCCAAAGAAACATAGGTCCCATGGTTTCCCTTATTTGCAATATCTAGTATACGTATGAGTCAAACGGAAAAGGTCAGATAATGTGATGTTAGGAAAATGAACCCTTAGATATGTATTTTAATGTTTTTTTCTTTCATGCATTTGTTTCTAACGCATTTATAAGATTATTTCTTTGTTGCTTTGTATGTCCCTCCCCCACAGTATAACCTCTGTTTTCACTATATTTGATGTCAGTATAACTTGTGGAGGAGATGGGGAAAAACAATTCGTTTAAGGATACAGGTGGACCTGTTGCAACAATGAGAAGTACAAGTTGTCATGTGGAAAACAAGCTTTACAACGTTGGTGTGGGGGGGGGGGAGGGGGGATTGGGTGAGGGATGAGGGGGGAGGCTGGGAAGGGATGTGAAGGGTAAACAAAGGAGGAGGCTGCAATGCTTGATAAGAAATGTACACATTATCCTGCCCATGTAATTGTAACCCCTCTGTACAGTATGTTCACAAATAAAATAAAATAAAATGAAAAAAAAATACTGGGATAACAACAAGGGAAGGGGTAACAATGCTTGACAAGAAATGTACTCATTACCTTACTCATGTAACTGTAACCCCTCTGTACAGCATCTTTACAATAAAATAAAAATTAAATAGATGGGAAGGGATGGGAAAGGGAAACAAAGGAGGAGGCAACAATGCTTGATAAGAAATGTACTCATTATCCTGCCCATGTAATTGTAACCCCTCTATACAGTATTTTCACAATAAAAAAATTAGGATACCTGAGAACTACACTTTTGAAATATTTTTATTGACATACGTTAATTATACAAAGAAGATTTCATTTGACTTTTCTTTACATGTATACAGCGTATGGGGTCAAACTTATATCCCTTGCCTCTTCCCATCATTCTCCCTTACCACCTCTCCTCCTCCTGTTTTTAAAACAATCCCAACAGAGTTCACTATCCTGCTTCTATATATTCAAATGAACTACTTTGACCATATTTATCCTCATTCACCTTACTCCTTCGGCCTCCCATCTCCTCTTCTCCTGCTGGTACCTCTTCCAACAGAATCTTGTGTGTGTGTGTGTGTGTGTGTGTGTGTGTGTGTGTGTGTGCGCACGCCAGTCCTGGGTGTTGAATTCAGAGCCTGGGCCCTGTATCTGGGCATTTTGTGCAAGGCTAGTGTTCCATTTGAGCCATAGCTCCACTTCTGGATTTTTAGGTGCTTAATTGGAGGTAAGAGTTTCACAGAATTTTCCTTACCTGAGCTGGCTTTGAACTGTGATCCTCAGATCTCAGCCTCTAGAGCAGCTAGGATTACTGGGGCTCTGCCAAGAGCCATTCCCCCCCCTTAAATAAGCAATCAGGATATTCTTGAAAAGCAGGAAGTATTATGTATATATTGAACATTTGGCAGGAAGGTATTTAAGCCATCATGCCTATAACTTTTATGGGGGAACTTTAAGTTTAGAGAACTGTGCTATAAAAACTGCCTGAGAACTAGGTGCCAGTGGTTCACATCTGTAATCCTGGGCAGGAAAATCTGTGAGACTCTTAATTTCCAATTAATCACCAGAAAGCCAAAAGTGGCTCTGTGGCTCAAGTGTGGCTAGCCTTGAGCTGAGGAGCTCAGGGACAGCACCTGGCCCAGAGTTCAAGCCCCACGACCAACAAAAACAAAACAAAACCCAAAAAACAAAACAACACCTCCAAAAAAGAAAACAACAACAAAACTGTCTGAGAACTGAGCCCTTCTTTTTTTTCTCTCTCTCTTTTTAAATCATTAAAAAAAGTTATTGTTGAAAGGGATGATAGGGAAAAAACAAAGGAGGGGGTAACAATGCTTTATAGGAAATGGACTCCTTACCTTGCTCATGTAGCTGTAACTCCTCAGTACAGTATCTTCACAATTATATATATATATATATATATATATATATATATATATATATAAATTTATTGTAAAGGTGATTTACAGAGGGAGTTCATTTCAATAAGCATTATTTAATATGATGATGTACACATAACTTTTGAGCCTTTGTAATCCTCTCTGAAGAATACCCTCCTTTGGTCTTACTGTGTGAATGTCTAGAGGCCTGTGTAATTTATTATGCCCAAGTGTATTTTTTTGTTCAAGCTCTTCTTTATCAAGGCAACATTGTGGCTCCAAAACTACTTGTATAAGTAATGTTTTCATCATTGGCCAAGCCAGCATATTTTCTAAAAGAAAATATTCAATTCTTTGTTTTCCAGTCTCATCAAAGTATCAGCACTTCTTGTGTTTCAATTAGTGCTGCCTGTCTAATCTGTTTTCAGAGGGAGTTAGAACATAAAAATCCTGAAACTAATTTGTCTTGACTTTGGTAAGGAGTTTAGCTTTTATCTTAGTAAATACAAGATAGTATGGGAAAAATAAATTGGTCAAAGGAGAGTAGAATAAATGAAAAGAACAGAAGCAAGAAAAAAGTTTAACTTTTGTGAGCTATTCCTAAAATTATTAATAAATGAAAATAACAGAAGCAAGAAAAAAGGTTAACTTTTGTGAGCTATTCCTAAAATTATTTTTAAAATACAAATTTACTTTATAAAATTTAGTTGAATTTGACTTGAAGTTTCCAGCAAATTATAGATTACTCAAACAGTATTTTAACAGATTTTAATTGCTGAATATTTTCAAAAAATACAAAGTTTATACTAATATTCATGCATAATTTATTTAAAATACTACTTTTCTATGATATAAACAACTTGCAAAGACTTATTCTTCGAGAGTTCCCAGTATATTTAGTGTATGCTGACTACTTTCGTCTTCTTATTTTTCAGTTTTTATATTGACAGTATTCTGTATTGCAACATTTGATATTTATTGAAATATTTGAGTAGAATATATTTGACTATACTAGTCAGATAGTATGACAGCACAGTGTAATCACTATCAAAGCCTCTAAATAACTCAAACTTTTCATTTATATTTGAAGTATAGTTATTATCAACATATACTTTTGCATACTTCATACTAGGTAAAATTTTGTATGTCTACTTATAATTAATTAACACATTTCAGATATCTGTTTGTTTGCTGGTTTATTTATTGTATTGTTCCTGGGGCTTGAACTCAGGACCTGGGCATTGTACCTTAGCTTTCTTGCTCAAGGCTAGCACTCTACCACTTGAGCCACATCTCTACTTCCAGTTTTTTGCTGGTTAATTAGAGATAATAGTCTTACAGACTTTTCTTCCTGGACTGGCTTCAAACTATGATCCTCAGATATCAGTCTCCTAAGTGTATAGGATTAGCCACCAGTCCCTGGCAACAAATACCTGTTTTATCAATTGTGAATGAGGCACTTTAAGACCTGAAAAGCTGAATTAGACATAGATCTTGCCTTAATGTATATACAACTAAAGACTTATATAAATAAATTATCACAAAGCAGATCCTACAATGTATCAATATATCAGATGATAGCCAAGGAGAAAGATTTAAATTCACATGAAATCATAAAATGTGCTTATAGACAATATCTCCTATAACTCATCTTTGAAGGACATTTTTTTTTTTGGGTCCGGTCATGGGGCATGAACTCTGGGCCTGGGCGCTGTCCCTCAGCTCTTCAGCTCAAGGCTAGCGCTCTACCACTTGAGCCACAGCGCCATTTCCAGCTTTTTTCTTTTTGCTTATGTGGTGCTGAGGAATCGAACCCAGGGCCTCATGCATGCAAGGCAAGCGCTCTACCACTGAGCCACCTTCCCAGCCCTGAAGGACATGTTTTACAATACTGAATTTTCATAGATGTAAAACATCTATAAAAACATCCCTACTCTATAATTTGGAGGAAGTACTATTAGGAAAGGAATTTATAATCAATTAAGCATGAACAAGTATTTAATATAGCCAAGTTTCCTGTAAACAGGAGCATTTTATTTGCTGAGATGGAAAAACCAAAACCATTAGGCTATCCTCTGTTGAACTAAACAAGTCCATGGTGGGAAAGAGGGTAAGAATAGACTGGGATGATATTTTCACATTATGTATATGGTAAATTTTAACCATGAGCAATGAACAATAGTTTACTGCAATGAGTGGATAACTGGTCATAGAAGCCAATGAGTCTTCTAACACACATTGTTGTTACTCTTTTGAGAGATGGAATAAGTTACTGCTTGTTGTTTCTTTCTATTAATGACTGAAAGAACGTCCTGGTTATGCTCTTAATCTCTAATGACCAGAGAATAAGGCAGAGAGAAATGTGTAAGCTGAATTGCTTTCCTTCCTTACTGGACTGTGCTTCAGGACAGCAGAGCTCAGGTCACACAGTGCAGAAGTTTAAAGAAATCCCTAAAAGCAATGAATTCCCTAGATTATTTCTTCTTCTGCTTATCTGAGGAAAAAGAATGCTATATTAATTGCTTTCATCAGGAATGAACTTGTTTACCAGAAAGAAGGCATTCTAAAAATAGCTCAGTTTGACTGACATTCCAATAACCATAAAATAAGCATGAAAAAATTCCCTTAAGTCTTAACCAGTGGCTTGAGGCTTGAAGACCTTTAGGAATTAAAATGAACAAAACAAGTATTTCTATTTTTTCTTTGGAGTCCAAGGTGGAAATGCTTCATCTGCATCAAAGTTGGGGTTTCAAGCAAGGGTGAACCCCTAGAGTAAAAAGCCCTGCAGAGGGCTCTGCAGAGGGCATCTACCTATGCACTCATGTCATTTTAACAAAAGAAGCCCCATAGGTTGTGTAAAGATTCTCAACAGGGTCTCTGCCAAGCCTTCTGCTCTCTCTATCTACCATTCTTCCTGCCATCATCCAAAAGTTAAGAATTCTGTCTAATGGTTTCTAGATTGTTGCTTAATGGTTTTCAGAGAAGTGGAGGGACATTCCTATTCTCTTACCTAAGACCTACACACAAGTTTGTTAAATGTTTTGAGTTATGTATCTTTCCGTTTTTCTCTCTTCTGATAGTTGAAACAATCTCCAAAATAAGTAGATATTATCATTGCTATTATTTTACTGGTCTAATTTAAGTCATTGAGAATGATAGAGTTTCTTATAACTGGCCTGAAGAACAGCTGGGATACTTAAAAACTGTGATGGCCAGTTCCCATTTTCCCCAAATTTGCATTTTCTTGGCCTAGAGTGAAACGTGATGATCTTCATGTTATAAAAAGTGTCTAAAGTGGTATTTTAGGATAGAGACTGACTGTTGGTGTTTTTAGGATATAGTAAAACATTAGCAGAATGAACATTTAATAAATGTCTTATTTAATTTTTCATTTTTATTTTTTGGGTCCAGTTATGGGGCCTGAACTCTGGGTCTGGGCGCTGTCCCTCAGCTCTTCAGCTCAAGGTTAGCATGCTACTACTTGAGCCACAGTGCCATTTCTGGCTTTTTTTTTCCTGCTTATGTGGTGCTGAGGAATCAAACCCAGGGCTTCATGCATGCAAGGCAAGTGCTCTACCATTGAGCCACCTTCCCAGCCCCATAAATATCTTATTTTATGCTAAACTAGACTTGACTGGCTGTACTTACTCTTACTAGAGTCTCATTGCCTCATCTTTCTTTACTTTCCCCCCAAATTATCCTTAAGTTGTTGTAAAAAGTGGCTAACATTTAATATTTCAGTTTATTAGTACAACACATCTTAATATCATTCCTTTCATCATTCTTCCCATCCCTTTCAACCCCACACAACCCCTCAATTTTCTTAGTCCTCTTTCCTTACTTACAAGTACTGTTCATCACATTTTTTTTTTTTTTTTTTTTTTTTTTTGTCCGTTGTGGGGCTTGAACTCAAGGCGAGCGCTCTACCACTTGAGCTACAGCGCCACTTCCGGTTTTCTAGTGGTTTATTGGAGATAGGAGTCTCACAGTCTCTCCTGCCCGGCCTGGCTTTGAACCGCAATCCTCAGATCTCAGCCTCCTGAGTAGCTAGGATTACAGGCGTGAGCCACCAGCGCCCGGCTTGTTCATCACATTTAAATGAGGAAGTCTCAGCATCTTTTTTCCAAGAAGCATATGAAAAGTCACTGTAAGGTTCACCAAAAGGAGACCGCCACACAGTTCAGGCAGAAAAGGCATTATTGGGGAAAGAACATGCTGCTGGGCTGCACAAGATGGAAGCCTGCAGGGGCTGCACCAGATGGAGGGGGCAGGCAGTGCCAGGGAGGCAAGGGAAAGGATGAAAAGGGGGGGTGGGGCAACTAATGATGGAGATTGACTATATAGGGAGAGGGCAGGGAGGAGGTGTGGCCACAATGAAGACCTCAGAGCCTGGGGACATCCCACTGCCCCCAGGTGTGACAGTTGCCTGGGTTATGAATGCTGGGTGGGGACTTCTAGGGAAGGAGCCAAGTGTGCACTGAGGGAGAACAAAGGGGAAGGGACCATTTTTTTTCCTGGGCAGAACTAATATTCTAGCCTTTGATAGTTATAAAGGGACATTAATTCTCCCTGGGTACTTCCTGCTGACAAGGGGTGTCAACATTAGAGGTAGAAGGCAGAGATGTCATCTAGTCTGGGAGAAGGAAGCAGTGACTATCTCTTTGGATGAAATCTGAAAGAAATCTTTTGAGGCAGCAGCTGAACAAGAAGAAAAAAAAATATTATTATAGGGCTTACAAATGGCAAAAGGAAGGGTTCAGGGAATAAAATTAAAACATTGGATGATGTAGCTTAACAATTGGATGACTTGAATAGTTCCTGTCTCCTGTGTTCCAGGTAATCCAGGAGTTGGTGGATAATGTCCCTTACAACTTCTGACATCTGGTGACTGGGTGGGGGGAGAGCATCATGGACTGGTTAAGAATAAGCAGTCAGAAGTTGGGGCTGGATTGGAGTGGTTAAGAGCCCAGTGAAAGATCTGGAACATTTCCAGTAACTGGACTATAGATGTCTGCTGTATAGAGATGGGAACTCAGGAAGGTACCAATGCAAATTGTCCTGATCCTAAGGCTCACTATAAGTTCCTGTCCATTAAGAAGAAACAGGTATGAACATTAGAGAGGCATGCTTATTAACTATTTTCTCTTGATCTTCCAGCTCTCATTAAGTTTGAAAGGACAAACACAAAGTGACTCCATTTAGGATGTGACACTATCCCTTCTTACTCCTCTCTATGGTCCCTGTTCCTGAGGACTAGCTTTGTCCAGGGATTCTAGGTGCATGTTGCTGTGATGGCTTGTCCCAATTGACTTTCATGACTCAGTCATAAGGAAACCCCCCCCCCCCCCCCAAATACAGTGAGAGCAGTGGTTATACCGTGGTGGAGGTACATACAAAGCAACAAAAAATCATTTTATAAATATGTTAGCAACAATCACATGAAAGGAAAAACATGTGAATACTTACGTTGGGATTCATTTCACCTAACATCAACTTATCTGACCTTTTCTGCTTATCTCAGACATATACTAGTTATTGCAAATAAGGGAAACCATGGGACCTATACTTCTTTGGGCCTGGCTTACTTCACTTAATATAATTTTTTCCAAGTCTTTCCATTTCCTAACAAATGGGGCAATGTCATTCTTTCTGATGGAGGCATAGAATTCCATTGTGTATATATACCACATTTTCTTGATCCATTCATCTGCTGAGGGGCATCTGGGTTGGTTCCATATCTTAGCTATGGTAAATAATGCTGCAATAAACATAGTTGTGCTGGTAGCTTTAGTATGGTCTTGTTTGTGATCATTTGGGTAAATGGCCAAAAGTGGGATTGCTGGGTCATAGGGGAGCTCTATGTAGAGTCTTTTGAGGAACTTCCATACTGCTTTCCAAAGTGGTTGGACAAGTTTACACTCTCACCAACAATGCAGTAAGGTTCCCTTCTGTCCACATCCCCTCCAGCATCTGTTGTTATTAGAGTTCTTGATTATAGCCATTCTAACTGGAGTGAGGTGGTATCTCAATGTTGTTTTGATTTGCATTTCTTTTATGGCTAGGGATGTTGAGCATTTCTTCATGTGTCTATTGGCCATTCTTATTTCCTCTTCAGAGAAGTTTCTCTTTAGCCCACTTATTTATTGGGCAGTCACTGTATTTGATGTTGGTATAATTTGAGGAGGGGAAGGGCAAAAACAAATCGTTTAAATAGGGATACAAGTGGACCCATTGCAACAATGAAATGTGCAAGTTGTTATGTCAAAAAACAAATTTTACAACTTTAGTGGGGGGGTGGGGGAGGAGGTTGAAGTGGATGGGAAGGGGAAACAAAGGAGGAGGCAACAATGCTTGATAAAAAATGTACTCATTATCTTGCCCATGTAATTGTAAACACCTCTGTACGGTATTTTCACAATAAAAAACAAAAAAAAAATCCCACAATAAACCAAACAAGCAAAAAAAAAACCCAAACCACTTGAAGTGGGCAAAGTATTTTGATAAACATGGTTGATAAAGTTCCATGTGTTATAACTACTCATTTACTACATTTGTCTGATACTAAAAGCCTCGAACATGCCAAATGTTGGAGCGAGTGCAGAACAACTGGAACTTTTGTATGCTGTGGGTCAATTGTCACATAAAACAATACTGTTATTTTGGAAAGGAATTAAGCAGTTTGTAAGACACACATCTGTTATAAAATATAGCCATCCTGTTATCAAATTGCACATTTTAAATATATTTAGCTTATCATTTATACATCAACAACAGTATATAGTTTTTGAAAAAAAAAGTTGTATTTCATTCAAATTTAAGCAGACAGTTCAGCTACCTACTTACATTTGAGCCAAATGCTAGTCTATCAGTTTGGAATTTCTCAAAACAGTAATAAAAATTCCCAGTAAAACTAAAAAAATATTTATTCATATTTTCAAATGTGCTAATTTTCAGTGCTATTAGTTAATTTCTGTTTTTGATTGACATATAACAATTGACCCTATGGCCACAACTTAGAACTGAAATCTAGGAAGTGACTGATGTGACTGTTTCTGGAGTCCTCTGGAAAAGATTTGGGGGTATTTCTAGGCCGTTCCTTCCCTCTCAGGATGTTACATCCCTAGCACATTCTACAGTTATTCTACAGAGCTACAAGTGGGAAAGGGGGAGAACTGGATTAGTCCAAAGCTATCAAGAGAAGTGTTTTGCAAAATTATTTTGAATTAATCATCACATGTAGCTCCTCAATTTCTAAACCCACTTTGAGCCAGGATTGGAAGGAAAAATTAACCTACCTTAACGTTGGAGTAAACAGTTGGAATTGCCTGGATAAGCACACTCTCCTGATTGCATTATTACACACAACCATGCTTACTCCTGGGCAATTTTTATACCCAAGCTGGAAAACAGATGCAGTTGTAAGCATAAATTATGCTCTGGCTAGCTATAGCAGAACCAAAGAGTATCTCTTTTAATTATCCTACCCTTTAGAAAGTTTTGAAGCGAGTCCAATTGTAGAAATGACCTAATTACTAGTTCTTACTTAGGTCTTGATAGTCATTTTAGACTTAAAATAGATTTCTTTTTTTTTGGTTCAGTGATTTATTATTATCATCATCATCATCATCATCATCATCATCATGATTATCATCATTAAGTAGTGGCATAAAGGTGTTACAATTGCATAAGTCAGGCTATGAGTACAATGTAAAATAAATTCCTTTCATTTGTTTATTCAAGAAAGTATAATGAATGGAGCAAGAAATCAATCTAAGATGTAACCATTTAAAAAACATTTCTCTGAAATTTCTGTGAGCTATCATGGTCCAGAGGTACAGATGTGGACTTTGGAGCAAAGAGAGAGCCAAGGGAAAGATCCGGAACTAGAGCAGGCGGTTGGGAAGATCTTGGAGTGCAGCTCTTCAGTGTGGGAAGGCAGTCACATAATGGACAAACAGCTGTTTGAATCATGCAATGAAACCTTGCAAAAGGGAATAAAAGGAGATCATTTTTTAAAAATTTATTTTTATTGTGAAGGTGATTACAGAGGGGTTAAGTTACGTAAGTCAGGTAATGAGTACTTATCTTTTTGAACAGTATCACTCTTCTTTTGAGAGATCATTACTGATAAGGAGCCCACAGCTACAGTCCAGAAGGCTTGAAATACTTAAGTAGTGTTTAAATACTTTTAAACTGCAGCCTATATTAACACTAGCAATTCTCTAGACCAATCATTTGTTCTTATGCAGTGTGGGCTAATGTTTCTTAACACTGCTATCATGAGGAATAATATTTGATATATGTACTTGAATATCAGTACAGAAAGAGACTGAAGCTGTGCCCATGGAAGCCAGGAGTAGGTTACATGGACAGAGCAAGGAGAGACTGAAGCTGACTGTTATTGTACTGAGTTACATCATCATCTGTAATAGTGTGAAGTAAAGACATGAGTAGTCAGCTGCTGGAGAGGTCCCTGGTCTTCTGCTTTTCATGAGACTCCTTTGAATATCTAATATTCAGGACCATTCCATCCAAGGGTATGGCCCACTTCCCTCAGCTTTGATGAATTTACTATGCTTATAATAGAGCCCTAAAAATGAAATACAAGTATAAAGAGCCTAAAGCTGCTGTTTTTCTTTTTGCACAATGCTTTTTAGAATATGTCTCTCCTACACTCTTACTGCCTATTAACCTATTTCTTTACAAATTGAAGATATTAGTAAAAAGAATTCTCAGCAATGTGCTAATTCATCTTATATTCTCAAAATTTTTCAGTGATAGAATGCTGACACTCCTTTAACTCCCTTCAAAAGCAGTGGCCTGAGAAAATGCTTGTGAATACTGACATATTGATTTCTTTCAGATCTATCATCTATCTATCTATGGGAATAATATATGTATATATATATATATATATATATATATATATACACACACACACACATATGTGTGTGTATTGCTAGTGGAACGCAATGAATGGGAGAACGGGATACTCTCAGACAAAGGCTGAAGCTCTGTACATTTGTGTAGAGAGATATCAAGAATTATGCAAATGTGGACAATTCTCAATTATTTTAGGGCTACCTATTTGGTGTCTTGTTCATCCCCCTCCCCTCATTATTCCTTCACTCATTCCTTTTGGACATTTTTCTGCCTACCTACAGTTTATGTAGCATAGGCGAAGCATCCCTTATCTGAAATTCTTGGAACTAGAAAATTTTCAGATGTTGGATTTTCTCCCCAAATTTTGGAGGATTTGCATATATGTAATGAGGTATTTTAGAAGTGGGACCCAAGTCTAAACATGAAATTAATTTATGGTTCATCTACACCTACATATATATCCTAAGGGTAATTATTTTGAGTGTGCCTATATTTTGACTGCATTTTGTCTTTCTAGGTCAGATGTGAATTTCTCTATTGGTATTAATTTAGAATATTTCAGGATTTGAATATTCAGATTGGTGATGCTCAGCTCCTAACTTGCTTTTATTACTGATGATTACCAGGTTATCACATTCCAAAGAACTTTCTAATTTATGTCTGTGCTCACCAACTAGCAAAATTCATTCCATTCAGTCACAGAAACATAAATGGAACAAAGCTTCACAGATTCTTATCAGGAAAGAATTATATGGATTTTTCTTTTTGGCACTGGGGCTTGAACTCAAGGCCTGGGTACTGTTGCTGAGCCTTTTCCCTCAAGGCTAATGCTCTATCACTTTGAGCCAAAGTGCCATTTCTGGTTTTTTGGTGATTAATTGGAGATAAGAGTCTCACAAACTTTTCTTCCCAGCCTATATTTTCTATTACAAATAAATGAACTGGGTTTATTACTCATTTTTTCCTGGTCTCAGACTAAAGTTTTCACTTTAGGCTGTTGTTTCAATAGCTGAGTAAACAACAGGGTGACCTGTATATAAAGGATCCTGAAAATTGGCAAGATACTAAGTGAGGAATCCTGTTGAAGGTTTCTAGGGTAACAGAATTAGAAAGGCAGTATTTCTAAACATGAATTGGAAAGGCACTTCTTATTACCCATCTCAGAAGTACTGGTGCCAAGTACCCTGAGTTCTGGTTATAGTTCCCATTTTTTGGCATCCTTGTCATAATACTTTTCCAAAAACTATTTACAGCACTTTCAAAAAGAGCCAGCTTGTGACTAATTGGTAATGTTTTGAAGATAACTAATACACATATATATTTTAGATTGGCAAAGAAAGAAATCACAGGCCTTGTGTCCAACTGATTTTCCATTTTGCTCTGGGAACAATTAGCCCCAAACATGTTGAATAGGTTTTAGGGCACCACCCAAAGACCAAGTTATTCTCTTCAAATTGGGAGAATATCTTTTTTTTTTTTTTTTCAACATTGTTGGTACCAAGGCCAAGTTCCTGGGCTTATGTCACTTTACTCAAAGTTCCAAGAGGGCTTGATTTCACTTCAAGCACGTTCTTGATTTCTTTTGTGCAGCCAGTATAGTGCGATTAGATTGGCTTGCTATTTCAGTACACTGGAGAATTTTTGCAGAACCTACTTTGTTATTGAAGTGAAGCATTTGCTACTAATCAAGTTCTCACATATTAAGAATACAACTGGCTCTTCCCTTAATTGTTGCAGTTGTTTTTAAATCCAAATTTCCAACTATTTTTCCATCTGACATTCTGTGAGATTGGGTTATTTTCTGGAGTTTGTATGTTTGCCATGTATTGAAGAGCATTTCTTACTTACCCTTTGCAAAGATGCTTATAAACATCTGACTGACCTGCTGAAATGTCTATTTTTAGATGCATAGGAATATGACATTTTCCCTTAACATTCCATCACAGGGTCATGGAACTTTTGTATTCATTTGTCTTATGAACTCTTAAATACGCCAAAGCTTTTTTAATTTCTGACCATACCTGACTGATGAATTCTATACGTTTTTCTCATTTAGTCTCTGGAATAATGAAGCGATGTTTGTGAGAGACAAAAACATGATTTTCTGGGAGTTCTACCTGTGCCATAATTAATGACAAATTTTGGCAAAGAAGTAACCACTCAACACTTAGTGCACAGCCAGAATCTAGGAACCTGAGAAATAGAGAATTTAAAATAATATCATGGGCAGCCTTTGCTGAACATTCCAGGAAGAAATTCTAAAAGAGTGGAAACTGCAAACATAATCTAACATAATTGAGTACTTGCTGCTCTTTGAATAGCAAAGGAGAGACTGTCCTATCTGGATACCCACTCTTCACGGCTAACTTCTCAGTGCTGCAATTGAAGACAATACAAGAGATACTCGAGAACTGCTTCTCATTGCTGAGCAGTGCCATCTGAGGGGTGGGGAAGCAAGCCTCTCTGGAGCTTTGATAATCATGACTACAGAAGAAGGTCCCAGATATTTTGTTTTGTAGTTTGCTAATTTACCATTTAAATGTATCTAAAACTCCTCTAAGGTAGCTAGCTCTTTCAACATAAGCATGGAGTTTATAGATTTACCATTTTTAAAATGTTAAATTTAAAATGTTTGATATGATAAAAGCTCATTAGTTCCAAATTCAAAACTGTGTTATTAACAGAAACAGGTGGCATCACAAAATCATCAATGAATGGGAAAGCAATTATGATAAAATACAAAATATAATTTCGTGTCAAAAACCTTTAAATGGATGCAATTTGTTTAAATTGTTATGACATGGGTGACAGTTGTTTTGATTGTGTGTTTTGAGCCAAGATCTTTTTGTGTAACCTAGGTGAATCCAGAATAACAATCTTCTCAGCTCCTTGCAAGCTAGGATTACAGGTTTGCCTGATCATGCCTGACAATAGTTTCTTTTTCTTTTTCTTTTGTGACAATAGTTTCTTAAGAATGGAGCCTATCCTAATTTTAGAGAGAAAAAAATCACTGAGGTAGAAATGGTGTGCAATCATCTAAAATAGAAATAGAAACAAGCTTAATTTTATGCAAAGTTTGTGATATTTTGTTAAAATCTGATAGTCACGTTATCCTTTTAAATTTTTTACTCTATTTTTTATAACCATATATCCCCATGTGCTATATAGGTGCCCTGAAATACCTCTTAGATTACATTATGTGCTCTACAAATGATACCATTTTGGTGCACTTCAAAATATTTATCTATTTAGGTCCCATAATGGTATTCAAAATAAGAGCAGTTACCACTTGTGCTCCTGGACCTATATGGTTTGTGGCTAGATATGATCTTCCTTTGCTCTATTCATCTGTATTCCACCTAGATTTCCTGGCAGTGCATTGAAGCACAAAAATCAGGCCATTCTTGCCATATGATATAAAGTAGGTTGTTCCTTGTTGGATGGAGATAACTTCTTAGTTTCTTAGGCAAGGAGCTAGTCAAGTTTTGCCAGTGGAGAAGACGCTGAGTGCTGGGGGCTCAAGCTTGTAGTGCTAGCTCTTTGGGAGGGCAAGATTGAGAAGACCACAGTTTGAGGCCAATCAGGACAGAAGAATTTGTGAGACCTCCTTCTTAGCTAATAGCTACTCAACATGGCAAATGCTTAACATCTTAGGTATGTAAGAGGTTGAGATGAGGAGGATCATAGTTCCAAACCAGTTTGTGCAAAAAAATCTCCAAGATGCCATCTTACCAGGAGTTGATACGTTGCTTATATACCTCTTTTATCCTAGCTATGGCAGAAAGTAAACAAAAAATAGGACCATCACAGTCCAGGCATATGCTTACACAGAAAATAAAATACTATTTCCAAAATAACCAGTACATAAAAAGACTGGAGGTGTGGCTCAATGGTAGAGTGCCTGCTAGCAAGTGCAAATTGAAATCCCATTACAACTAAAAAAAGGAACACAGAGAATCCTGAGGACATAAAATGGAAAATTAGAATCAGATATAGCACAAGTAGTATATATGTTTCAATTTCAAGGCTTTCATCAACAACATGCTTTACCCCCTAAGCATTACTAATGGTATATTCTCTACCAATCATGGAAAAGACCTCACATCCCCTCTCATAGATTTTGAGTCAGCGAGTATTTTCAGGCCTTGTTAGTCAGTCCAAAGTCAACATCTTTCACATTCATAGCTCTCATTTCCTGTTCGCATGTCCTTCCCCACCAAAATATATTCTGTACACTGTAGCAAGAGTGACCTGATTATAATGTTGCCAGCATGAAACCTTTAATGTCTTGTCATTTTCTTAGACAAAAACTTAAAAATCCTTAATATGATCTCCAAGCCTTTATACTTTTGCTTCTGCTTCACTCTAACTTTAAAATATTCCATGCTATATTTTCTTAATAATTGAGTCACTTATCCGTTCAATATTACAGTTTACTATATGACTTTAAACATTCAAGATTCTCACAGCATATGAGAATATAATTAAAGTACTGAATAACCATTTTAATGTAATTATAAAGGTGATATACAGAGAGATTATAGTTACAAGAGTCAACTAAAGTGTACATTTCTTTTTGAACAATGTCACCCCTTCCTCGCTCTCTCCCATTTTTTCTCTCCTATCCCCACCCACAAGTTGTATAGTTCATTTTCCACATTTTCCCTCTATTTTTGTGATCCACCTGAATAAGCATTTAAAAAATTAAATATTTAACAATATTATTATATCTCTTAAAATGATTATAATCAGGGATTTGAAAGGGCCAAATAGCTTTTTAGTGCACATAAACGAAGCTTAACAGTCATGTAACTTGGCTGAAAAGCTCATTTGACTGTTCCCGCTTCTATTAGCACTGTGAATTTTGTGATCTTGGGGAAGGGAGTCTTGTCTTCTGTTTGTCTTGTTCTGTGTACTCCAATCTTTAATACAGTCAAGAGGAAGAAAGAATAATTCATGTTTGAATAATTCAGTTAAAGATTAACATAAATAATTATTAAATTTTTTTTGGCTTTAGGACATTGAAAAGGGATGAAGAGATGAATGACGCATGAAACTAAAGAAATAAAGCATCCAGAGAACCCAGGAACTCTCTGGACAAAGCCTCTTTGTATGAGAATGGAAACTAAATATTTAAGAGTACTTGTGCAGTCTAAAGCAATAAAACATAGCTACCTTGAGAAATACGAGAAAGAAAAAAGGCATATGGTATTCTCTGAACCCAGTTTGAGATATAAAAGTATGTCACGCAGGTGCAGTTGAAAAATATTTCATCAGAAGATTTTATATTTGGCAGTGAACTGGTGGTGGGATTCCTCTTGTCAACTTAGCTGTAGGTCCTAAAGATTTAGTCAAAGCCTTGGTCTGGGTAACACCTGTGATCATTAGCTAATAATTTTTGTGACTATTTTTATGTGGACAGTATTGGTATTCACAAATGAGAAAGGGAGTATTTTGTGGGAGACTTCATTATTCTAGCATTGTTCCATTGTCCAGGTTCCAAACTGATGAGAAGCAGTGTTTATGTCTTGAGTCATGATCAAGGGTTTTCATCAACATGAGACTTGAAATTTACTACCAAGTATTTCAGGAACAGGGCTAAAACTTTACTCAATAGATTTGTCGTTAGAGAAAAATTGCAAGACATAACTTACCTGACTTTGTAAGTCTGGTCTTTGGTAATGACTAGTTTCTGAAAAATGTCTCAACTAAGTATAAAACAGACTATGGCAGCCCAGGAAGCAGAGAAATTATGAAAATAAGTGGTCTTTGTTTGATAATTATAAACAAAGTGCTGCATGTTTTTCTAATATCTAGGATATGGGACATTTTTTGAGAAAAATATGTGTGCAGGCTTAAAAAAGAAACCCCTCCCAGTTCACTGATTTATTGAAGTAATGTTTTTAAAAATATTTTTTATTGTAAAGATACTGTACAGAGGAGTTACAGTTACATGGGTAAGGTAATGAGCACATTTCCTACCTAGTATTGTTACTCCCTCCTTTGTTTTTCTCCTATCATCCCTTCAGTCCCTACCTCTCCAACTCCTCTCTCATCCCCGCCTCCAAATTGTAAAGCTCATTTTCAACATAGTCTTGAACATCTCATTGTTACAATGGGCCAACCTGTATCCTTGTTTCAGCATTTTGTTATTTCCCTTGTCCTCCCCAAATTAGAAAAATGTATATACAAGATGTAGGGCATCAGAATCAAATACAGTGAAAACAGGGATTATACCATGGGTGAAGTGTGGGGGAGAGCAAAGATGGCCCTGAGAGGAAGTTGAGTGGGCAGAGCAGGATTTGTTTAGGTTTAGTGTGTAAACAACTCATGGAAGCTTAGGTGCACGTTAAGGTGTGGCCTTTCAGTGATTGGTTGGTTCCATTTCCTCTCCTCCCATGCAGTCTTTTGCTTTTAAAAGGGGATGCTCCCTGTTAATAAACGAGTTGCTGCTGGGGAACAGGCCAGCAGCAGCACTTTGCACTTACCTCTCCTCGGACCCAGTCAGTCCAAAGACGGACGAAGACCCAACATCTGGCGCCCAACATGGGGCACGAAAGGAAAAGATACCGGCCGAGGCTAAGCAGTCTTTCCGGGTAAGTGAAACCCTAAGTATGGGTAATGCTATATCACAAAAGAAGGAAGAGGAGGCAACATTAGGCCTAGAAAGGGTACAGGAGGACTTGGAAAGTGAGAAGGAAAAAGAACAGGTCAAATTCGACCAGGAATGCACTATCTGTGCATGCAGGGGCGGAGGCAGCTACTCAGGTGCCCTGGACGGTCCTAGGCCCCCTCCCTATTCCCCCAATTGGAAGAGAGGTACGGCACCCTACGAGACCTGGGAGAGGGACTTCCAAGTCCCAGACCCCTACCACATGGAGGGGCTGAGGGCTGGGGAAGTAATCTACTCGGAGACCTCCTCTGAAAAGGAAGGGCCACCCAAGAGCCCAGACTCTCGGCCACAGGATTCGCTTCCCCAAGCGTATCTGATCAATGTGGCATCAGGGGCTAACAGGCCCTTGGAATGGTATCCATGTGAAGCTAAGGATCTTAAAGAGCTCCACCAGGCAGTGGCGGAGGATGGCCCAAACT
Source organism: Dipodomys spectabilis (assembly GCF_019054845.1). NCBI lineage: Eukaryota > Metazoa > Chordata > Mammalia > Rodentia > Heteromyidae > Dipodomys > Dipodomys spectabilis. Next base: position 626,415 of record NW_024870740.1, read on the forward strand.
CTCCCTGGGCCACAACACATACAGGAGAAAGGACTAAACATTCACAAGCACATTTTCTTCAATGCTTTGCCACCTTGGGTCTACTAGCACAAGTTAAAACCTATAATGGACCCTGTTTTGTCAGTAAAGCAATGTCAGAGTTTTTTGACAAATGGCATATTAATCATACTGCAGGAATTCCTTATAATCCCCAAGGCCAAGCAATTATAAAAAAAAATCACCAATGTCTTAAGGAACAATTAAAACAAAAAGGGAGAGTTAGTCCCCTATATACAGTTAACATTTTCAATTTTTCAAAAGGGACAACTGACTGGGGACAACTAAACCCTAAGCCCCGAGTGAAAGTCAGGTGGAAGGACCCCCTGACACAACAATGGAGAGGACCTGACCCCCTAGTTACCATGGGCAGGGGATTTGGATGCATTTTTCCCATAGGGAAGATAGCCCCCATTTGGATTCCTGCCAGGAACCTTAGGTTTTTACCCATTTCCTCTATACAGGAGGATGCCTAAGGATAAACTAACCATCCCCAAGGGCAACCAGCCCTTGAGAAGCTCTTGTGTTCTTCAACAATTGCAGATGGTGATACTCCAGCTGATGGCTGTCCTGACCTTCCCAGTCCCTGCAATGGCTACGGAATCCACATCAACCTCAACGGGTGACCTGGGCAGTGATCAGCGCTGGCAATGCAGAAATCATCAATAGCACCACAAGAGAAGCTGTCCCTTCGACCTGGTGGCCTGACCTTCATTTTGATCACCACCCTGTGTCATTACGTATGGACTGTTTAAAACATATTTTTGTAAGAGCTATCTATTTTAATGTTACCTGCTCTAATTGTTCTTTTACTAATTGCTTGTACAACCACCTTTTGTTATGTGTCCTGTAAATATGTCTAAAACCTGCTCTAGAACAAGCCCCACCTCTGGGCTCTAAAGTGGCAAAGACTGCTATCCCATCCCTAAAGTTAAAGGGCTAATGACATTGCTTGGCCTGGAAATGCTTTTGCTGATGCTTTTTCTATGCCTTCCTTGCATTATACGTGCACTGCAAAACTCTTATGAGCTTAGCCAGCCAGTTACATAAGATCAAGCTCCAAGTGAATAAATTTCCCCCGAGAGGAACCGCAGCCAGAGACGGGTAAGAGGGGGTGCCAGTCTGACCAACCTAAGACAGGGCCTTCAGCTTTGCTCTGAAGAAGTTCCCGATAACGGGTAAGACAGACAAGGCAATCTACCCAACCTAAGACAAGCTGGTTCGCTTCTTTAGACAAAGACAGGGTGTCTTTAGACAAAGACGGGGTGTTGGGAGCTGACAGTAAAGCTTAAAGGTCATCTTGACCCCTGTGCTTGCTTGAAGGCACGTACAAGGAACTGGCTTACTTGAAAGACACTAGGTGCCCGGGATTGCTTTGCTATGTCTGCACAGTTTGTTTTAAATTTTACTGCTTGGGACATTTCAAACTCTAACTGTGGTGGGGCTGATGTTTATTATTGTGCTAGGTGGGGATGAGGGCCCTTCTTTCCCCCCAGACTTGCCTCCAACCCCCTGAGTGGCCAAATGTAATCCTGTTAAAATAACCTGTATGGAGGAGGGGAAAGAGATAACTAACTGGGAGGTGGATCTGCCATTAAAACAAAAAGGGTGAATATGTCGGGGGTAGCAAAGATGGCCCTGAGAGGAAGTTGAGTGGGCAGAGCAGGATTTGTTTAGGTTCCGTGTGTAAACAACTCATGGAAGCTTAGGTGCATGTTAAGGTGTGGCCTTTCAGTGATTGGTTGGTTCCATTTCCTCTCCTCCCATGCAGTCTTTTGCTTTTAAAAGGGGATGCTCCCTGTTAATAAATGAGTTCCGGCTTGACTTGACTCCCTGCTGCGTCTGATTGTCTCCTGGGCTAAGGGAGGCTGGGGAAAGGGCCAGCGGCCGCACTTCGCACTTACCTCTCCTCGGACCTGTCAGTCCAAAGACTGAGGAAGACCCAACAGTGAAGAACATACAAAAAGAAACAAAAAGATCACATAGTACATTAAAAACAACAGCGACAAAGATAAAACCTATTATGTCCCTATCTTAGGGTTCATTTCATTTAGCATCATCTTATATGGTCATATGTACATAGCTTTTGCTTTTCTGCTTGTCTGGTAAGATTAACTTAGACATATACTAGTTATTGAAAATAACTTTTTGGAGGCAATGTCAACCTTGTCTGAATTTGGAGAGTTTCTGAGTTTCTGATTGAATTGTATTGTCTTTTTTTAATATGTATTTTTTTATTGTAAAGATACTGTACAAAGAGGTTACAGGGGCTGGGAAGTTGACTCAGCGGTAGATTGCTTGCCTTGCATGCATGAGGCCTTGGGTTTGATTCCTCAGTATCACATAAACAGAAAAAGCTGGAAATGGCGCTGTGGCTCAAGTGGTAGAGCACTAGCTTTGAGCTGAAGAGCTCAGGGACAATGCCCAGGCCCTGAATTCAAGCCCCAGGACTGGCAAAATTACAAACAAACAAAGGGGTTACAGTTACATGAGTAAAGTAATGAGTACACTTACTATCGAGCATTGTTACCCCCTCCTTTGTTTTTCCCCAACCATCCCTTCTTTTCCTACCTCCCCAACTTCTCCCTCCCCATCCCTGAAGCTGTAAAGTTTATTTTCAACACAGTGTCTTGTATATCTCATTGTTACACTGGGTCAACCTGTATCTTTATTTCAGCATTTTGTTATTTCCCTTTCCCTCCTCAAATGAATATACAAGATGCGGGGCACCTGAATCAAATACAGTGAAAACAAGGGTTATACCATGGGGGAAGAACATACAAAAGAAACAAAAAAAAATCACACAGTACATTAAAAAAAAAGCAACAAAGATAAAACCTCTTGTGGCCTTATCTTGGTGTTCATTTTGCTTAGCATCATCTTATTTGGTCATATGTACATAACTTTTGACCTTTTCTGCTTGTCTTAGACATATACTAGTTATTGAAAATAAGGGAAACCATGGGACCTATGTTTCTTTGGGCTTGGCTTACTTTACTTAATATGATTTTTTTCCCAAGTCTTTCCATTTCCTAATAAATGGGGTGATTTTATTTTTTCTGATGGAGGCATAGAATTCCATTATATTGGTATGTATGTGTGTGTGTACATACATACATACATACATATATATATATATGTATATATATATCATTTTCTTGATCCATTCATCTACTGATGGGCATCTGGGTTGGTTCCATATCTTAGCTATGGTTAATAATACTGTGATAAACATAGTTGTGCTGGTAGCTTTAATATGGTCTTGTTTGTGATCCTTTGGGTAGATGTCCAAAAGTGGGATTACTAGGTCATAGGGGAGCTCTATGTGGAGTTTTTAGAGGAACCTCCATACTGCTTTCCAAAGTGGTTGAACAAGTTTACACTCCCACCAACTATGCAGTCGGGTTCCCTTTTGGCCACATCCCCTCCAGCATCTGTTGTTATTAGAGTTCTTGATTATAGCCATTCTAACTGGGGTGAGGTGGAATCTGAATGTTGCTTTGATTTGCATTTCTTTTTTCTCTTTCTATATATGTATATATTTAATTGTAAAGATCCTATACAGAGGAGTTATAGTTATATGAGTAATGAGTCCATTTCTTACTGAGTATTGTTACCTCCTCCTTTGTTTTCCCCCCTATCATCCCTTTCCTTCCCACCTCCCAAACTCCTCCCCCACCAAGTTGTAAAGTCTGTTTTCAACATAGTGTCTTGTACATTGTTATGATGGGTCATTCTGTATCCTTTTTTCAGCATTTTGTTATTTCCCTTGCTCTTCCCAAATTAGAAAAATGTGTATACAAGATGCAGGACACTGGAATCAAATACAGTGACAACAGGGGGTATACCATGGGGGAAAGAACATACAAAGAAGCATATTTTTATATACTATATATATTTTATATTTTTATACCTACAGAAAAAATACTATCTTCCATTTTCAATAAAAAACAACCTCCAAGGACCTTTTCTTTCGTAGCTGTGTTACTCAACATTTTTGTCTCTCTTACAAATACCGGGGAAAAATCAACTTAAGAAGAGGAAGATTTATTCTGCCTCATGGCTTCAGAAGGTTCAGCAGATGGTAATTTGGTTCCGTGTCTTCTGAGTCCATGTGTGGGGGGAAGAATGCTATGTTGGGGGAACATGTCATGGAGCAAAGTGGTTCCCCTCATGGTGAACAGGAAGTAGAGAAAAGTGGAAAGGGCCAAGAACAGGATTCAACCTTCAATTACATCCCTCTAAGTGACCTGCTTCTTCCAACCCAGCCTTACACCCTAATTCTCATTGCTTCTCAATAATACCATTGAATCATGAATCCATCAATAGATGAACCTATCTGTGAGGTCAGAGCTCCCATAATCCAGACACTTTTCCCAAGTTCCATCTGATGACAACTGAGTCTTTATCACATGAGCCTTCAAGAAACATTTCATATTCAAATCATAACACTCCCCATTTTGTTTTCACGAGAGAAAGATTTGACACATTTAATCAGTGGACTGAAATGAAGTCCCAAGTGTCCTGTCCCCTACACCAGGCACCAACTATTCTCTCAGCACATGCAGACAGGAGATAAGCGGCTGACAATTGCAAACGTGAATCTCTCTCCATGTGCAAAGAAGGGAAGAGTCCAGGGGACATGGTAAAGAGACAGATCCCTTCAAGAAAAAAGAAGGAATCTTTAGAGAAAAGAAACAAATGCAAAAGATTTCTTTGAAAAATAGAAAGCATATTCCAGCTTAAAAATCTTTGATGATAAGAAAGTCTTCAGGGATAGAAAGCTAGAGAAAACACAGACTTAACTTTCAGAAATTAGCAGCTTGGAAATGGAAGGAGAAAATACAGGCTGGGAATTCCTGGCAGTAGACTGAGGTGACATGTCATAGAGCTTGCATCGTTCTTGGCAATGTGTTTTACTTTATGTAACATTAACAATGTACAAATGAAAGAATGGAGAGTTAAAAATTACCACTGGGTGCCTCTTACCATTTAGCTACTGTAAAAGTATATACCATTTCATATGGCATGTTGCTGATACTCAGAATATCTTTGGCAAGATGAGAAATAAAGGTGCAGAGTCCGGAAAGACTTGGAAAAAATTTTATGAAGTGAAGTAAGCCAGGTCCAAAGAAAAATAGGTTTCCCTTATTTGCAATAACAAGTACATGTGTAAGACAAGCAGAAAAGGTCAAAAGCTATGTACATATGATCATATAAGATGATGTTAAGCTAAATGAACCCCAAGATAGGGACAATAGTATCTTTTTTCTTTCTTGTTATTGTTTCTAATGTAACATGTGATTTTTTTGTTTCTTTGTATTTTCCTCCCCCACTGTAGAACCACTGCATCTTGTATAGACACTTCTCTAATTCTGGGAGGGGAAGGGAAAAACAAAATGCTTAAATAAGGATACAGGTTGACCCATTGTAACCATGAGATGTACAAAACACTATGTTGAAAAATGAACTTTACAACTTGATTGAGGGAGGAGGGTAGTTGTGGAGGTGGGAGGGAAGGGATGGTAGGGGGAAAACAAAGGAGGAGGCAACAATGCTCAATAAGAAATGTACTCATTACCTTGCTCATGTAACTGTAACCCCTCTGTACAGTATTATCACAATAAAAAACATACAAAAATATTCTTTTGCCAAATAAACCTAAAGCCAAATGTATATAAAGCCAAATGCCCTTCTCCAGTTTCCACTGTGTCGAGGATTTTAGGGATGAAGGGATTTTTCTGAGTTGTGACTGGTAATGAAGAATGAACTTTGCCGGGCAGAGTAATTTGAGGGCAGTGTAGTGATTGTAAGGTACCGCTCAGAGTCCAAACCTACCTCACTTGGTTCTGTGAAAATAAGCACACGCCTTTGAAGCCTGCTTGGTAGTTAGTCATAATGTAGAGCCAGGCCTTCATTAGATCATTCATGAAGTAGGAGGAAAATCAAGAAGGTATCTGATTTTTGTTTTCCAACAAGTCCTGGGAGAATGTAGGTAATTACAGCAATAATGTTTTCTCAATGTGCTTGTTGTATCAGCTGTTAATTGGGTTATTTTTCTGATAACTTTCTTTTCAGTATCATAGTGTCTGTTGCCTATTCTTTTGACATAAAACAGGAAAATATTTCCATATCTTTTAACATCTACATATTTCAAGTTCTTAATCCTTTGCTTTATAAAACACATATTTAACACATCGTGATATAATTATGTAATCACATATTTGCCTGTTCAAACTCTAGTAGATGTTGCTGTAAATAGCCTGTGAATTGGTGCAAAGAATTTGTAGCAACTTCTCTGCCTGTCAATCCAGGCAGTTATAACAAAATAAATTTGTCCCAGTAACTTATACTAATAACAGAAAATTGTTTAGGGAGGCTTAGGTGTCTAGAATCAATGTATCTTGAAGACTTACTCTGCTTCCAATATAGCCCTTTCCTGCTGCATTTTTACGTGGCAGAAAAAAACAAATATGTTTAGTTCTTCATCTTCCATAAGGACATTAATCTCACTCTTAATTACTTCCTCCACCATGGAGGAATTTTAACATATGAATTTTAACATGTGAATTTTGGAAGAACAAATATTCAGCTTAAGACACTTCCCTTTTTTCACATAGGAGTGTATGGAACATACTCCACAAAAGAAATTTAGAATGAAAATCCTATGTGTTAGCTGACATCTCAGTGAGGCCATTTTTCCACTCACAGTTCCATACAAGGCTATCCTTATAATCTAGGCATGTCTCTTCCTGAGTAAGCTGGCTAACAGGGAATGTATCCACAGTAGCAGTGGGATCATGACAGAACACACACACACATACACACACACACACACACACACACACACACACACACACACACACACACACACACTATGTACAGCATTTGAATCCTCATTTCTCAAAATTCTGATTTGTCACATATTTACACTGATAAGACTTTTGTGTCATGTATTGTATTTTACTATTTTGGATGTAATTCAAAATATTTAGGCACTCACATGTTCCTAGGTGAGACAGTTATAATGGGACTAGGGCATAATGGTCACAGGATTATTTGCTCTAAGGTCAAGCTTGGCGTACTAAATTTTTGATGATAATAGTGCTGACTTTGTTTTCCTATAGTAGGCTATATTTTGTGATCTGGCTAATTATTCCTAATTGTCATTATTCTATGTTTGTTTTTTGGCTCTCATATTTCTAACACTCCTCACTTGTCCCTCAACATCGATAGTTCTTCATAGCTATATGTTATATGTGCTTTCAGCCACCCGGATACCATTCCAAATCCCAATTGAGAGCCTTCTCGTGTTCATTATTCTGTATTATGACACCTGTCATAAGTACTTAGGCTTGATTTATCAGGCATAAATAATAAAAAGTCAATTCTTTGATACTAAGTATGGGTATGCCAATTTTGTTATTGTTCTGGTTTGTTTTCATCTTTTACTCACAAGGATTCTTCTCAAAATGACATTCAGCTTGCTAAGTGACAGCAGAGAATGTTTTGCAGCGTTCTATGTCACTTGCTTTAATGTATCTCCTTGTCATAGTCTTTCCGAGTCCTGAATATGCCACTTTCATGGCACCTGCTTAGATTTCTGTTTATATGAGTGCTGCTCCTGTATGCACCATTAATAGGAATTTAGTTTTAGGTTTTTATTATGAGTGGTCCCGATAGCTCTCTTGGTATGAAATAGACTTCATACAGAGAATTATATAGACATGTGAATGTAAGTCTTAATATTCATAGGTTGAAGAAAAAAGGGAAATATGTGGTACTGTAAATATGTTTCTGATTTGTGCATTGATAATGTAGCTACAAGATAATCACTCATCAATTCAGTCAATAAAAATAATTTGAGTAGATTGGCTATATTAAATGTCTTTTAAGAGAAGGGAGCTGAAAAGTAATAAACAATCCATTCTTCAAGTATTGAGAAGCATAAGAAGGAGGCAGTTCTGCAAATAGCATCAGGGTCTGATAAACTTGAACTGTTTTACTATTTAGTGCAATACTTAGGGAAGAAAACTTGCTCTATGGACTTAGATTTCCTGAAAGTTAGGAAGGAGAATGCTATTGGATAATTCAAGAATAGTAATACTTAAAACTGCATTTAGATAAAAGATTTCAGTTCCTAGCAGAGGTAGAGTTTGATGCGAATTGTCAATTCCAGAAGTAAAAGGCCTAAATTGTCAGTGTTATTAATAAGATATTAATGTCATCATAGAAAATAAGGAAAATGCTTAGATATCACAATCTGTGTACAAAGAACAGTTGGGCTAACGGCAGGAAAAACAAGCTGCTGACATCAAGTAGTATTTGCTATTTGTGTTCTTGCTTATGTTTTGTCAAGAGTAAATTCTAGAATTTTGTGGAGCTTGAACTCTAGGATTGGGCATTATCCCTCAGCTCTTCAGCTCAAGGTGAGTGCTCTACTGCTTGTGCCACAGTGCCACTTCCAGTTTTCTAGTGGTTTATTGGAGATGAGTCTCGTGGACTTTCCTGTCCAGGTTGGCTTTGAACCGTGATCCTCAGATCTCAGCCTCCTAAGTATCTAGGATTACAGGCGTGAGCCACCGGCACCTACTAAATTCTAGAATTTCTGAAGAAATATTTTCTTAATACATTTTCACCTTCAAAATACTTTTGGATCATTATCTTTAAGGATGGTGGCAATCACTGAATTATTTATTCATTGCTTAAGCTAGAGCTATATCCATTAGGTACTAAAGTGTATCAATAGATTAAAATATGCTTTTTTTTGTCATCCTAAGTGGGAGTAGGCAGGACCTGAAAGAAGACAATATTGTGTTATGTACACTGCTGTTATCCGTGTGGTAAGGTCATGTGATACTCTCAGAGGGTCAGGCCAGTTCACAGGTGTTACATGACATGGATGGCCAAGGAAGTTTGAGTGGCTCTAGAAATGATTCAGATACTGGCATTGTGCTAGGAATATAGTTTATTTTCACTCAAAGAAAAGAAAAAAAAATTTCAGTTGTGAGGCTTGAACTCTGGGCCTAGGCGCTGTCCCTGAGCTCTTCAGCTCAAGGCTAGCACTCTACCACTTGAGCCATAGTACCATTTCCAGGTTTTTCTATGTATGTAGTATTGAGGAATTGAACCCCAGGCTTCATGCATGCTAGGCAAGCACTCTACCACTAGGACACTATGCATTAATTAGTCTATTGTTATCTAAGAATTCATAAAGGAGCTCACAAAGGAGCTCACAGCGATAACTTATTAGTTGTTAGATAATGTATTAGGGATTTAGAACAATTTGGGTATAAAAAAGAAAATGTGAGAATAAAGGAGAATAATGACTAAAAAGATATATATATATATATATATATATATATATGACATCATTTGACTGAGTGCTTATCATTCTACTATAGCATGGTGAGACATTGGTGGGCATTTACTTTGGCACAGGAAGCACAGAGAGATAATTAGCCACTATCAAGAGATGTTTAGCCAGATACTGGTGCCTATAATCTTAGCTACTCAGAAGGCTGAGATCTGAAGATCATAGTTCAAAGCCAACCCAGGTAGGAAAGTGTGTGAGACAAATGTTCAATTAGTCACCAACCTTCCTTCCTCCCCAAAGAACCCAATCAATCAACCAGTCAACCAAACAACAACAAAAACAGAGATGGAACTGTGGTCCAAGTGGCAAAGCACAAGCCTTGAGTAAAAATACTAAGGGATAGTGCCTTTGCCCTGAGTTTAAGCCTTACTACAGGCAGACACACAAAATAAAAGAAAGAAAGAATATTTAATCAAGGTGAGTTGTATTAAATCTATTTGTGAGTAAATAAAGCTAATGCAAGATGAAGCTTTTGAGTGTACTTTCAGCTACTTGAATCTGTGGAAGTTCAGTAATGGTGCGTCATTTGTAATAATCCTTAGTCACTGGATAGGGTTTAGATCCATGGATGTAGGAAGAAAGACAGTTAAAAATAAAAGGAGATAAAAGCAAAGTCATAAAAATAGTAAATTAAAGGAGATACACTAAACATTGTTCTACTTGTCTAGAGAATAGGGGTATGGTGGAATAAGATTTGAAATATAAGCTGGGGCCATACTATATAAGACCCTACATGACAGACATAGGAGTTTGACTTTCATTTAATAAGCATATTAAATAAATGCTAATGAGAGTGTTAGCAATCAATGTTGACATATAATTTGTGGCTATGACTATACGGCTGTATTTTGGTCAGTCTATGTCAACTTGTGAAATTAAGCCTTAGTCAAGAGAAGATATTGATGTCTAAGATTTTTAGGATCAATTTCCCTAGGGAAATTTAGAGTAAGGTTTTAGATATGATTCTTCTGAGAATGTTTCTTTGAGGCAATATAAATAGCTGATGTATTGCGTGTTGACTGCAAATTTTAAAATAAATGGTGGAATGCTTTTGCTTTTCCAGCTGCTGAAAAGAAACAAAAAATAATGACACATTAAGTAATGGAAATGTGGGAATTAATAAGGGAAAACAAGCTCATCATTTCTCTCCTTATCTCTTTTTCTGTGTCAGGTCCCTTGCTTGCTCATGTCTTGTTCTCTGAGATGTTCCTAGTAGCCTCTACTCCAGTATTTTTTGATTTCCACAAGGAGTGAGAAACCATTTTGGAATTCAGTAAGATTCTCTTGGCTTCAGTGGATGAATATAGTTGGGAAACCTTCATTTTTATGCCTTCTAGAGAAAGAGATTGGGAAGCTCAGAAGTTGATCTCTACTTTTCCCTTACCTCTCTGTAGTCCTCAGCTTATTCCATCTGGAGTTATGACTCTGAATATTTCTGATCATGTGGCTCTCTATGAATCCCTCAAACTTGCGAATTCTTATCCTTGAGTACAAGATGCTTTCACATTTTTTTTCCTCCAAAGACAGTTTTACCAGCTGACAGTCTGAGTTAGCTAAGTCCCGTATATAAATAAATTCATGCCGGAAGAGCAGGAGAAGAAACTATGCAGGAATGAAAACAAATATTGGAATGCAGGGAAATCATTTGAATCTAAAATATGTTAAGTTACAGTGATTTTTTTCAAAAGACCTTAAATTTGAAAAATGCTTTCTAATATTCTTTGCCAAAAACTTCAAGAATGCATCAGTGTCTTTTGCCATTTTATGGCTTTTAGTGGTGTTATGTGGTCTATAAATTTAATACATTGTCCAGGTTACCTTGAGAAATTTCCCAAACTACTCTGGTATACTGTTAACATTGAAGTACTAAATAGTAGCTTCTGATTTTCTATCCCTAATCTATCCATCCACTCATCAAGGCAGTACTGAGCATCTTTTATGTGTTAACCATTCTAGTTTAATGTGTCATTATACAGTGGTAAAAGTAAACTGGAGGTATATTACAGTATTGATTTGAGATTGAAGCCTGGATGTCTACATTTCTTTCTTTTTTATTTTTGTGCTAGTACTGGGCTTGAACTTAGGGCTTCATTTTTGCCCTTGGCTTTCCCCACTGAAGTCTGGTGCTCCACTACTTGAGCCACAATTTCACTGTCTACATTTTGCTGGTTAGTTGGAGATAAGAATCCTTTAGATTTGTCTGCCTAGACTGTCTTTGAGCTGTGATCCTTACATCTCAGTCTCCTGAATAACCATGATTCAGTCACCGGCTCCTGGCAGATATTTAACAATAATTGAAATCTGCTAATGTGAAATCAAACTGGGTAGCAATGCTCTTTGGGATTCTCTTTCCTGAAATAATTAACAATATAATAGGAAATTCAGACACGTAAATATAATAGAAATGATAAAGGAATTTGAATATAGTGGTACATTATACATTTCATTGGGAAGAGAGAGGAAATTTTGTGGGGAGGAGGATAAATTAAAATAGCCTTCATAAGACAAGGAGACTTTTCATTAAACTAGGAAGATGTGATAAAGGAAATTTAACAGATATAAACCAAGGATTCTTAAGGCATATATTTCAGAATTAATGGACTCTATAGATCCATGTGGCTGTTCTAAAGGTATTCTAGGATTGGAAAGGAAACAAATTGAATTAGTTTAGATCTTCCAGTACACATATGCAAATGCATCCAGAATCTTGTGCCTGATGGTAACACAGCTTAAACCACACACACACACACACAAACATTCTTGGTCAAAGGTGCTATTTTGGTTGCTCACAAGTCAGTTTTATCTTCAGAAAAACATAGTCAATTTTAACAGTGGATTTTTGTCCTTAAGCCAATGGTTTAACTTTATAACCTGGAGTCTTTAAGGGAAACATAAATAGCACATTCTGAAAAACTTCCATAAATATCACTCTGAAAAACATACATAAGCTTTATAAGATTCTTCTGGGAAGGCTGCTTTAAACCTTCCTTCATTCTTCTTCCTACATTCGTAGAATCTAATTCTTTGAAAATAAATCTCTATGTTTATAGATAAGGCTTATATTTTAAATATGGCATTATTAACCCCTTATGATTGATTCCAAGTTACATATTTTTAGTACAGTTTTTACTGCATTTCTCTTCAATGCCCTTTTATATGGAATATGTATCCTTTGTTCATTAAAAATAAGTGCATATAATGCCTACTATGCACAAGAAAACAGAATATTGGTTGGCTCTGGGGATATAGTTTTTGAACAAAGAACTGGCACTTGCATTTCAGTAAGATGCAGGCAAGAACACATTATATATGCCACAGAACTGAGAAAAAGTCAGGAAGGGGGTGAGTGGAAGAGAGTAGAGATGTTGAAGGGATGACAGCTCAAGATACATAAATTACTTTGTTAAATGGCAAAAATTCAATAGAAAAGCTAAAAATGAAGAAAAGTGAGGGCAGGAGTAAGTGGAAAGTGGAGGGTGGGTGAGAATGCTAAAAGAGGTGAAATTGATCAAGAAGTACTATATTCATAAACTGCTCTGTTGATTTTCAACTCCTTTGTACAACTACCTAAAATATTTTTTAAAAGGAGCTTATGAGTATTTTTAAAGAATGTAAAATTACAGGGATCTCACTTATCAGAGATTAAGCACGGACATTCCTGAGTAAGTAATGTTTGAGCTCAAATCTGATGAAATAAAAAAATGCTTAAGTAGCTGTGTGGTGGGTGTCAAGGAAGGTCAGACACCAAGAAGCATACACACAATGTAGCAGCATACTTAGTAGCAAAGTGTCTAACTGTGGGACATTCAATGCTGCCTAATCTTAGAGTATGAGAGTAAAAGTAATGAGAAATAAGAACCAAGCAGGGGCTGATTGCAGCTGGCTTATCCTCTGTGCAAATAAACATAAACATGCAAAATGAAATAGAAAAGTCATTGAAGAGTTTTAAGCATGGAAATGGCACTAATTGCTTTATATTTTGCCATTATCATATGAACTGCAGGATGGAAGGTGGCTGGAAAGGAGAGGCCAACCCTTGTAACTATTCAGGTGAAATATAATGGAACATTGGTTAACAATGGCGGCAAGAAAAATGAAGAAAAGTGTTTAATCTCTATGGGGTATGTGGTGGGGTACGTAGAGGTAATGTGGATAAAGGAGACAAAGAAGTCAATTGTGACATGAAGATTTTAGGTATGGGAAGGTATCATTTATTAGGATAAGGAATAGTGTCGAGGAAGACTTTGAGGAAGTTCTTCATATTTGGGTATGTATGCTTGCTGGGCTTTTGACAATATCTAAATAAAGATGTGGTATAGGAACAGGAAGAGGAAATAGGCTTATAGCTCAGTAGGGAAACCAGACTTGAAGTTATAAATCTGGACATAATAGGTGTGTGGATGGAGTTAAAAGTCATAGAAATCAGTGAGATTACATTGGAGGATTATTCAGAGCAATCCAATCAACGGGATAGGAACTAGATTCTAAGAACTTCAATACTGGGAAATCAACAAAGAAACAAAATCTATTGAGTAATATGAGGATGAGCCAAATGTAAGAAGGAAAATTAGGAGAGAATGGATTTTTCAAAGAGAGTGTTTCAGGAAGGAGTACTTCTAAAGGAATTTCTGAGACACATGTCTGAAGAGTGTGCTTTGTTTTGAGGGCTCTATTTGTACTGAATGGCCTTGGTTAAGGTTAAAATGATTTCTCCTGCCTTCCAGCTTCCATGTTTATATTGTGTTCTCTGTTCTTCTGCAGCATTCTACTCACTTTGTAAGACTCAGTTAAGGTAGTATCTGATTCATAAAAATCATTTTGATCTTTCTGGTTGGATATGCTTTGTCACTTTTAATGTGCACTGTCAACATATATTTCCTGTGATCTTTATGACAGATTGCTTTTCTTTGGTATCACTTGGTTATAGCTATCATCTAATAATCTGGAAAGTTCCTTGCAGTCAGAAACTCTTGATTGGGAGGATGTTAGCCAAAATGATCATCACAACACAACTGGTCAGAGTTTTTATTGATTTTTTTGCAGAATTTTTCAGGCAACCATCTGGATGATAGTTTAGGCATCTGGGAAAGTCGAAATCATGTCTCATTTCCATGTTATCTGTTCCCTCATGTTCTTAATTATATAGGCTATATGTTGCATTTTTCACAGCATCCCCCCACTTCTAAAATATTTTTGATTGAAATTATAGGTTGAGTGGTGCCATAAATGCTCCTTTATTTTGTTTTTAACCATGCTAAATAAACATACATTTTTTTAACCTGGTTTGAAGTGTTAAAGAGCTAACCTGAGGCGTGGATCTGACTTATCAGTCATTATGCAGGATCCACAGCTCTGGAAAGTGTCAAATGCCAACACTGCTTCCTCCCAGTACCATTTTGAGAGGGATCCAGCTGAGCCACGCCCTTCTTGCAGGTTTGCCTGCTGTGGTTGGCTATGTCAACAGCAGCTCCTTTAATGACTTTAGCTTACTGATCACTTATGTGCCATCTTTTGTTTCATTTCTTTAATTCCCAGTCAAAATCCAAGAATTAATGGTTCCTTTTCTAGTTTGGATTCTCTCTTAATGGAGCATAGGTGTAGACAGCAATGTTCTCCCTGGCCTCCCTTCCAATCTTTGAAAGCAAAGAGAAACACACAGATGGATCATTAATTTTCCAGACAAGGTTATACCCTGCCCCCACCAGGCCTACATTTGCTATTATGTTCATATAAGGACTTGGGTGCAGATTTGGGAAAACAAATGCCATCTGAGGACTCCTTCCTTTGTACCAAATCCAAGGAAAGAAGTCCGACTGTATTCCAGGCAATGCTTTGCTATAAACACCCTTCTTTTTAACCCAGCCATGAAGAGTTACATGCAGAAAAATAGCCACTTGAAACCTTTTGCCCCTGTGTTCAGACTGCTGCCAAAGCCTTTGCCTTAGCTTACTTCAACAAGAATAAACTGTACAAAAGTTTGAGAGTTCTCAGGCAATGTGACTGCTTGTTCGGCTTGCTTAAGGTCATTAAAATCCTGGCCTTTGCCAAAAGACTGAGAGCAGAGCCATCCTGTTCTTGGAGTGAACTGTACTTTGCTTAGGTCATAAGCATTTTAGTGGCCAACAGCATTTAAATGGGTCTTTCTTAATGGTGTTAAGTATAAACAAGATGCAAAGAGTGAGTGTTTATAATGACAATACCCTGTGTAAGAACTTGCTAGTACATTGCTAGTACATGATTTATTGAAAATAAAAACAATTTTCCTATTATCCTGTCAGATGAAAGGACTTTATATTCAAATGTGAGTTCTTTACAGATATCAGTTTCTTCATTGAGTTCTAAAAATTCCTTCAGATACATCCTGGGTACATTTTTGGCTATGATTATATAGTCAAAAAAGATTGGTGTTGCATAATTATCTGGTAAATTTAAGCTTGTCAGTTGAATCTATTAAGAGAATAAAAGCAAAGCCATTTTCAAGTCATCATTGTTTAATTGATTACCCTGGACTAAAATGTCTGGTAACTGTTTCATTTTTTCTTGTTAAGAGTAAAAGAAGCACTTTTTATATTGTTATGGTAATTATTTTTCTCTAATGAATTACAGAAATTGGAATTGTATTTTTTTCTACTTAACTTATTCATGTATTGTGATCGATTGGAAAGGGTGATAGAATTGAAAATTGCTTTCACATCTGAGTTTCAGCGGCTCATTCCTGCAATACCAACTTCTCAAAGAGGCTGAGACATGGAAGGTCACCTTTTGAAGCCAGCTCAGTCAGAAAAGTGTGTAAGATTTCATCTCCAGTTAATCAGCAAAATAGTGTCACTCAAGTGGTAGAATGCTGGCCATCAGCAGGCAAGCCAAGCAAGAAAGAAAAATTGAAATGAACTCCAAGACAAGGAAACAACAGGTCTTTTTGTTGGTTGTTGACCTGGTTGTCATCAATGTACTGTATCTAGTTCTTTTTTTGTTGGTTATAGGGCTTGAACTCTGGGCCTGGGCACTGTCCTGAGCTCTCAGCTCAAGGCTAGCACTCTACCTTTTGAGCCACAGCGCCACTTCCGGATTTCCAGTGGTTTATTGGAGATAAGAGTCTCAGATTTTCCTGCCCAGGCTATCCTCAGATCACAGCCCCCTGAGTAGCTAGGATTACAAGCGTGAGCCACTGGCGCCCGAACTGTATCTAGTTCTTTCTTCTTATTTTATTTCAATTTTCTTTTTCCATTGGTTTATCCCTGGCAATCCCTGTCTTTGATTCTGATACCCTCTGTCTTGTATATACATTTATCTGATTTGGGGAAGGGAAGGAGAATAACAAAATGCTGAAACAAGGACAAAGGATGACTCTTTGGAACAACGATATTCACAAGACACTATATTGGAAATGAACTTTACAACTTGGAGTGGGTTGGGGAAGGGAAGGGATATTAGGAGAACAACAAAGGAGTGGGTAAAAATGTTCAACAAAAAATGTACTCATTGCTTTACTCATGTAACTGTCACCCCTCTGTACAACATCTTTATAATAGAAAAAAAATTAAAAGCAGAAGAAATGGGCTAGGTGGAGGTGAAAGAGCTAAGACATTGAACAGTACTTGTTAGCCAGGCAGAGACAGGACACAAACAAATGTGGTGGTGATATAAAATGGACCAAGAACTTTCCTAATGTTGTATATTATTTAATCTTCCCATTTATATCATGTGGCAAAAGGATACTTCAGTTTTAAATACAAAGATACTGAAGTTCAGAAAAATTACTCATGATTATAAATTGTTAGGTTGGTAATTACAAAACTCAAATTTATTCAAAGTTCAGATCACAGTGGTTAGTGTCTGGTGTTTACAAAGGTAGAGATACTTCAAGAAAACTGAGTGATGCCTAAGTCTTTTTATTTTATTTTATCTTATGTTTTAAATTTTTTATTTTATTGTAAAGATGCTGTACAGGGAGGGTTACAGATTACATAAGTAAGGTAATGATTACATTTTTTTTGTCAAACATTATTACCCCCTCCTTTGTTTGCTCCTAATATCCCTTTCCTCCCCCTCAACCCTTCTGCCCAGAAGTTGTAAACTTTGTTTCCAACATAGTGTCTGTGAGTATAATTGTTGCAATGGGTCATCCTGTGTCCTTGTTTCAGCATTTTGTTATTCTTCTTCCCTTTCCCAAATTAGATTAATGTATATACAAGATGCAGGGTACCAAAATCAAATACGGTACAACAGGGGATATACCATAGGGGGAAGAACATACAAAAGGAAAAAAAAAACACATAGTACATTAAAAAAAACAACAACAAAGAAAAATCTCTTGTGTCCATATCTTGTTTCATTTCACTTAGAATCATCTTATATAGTCTTATGTACATAGCTTTTGAGCTTTTCTGCTCATCTGAGAAGATTATTCTAGACGTATGCTAATTATTGCAAATAAGGGAAATCATGAGACCTATATTTTTTGGGTTTGGCTTACTTAATATGATTTTTTTCCAAGTCCTTCCATTTTCCTTACAAAAGTGGCAGTGTCATTCTATCTGATGGAAACATAAATTCCATTGTCTGTCTGTCTGTATGTATACATATATATCTCACATTTTCTTGATCCATTCATCTACTGAGGGGCATCTGGGTTGGTTCCATATCTTAGTTATGGTGAATAATGCTGTGATAAACATAGTTGTGCTGGTAGCTTTAGTATGGCCTTGTTTGTGATCATTTGGGTAAATGCGCAGAAGTAGGATGCGGTGTCCTAGGTTCCTATGTGTAGTCTTTTGAAGAACCTCCATAAAGCTTTCCAGAGTGGTTGAACAAATTTACACAGTGCAGTAGGGTTCCCTTTTGGTCACATTCTCTCCAGCATCTGCTGTTATTAGATTTCTTGCTTATAGCCATTCTAACTGGAGTGAGGTGGAATCTCAATGTTTTAATCTGCATTTCTTTTTAATTTTATTTTATCCAAGTCTCTTTTAAGTCCTTAGAACTTCAGAAAGACCATGGGAAGCTTTATTTACATGTGTAATTCATGTGTCAAGGCATATACTGACTCAGCTATTTTATTAAACAAATTATTTGTTGAATACTTATCAAATGCTAGTCATTGTGGTACTAGAAAATGTGATATATATACACAATGGAATTCTAGGCCTCCATCAGAAAGAATGACATTGCCCCATTTGTTAGGAAATGGAAAGACTTGGAAAAAATTCTATGAAGTGAAGTAAGCCAGGCCCAAAGAAACATAGGTCCCATGGTTTCCCTTATTTGCAATAACTAGTATATGTCTGAGACAAGCAGAAATGGTCAGATAAGTTGATGTTAGGCAAAATGAACCCCAAGATAAGTATTCAAATGTTTTTTTCTTTCTTTCTATTGTTTCTAACATTTATAAGATGATTTCTTTGTTGCTTTGTATGTCCCTGCCCTACGGTATAATCCCTGCTTTCATTGTATTTGATGTTGGTATAATTTGTGGAGTGGAAGGGCAAAAACAAATCGTTTAAATAGGGATACAGGTGGACCCATTGCAACAATGAGATGTGCAAGATGTTATGTTGAAAAACGAACTTTACAACTTTGGTGCGGAAAACAAAGGAGGAGGCAACAATGCTTGATAAGAAATGTACTCATTACCTTACCCATGTTATTGTAACCCATCTGTATGGTATTTTCACAATTAATAAAAAAGAAAGAAAACAAATTTATATTTCTCAACAACACTGATACTCTCACCAGTCTTTTTTGTGGGGGGGGTCTGGTCATGGGGCCTGAACTCTGGGCCTGGGTGCTGTCCCTCAGCTCTTCAGCTCAAGGCTAGTGCTCTACCACTTGAGCCACAGTGTCACTTCCAGCTTTTTTCTTTTTGCTTATTTTGTGCTGAGGAATCGAACCCAGGGCCTCATGCATGCAAGGCAAGCACTCTACCACTGAGCCACCTTCCCAGCCCCTCTCACCATACTGCTTTCCAAAGTGGTTGAACAAGTTTACATTCCCACCAACAATGAAGTAAGGTTCCTTTCTGTCCACATCCCCTCCAGCATCTGTTGTTGTTAGAGTTCTTGATTTTTGCCGTTCTAACTGGAGTGAGGTGATATCTCAATGTTGTTTTGATTTGCATTTCTTTTATGGCCAGGGATGTTGAACATTTCTTCATGTGTCTATTGGCCATCCTTCTTTCTTCTTCAGAGAAGCTTCTCTTTAAGTCTTTCCCCCACTTACTTATTGGGCAGTTGTTTCTTTGAGGATTTGTTGTTGGGTGGTTTTGTCTTGGGGTTCTTTAGAACTGAGCATCATCAACAAGTAGCTGCCTGGCCTTTCCAGCTTATCTGTTGATCTATTTTAGGTAACTAGACAATGGATTTATTAAAAATCATATCCTGTCTATCTTGCAGTGTTGTTCTGGAATTGTACAGATTAAGCACCCTGGGGCTTCTGTCTTCATCAAATAGTGGCTCTCATTACCTCTGTCTCAGCTACATTCCATGTCTGGATTGTGTAGCATTTGTACATCATATTCTAAATGTGATTTTTGTTTTTGGCTATTAGGTAAAGGTTTCCAAGGTAGGAGAAAGATACTTGAAGTGTCTCATGGACCACAGTTCATCTTTTATTTTTCCTCTTTGTCTCTTGTTCCTTGGACAAGTAGTGAAATTTTATTTAGATAGATTATTTTACACATCCTCAGACCTGTGCATACTTTCTCTGAGAGTACTATAACTTTTCATAACAATGTTCAGGTTAGAGGTATCCATAGGTAGTAAAACCCAATAACCTTTTTGTTTCCAATCTGGCTTCTGCTAGGAGAGAACTATATTTTCCCTTGTTTGCAATGATTAGCCCACGTCTAGGACAAGCAGAGAAGGTCAAAGGCTATATACATATGACCACATGAGACAATGTTAAGCAAAATGTACCCCAAGACAGGGACACAAGTGGTTTTTTTTCTTGCTAGTGTTTTTAATGTACTTATAATGCACTATGTGATTCTTTTCTTTCTTTTGGATGTTCTTCCCCCACAGTAAGACTCCCGTTTTCACTGGATTTGATACCAGTGTTCTGCATCTTGCATATACATTTTTGTAATTTTGGGAAGAGAAGAGATATAGCAGAATGCTTAAATGGGGATGCAGGCTGACCCATTGTGACGATGAGATGTACAGGACACTATGTTGAAAATGAGCTTTACAATATTGGGGTGGGGGGCAGAAGAAGTTGGAGGGGAGGGAAGTGATGGTGGGGAAAACAAAGGAGGAAGTAACAATGCTCGCTATGAAATGTACTCATTACCCTATTCATGTAACTCTAACCCCTCTGTACAACATTTTTACAATAAAAATATATAAAAGAATATGCTGGGAGACATCATTACAAACATCAGTATTTTATATACATAAAATTTTTCTGAATCTTAACATTAATTTTCTATTTATCTAGCTCCAAAATGGCAGAATGTGTTCCTCTTTGTCTCACCATGGTACAGAATATATGCTCAATAAATATCTGTTGAATAAATGAATAAAAAAGAAAAGAGGGAGAAGAAAGAAGGGAGGAAGGAAGAAAAAGGGAAAAATCATCCTAATTTATTGTACAGGAAGATTTTCATTAGAACATATTTTAATTCCAGAACTAAATCTTTCTGAAAACAGTAACCTTTTATTTTTTACCTTCGGCAATTTATATCTTAATCTGTTATGTATTTTCCTAAAATAATATTTCATATGATTATATATTGTCTAGTCAATGAAATCTAAAGCTCACCAGTATGAGTTATATCAGTCAACTCACAATCTAACACAGTAGGGCTCACCATTGATCACAGTATTGTTTTTTAGTCCCTTTTCTCTTATTTTCTCCTCTGTAGACCAGAATGAACTTTTGTGTGTTTGAAAAACATAGCAGAGGGCTTTTCTGTTTCTTTCTTTTTTTTTTTTTAATTTTATCCTTACCCTTGTGAAACATTTAGTGCCCTGTCAAAAACTGCTTATTAGTCCAGTGCCTTCATGGTTGTTTTTCCTGTAGAAAGAATAAATGGGAATTGGTTAGCATGCGGAATTAATCACAAAAAGTGGTTTCCCATGTTATCTAGACTTGCATTTTCAGCACATTTTTAAATTGCCTAGCCAAGTAAAGAAGAAACATAACAAGAGGTAAAACTTTTAAATAGATTCCTACTCAAGATACCAAAGTAAATTTATATATTTCTAAAGTTGGCAAAGTTGGCTGCTAAGTAAGAAAGTGAATTCCAGGCAAAGAGGTACCACTGAGTCCATGGGAAGAGTAAAGTCCTTCTAATGAGACTCAGTTTCACTTGGAACACAGTGAGCTGCCCTGGTAGCTACCCCACTGCTGATACTTTTGACTAGAACAGAGACCATGGGCTTTCTACTTAAAGATCAAAGGACTTCCTGGTGGCCAAGTTAACCACAATATCTAGTACTTTTCAGGGAAAAGTACTACACAAGATGGCTACTACTACACAATCAGAGTAGCATGTCTTTCTCAAATTAACTTGTGATACCATACCAAAACCATTTAAAGGTTTGTGTCCTTCACTTGATTCTTTTTTGTCCTGAGGGTGTTGTATACTCTCAAATGTTGGTACTTATATAGATGGGCTTCTTTTTATTAGTTTATAATCTATTGGTTCATAGGGACCCTTCTTATAACACTATTCATGTAAGTGTTCTAATAGGGATACAAATTCAAATGGGGTTATAAATGACTAAGCAGTTCATAAAACAAAGCATGGTTCACACCTGGAGAGGGGGAGTACAGAGAATATGATTGATAAACAGAAGAGGGCCTATCACACAGAAATGGGAGTTCACAGAAGCTACTTGGAGGTATAGTTGCTTATATTGCTGACAGTTAAGTCTTTAGAAGAATAACAGTGAAAACCTGACTATGGAAGTAGAGAAAAATGAGTTTTAAGACATGGTGAGCACAGTTTACACTGGAATTGGGTTGGGTATCAGGAAATGGTGTTGTTAAGAAGGATACTCAGTTATCTGTTTTTGGCAACTGAGTAGAGAGAGCAAATACAGGTGGGGATAGTGAGCGGAATGGAGAATTTGGTGTAAGACATGGAAATTTGGATTGCCTTTGGCAGAATAACAAAAGATGTTTTCTAGTCTTAAGTATGATCCTGAAATTTCCAATGAGGCTGCTATCAGTTTCTAATCAATTCATAGAATCCAAATCCCATCAGCTATTGGGTCAATTCCTAGATATCTCATTTGTCTACATTGAGATGGTATTCAAATTCACTCAAACTATGTTCCTGAATCTCCATCTTAAGTGAAACTTGAAGGAATCTGTTAGCTTTAAGTTTATGGTGCTTATGTGTCCTCTCTCTGTCTCTTACACATACCCATGCACTATAATTAACGAAGAGATGATGTGATGGTACAGAGAGATTTTGAGACTGGAGGACTACAAAGAGCTTGGTTTCTTTTCTAATTTGACTCTGAGGGTGAGCATGTAGCCTGTTGAACCTTAGTTATTTATGAAATGAAAGTAACAATATGGCTTTTCTATTCACATATTACGGAGTTGGAGGCTCAAATGAATAACATATTAGAAACTCTACAATATCACACTAATATTGTGCATTGTAAATTAATTTTTCTCTGATGTTAAACATATTTATATATGTTTCATGATTTACATGTTTTAATAAAAACATTAAACATATATTTGGGCATATGATTAACTGCTATTCAGAAAATTTAAAAAAGCTGGTGCTGAGACTTTCATATTTGGACTTAAATATTTAATGGAATAAAGATGAATTAAAAAAATAAAGCCCAAGGGTGCAAACTTTAAAGAAAAAGTGCACCAATCATAGTCTTCCACATGACAGTGACAATGAATACACACACACACACATACACGCACATATGCATAATATATAAACTTTGTTATTATCAGACATTAATTATTTGAGGAATAATTCTAATGAATGAATTTAAATGAATGCACTTGTTACTCAACATACTTTCATTTTTAAAATTAATATAAACTATTGTGTATTTCCAAATACAAATCAAGAGTCCTCGCTATTATTTAAATAGTTTCACTGTGAATTAACAACCACCCCCTCCATTAACCACTCATAAACCTCTATGATTTGCTTGGGGGTGAGGGAGTGGTTAAAGAGAAGTGCATGTTTTCATATTTCAGAAGAGTAACATTTATGTTCAGGTAGTAGTTGGGTTCTGATATGCTTTGTCCAGAGAGTCACCAACACCTTCATTATCCTTGTTTTTCTTTTTTTTTTACTATTGCCACTAAATATCTTTCTATTAAGAATATCTATTTGGAAATATGATTTGAATTTTATGGTAAGTTTTTATATAAAAATCAGGTGCCGGGGGCTTATATCTGTAATTCTATCTACTCAGGAGGCTGAGATCTGAGCATCATGGTTTGAAACCAGCTCAGGCAGGAAAGTCTGTGAGATTCTTCAGTAAGACTACCAAACAACTTGGAAGTAGAGCTGTAGCTCAAGTGGTAGAGCACTAGCCTTGAGTGAAAAAGCTCAGGGTCAGTGCCCTGGCTGAGTTCAAGCCCCAAGGCAGTAAAAAGAAAAAGATTTATATTATATTCCAAGTGAAAAATTTATTTTATTTATGATATAAAGTATTTCTCCAGCCCATATCACTTTATATCCAATTATATTAATGAAGATTTCGTCCTTACATTTATCAAAGTATGATTTTTACATGAAAAAATTTGCCAATAATATGTATCATGTTTTATTTTCAATTGTGTACACTTACATATCTACTGTTACAATCAAGATATAGAAAATGTCATCATTCTTTTCAATCTAATCCCTCCTTAAGATAGCCTGTCTTTTCTGGAATTTTACACAAATGAAATTATAGTGCATGTAATTTTGGGTTTGACTTTCTCACTCAAACACTTATACTTTGTGTGCGTATATGCAGTTCATTTATACAGAGATAGTATTCTGATAGTATGGATATACCACAATTTGTTTATTTATGAGCTTATGAGTATTTAGTGGTTTTGTTCCCAATTTTCTATGTTGTTATGCACATTTTCATGTAAGTGCTCATTTTTTTCTAGCCATATTCTTTTCAATCTCTCTGAGTTAAAAGCTTAAGAATGGAATTTCTAGGTTGTGTAGTAGTTGGGTAAGAGGTGATATAAGGTTGCTACACTGTTTTCTGAAGCACTTGTATTGTTTTGCATGCAGTCAGTAATACATTAGAATTCTAGGAGTTAATGTTTTCATCAATAGAATAGTTTATGTTGTTAGTATTATGCTTTTAATCATTCTGGTAAGTATTAATCAAATTTTAAGTTGTAAATTAGCATGAAAAGAGATTATTTACTTGAAGACAAAATGAAGGTACAGTGTTTTTGAAGGTACATTTTGTTTGAGCTCTATCTCTGGTCAGCTACCAATAGAGATTTGGAATGTATAAGCCTCATTTTATTGTACTGAAATACTTTCCTTTTCATAAAGTGACATAGTAAAGTATGTTGGTTTCAGTTTGATAATTCAAATGCTGCCTTTTTAATGTGTCTTGTCATAAATCTATTTTATTGCATTCTATGTCATCCCTCATATCTTGGATAAAAATGCTTTTGTTTCCTTTCTGGTTAATAGACTTGGCAATTGTGTGTTTTCTTTCCTTCTGATACTTGGAGAGAGTTGGTAATAAATTCTTTTTTTGTTCCCCCCAGCATATTTTCAATTCTACATTATATAAGGCCACCAGAGCTGTTGGGAACTAATTGTTTTTAATGGTAATAATATTGTTTAAAAAATAGCCAGGCCCAAAGAAACATAGGTCCTATGGCTTCCCTGATTTGCAATAATTAGTATATGTCTGAGACAAGCAGAAACAGTCAGATAAGTTGATGTTAGGTGAAATGAACCCCAAGATAAGGACTCAAATGTTTTTTCTTTCTTGCTATTGTTTCTAGCATATTTATAAGATGATTTCTTTGTTGCTTTGTATGTCCCCCCCCCCCCCCACGGTATAACCCCTATTTTCACTGTATTTGATGTTGGTATAATTTGAGAAGGGGAAGGGAAAAAAACCCAATTGTTTAAGTAGGGATACAGGTGGACCCATTGCAACAATGAGATGTACAAGACATTATGTCGAAAACGAACTTTACAACTTTGGTGCGGGGAGGGGGGTGCGGGGCTGAGGGAGATGGGCAGGGATGGTAAAGGGAAACAAAGGAGGAGGCAACAACGCTTGATAAGAAATGTACTCATTACCTTACTCATGCAATTGTAACCCCTCTGTACAGTATTTTCACAATAAAAACAATTGCAATTCTTTTCAAGAATATTTACTTCTTTTCTAAAGATGGTGCTCCACTGGATGGATATCTTTGACAGACAATGGTAAGAAGGCTTTGCAGTTCTCTGATAAAGGAAGCTATGGATGGATCCATGATTCTGAAATGAGTATTTCTGTTTGTTTTGTCATGAAAAGTATAAAATTTAACCGCTATATTTTTTAGCTTCTTCTACTTTGGGATTATAGACTCTACAAAATACTAGTTCTATAGGCAGTCTATAATTTAGTTGAGGAGAAGACAAAATATAATTATTCAGATTAGTACATGTTATTGGGAGAGAGTCTTTTCTTTCCATTTCTTTTCTACTGGAAAGGGCCTTAATACTTCTAGTCAGGGGTCTTTCTCTCATGTTTCCTCAGTAAGGATGCATATGATCAGCACATCACAACACAATACAAAATGAACAGAAATTGAATTTTCTGTTGTTAATCTTGCTAGGATTTTGTTTCACCGTATAGTTTAATAGTTTCAAGCTGGATCTGCAGGTGTATTCAATGAAGGTTTTCTAATTGTTTATTAAAGCCATGGAAATTTAAAACTTTATTTTTTTTTAGTTTTATAGTAATCTGATACTTGACCTTTGCAATTCCTGAGATATCAGTTGGGGCATTTGAGTTTGTCTAATTAAAGATGTAAAGCTATTCAGGGGCAATAAGGGTTGTAAATATGCTTCAAAGAGGAAAATGGCATAAGCTTGAGCTCCATGTAGCACATAGTAGGACAAATGAGGCAAACTCAGAATTACTGCTCAAATCAGCAGCAACATAAACATGAAGAACCAAGTGTTCCACATAGACACATACAGTGTGTCTTGGTGTGAAAGACAGTGCAACAGTTCATTAGAAATAAGTACAGACATAAGCATACAATGAAGTACTTGTTAATTCTTCCCTCCAACAGTAATTAAGTTAGATATACTTATTTCAAACACTTGCTAGTAATGTTATAGTGTGAACACTTACTTCAAATCAATAAGACAAGGAAAAATTCAATAAATACTTGATTACATTTGAGTTCTGAGGATGGTTTTTTTAAGAGGATTAATAGTTATCATTTGAGTTCTGATTACTACAAATTTATAACCAAGCCATATATGTAATAGACATATGGCTATATATATATATACAAAGAGAGGTGTTAAGAAAGCCTTAGAGGAAGAGGGATTTTTTTTTTAGTGGGAGAATTGTTTAAGAGTATAGAGGAGACGTGAGTGGAGCTTTTCCTTCATCTTAAGAGAGAAACTTCAATGAACTTGCTCAGAGAGCTTGATAGTCTGTGTGGATTGGTACTTGACTCTCATGAAAACTCTACAGGAAACATTTTGACTAACTGGCTACGTAGACTATGGAAGGGAGGTGGCCAGCTCAGTCAGACTGATGAGACATCTTTGATCTTGCTCAAAGGATATGGTTACAGATGCCAGGGAACAATGACAGAGGGAACTGCCCACTTCTGAGTTGAAAGAAAGATCTAGAAAGGTGATAGAAAGACATACTCATTCGAGTCAAAGAAACTGCATTTTAGAGCACTCCATACATCATGAAAAGGACTTTTCTGGACTCTTGAGAAAGGAAACAAGCTCAATTAAAGACTGAATACCAGGTAACCTTCAATAGCCCCGGTGCCAGATGACAACAGTACCAATAAAGTAAACAAAAATATTTCTTTCTCTCTAGAAGCAAAGAAAGGATGAAGTACAGTGGAGGGGCATCTATGCCATTTGGTTTTCATCTATGGGAGTACTGTGAGGTTGTAAGTTCACAAATTCTTGTCCATCCACCACAACATATAGGGTGACTTTAACTCCCTTCGGGTGTGCCAGTCCTGGGGTTTGAATTCAGGACCTGGGCACTGTTCCTGACTTTTTGTGATGAAGGCTAATACTCTACCATTTGAGCCACGGCTCAACTTCTGGTTTTTTTGGTGGTGAATTAGAGACAAGAGTCTCATAGTAGTTCTGGCCTGAGCCAGCTTTGAACTGTGATCCTTAGATCTTAGTCTCCTGAGTAACTAGGATTAGAGGCATGAATCATTGGTGTCATTTGACTCTTTCTTTGCTGTTATTTTTGTGTCTTCTTCCTTTCTCCAGACACTGATATGGAGCCATGAACAGAAAGGAGACATTGGAATAGCGAGAGAAACCAAACATGCCCCTTGATCCAGCATAAGCGTGTCACTGCAGCACCAGTGGGCTGTGAATGACATCTGTCACCAAAGTTGAAGGGTATTAATGATCACATTAGATCAAATCATATCATACCTCTATTGATCACTCCCTTCAGTGACTTTTCACAGGGACTGCCAGCAACCGTCATAAAGATCTACAACAAGTGGGTTACTCAAAGAAGATCCATGGACTGGCAGCATGGACATCTGGAGCTAATTAGAAATGCCAAATCTCAAGACTCATCCACAGCCTACTAAAGCAGAGTCTACATTTCAACCAGATTCCCAAGTGACTCACAAAGTCTGAGAAGGTCTGACTTACAAACCTTTACCATCTGTCATCTCTTTAGGCTCAGAGACTAATGTTTTCCATTAGTCTATTTCAGCCACCCTGGTTCTTGAACATAGTAGGCTGTTTTGCCCTGGGGCCTTGGCTTTGCCTCTTCCTTCTTCCGTGAATATCTTCCCCTCCTACGCATATTTCCTCACTTTCCTTCATCTTTTGTCTTCATTCCTCTTGGAGACCAACACATCATGAATTTAAAACTCTATCTGCTAGCATGTCCACTTCCTTTATCTTCCTTTGATTTTTTTATTCCTGAACATTTAGTGCTTTAAAACCTATTGGAATGTTTATTAATGTGCTTCTCTAAGAATGTAAGCTCCACAAAGGCTGGGAATTTTGTCTCTTGCCTGTTGAGCTTCCTTATAAAATAATGCCTAGGGGAATGCTGGTGTCTCACACCTGTGATCTGAGGATCATGGTTCAGAGTCAGCCTGGGCAGAACAGTCCCTGAGACTCTTATTTCCAAATAACCACCAGAAAACTAGAAATAGAGTTGTGGCTGAAAGTGGCAGAGTGCTAACTGCTTAAATACAATGCCTATGTTCTGAGTTCAAGTCGTGTGACCAACAAAACCCAAATGCCTGGTATCTAGTAAGTACTCAATTAAAGTATGTCAATGAATATCCTAGCTAAACTATTTAACTTTTTTCAAAATTCCAATTTTTCTAAGTGCTTCTTATAATTTAAAGGCAGGAATGATCTCTATAAAATACATTAACTTGTTGGCATATATATTTTCACCAAGAAAATTTGGACAAAGTATGAAGTTTGTTCTTACTGACAAATTGGAGCTTTGCTCCATTTTACAATTTTGATAAGAGGTTAAAACAATTTGATGAATTCTGCTCTCCTAAGATGCTGAGGAAATACAAATAATTCATCTAACATGATTTTATCAAACCTAGTGTTGAAAAAGTTGCCTTTTCTCCCAAAGAAGTTAGCCTGATCTTTTATTTTCTGTTTCCATCCAAATTTGAATGTTTTGTGATCTGAGTTTGCTTGCTATTGGCCAATCAATCTGTTTCTAAGAAAGGATAAGTATGTTCATAAAGATGAACTCAAAAAGCTACTTGGACAACAAATAATTTTTACAAAACAGCATTTTGATGAGTAAAGTAAAGTAAATCAGAAACAGATGGATCACAGAGTAATTGAGGCCTCAAAGTTTGGAAAACAAGTGAAAATTTCTTGTGTTTTGTATCCCCAAAATATAAAAATAGCATGAATAATTTGAAGCAAAGCTCCTTGTATTTCTGTCATTTAACTTTAGAGGTCTTGTTTCCAATGTCATTTTTTAAAAATCAGAAATATTTATTCTTTACAAAACTTTCAGAGTAATCAAGTTGCTTAATCTCTCAATTTTGAACCAAGATAAGTATTTAATTAATATAATTAGTATAAAGTTATACATGTTTCTTCTATTTTAGTATACAATGGGTTGAGGTTTTTTTCCAGCTTGTTTTCTTTAGTTATTAAGAACAGATACAAAAAAAGCCTAAGTGTAAGAAACAGGTATTCTACAGTTGGGTACCGGTTTCTTACCCATCCTAACTTTTTGGGGGAAGATTGGGGAGAATAATGATTAGAGGCAAACTTGAACAGAGAATTTAATGAGATTTCTTTGCAATTAACAGCTGGGCATTGTGGCATGCTCCTGTCATTCTAGCTACATGGGAGATTGAGACTAGGTAGATCATAGATCCAGACTAGCCAAGGCAAGTGGAAGACACTAGGATTAATAGTTCAGACTTGTCCAAAATAGGTGGGTCATGGATCAGACACATGCTAAGGGGAAGTGAGACCCTATCTCAAAAATAACCATTAGAAAATAGTTGGGTATGCAGCTCAATGGTGGAGCATCTGTATAGCGAGCACAGGCTCTAAGTTCAAACTCTGGTGCTGCCAAAAAAAGAAATTAAAAGAATAATAAATCGTTATATCCTGTGCTTGAGCACATTTAAATACATGAGCATCTATACTTTATGGAAACACAACATTATAGAAAATCATACAATGAGGCCACTGGAAATTTCTGATAGTTTCTCTCTGCTCAGTGGAATTATTTTCCTCACAGTGCTGATTACTGTCATGAATTCAGCTTCAAATGATCTATAGTGGCCCTGGCCTGAGTTCATTTTGTAATGTACCTCAGCTGCCATGGCAATAGACTTTGTAGTTTCGGATTCCTAAAAGAAGACTTGATGGGCCCTGTTCATGTTTTTGAAGTCTGCAGATAAGCTACCAGGTGCAAGCAGCCTTGATCAAGACAGAGATATCCCTGTAGATAAATGTCTGTAGACAGGTATCAGGCCTAGCTGTTCTGGTTTCAGTGCTCTAAATGAGGACTCCAGATACTACCAACTGGAGGAATATTTCTGGCAAAACAATTTTTGCCAATGAGTTTTTCAGAAAAAATAAAGTATTCCTTATTTCTCTTTTAAAGAATTGAAATGTTTTAGATTTTTAATTTAGGATGCCAGATTTGGAAGGGGTGTGGTTGAGTTTCGAAGTTTAGAATCTCAGGATCTTCTATATTTTAGGAAAACAACATCATCAATTACAAGATCTTGTGGGAGACATGACTTTGGAGATAACTTACTGTCCTGTTTTAAATATAATCATACTCTTAATTTTCCTAATATCCTTGAAATATTCTTACTTAAAATTTTTTTTAAAAGAAGGCTAAAACAGTCTTAGAGGACTTGGAGGAGATCCAATGAAAACCTGATAACAATTGAAATAAGCTTTATTTTGCCTGGAGAAGGCAGAAGACAGAATAAACAATAATTTCAAATAATACATAATTCTGATGTAGGATTTAGACAAAAATCTGCTGTATCAGCAACTGGAGTTCCTACAACCCGTAAAAGGCTTATAATAACCAGTGCTAGAAAGAACACCAAACTCAGAAGAGAGGCGGTGCTCACTGATGGCCTTGGCTTTTCCAGTTACCATTGGGCCACCTCTGTTACCTGGAAATGTGGGAAAAGCTGTACTGTATGCCAGCACAGCCTTCCTAACATTAAGAAAAAGACTACCAAAGGGACACTGGGCATGGTTGTACAAGCAGCTGATTGTATATTTCTTAGGGGTGACATTGTCCTAGTCTGCCCTACAAAGTAAACACATGTATTTGGAAATGTATAATAAGAGTTTCTTATACATTGAAGATAATCTTTAACCCATGCATCCAGTGTGCTTCAGAATCTTAAAACAAGCAAAGGAAAATCTGATTCTAGTGACAAAGTTTGACCTTGTGCCTGTGAACTTTGACAAAAAAGTAAAATCAAAATCCATATGTTGTATGTCTATTTTGTATAGGAACTACTATAATTCAAAAAGAGATTCAGATTCACTATATCTGACTAATTAAAACAACTTACCTGGACTTCCCCCCTCCCCCCACCTTGGATTTTCTCAGTGACAAAATATTTTTCCATCATGGTTCTGAAGGGATAAAACTCTGAGAATACATACACTCAAAATATTATTCCACCTTTAGACATAAGTGCTCCAGTTCCTTCCAAGAAAAACATACTGTTTCATTGTAGCCAATCAAACATTATGAGAGAGAATCAGTTTTTAAAGAATTCCCTGAACGTAGTCATTAACAGCAGTGTTCATTTCTGGCTCTTGGAATCTAGATTACAATATTAGAGCCTTTGTCAACATCTTAGTAGTTGACTTAAGCAGTTATTTTCTTTCCCACAATAATGTGAACCACAGGCATCAGTTCACTTCTGTAAATAAATCCATTGACTATTTGCCTATTTATATGCCAAGGACATTGTAAAATCTCAGCTCTGGAAGAAACTGAGGATCTTCAACAGGCACAATTTCTATAGAAATAATGCTCTGCAAGGTATAATTTGAGACCTTAAGAAAGGCCGAACAATTTTCTATGTTATTTTGGCTAAATAATTTTTCTCTTTGGCTTTTCCAAAAACCATACTCTTATATGATGAAAAACATCTTAACACTTTAGTACGAATGAACGTACTAAAATAGTTTTCCTTTGTGATCAGAAGGGCTAAGTTTAGATATTTTGGGTCTCTCAGTTGAGGAGTTAAAATTGGAGAAAAGGCACTGAAAATATATTTCTTCTAGAAATGACTCATATTTTGGTAAATATTTGTATGTTTTGGTTCTATATATTATAAAATATGTTATTTATATATATTTATAAAAATATTCCCTTTAAAACATGCACATATATCTATTATGCTAGTCAGCAATGTGATAACTAAGATGTAAAGTAACACAAAATTGTGCATCCTATTGAGTTAATAAAACATCAACTAAGATAGTCTCCATTTATTTATTAGTAAATCCTGAAGTCTCATGGCATTAAATATCCATGATGACTATTGGTGTGATATAATAAAATGAACGCTTGTTAGAGATTGGAGATAAATATAAGTTGTAAATGACAGCAGCTTATTTTGCTCAGGAAAAGGCAAAATAAACACTATATCTACAGCCAGAGTAATGACACACTTTACTGAGTTCAGCATGACATTACAATTCTCTGACAGATTGGTTACTATACATGTCAGCCAGACTAATGTTAGGTTTTTAAAAAGAGGTGGCTGAGTAAGAACCACACCATGCACATGGTATTCAGGTAAGGGGTAGGTTTATTCAGTAGACCTGCTGGGACCAGGCCAGGTGGGCACTCCAGGTGGCTGGCAAAGAGGGCTTCTGGCCCTGGGCTAGGCCTTACCTAGGGTAGGGGAGGGGAAAGGTGTGGCCAGGTAAAGCGAGGTGGGACCAAGTGGGATGTGGATGTGACCTCTTCCAGGTGTGCCAGTAGGTAACACAGGTACTGGGTGGGGTCTGCTCGCCACCCAGGAGTGGACCTTACAACTAACAGGGTATCTGTAACATGTTTAGGAATAAGTATTAAATTATTTTCTGTTTAGCCCATCCAAATTTGTAAACCTATGGATATTAAAATAAAAATAGAGAGAGATTTCATAGGCACTTTTAGGAAATCAGACACTGAGCTAGGTTGAAAATAGGGATCTTCCTGAGGTAGATTAGAAATGAAAAGACAAGCCATTTGTAGTCTTAGTTTTCTGTGTCTTTTAGAAGTATCTGTTCTAAAGAAACCTCTTCTGCCCATTTAAAAACATTACTAATGAGGTTTCCTTCCTCTGAAGAATTAAATCATTTTACTTTTACAAAAGTTGCGGAATCTCGGGGGGCAAAGAGTAATCCAGTAAACCTGATCTCATCTCATCACCTAAACCAACTTTGCTCAGTGCTCTTAAGGAGTTTGGAAAGTGCAAGAGGAAAGTAGCATTTACCTCTGGACATTAGTATTGGATGTTTTTGGGTTCTTATCAGTTTGGAGGCCCTCACTGTACTCACATTTGCAAGAGCCAGGACACAAAGTAGAGCACTCTTGAGCTGAGGTCATGATGGCTCATTAACTTCCCACCATGAAAAACTGCCTGGCTATGTCGATCATAGGAAAGAAACAACCTTCCAAGATTGCAAGAGATTGTAGCAAACATTTGGGGACTGTTTTCCTTGACATGGTAAGAAGTTCTAGGTTCAATTCCTGATTCAAATATATTCAATAAAATAATCTCCAGGAAGAGGTTATTTAAATTTTTCTGTTCTTTGAGTTTGTCTTTCCCTCTTACACTTAGTTTACTTTCCTTTCTTTCCTTCTACCCCAACAGCTTTCTGGATTTTGTATCAATGCAAATCCAGCATGGATGGAAGGACTTTGGTGGATTCCACTAGCAGAAATACAGTAAACCTTCCAGTTTCTGCTATTTCCCTTACTTTCCCTTCAGAAATCAAGATTACGTTCTCTTCTCTTATTCTCATTGTCTTTTTCCTGGTCTTTGACTTGCTTTCTCTGTTAGGTACTTGTTGTTTATGTTTCTTTTTCTTTTTTTTAACATTCAGGAAATTCTGTGCATCTCTTTTGTGTTCTTTCAATATCTTTCTTTCAATAGCTACTGCCTTCTTAAGGACATTGCTAGGATTTTAGTCTTTGCTACTTTTGATTTCTATGCTACCATCCAAATCTTTAAACCTCAAAGTAACATCGCCACAAAAGGAATAGCAAGCAGCAATAACATCAAGGTGACAAAGCCTGCCTTGGTATGCTTAGCTCTCAAGTTAACCACTCAACCAGTTCTTCTTTTCTTTTTTTAATTTCCTTTTGGGAGAATATTTACATCTTGCTGAATCCTGTATTTACTTTCTAGGCTAGGCACTAGCCTTTTGTAAATGTTAATTGTTTCCTCAGCTTAGTGGAGCTCTTTTTCACCATTGGCTTCCTAACAATCAAAATCAGTATCCCCTCCCCAGAAGCTGCCTCCATCAACGCAATGTGCATATCTAGCCATTGCTTCCCTTTCCCATCATTCTCAACACTGGCCATTTTACACTGACCTCTCTGTTTTATTTTGCCCACATTTCGAATTACTATTCTCACTTCAACTATAATATTTCAGGATATATTATTGTACCACTTACTTTCATAGTAACTTCTAAATTTCAGTAGTCGTCCCTCTCTATGCCCCATTACCCCAATAGGAGCTCTTATTACTTCTCACATGGACTTCTAGGAAAGCCTTTTGGTTAGTGTCCTTCTTACATCACTCTGTTCCGAGAGATCTTAAGCAAACAAATACAAAACATCTTACTTAAAAAAAGCTACTAGAAATCAAGCCTCCAGTAGGTTCATGCAGTACTTCATGAATAACTTTTTATCAGGACATCAGATTCCATCAATCTAAGGCAGTCCTTCTGTCAATTGCCGTTCCACCTCTGTTTAAGGAGAGTATTTATCCTGATTTCTCCTACTTCTTTTTTATTCTCCTTTATATTATTTTCATTAATGACTTTGTTTACTTATAGTCTGTTTGCACTCATTAAGATCTTCTGTTTTTCTAAAACCGGGACTTGAACTAGGTACCTCACACTTTCCCTCATTGGCTGGCACTCTATCACCTGAACAAAGTCTTTACCTGTTCCTCATTAAGATGTGTTCTCACTGAAATAAGACTCCTCGAAACCTTTTAAAAATTTAACTGCATTGTCACCAGGACCTGGATCAATGCCTACCATGCAATAGCCTCAATATATATTGATGAATCTTGTAGAACTTTGGAGAATGCATCCTTTGGGTAACTTTTTACCATTCTGTATGGATCAAGATTACGCTTATTTCAAATTCCAGAAGGGGGAAAATGGAAATGGCACAGATTTTACTTCCCCCAGCCTATTAATTTCCATTCTCATTACCAATGAGTAAAAGTAAACTGTATTACTTGTAATCTTGAATATTAACCAGGCTCTGGAGGAGTTCTGCTAGGTGTGGCTGGAGTTCCTCCTGAGTTTCCAGTCATGTGGAGGTTAATGTTATCTGAAGGTTCATCTGCATGTTGGGCAGCAGGTTCTTTCACTGAGCTCCAGCTCATTGCTTCTCCTCTTCCTGGCTTCTCTGTGTGGTCTGCTCATCAGAGATGCTGGATGACTTATATGACTGCTGATGCCACCCAAATGCTCATGCCTGACAGGGAATTGCCAGGTTTTCTTAACCTTGAATTTAGAATTCCAGAAACACACGGCACTCTACTTTCTCTTTATCAGAACAGTCAGGAGTTCAGTCCTGATTCAAGGGAGGAGTGGCTTGAATATTGATGGGCTTGTTGTAGGCTATTTGGGGGCCTTGCTTTCACAATTGAAAGATCAGGACTGTGGCAACAGGGATAGGAGCCAAAGAGGTTACCTGAGGTTTTGAACCAGAATTCCTAGTTCTATAGTAAAGCATTTGAAAGTCAAGGATGGAACTGGTATGTGAAGAGAAAATGAAGAACATAAGTGTGTCCCTAGCATAAGGGCAGATTTCTTAACAATCAGCATGCTCCTAAATCTAGTTCTGTTTATTATGTAATGAGAATATAAATGAATACGATATGGCTTTTAAAGTTTATTTTGATAATCCATGCTCAGTCCTATCATTTTGCAATTTTATTTTAACGGTGCATACTAAATTCCATGTTCAAAGTTCCTCCCATCTCCTCTATGCTACTGTAGAAATCCACAAGCATGGATGGAATTCTCTTCGTGGTTTGCTTTTGACATTGGGTTTTTTGAAGTATTACTTGTGGAATAATATTACTCCTCCCAGCACCCCCCCCCCAAAGAAATCTGTTCTCCTTTTTTTATTATGGAGTAGCAACACCACAGCTGCAACCAGGGTAGCACTCCCTTAGCTGTGGATATGGGGTGATCAGGAGACCATCCTCTGTCATTAGGGTTTGAAACACTTCAAGAGGCAATCACTGACTATTTGATCTCCAAAGGATGAGTGGGTAGCATTAAGAATTCCAGATGATGCTAGATTTCTCTTATTTTGGTTGATATGGTACATTATTGGGGCAAGAAATCCAGATGTAGTTAGGTATGAAAACAAAGAAATACAGGATGGGATAAAATGAGAGGTAAGTGTACCGAGATGATCAATGTGGGAAAGAAAAGAAACAAAGACAGTAAGTGATACCCTTGGTAAAAGTGGCTGTGTGATCTGATACAGGGTAACTGTGATTGTAGGCAAAGTCTTCATTATTGTGTGTAAAGGAAAACATGGATACAGCTTATACAGAACTGAGTGTTGCAAGTTGCTGACATGTTACCTTTTTCAGTGGTCTGGTTCTCTTAGACATAATAACCATTTTTCTGCTACACAAAGAGTAGACGCAATGCCAACTGTGGATATGTTAATTTCTTACAATTACTTATGCCAACAAGATTAAAATGTTATCTCTTCCCCCCCCCCCCACCCCCACCCTTTAAAACTGTCTCTGGTCAGGGAAGCTTTTGTTTGACATGCTTTTAGAAAATTCCAAGTCCTCTTTCAAGTCAGGGCTTTTATTCCATCTTTAATTACAGAGTGCAGACATGAACTGGAGCGGTTGTTCCTACATCCTGCATAGTTGTAGGCTATTGACTGGGATTTTTGTGCTCAGCTTTCCTTGCTTTTCTATCTGTATTTTTTCCCCAAGATAACCAGATTCAGCACCCTGTTCCTAAAGGGGCCTTCTGTGTGTGGGGGGATGGAACACTAGGATATGCTTCTCAGACTTCTCTGCAGCAAGGAAAGGGTGATTTTTACCATTTGTTTTCAGGGTTGCTTCCTAAATAGCTATGGGTTTTGAGGGATTGCGTCACCAAAAGATGAATACCTCACCTAAGTCCATACCTCTTTCATGGTACATCTAGCTATCAGTTAATGGCCACATGATGTAATAGACACTGGAGACCCAACTTCTTCCCAACTCAGAAGAGTTCTGCAGGGTCACTATGCCTTTGGAGCTCCTTTATGATAACTTTGTGCACATTAGCTCTCAGAGTCTGTTTTCTGGAGAAAACAGCCTACTACACTCTCAAAATGTACACTTCTAACATTGCCAGTCCTTGAAGTTGAGATTCATATGCCAAATTTTATAATCACTAACTTGCGTTTCTAAGGTCATCTCAAGTTCAGAAATGAAGTTTTGATTTTTGCTCCCCAACTTACCTGTAATAGAATTGTCTGTCCCACGCAATGAAAGTACACTAATAGTTAGATATGTAAGCCCTGAAGTATCAACCTTGATTTTAGTGATAGAGACCAAAGCCCTATCCTATTGACCAATATCCTGGAAGCCATGCTTTCTTTTTTTTTTTTTTTTTTGGGTCCGGTCGTGGGGCCTGAAGTCTGGGCCTGGGCGCTGTCTCTCAGCTCTTCAGCTCAAGGCTAGCACTCTACCACTTGAGCCATAGCGCCACTTCCGGCATTTTTTCTTTTTGCTTATGTGGTGCTGAGGAATCGAACCCAGGGCCTCTCGCATGCAAGGCAAGTGCTCTACCACTGAGCCACCTTCCCAGCCAAGCCATGCTTTCTTAACACATTCCAAGTCCAACTGTCTTTCACTTCTCTACTGCTATAACTCTATCCAAGCTACCATTGTTTCCAGTTGGCACATGATATGTCTGACTTTTCACTTGTTTCTCTAAATACACTTCTTAATAAGCAGCCAGATAGGTACCACCTTGTATTTAAATAAAATATTATCATTTTCCCCACTGTCTTATAATTTCTCCTTGTAAGAATAGAATGTAAGGTGTTCTGAGCACCACATGATGGGTCTATGCTTAGAACTTTCATGATGCACTGATGGGTTCACCACTTCACTACTTAGGCCTTTTGGCTTTCTCTCCATCTATTAATACAGGCCTCTTCATTTTGATTTGAATTTTCTATTTCTTGGGAAGTTCGTTCTTAAAGTCTTTGCTGGCTTTTTTTGCTACCTTTTCTGTCTTTTAAAATTTTATTTATTTTTTCTTTATATATATTTATTGTAAAAATACTGTACAGAGGAGTTACAGTTACATAAGTAGGATAATGAGTACATTTCCTATCTATCATTGTTTCCTCTTCCTTTGTTTTTCCCTGACCCTCCCTTCCCTCTCAAATGTCACCTTTTTTGTATTTAATAATATTATTATTATTATTATTTTTAATTGTAAAAATACTGTACAGAGGGGTTACAATTACATGGTCAAGATAATGAGTACATTTCTTATCAAGCGTTGTAGCCTCCTCCTTTGTTTCCCCTTCCCATCCCTTCCCATACTCCCCGCGCCCCCCACCCAATACTTCCTGCTCCCCCCCACCCCCGCCCCACACCAATAAAATTCATTTTCGACACCTTTTAAAGAGGTCATTGTAACCACTAGGCTACCACAATTGCATATATTCTTTTCTGTCACTAAAACTGCACTCCTTCTTCTTAAAATTTGTTTTTAGGCTGAATTATGTTCCTCCCCCAAGTTCATATGTTGAAGCCCTTGTCCCTAATGTGACTGTCTCAAGATAAAGTCTTTCGGTGCTAATTAAGATCAAACAAGGTCAGAAGAGTGGGGCCCTCATCCAAAGAGCTGTGGCCTTATAAGGAGGAAGAAGATTGTCTCTGCCATGTGAGTTCCCAGGGAAAATGCATCTGTCTTCAAGCCAGGAAGAGAGTCCTCACCTGACCCTGACCCTGCTGGCAGTCTGATGTCAGAATTCCAGCCTCCAAAACTATGAGAGAATAAATTACAGTTGCTTAAGCCATGTAGTTTATGACATTTTGTTATGGCAGCCTGAGCAGACTAATACATGTACTTGTTGGTTTATGCATTTATTATTTGTCTCTAACCATACAAAGCAAGCCTTTTGAGGTCACAGTATCACTGTGACTGCTCACTACTATCTCTCCTGGCCAAAGAGGCCTTGTGACGCAGATCCATTCTTTAGCCACCACTAAATAAAACCTTATTAAATGACTAAATCAGTTAAGTTAGGTGTACAAGTATGAAAAATTCCAGTGTGTTCTGGGTGATATATGTCTAGAAAACCTTTTCTGGTCTCACCAAGTCTAACACTTGGTTTAAGTATGAACCATCTCTTTAAATTTATAAAATAGTGAGAGAAATATTCAGGATTGAAAAGTGTCTGAAAGCAAATACCAGTGCTGATAAATAACCAAGTCCTGAGATTTGGCAGCTGTTCTGGGGAGATATGCTAGTCCCTGGAGTTTTGGAGTAAGAGATTATGCTAGGTATCATGTGTATTCCAATCAAACACAAAAGTTAGAGGCTTGAACAATGGTAGAAAGATTTCTAATATACAAAATAATGAAAAAAATGTTTTAAGAATTTTACTAAATGATGATTCAAGCAAGCAGACTGAAGAAGACAAAGAGTTCAAAGAGAAAAGACAAAGCTGGGAGGGTGAAGAAGAGAGACTTTTATATGGCTTGAATGCAAGAGAAAGGATTCAAAGTTAAATTTCAAGGAAACAGTTTTTCTTCCTTCTCCTCTGTCTTCTCTGCACCACTCCTTCTTTGTTCTTTCTCATTTGTTTGCCACTCTGGCATTCTTTTATCTTGTCAGAAGATATTTTATGGACACTATAACTTGTGGGGCATTTTCTAGGGAAGATAAATGGAGATCAATTATTTCCCATCTGCAGAGTGCAGGGAGTCAAATTACATGTCTACTTGAGTCTGTGAGTGTCCACACACATAGGCAATGGCTGTGTCTTGCGGGAAGGGGAATGGAGAATGGGAGGAAGAGGGGCATTACCGTCTCACATTTCATTTTACATTTTCTCATTTCCTACCTTTGTCAGTTATCTATAGGATATCTAGTAGTAACTCCTATGCATTATATTATGATTTCAGTGGAATGAATTTTTGCTATTATTTAAAAACATCTTGTCATTTTTCTGGTTGACCAGAGCTAATTCTATTATTTGAGGCAGTTTTATGCATG
The DNA here is from genome assembly GCF_019054845.1 of Dipodomys spectabilis. Lineage (NCBI taxonomy): Eukaryota > Metazoa > Chordata > Mammalia > Rodentia > Heteromyidae > Dipodomys > Dipodomys spectabilis. The sequence continues at coordinate 667,016 of NW_024870740.1, forward strand.
TTCTAAGTATAGCTTCCACTGCTTTGTAGTTCTTGAAAGTCTAATTCAGATCTTAATAGATAGGTTTTTGCTCAATGAAATGGTAGATTTGTGTTTAGCAAAATGACTACTTAAAGTACTTACATGACTTTTAAAGAGCTGAGGATCTAAAAGTAGATTTCATGCTCTTTCTCATTTGAAGATATAAAAATAGTGTTAAGGTCCAACTGGTCTCAAAGTCAGAACTTGGGACTGTTGGAAGAGGAATTTGCTGCTAACAATGAAAGGACTGAAAAAGAGAAAACTGTTCGAGCAGTGAGCTCCATGGTGATTGAGGTTTACTTAATCATGGCCTTTCACAGTCAAAGATAACAAATCTTTGGTTCTGCTTTGTACAATATCAACTCCGTATTTTCTGATCTACTCACAAAGGTTGGATTTTTATCATTGTCTTGCTCAGAATTCAGTTCTCATTAAAAGAAACCCACTAAGAGGAGGGCACTTTGTGGCTTCAGTAGCCTACCAAACCAAATATACACAGGTCATCTCAGGAGAAGGAAAATGATCTCCTTCAAGAGGTCTATTACTGTACAAGCCGGAAAGGACAAGAAGCAACATAAATTTTTACAGATCAATTTTAAGTCACATTATCAATCTCCTTCTACAAAATTTCTACAAATATTAAATAGAAAATTATATTGGAAGAATATGGCCATCTACCAAATATTAGTGCTTTATCCACATATTTACCAAATGTCCTTTACCTCTCTTTTTCTTGTATTTCTTGGGCTTCAGGTTGTCATTTTTCAAAAGATGTCAGAATGTCTTATATATATTATGCAAAAGAGTGTTCTTCACAATACATCCATGGTTGGTGTTGTTAGGTTGGCAGCAAGTTGGCCTAGTGAATATGAAGATGGTAGAGGTAGGTGAGAACAAAGAAAATCACAGTGATAATGACAGTATTCTTAGAACAATCAGGAGGTAAAACATAAATGTAGTGAAATGGACCACCAGATCCGGAGTTAAATTATGACAATGAGGAGAGAGCCTTCCTGTTTATAGTTTCTGAGATCTATAAATTGTCTATAGTTAAGGAAAATGAAAATTCAGGTGCTATGTCTAAGGGAGGTTTGGATTTAACTTTAGGTTTAGGGAGAATGAGAGAATGATTAGTAGGCAGGACTTTATAAATATTTAAGTATTTTAGAATTTGTGAATTCACACAAGTGTCTCTTTATATCACCAGTGGTCCTTTAAGATACAATGTTTTATTAAGATACAATGTTTTATTATTTTAATATCTTTTAGGTTCTGTCATACCCTACATAGTATTGCATTCAACTATAATTGAAGGGTAACTTTGTTAATAGAACTTAAATTTCCCAAAAGGATATGTGGAAAATTTCAGATTTCGGAGCCTAAGTTACATGCTCTTTTGAACTCCCTGGAAAATAGGTTTCTTGGTCAACTATTGTCAAGAGAATAAAGATCATGTAGGGAAGATGTGTGATAACTCTTTTCACTTCATTGATGACCTTTCTCATTAATAATGGCATAATAAAGTAAGAAGAGGCAAAACTAAACATAAAAACCCATTTGTGGCATTTATTGAAAAACAACTGCTTAGGCAGTTATGTATTATTAAGTAGCATAGACTTTCTTAAAACAAGAATGTGACAGATGTTTCCCAAGGCACTCCAGTTTGAAGGGAAAATGGGGTTGCAATAGCTGTAAGAAACCCCTATTTCATTCGAAATCCCTCCCTGCTGGTTTTTTGAGTCCCTGGGATGTCTCTAACAAGAGCTAGAAGGCTACAATACTTCGGTCCTTTCTGCATTCAGTGTTGATCTTATTTTCATACTTACTGTGTGATTTGTTATTCGCATATTCTCTCCTACTCTCATTTTGGCTCCTATGTTTAGATCTGCATTGTGTCTTGGTGGTCATTTATTATGCTACATGAGTATATGCACTGAAGTGGATGGAAATGCCCTCTTTATCTTATATCATATTTTATTTATAGGGTCAAATTAGGAAAAGTTTAAACATAACTTTCTTCCAGTTAATTATTATGCCATTAACAACATGCAAATTTTCAAATTAAATAAGGCAAGAATTGGAACACTGGTAAAACTTTCCTGTAGTTTGAGAATAGTTTCATAATAGCTCATGTGACATGTGGTTTTCATGTTGCTCAGGTGGGAGATTGGAATAATAACTTTTACATGGTAATATTAAAAGAACCTCTAAAAATATCTAAGTACAGGATACAATTTACAAACAGCAGAAAGAAATATGTAAACAAAAGATGAGTCCAAATCAGCAAGAAAGAAGGAGAAGAAACAGAAAAACTATGATAAAATGCAGAAAGTAAAATAGTGAGAAAGCAATTCACATATGCTACTAGTTAGGACAGAAGTTACTAGACAAGTTTACAAGTAAAACTCTGGAAATTAAGATGAGTGTTATTTACTTAAGACCTGACATATAACATGGTGACTCTAGTTGGCTAAAACATAATGTATACTTGAGCATCTTTCTTAAAAAGAACCATCTTAAATGTTTTCATGTACCTACACAAAAAGTGTGAGGCAATGGATATGTTAGTTAGCTTGTCATTATTTCAATGGAGCAGTGTACATTAAGATATAGTATTGAATTCCCTAAATACAGGTATTCTTTGTCAATGACTTCTCAATAGAGCTGGAAAATTTTTAGGAATAACTTCACAAGAGAAACATCTAAAATGTAAATTATGAATGTGAAAAAGCATAGATGACCTCGGCCTTCTGAATAATTGGATTGCAGGTGTGAATCTACCACATTTGGCCTGTCAAATATGATTTTTAATGTTAGAAGTGTTCCCTTTGAGATCAGGAACAAGACAAAAGTATCTGCTATTTCCACTTCTTTTTAGTATTTTAGAATAGGCCTTAGATGGTGCAGAAAGACATGAAGTAAATGTAAAATATAGACATATTGAGAGAAAACCCTCAGTTTTTCATGAATTACATTATTGTTAACTGGGAAAGCCAGATGAATCTGCAGATAATCTGTACAAATAGTATGGGAATGCAAAATGCTGGCTGGATATTAAAAGAACTATGTATAAAGGAATTTACATTTCTAGCAAAAAAGACTACTTCAATACCATTAATAAGAAAGGTAAAAATATTCAAGAATAAACTCAAACTGGAAAGCTTAAATCTTTTGTGGACAGTTATAGGCTTCCTGTTTTTAAAAAGTTATCTTTAAGTAGTTGTACAAATGTTTCAGTATGACACGTTAGTTCAAAAATAAAATGCATCTTGATCAAATGCATAGTTGTACAAGAGTTTCAATTCAACGTCAGTTCATGAGTACAATGCATCTTGATGTCACTCCTTTTATAATTCTCCCCCAAACTTTCATGACTGGTATTAATGAGATCTGAATCAAAGAAAAGATCAAACAATGGTTATGGATAGGAAGTCCCAATATTTCCAAGATGTCAGTTTTCTCCAAATTGATCTTTAAGTACAATGCAATCCAGCAGAGCCAAAAATTTGAGATTTGTAAACACTGATATATTTATTAGAAAATATGCATGTAAGTGCAGTGCACAATAGTCAACTAGAACATTTCTAATGAGATATAATAAAATGTAAATATGTCCCAAGATTTTTTATATTTTATTTTGTTGCAAAGGTGCTGTACAGAGGAGTTACAGTTACATACATAAGGTAATGAGTACATTTCTTGTCAAACAGTGTAAGCCATTCCTTTGTTTCTCTCCCACTATCCCTTTCCCCCTACATCCTCCTGAAGTTGAAAAGTTCATTTCCAACATAGTGTCTTGTGAGTTTCAGTGTTGCATTGGTTTACTCTTTGTCCTTGTTTCACCATTTTGTTATTCCCCATCCCTTCCCCAAATCAGATAAATGTATCTACAAGAGGCAGGGTGCCAGAATCTAAAACAGTGACTACCGGGGATAAAGCAAAGGGAGAAAGAAAAAAATAAAATAAAAATAGACATAAAAAGAAAGAACTTGATACAGTACATTGTCAAAGTCAACAACAACAAAAGACCTCTTGTTTCCATATCTTGGAGTTCATTTCGATTAGCATTATTTTATATGGTGGTATGTACATAGCCATTGGGCTAATTGTGATCCTCTGCTGGGACTATCCTACACATATACTAATTGTTACAAAAGAGGGAAACCTTGGGATCTATGTTTCTTTGGGTCTGGCATAGTTCACTTAATGTTTTTTTTCCCAAGTCTTTCCATTTCCCTATGAATGGGGTGATGCCATTTTTTCTGATGGAAGCATAGAATTCCATTGTGCATGTATGCCATATTTTCTTGATCTATTCACCTATTGAGGGGCATCTGGGTTGGTTCCATATCTTAGATATGGTAAATAATGCTACAATGAACATAGTTGTGCTGGTAGCTTTAGTGTGACCTTGCTTGTGATCATTTGGGTAAATACCCAGGAGTGGGATTGCTGGATCATAGGGGAGTTCTATGTTTAGTATTTTGAGGAACCTCCATACTGCTTTCCAGAGTGGTTGACCCAATTTGCATTCCCACTAACAGTGTAGTAGTGTTCCCTTTTGGTCGCATCCCCACCAGCATCTACTATTATTTTTTTCTTGATAATAGCCATTCTAACTGGAGTGAGGTGGAATCTCAATGTGGTTTTGATTTGCATTTCATTTTTTTCATTTTTAAAAAGAATTTTATTTAATTTAAAGATGCTGTGCAGAGGGGTTACAGTAACATGAGTAAGGCAATGAGTACATTTCTTGTTGAGCATTGTTACTCCTTCCCTTGTTCTCCCACTATCCCTTTCCTCCCCTGCCTCCCTTACTCCTCCTCCCTCCCACCCCACCCCCTCCTGCAGCAAAGTTGTACTATGTGATTTTTTTTGTTTCCTTTGTATGTTCTTCCCCCTATGGTATATACACTGTTGTTGGTACCCTGCATCTTGTATATACATTTGTCTAATTTGAGGAGGTGAAGGAGAATAACAAAATGCTGAAACAAGGACACAGGATGACTCATTGCAACAATACCCACAAGACACTTTATTAGAAATGATTTGCATTTCTTTTATGGCCAGAGATGTTGAATATTTCTGCATGTATCTGTTGGCTATTCTTATTTCCTCTCCTGAGAAGTCTCTTTTTAATTCCTTAGTTCACTTATTAATGGAGTATTTTCTTTGAGGGTTCTTTTTTGTTGGGCTGTTTAACTGTTTGAGCTCTATGAATATTTTTGATATCCTTGTCTACTGTATAGCTAGTGAAGATCTTCTCCCAATCTGTAGGCTTTCTATTTATCTTGTTGGTTAAGTCCTTTGCCATGCAGAAGTACTGCAGCATGATATATAAGGATCTAACTTTAGTTTTCTATGTGTGTATAGTCAGTTCTGTCAGCACCATTTGTTGAAGAAGCTGTCTTTGAATCTTGATCCTCATATCTCAGCCTCCTGAGTAGCTAGGATTACAAGTGTGATCCACAAGCACCCAGTGCATTGTGTTTTTAAATTGATTGTTGAATGCTAATGTCTTTGCAACTACTCAAAGGTAATAAAATTAGAAATAAGGAAGAATATATGAAATAATTCTAGATAACTAAAAATGAATCACATATCTCAATAATAATAAAATGGGCAAAACATGAGCCAACATTTTAACAAAGGAAGATAATAAACACAAGAAAGAAACAGAACTGATAGTTGGAACATGATGAACCTTATTAGAAATCAGGAACTGATAATAGAAACTACATGAGTTACAACATTCACATGGGAAAAATCGAAAGTCTGAAGCAAGATAAGCATTTAATCCTCATGAATTCTCAAAGGACTGTGGGAAATTATATTGGCACAACCACATGAAGAATAGATTTTTGCTCATAGTACTATCCTGTAAATCTACTCTTGGTTATACAAACCTGTAAAATTCTAATTGATATTCAGAGACCTTTTTCATAGAAGTATTATTGTAACAAGATCGGAAACAACCTCAACTGTCAATGAACAGGAGATCAAATTCATAAAACAAAGTGTATTCACAGAATGAAATAGTAAATAGCAGTGAAAAGAAATGAATTAGAATCCCATAAGAACAAAGTTCAATTTTAGAAATAAAGGGACTTTTAGAATGTTCTATGTAGTATAATGTCACATTCATAAAGTTAAAAGAAATAATATTAAGTATATTTTCAGGTACATATCTATGGATCATATACATATCTTTGTGTATATAATAAAAGTGTAAGGCATGATAGACACAAATATCCATGGTAGTAATAACTGTTACATAGGAATGGTAGGAAGAAATGCCCAGGTGTTTTATTATTATGCTTCATAATGTGTACATGCTATAAATCTTCTTGTGCCTAAATTAAATATTGCATCCAGGCACAGTGGCTCACACCTGTAACTAGCTACTCAGCAGGCTGTGATCTGAGTTCATCAGCAAAAAGCTGAAAATGGAGCTGTGGTGCAGGTGGTAGAGTGCTAGCATTGGGTAAACATGCTTAGGGACAGTGCCCAGTGCCAAAGTCCTAAATTCAAGTCCCAGGACTTTAAAACAAATCTAAAAAGCTATATTTGTTATTCAGACTAGGGAACTTTGAGGAAATAATTGGTAATGAAAAATTTAATACAATATTTTATGACTTTTGAAGATGACAGATACTTTTGATACCATTCAGTGTTCCTGAGCTTCAGTCATATCATATAGCTGGAAAATTCAGTTCACTAACATGGTTCTTAATCTGAATACAAGCTTTAGTTGTATAATACAATGTGAGTTTCTTGCCATACAGCACAAACTTCCTATGTTGTGAGCAGCCATAGGAGAAATGGGCTGCACAGACAGGTGATTAGGTTTGCAATCAAAATTCTTCACATATTTGGTCAATTAGTCTTCCTTCCCTAGACTCATCTTACCCATCTCATGCTCTACTTTAATTCCTTATTTCCCTGGGCAACAGAAGACAAAAATTCCTATGAGCCCTGCTCATAGATGTGGAATCTTAGTGATGATTTCATCCCAGCCTATGTTGCTATGATCTCCAGTTGGGGTAGGTGCAGGCCTTTTTCTGCCATGACTTATGGCTGAACTCACTTCTCTTTCCTGTGCGAATTTTCCTTAGCCTGATGTCCCTGCCCTAATGACCACTTCCTCTGATCATCCATTCCTGCCTCGAGATATCTTGACATTTTAGGTAACCTCTAAATGAACACTTTCCATCCCCTCCTTATGTCTTGATTTGTATTGAGCCAGAACATCAGTTATTTTGGAATCCTTTAAGTATTTTATTCCATAGGTGCTTATGACAATGAGACTGCTGGTGGTTTTCCAAAAAGTACCAGCATTCTTGAGATATGGAACCAGTTAGATCACATCATGAATGCATTAGTCAGCCGTTGCCACAGTACTGTTGGGCAAAACTTGTAAAGTCAGAGTCTTACAGCCACAAGAATTTGGGGGTTTTTCATTCATTTGTCTGCCTTAGGCTTCAGAGTTTTTGATCTTGGTTTGGTCAGTGCCTGTATTCTTCTGGGATCTAATGCTACCTTGAGCGTGTTCTTTTCATGAAGATTATAGGAAGGAAACCAACCAAACCTAAATGTAGCCTTTACTTCTTTCTTGCATTCCGTTACACAAATCAGAACAATGATAAAGTTAATTTTAAGATTATTGCTAATTATGGGAAGGGAGGGGAGAAAGAAAGAAGAAGGAAGAGGGGGAAGAGGGAGACATGAAAATGAATATGCATGCATGGGAGGGATTTCACCTCATTCCAATACAGATTAAGTATCCTTTATTCAAAGTGTTTGTAACCAGATTGTTTTAGATTGTGAAATGTTTGGATTTTGGAATCTTACCTGGACTTATCCACTTCAGCGTTTCTAAACTGAAAATTCACATGCCAAAACGCTCAGTAGTCTGAAAAGAATTTTAAATACTACTGTTCAAAAGCTTTGGATTTTTGGATCAGGAGTTATACTAGCAGATAATCTAGGCAGGAAAATTTAAACAAAAACATTTGTCTGCCATGCTGATGATAGATTAAATGATCTGCAAGACAGCATGATGAACCCAGGTGTGGTATGGTGGGAAGAATTCTCCCTATGGAATCAGGTAGCTCTGGTTCTGAGTTCTGGCCCCAAAGATGACCAGTATTAAGCAACTTGCTTAGATTCACTGAGACTCACATCCTTATCTATACTTGGAATAATATAATCCCTCAGATATTGTGAAGATCTTGCAGTAAGAATGTACTCCATGTCTCATACTTGACACTCAAGCTGCAGCTTTCATTCTTGAAGCATTTGTAAGATACTCTAAGGAGTTTTTTTTTTAAAAAAAGCTTTCCTGGATGTTTTATACAACACAATTTAGTTCCTCTACATGATTAAGTTGTAATTTCACTGGAAAATAAAGAACTCTTTAAAATCTTTGATTCAGTGATTCAAAAAAATAACATTATTTGTTCATTTCAGAAAACCATTTGCCACACTGTTGCATACTTTCAGATGTGCAAATAAAGGGATACCAGCTGGTTGCTTTATTTTCAAACAACTACAAAGAAAGCAGTAGAATTTTGGCTTCTTGGAATTTTCCTTTGAAAATTTTCACAACCATGTGTGGTTGGAATCTGGCATTTATCATTTGCTTCCACTCTGGAAATTTGTACAGCACTCTAGCATTTGGTTTGGGTCACATAACTTTTCAATTCTTGACTAGTCTTCCACTTGCATAATTTCCTGCTAGTGTGAAAAACCCATATACTGATATACTGTAATATGTCTAGCCAGAAAGACTCTAGCCACATTAATTATACATGATCAGAAGAATTGACACAATCAAGTCATTCATGAGTAATAACAAAACAAAAAAGTAATGTAAGAGATTGTCTTATTTGAATGAGCAAAACTGAGTATATAGGATGGAATGAGAGTCAAATGAAGTTTGTAACCATAAGCTTTATAAAGATAATAAAAATATATTACATAGCTCACATACAGAAAAATTTACTAGTTTCCAAGAGAACAGATCAGTTCTGCCAAATTATAAATCCTTCTAAAATTTGTTTTTTAAGGACTTTCAAAACAAACTTTGTAAGATTAGCTAGGTGATGAGAGTTGATGTCAGGCATCTGTTTCCTTGCCCATTAGACATTAATTATATCCAGGATTACAGTCCTGCTTGTACTTTGAAGGAAAAATGTGAGTCCAAAGATTCTAAGTAATGTCTAAGGAACCTAAATCCCTGAAGCTGCGTTTTTTTTTTTTTTTTTTTGCTTAAAATAATCAACCTCTCCTTCCTTTCCTGGACATTTTAATTTTCTAGTTCTCTTGCCTATATTTGACCATAGCCTTACCAAAGGTGCCTTTCATATTTCTGTCTCCTTGTAGTATTTTTATTAATAAGTTTTTTTTATTATGAAAAAACCATACAGAGGGGTTACAATTGCATGGACAAGGTAATGAGTACATTTCTTATCAAGCATTGCTGCCTCCTCCTTTGTTTCCCCTTACCATCCTTGCCCTCCCATCCTCACCCCCATCGCCAAAGTTATAAAGTTCATTTTTCAACATAATGTCTTGTACATCTCATTGTTGCAATGGGTCCACCTGTATCCTTATTTAAACAATTTGTTTTTTCCTTTCCCCTCCACAAATTATACCAACATTAAATACAGTGAAAACAGGGGTTATACTGTGGGGGAGGAACATACAAAGCAACAAAGGAATCATCTTATAAAAATGTTAGAAACAATAGCAAGAAAGAAAAACAATTTGAATCCTTATCTTGGGGTTCATTTCACCTAACATGAACTTATCTGACCATTTCTGCTTGTCTCAGACATATACCAGTTATTGCAAATAAGTCCTTGCAGTATTCTTTAACCTTTTATTTTGTACTTTCCTACTCTATGATTTTTCTTACTCTTGACATAGTCCTGTCTAAAGAAACAGGATCTACCTCTGACTAATCTTTTGAATCTAAATAATATGATTTTATGAGTCAAAAATTTTTCTTTATTTTATCAGGGACTTCTTGCTTCAACCATCCATCCATCCATCCATCCATCCATCCATCCATCCATCCATCCCATTCACCCAACCACCCATCCATCCATCTAGCATTTATTGAGCACCATCTATGTGCCAGACACTTTGTTATGCACTCAAATAAAAGAAAAGGAAGTGAAGAAAAAAACAGCAATTACCATCATCACTTGGATCCAGGTTACATACTAGTATTATCATCTTGGGCAAGTTCCTCAAACTCTCTTACTTCAGTTTTCTTATTGGTAAAAATCATAACAACAAGAGTGTCCTATGTCATAGTGCTCTTTGAATATTAAGTAATCTGTCTCTACATATGTATCTACACACAGATATGTTGCTTGGAAAATCCATTTTTTATTTTATTGTGCAAATACCCTACAATTACATGGGCAAGGTAATGAGTACATTTCTTATCAAGCATTGTTTTTTGTGAACAATTCCAGTCGAGACATTTCTAATGATCACTCTTTTTTAAAATTGTCTGTATTCTTTTTTTCCCTAATGATCACCCTTTTCCTGGACCTTAGCCTTCACCAAAGCGACCATCTTACTTGAAAAAACAAGAAGACAGTGGGTATTGAAAATACAAAATTCATAAATGATAAGTTTATGATAATCTGGTCTTTGTAGTTTTCTTTGATGGACTTTGAAGATCAAAGAAAAATATTATAGTTCATGTGTTAAGTGTGCTAATCATTGTCAAGGGGCCATTCATGAAATTATATTCTGTCTCAGACTACAAATGTTATAAAAGTATTGCACTTTACATAAAAAAATGTTCTTTACAGATACAAATGGCTGACAAATATATGAGAAAATGTTCCGCCTCAGTAGTTGTCAGGGAGAGACATATCAAAACCACAAGGATCTATCACGAGGCACTCATTTGAATGGGTTAGCATAAAAATACTCAAAAGATATAAATGTTGGTGTGATATGAATAAGTGAGAATGTCTGTATCCTGTTGCAGGAATGTCAAATGATACAACACATATGAAAAATGCCATTTGTGATAATCTAGGTGAAACAGGTAAAAGATACCACATGATTTTCCTTACATGAGTTATCTATACTAATAAAATTTATAAAAGCAGAAATTATAATTATGGCTCCCAGGGGTGGAGTGGAGGAATGGAAATAGCTGTTCAATAAAAATGAAGTTTCAGGTATGCAAGATGAACAATTTGCAGAGACATGTTGTATACTACAGTCTATAATATGGTATTACATACTCAAAAATTGTTTAATCTCCTGTTAAATATTCTTACCACAAAAACAAAACCATGTATAATTTTTTTGTATTTTACTATCCATTGGGTTTACTTATAGACTTACAGGCACATTCTAATTGTTACAAATGAGGGAAACCATGCAGTCTTTCTTTGGGTCTGGCTTACTTCATTTACTATAATTTTTTCCAAATCTTTTCATTTTCTTACAAATGGGGCAATGTCATTCTATCTGATGGAAGCATAGAATTCCATTGAGTATATAGACTACATTTTCTTTATCCATTTATCCACTGAAGGGCATCTGGGTTGCTTCCATATCTTAGCTACGGTAAGAAGTGCTGTAATGAACATGGTTGTGCTTGTGTAGCCTAGTTCATGGTCCATTGGATAAATGCTCAGGAGTGGGATTGCTGGGTCATAGGGAAGCTCTATATTTATTCATTTGAGGAACCTCCATACTGCTTTCCATAGTAGTTGAACAAGTTTACATCTCACTAACAGTGTAATAGTGTTCCCTTTCGCCACATCCCTACCAGTATCTCTTATTGTTAGTTTTCTAGATAATGGCCATTCTAAAAAATTACACTTGGACATGAGAAATTAAACAGGACTTTAAACATTCACACAGTGAAACCAAAGGAAGATATTCTTAGGGGAGAATCACAAGGGCTCAATTTACTATGTACATATGATTATATAAAATTATACTCATTGAAAGGAACTCCAAGATGTGTAACAAGAGTATTTTTTTATTTTACTTTTTGCTGTTCTTTTCCCCCAATTTTTCCCTTTTTGTTGCTGTTTTGACTTCTGTAACTTTTGTCTTGTAGGTAAGTTTATCTTATTGGGGTGGGGAAATGGAAGCACAGAAATGGCGGGACAAATGGTGAACAAATTCATCAGTAATACCACTAGACATTATGCTGAAAATGAATTATACAACTTGGGGAGAAGGGGAGGTTGGGAGGGAAAAATGAGGAAATGGGTGACACTGTTCAAATGGAAATGTACTAAATACCTGACTTATGTAACTATAATATCTCTGAACATCATCTTTACAATAAAAACTTTTAAATAAAACAGGATGTAATGAAAGATATCCAATATATTATTTATTTTGGTTGTGGAGTTGGTATACCTGGTATTTGCATATGGATAAACTTCATCAAATTGTGCACATTAAATGTATGTATGTTTAGATACTGATTGTGCCTTGTTAAAATTGTTAAAATAATTCTGCTTTCTTTGATAATTAAGGCTTTTCATGAAGTCTGATTGATTGATGCTTATAGAACACAGAATTTGCTGTGGGATGCCCAGTAGCCGTCATATATTTATCCTTTTTTGACTAATGTTTACATAGTGAGTAGTATTTTCATATATACTTCCATGACTTATGCTTATATAATCTTACAACAAAATGAAGTAATATTCTGACACTGGTAAATTAATATGTAGCCTGGGATCATTTAGCTTTGAACTAAAATTGTTTAAATTACTATTCAAGATCAGTCTTCATGATCTAAATGTATCTTATTTGTTTATTGTACACAAGACACCATGAATTTATTTTGTAATATTTTGTGTTGATAGTTTTGTCGACAGACTGAGAGTTTAGGATACAGATACTGAACATAGTTTCTGGCTTCAAGAAACTGTTTACTTATGTAGCAAGTAGGCCAGAAAAATTAATGCTTACTGAATTCTGTGATACACTAATAGAGTTACCATCATGATTCAAAGAGATGCTGAGGAGGAAGCAAGAGGATGAGTATCCATCTACCAGTGTTCTATGATTGCCTATTTCTCTTTGATTTATCAGATACCATGCAATTATAAGGACTATGGCTCAGTACCTATGTTTAGTGAAGAAGCTAATCAAAATATTTCTTTACATCATAAAACAGCCATGAGAAAGAAAATATTGTCAGTTGGGTTTTATCTCTATTTTGTATCCAATGAAAGACCTGTCTTAATTTAGTTGAATTTATGACATTTAAAAAACTTAGTTCTGTTCAGTTAATACCGTATTATCACCACCATGGATAGTTGTGTAATTCTCAGTCTGAGGCTGTTTGAAGTATGTGGGCTTAGCATGTCTCACTGGAAAAGGCTTTAGAATAATAAGGAATCAACCACTACTAGAATGGGAAGAGTCACCTCTTCAGTTTCATGACAAATCAGAAGACTTAAGTCACTGACAACCACAATTTCATTAAAGGAAGGAAAGTATGACTGTCATTATTGCATGAATTGTGTGATTCTCTTTCTATTCTTACCGTCTGGTAGATTGGGAAACTCCATTAATAAGCATTGTAAGCCATTTCAGAAGGTCATTTTGGTTTCCCAATACACATCTTCTTTAGGGATAGGCAGTATAGTTTAAAAACTACTTCTTCCTCTGCCCACTGTTTGGTCTAAAGTCTTATAATGTGGTATCAGAGTTAGATCCTTTTGACTTAAGACTTGGTCCTTCACCACTTTGAGCATTTATTTGCTTTGTACAGCAAATCTACTCTTTGAACATGGCTTCATTAAAGATCAGTAAGACGGTTTTCGGGACACAACATTTAAAGATGGGTAAGTTACATTTCCAGTTTGAAGTAGTTTTCTCTCTATGAGAAAAGAATACACGAAATATAACATATCAAAAATATAGGTATTACATAGTAATGACTATAACTTATTCATCCACTGAGCAAAAGGTATGTGATATGCATCCACCATGTCTGAACACTATGAAATGCTGAAGAGAGCTGCGATGGAAGCTGGGATATATGGCCTTTGCCACGAACTATTTATTAGTTTGGCACTGATAGCAAGTTATCTAGAGATCTTTGTTATCAGCTAGGTATGTAAGAACCAAAGATAGAAAACTCTGCCAAAGAATTCTGATAGTTTAATGAAAACGATGAATAAGAAAATAAGAAAGGTTAAGCATTATGATTAATAGAGTTATAGGCAGGTTAACACAAAAGGACAAAGAAAGTGAAATTATTATTTTATTTTCTGACCAAAGGCATCTTTTATATTGTTTCATTCTGTGTTATAGAAACATGAGCAACATTTTGTAGCTAATATTTATGCTTAGTTAATGACTTATTACATAATAAATGTCATTGAGTGAAATGAGAATGTAGAGGGTGACATAATTATTTCCTGTTTTTTTGTTATCAGACATGGCTTTATTAAAGTGATACTATTTAGATGAGTTCTTCAGGAGGATTTCAGATTGAGGATCTTATTTAGGCTAATGTAGTCAGTCTGGACAGTGTAAGAATTTCGCACATATTGAATTGTTATGCATGGACAAATTGTAGGGTTAAAGAGTATTAAGTCAACAAAGCACTGTTAATACTTTTGCAGATTTTAAGTCTATGCCTGAAATGGACACTAGTGACCCTTGCTTATAATCCTATCTACTCAGGAGGTTGACATATGAGGATCATCATTCCAAGCTAGCTCTGGCAGGAAAGTCTATGAGACTTCCATCTCCAATTAACCAGGAAAAGCTGAAATTGGAGCTGTGGCTCTAGTAATAGAACACTAACCTTGAGTTAAAAACTCAAAGGACAATGCACAAGTTTCAGTCTTGGTGGTACACACACACACACACACACACACACACACACACACACACACACACACACGAGTCTATCCGTGCTTTGGTAGATAACTTAGGCTTAGTCTTTATCTTGGCTTCAAACTTCAACATGAAGAAAAGAAGGTACATAGTATCTACAAGAAGGTGTCTGTGTTGGGTTCCTCTTTCTTACCAGAAACAGGTAAGGAGAACACAGGGATTTAAGGTAATGTATACTTCTGTTGCCACAAATTTCAGTCCCTTAAACATTTCAGTCCCTTAATTTTTGCTGAGAAATAAGTGTATCTTCTATTCTAAGAAGTGATGATGCATAAGCAGAAAGAGAACTGGAAGTGTGGCTCAAGTGGTAGAATAGCCGCTGTGAGCAAGAAAGTGAAGAGCGAACTTGAGGCCCTGTGACAGTAATAATTTGGTGAGGCAATAAAGGAAACCAATTTGGAGGCTATTACAATAGTTAAGACACATTTCAGAGCACAAGTAAGGCTCATTTCAAACCTTTGTGAAGTTTCTCCAAATCTCCCTAACCACAACATTCTCTCTACT
This sequence comes from Dipodomys spectabilis, assembly GCF_019054845.1. Lineage (NCBI taxonomy): Eukaryota > Metazoa > Chordata > Mammalia > Rodentia > Heteromyidae > Dipodomys > Dipodomys spectabilis. Next base: position 682,460 of record NW_024870740.1, read on the forward strand.
ATCCTTTCATAACTTTTCTCTTACAACTTTGTTTTAACCCTAACCACAATCTGATTGGTGTCATGAGCAGCTGGTTCTATGGCTGTCTCCCTCTAGATGGTGAACTTCAAGGAAGCAGCAGTGTTAGGTCCTTATCTATATTTCCCATAGGACCAACAAGAGCCATAAAAAGAACAAGCAACTGGTAAAAGTATTTTCAGGGGAACAGTGTAGGGAACAGAAGATGAATTTTTAAAAACGAGTCAATAGCTTTTGCAAGAAAGAGAATGGCACTATGAAGGAGCTACTAAAGAGGCAGAAATGTGAAGAGCAGCTTTTATGACAGGAAAATTTCCATAAGATAAAAATTGTTCACACATTAAATGCTAAAATACAATGACTTAAGTCCAGTTCCGTTTATAATTTATTTGGTATAATTTTGGGGGCATTTGATTAAACACATTCCCTCTTACACAATTTCTCAGACTTTATTATTTTAATGAATACATTGAAGAGAAAATATAATTTGTAAGTCTTTCCTATCCACTAAAACCAATGACATTTTGTGACATTTTGTAACATACCTGCTTAACTAGTAATATAATAATCATAATCTTGTTAACAACTAATAATCAATCTGGATAATAATAATCTTGTATACTAACTAATAATGTGGTCAACCTGATTTTGGAATAATTTAGCCAATGTCAGTTTTAGGCATTTATAGCTGAAGGGTTGACTTTTATAGAAATCAGTACCAGGAAGCACATCATCCTTGGCTTCTAACTCAGACAGATAAGAATCTTGTCTCTTGATTAAACTGAGGTTGAAGGCAGAAAAAAAAATCCCAAACCTTACTTCATGGCCAATTGAATGTCTGGCTGCCAACAACACAGAATGACAAAATATTGTCTTGCCAGCTATGGTTGCCATATAACACTTCCATTAAAGGCAAATCTTTGAGGTATCACATTGATGTAATATTAGCACAGAATTAAGCTCATACAAGTCCAAGGATACAGTAAAGTGTACTTGTTGCTGATGGAAATAAAACAAGGTAGAGAAAGAATGTGTTTAAGTGCAAATTCATGGCTCAAGATATGAAATTCAAATTTAGGGATTTTTGTATTGTCATATTAAAATAACCCTTTTGTAGTGACCTTGTTGAAAATTAAATGCAAAAAGTGAAAGTACTGATTGTCAAATGCACTTAAGTTAACCAAGATGCCAAGTTTTCTATACAAGCATAGATTTTTAAAATTTTCAATTTTAATTTACTTTTACCTTTAAGTAGTTGTACAAAGGAGTCAATATTCAACTAAGTAGTATATGGACAGAATGAATCTTGATCAATGTCACCCCTTTCTTCATTTTCCCATCCCTTCCAACTTTACCTCTTCCCTCAATTTTCTTAATTTCTTTTAGAATATGCATTAGATTTTAAAATTGCATTTCCCGCTTGATTAAATAAAGGTAAAAGAACATGCAGCATGTGTATTATATAATTATACAAAAACTATACTATATAGAAACCTGTTGTTCCAGGTTCCTGTTGTTCAGCTGGCCTCTCTCGCCAGCTGTAGTTAAAGCCAAGTTCATGTGTGATAATGCTCTGTTTCATTCTTGATTTGAAGATAATGAAGTTACTTTTTTTTGAGAAAATTTTCTTGTAAGAGAAACCAATTGTTCTGATAAGTTGCCTGCACTTTTGGGTCTACAAAGTTATTACTAGTTTGGGGAAAATAGAATATAAATGAAAGCCAGAGTCAAAGTTTAGTTAAAAAGGAGTTTTACCCCAAATCAATGGACAGAAATAGAAAATTCTTCAAATGAAAACTCGAATGATGTATGTGGGAATGTATTCTGAGGTACCAAGAAAGGAAGAATACTACATCTGATTGAATTTACCAGCCAATTCAAAGTATTTTCTTGGCTGAATGGCTAAAATGTAGATTACAATGCAGCCTGTGCTAAATAAAGTTCAGATAGCCAACATTCCTTGGTACAAGGTATTGGAAAGAATCCAAAGGTTATGACTGATAAAATAGCTGGAATAAATTGATCATTTATGATCTCTTTACTTATTCCAATCATATTTGCTAGGAGGGTTTAAAAGGTACTATTTTTCCCCTCAAGTCTTTTATAAGTATATTTCTGAGTTGGGTGCTCAGTTCTTTGAAAAGTCCTGTAATGTTTTGAACGTTGGAAGAAAGTTCTCCAAAAATCAATGGTATGAAAAGCTCCAAAGATATTAAGAGCTGTATAGTATTTGGCAAACAAATCCAAAGTGGATATGACTATCTTAAAAGGCAGTCAGAAGAGTTTCCCTCAATAGTAACTAATGGTTGGCTGAATACATAGGACTGGGACAATTTAACCTCAAACTTTCTAGAATTCTATTAGTTTCTGAGCATGAAATTCTCAGATCTAAGTTGTCCACAGATAGAAGAATGCTTTAAACTGGATGCTTAAACTGTCATGTGCCTATAATCCTACCTAGTTAGTAGGCAGAGATGGAAGGATTGCAGTTCAGAGCCTGCCCAAATAGACCAATCCAAGAAAATTTATTCTCCAAATAACCAATAGAAAGCCAGAACTGGAGGCATGGCTCAAGTGGTAAAGCACTAGCCTTGAACAAAAAAAAAATGGAGTGTGATTTCAGGTCCTGAGTTCAAGCATCTGTACTTAAATAAAAAGGTGGAGGTAGGATGTTTAGTACCACTACAAATATGTATGGAAATGGTTTTCTTCAAGAAAATGCTTCATCATGGAAATATATGGCTATATGCCACATAACTACTTCAACAGGAAACAGAAAATATCTAAGATTTTGACAGTCTATTGAATACTTGCTCTGTGTTTATAGAAAAGTAGTGGAGGGCAGTGAAATGAAGAATGATATGCAGGCTCATCTCTTCATGACAGGATCACTGGATACCACAGATATGCTTTGAAGTTGTTTTCCAACTTGTTTGTAGTTGCCTATTGAGTATCACTGGATAATAGGGTAATTAGGAGTGCTATGATCTGAATGATTAGCCTTGTTCATCAAGTGTGTGATTTCCCCTATACTGTAGAATCTAGGAGAAGTATGCATGGAATTATAATAATTTCTTGAGTCATTTCTCATAGGCCCTGTGTCTTTAGGTTAAGGCTACCTTATGCATCCCAGATAACCAAGTGTTAAGCTCCCTTAGGAATATAGATCTATGTTTAGAATTGGATAGAAAATTCTAATCAGTACTACATGATTAAGGTGATATACTGGATTGGGAACACTAAAATTATTTGTCAGACTATTGTTTGTCTATGTTTTGAGAGAAATAGGTATGTTTTAAGTTGTAGACAGGTATTCAACTGAAGTAAAGTGCTAAGAAATTTTGGGGGAAGGGATGAAAGAACAGGAAGAAGGAAATAATTGAATAATGGGGGAGGTATTTGTTAATTTTTCTCATTATATTAAGTTCTCCTATTAATTTAAATTAATGTGCTAATAAGTTTTTTCTGCTTGGAAGAATGTCCAATATGTGAGGCTTGGTAGAAAGCAGAGCTCCTTTTCCCACTAAGAAAGACTTAGGGAGAAAAAGTTTTTTCTTTCTTTCTTGGCACTGAGAGCATTCATGTGATTAATGCCTGGTGGTTCCCTTGGGGACAATGTATTTTGAGGAAGTGACCCAGGAGGGGGCTTTTTGTGCCAAGGACAGATGGAGTCTTTCCAGGCACTATCTACAGAGACTAAAACTCTGGTCTCCTAGGAGGTATGAAGAGGCTGGTAATGATCTAAAAGCAATCAAAGCAATTCCTTTCTTTCACATAAATTTCCATTCCTCTTTTCTCAGCCCTGAGCTTCACTCTGCATTTTTCTACCAAACCTGGTGTCTAAATTTCTTGAGGTTTCTGCTAGGTGAATCAATGTTATTTTTGTGTTATTTTCACAAAGGTGAAATCAACTCTCTTAGCCTTACTAATCACTTCTCTACTTTACATCTTCCAAAATGTGGTTAAAGTATTTTATCTACTGAGGTCTCCTATACCTCTTGTCTTTTAGCGTGACATGATTTTAATTCCTTTAATGAAATATTGGAGCAACTTGAGGCTACAATAGGGGATAAATATAACTTGTCAATATGCAGTATTTTAATTATGGCCTTTACAAATTGTTCTCTTTCAAAAGTCAGGATAGGCAGGGGATGATGATGAGGTTATGCATCTTAATCCAGGAGTTAACAATATTATTAGCTTTCCAGCACAGGGCTTATTTCCAGCACAGAGTTATTTAACGAGTTACAATCCTAATGTGGCAAAGGAGCTTCCAATCTTTCTGTGGAGAATGTCAGTACTGATGGTACAATTTTTGCCTCAGAGTTTGACTGCTGTTAATATCTGTCCTAATATTGATGTATAATTTAGACACATTAAAAAAAAATTCAGCTGTGAGAAATTATATAATTGGTTTTAATGTCTACCTGATTAGTTAGAATACTTTTGTAGACTTTTTTTTCTAGTAAAACTTAAAGAATACAGCATTTGTCCATATATTTCAAGACGAAAGTTTGTGTGCTCACTCCTCTATTTGTATTTGTGGCCTGTCTATGCCCTGGACCTGTTTCTTTTTGAGAACTCTGCCCTTGACTATGATCTTTCTATAGCTGGCTTATGAGATTTGAAAGGGAAAAAAAGCTTAGTAAAACACAGAGACAGTGCCTGTAGTCAAGGGATATGACCTCAGGCAGAAATAAGAGAGGAGGAAAAAGACCATGGCAGATTCTATTTCCAAGAAAAGCTGGTTTCTGTTTTGATAACAGTAATGTCTCTTTAGTTCAAAGTTACCAGCTATCAAAACAAGTTGCCGTCCACAGCAGACTAACTTCTTTCCATTACAGGGAAGGAGATCCTAGTGAAATTGAGTCCAAATAAAAATATATTTACAGAGAAAACCAGGGCAATGAAGGGCAAATAGGGATCAGCAAAAATCTGTTTCTTAAATGTTCAGGGGGAAAAAGCAGCAATAATTTACCATATACTGTGTGTATCTCTCAGACTAAGATCACTAGAAAAATTGTATAATAAGGAAATGAAATTCTAAAAGATGATACACTAAAGAGACAGAGTATTAGAGAGGAATCACCTATGAAAGTGTAACAGAGAATCATTCCCTCACATGTGTTAACAGTTCAGCAAAGCAACTCTGTTCCGTACTTGGTATGAGGTTTAAGCAGGAAGTATTATTGTTTGGCATCAGAGCCAGGGCAAGATCCAACTTGAACCTCCAAGTTATTTCACAAGGAAATACGAAATTGCAGAACAATGTGGGTGGGCAGTGGACTTGACCTAACTCTCATTTACTAAATAAACACAAGCTTGAGTGGTTGTACTTCTGATAGCATTAACAGTGGCATTGCCAAGCTATAGCACTTGGGTGAGGTGGGGTTTGATCATATCATAAATCTCCACAAACCAGTCTCTCCAGGTACCTCCACATGAATTTATAATCTAAGAAATGTAAGTAAAATAAAGTGAGCTTGCTCTGCAGAGCAGTCCACAGTCCAATCAATTAGCTCCCACTTTCAACATTTTTTTCCTTCACTAAGTTCTTTCTATATAGAAATCAAAAGCTGTTAATGCACTAAGTTATAGTGTAACTCCCAGGATTATGTGACAGTTTGGTTCTTACCGAAACCAGAGGGTAAGGGGCCTTCTTATTCTGCCATCCTCTCATATCATTGTTATATTTGCTGGCAACAGGAGCAGGTAAAGAAAACCAGATTGCTTGTGTAGTATAAAAGATGACTTCTTCAGGATGTGCAGACAGCAAAATCCAAGCTTAAGCTATTGTAAAAACAAGAAAAATCTGAAAACAATTAGTAATCTATTTATACATGTAAAAAGTGGGAAATGACTTCTTAGTGTATAGACTGGACAACTCTTTAAAAGTTTTTCATCACAAACTTCTTGGCAGGGAAGTGACTATTCTGGTTATAGGCAGAAAGGAAATTGTAAGGGGAGGCTTTGTGAATAGATGAAGTGGATGTGCATGGGTGAGCTATGCGTATTTTAAGTCAATTGTATTTTTCCAAACGTTTGGGATAGAACAATAACAAAAAAGAGTAGCATAGAACCTTTTCATCACAGCACACCATCATTACATTTTAAAATTATAGTTGTCATTGAAACCAGCACAAATTCAATGTTCATAAAATACATATGCTCTAAGCCTGTGGGTTTCTAATCAGTGCTTGAATGAGGAAAAGGTGAATCAAAGTTCCTTTCCATGTAGGTATTTGTCGTCACTTGAAAACCCTTATCAGCTGATCAACATTTGTGAAAGATGCTCTGCTTTGTGTGTGTATTAAACAAAATGATGGCATACAAGGTGGAAAAGAATCAAAATCTGTTAAGTCTAACTTCCACATTTACCTTTGGGAAGCCTAAAGTCTTATTCAGAATACATCGATGCTGACAGATGGATGGCTACTGTTATAAATGAAACATCTGAAATAAAAATAAAGTATGTTCAAGTACTTTGAACAGTCTTGATGTGGTAGAGTCTGAAAGGTATGAAAAAAGCTACATGCTCAGACAGCAGAGTCACTTAAAATATTCTTTCTCTTCTTAATGTTGCAATGACTTTCATGGCTTTGTGTTCTCATAAAATGCAACTTTGTTTTTTACCCTGTGTTTTTCTTGTTTTGTTTTATTTTTTATATTTTTATATTTTTTATTTTTTAGTCTGAGACAGAGGCTGTTGGGCCTTAGTTTCACCAAGCTGCTGCTAAACTAGGCAGAACTGGACATATGTAGCAGAGGTGTTTGTGTACATCAGACGTTATCTGTTTGTGGAGCTTTGCCTGTAATTCAATATAAATTCTTAGGTGGATATTGTTGCTTAGAGAAGTTGGCCTGAATGGGAAATTTTGTGAGATTTTTTTTGATATTTGAGATAATTTCAAAGAAATAAATGAGAGGCAATTATGGATTAAAAACAATTAGAGATAATTTAGAAATGGCTGGAGGACTCAAAGAGATATCTGAGAAGAGGACTCAGGAGATACTTAGGGTGTTTTTGAACTTGGGAATCTTTGTGGAGTGGACAGTGAAGATGAGATGAAATAATGTTGTTTAGGTTCAAATTGAAAATTGGATTCCCTTCAAAATAGGAAAACAAACGGGGTACCTGGAGAAGTTTTTCAGTGGATAGGCTTTGTCTCAGCCCATGAGTTTTCTTGTTTTAGGGGCTATATTCCACCATAAATTTTATTTTATTATATATATATACACACACACATACATGTTTATTCATTTATTTACTGTCTTTAGTTTAAAGAAGACAGCAAGTTTATTTGAAAGTGAAGGGATGTCTGCATAAAGAAAGCAGCTAGACTTTAGGAAGAGAAGATATTCAAAGAGGAATCCAACGGACTCTACTCAGAGAGTGGTTTTTGTTGTATGGGGTTCCTCCAATATCTCCACTCTTGCACTGCCCTGGGCATTTTCATTGGTTGAATAGGAACCCAGGGCCTATGGAAAGAAGAGCTAAAGCAGGAACCAGAGGTGCATGTGTCATGGGCCACATGTTATCTGCCATGTGTTTTGTCTGGCAAGTTTTTTCTATCTATTTACCTAACAATTCTCTTTTCTTTTCCTCCTCCCCTCTTCTTGGATGGAAACCCACTCTGAATTTTTATGAAGAGACTCTGTGATCTGGTACAATGAGTTGACATCCAATTGAACCCAATCACAGGACCTTAAACTTGTCTGCCAAGGGAGTCATCATCTGAATGGGAAAACCTTTGCAAACATTTCCCTTAATCTTGCAAGAATGACTAATTTTAGATGTATCACAAGGAAGTGTTTTGTTCCAAAGACAGTTCCTAGAAATAGTGGGATGTTCCAGTCCTACTCCTTCCTAAGGAGAACCAAACCAGCATGTTCTGGCAACTTGTCAATGAGTCCAAATTGCCTATTTTCAAGAGGAGTAGACGGAGATAGGCCTTCTAAAGGAGTGGACCATTCCCAGATCTTTGTATGGGTGATCCTTATCATGAAATATTTACAGCAAAATTTCAATCCCAACAAGTCACGTCCTGTCATGCTTGGACCTCTTCTTTTTATTACTGCTCTAACTTGCTAAGTAAAAGCACATTTTAATATCAGTCCAAGCCCAGCTTAGTGGAACATTTAGATCTATTATATAATTATGACTAACTAAAATGCAACTTTTGGATTGAGTAGTTATACATGCTAAATGTGTTAGTAAATAAAACAATTAAATTATAATTTTTGTTATCTTTAAGTAGTTATACTAATGGGGCTTACCATTCAACACATCAGTTTATAAGTAAAGTGTATCTTGATCAATGTCACTACTTTTCTCATTTCCTCTTTCCTTCCCAATCCAACTCATTCCTTCAATTTTCCTGGTTTTATGGGAGTGAGTACTAGGATTGTATTCTCTTCTCCCTTCCTTATGTCATTTTCCTACCCTTTTTCCCTTTGACCTTCCTCGTACATCTCAAGTTCCAGCTTTCATAAAGTTAAGAAATTATATTTACATTAAAGAAGTTCATCTTAGGAAGTTCATTGAACTAAAGACGGAATATTGGATCTTTATGGCTTTTCCAATAACTAAGATAGTTTTCTTCATTTTTAAATCTATTTATCTATATCACTCCAAAATTGATCATATTGATTTGTAAGTTTTTATCAGACCTACAATTCTTTGATTCTGAAGATATCACATTCCATCTTCTGATTCCATCTTGATGATTATTGTATGTTTGATAAGGGAGAGAGGTCAGTATTAGCTAGAGTAGCAAGATAGAGTCAAGAATGGCAAGATAGAGGTTATATGAAGAGAGCTTGGACTTGAAAAGTGTCCAGGATTGTAATGAGGTCTTGCAGAGCATTCAAAGCATTGGGTTGGACACACACTCATGTGTGGAGGAAGAAAGCTGAAAGTGTATGTGTTGATGTATCGTGTAGCACAATAACATGATGAAGAATTCCTAGTATTAAGTATAAAGCCCAAGTGATGGAAAGCTTTTGGTGCCTGAATATACTTAATTTACCCTAAAATATAGACAGCACAAAATCTGTCATTTTGGCAAATAGAGGGATCACAAGGAAAAGTTCTTTATCAGTTTTTGTTTACTTCTTCTAAAAGTGTGGACAAATAAGAGTTGATTACTTAGTTTATATTTCGTGTCAGACTGTAATACTGAAACAAAATCTTGGGATGTCTTAGATTTCTGCATCAACTAAAATTTGATTCTCTGTGTCATACATTCCGTATTAGTCATTTAATTATTCTTTAAGTATTCCATGGTTCTCTGTGTAATGAGCTTGGGCTATACTCTGGGAATAATGTCAATACATTCTTTACTCTCTGGAACTTATACTACTGTTAATTAATTTTTTTAGCTAAGTGATTTTATAGAACTTGTGTCTTTCTATAAGTTTTGTATATTTTCTTGACAATAGTAAACACAAAGTATTTGCAGTACACAAACACATAGTTTATCAGTTATCAAAAAGTCTTTCTGCACTCAGGAAAATGCATTTACAGCCAAAACATTCCATATCACTAATACTACCAAATCCACTGTGTTCATAACGGTAAGTTCCAAGCATATCAATTTAAATAGTGATTCATCTAAACCATCTTATTTGCATTATTTTCTCTAGAATTTGCAGATCAAAACTCTAGAAGATACTTGGGTTCTGTGGGGGGGCAGTAAAGGGAATGAGCAGGCAGGATGGACGAAAGAGAGACAGTAGGGCTCAGGTATGTATATTCAATGAATGGAAAGGAAGATAGAGCTAACAGCCTCTATTGTATTTTCAACTCATGGTTTATCTTATGTAAAGGTAAAAATGCTTTTGAGATCTCATTTCTGGTGTAAACATCCTTATAATCTTTGTTCTATATTAATTTCAGTAACATAAAATAGAGGCAACTTGGAGATCATGTGATTTGAAATAGTTGCTTAAGCTCAGGGATAGTTTGGGTGCCACATTTTTAATTAGACCTTAAAAGAAGAGTTACTTCTTTTTTCATATGGAGATTTAAACATCTTGAAGTACCTAAAAGACATTAAAAATGTAGCCCGATGTTGATAAACAGGTTGCCTCTTCCTACCAATAGTCCCTAATAGCTAAGAACTCACAAATTGCCAAGGAATCATTTTGCCATGCGGAGGCGTATCTGTGTTTTGAAAGAAACTCTAGAGTCTTATCTTCTTTTGCATCTGGTACAAAATCCTGAGAGAATTCCCAGCTCATCTTGGTGATTAGTGCTTTCAATTAGATTTCCTTCAATTGGTAGATTTGTGACTTTATCTGGTAATCAGGGAGCTCTGAGCCATAGGCCAGGTTACTGATAATATCAAGTAATTAGATTACTAGGTCAAATAATTTTTAGATCTGTTGACTCATTTAATATCAGTGTCATGTCTCACTTTCTGATTTAAACTACCCCCATGAACTATGGGCTTTTGTAACACATCCTTCTTTAGTCCTTAGTTGCACTGCCTATTTTTATCTGAATTTTATTGTAAACATGTAGTACAGAGAGGTTACAGTACATAAGTCAGGTAATAAGTACATTTCTTTTTGAACAGTATAATTCTCTCTCTCATTTTCTCCCAGCACTACCTATTTTTGACTTATTTTTACATCCTTAATGTAAACCTATTGCCTATGTATACAATGTATTTGAATTATCCAAGATCTTTAAAGCATTGAAATATGAACACATGTGTTGTTCATTAGGAAACTCTCAGGCTGCCTTTTGTGGTAGAGGAGAAATCTGTGATGTGAGAATATCACTTGAGTAGGCCTCTGAGCTCTCACTTAGCTGATACCGCATTTGGAAGGAATGGGCTTCATTGTTATTGGGAAATAAACACAGCTAAATGTAATGATGAACCATATCATATCTCCCACTGAACTATTTCCATGACTAAATTTCCACCACAATTCCTCAAAATTCTCCCTGAGAACAGTCTTTTTTTAAACTTAATTTTATTGTCAAGGTAATGTACAGAGGAGTTACAGTTATGTATGAAAGGTAGTGAGTACATTTCTTGTCCAATTTTTGTTTCATCCTCCCCTAAGAACCGTCTTAGATAGCAAGTTGAAGCATTATGTAATTCAGCATTGATAGAAATTCTGTTCAATTGGAATAAAAATATGAGCTGCCATAGTTCTTGACATCCAAGAAATCATATTACAGTGGAGAGTACTGATAGGATGTGAATCAAAATGTTGTACACTATGTGTGACTGTTACAGGGTATGATACATGAGCAAAACCTCAGCTTAGTATCATGTTGATCATCTCAGTAGTTTTTTTATAGTAATAAAAAACTGACCAACACATATTACAGTCATGTGTGTGCCTGGCTTATCCTAACCAAAACCCTTTTCCGCAAAGCAGCCAGAATTTGATTCTTAAACGGTAAAGTAGATATTAACTCTTCTTCTTGAAATGACCACTGTGGTCACATTTGATTTTGAAGTCCCCCAATACCTTCATGGCCTGTAAAAACTTGTATTATATAACCTCTTCCCAGTTTCTTTTTTCTTTTGCCTTCCATCTTCCCTTCTCTTTCTTCTCTCCTCTCCTTTCTTCTATTCTCTTTTCTCCTTTCCCATTGCGCACAGTACTGTGCACAGGATACCAATTCCATGGATTGCTAATGCGTGATTCATTAGATAAGGAAATATTTTCATGGTCCAATTGGTTTGGAAAATATAGTCAAATGAAGACTTTTTATTCTTTTACTTTGCAGAGATTTGCATATGCTAAAGTTGTGCTGTAAATCTTTCGTCATTCTATAAACTAACTAACCACCCCAATAAATAGTATTTTCTGGATAGTTTTTTCTTTTGTGAGGATACTCTTAAAATATATTTTGGAAAATGCTCTACAGTAAAGACAAGACATATTAAAAGTATCAATCTTAAATTTGGCTCAAAGGATCAGTAAGTTTATGATTACCCAAATCTTACATATTTGTTTAGAAGAAATGGAGGTGGCAGAGTTAATAAAAGGTTAGGAAAGCTAAAGAGACAGTAGAGTCTTTTTTGCTGCCTGTTCAATAGCCATGGCCTCTATTTATATTCCAAAAGGTTCCAAGGGCTAAAATTGAGTCACATTTTGAGTTAATTAATTCCAATAAGGATTTATTGGGAAATAGTAGCATGAGTCTATGGTTGGAAACCTTTTTTGGCAGAAAGTACTATTAGAATGAGAGTTTTGTAGCTATTTCTTTCCTGTTTCCTAACCAATAGGGTGGTACTTTATTGATATGAACTTGGGTGGCCCCTTTCACATTCCCATTAGTCAGAAAATATATTCGGTAATTTTAACCTGTCACAAAAGTAACAATAACATATGTGTGAGATGAGTGTCATGTTATGTTTTTTTCTGTTTACAAAAGAAAGCTAACAAAATATGAAATCAAATAATAGGAGTTTAAAAAAAAACATGAGTTCAAAATGTTAAGTGTTTCAGTTCTGTGTCAAATGAGAACAGAATTGCCAGAGCTTCTGTGGTTTGATGCTGTAGTAGTTTTGATCTATTGTGTTTTAAACTTCCTGCAAATTGTATGTGATAGAATTTGGAAGAGTGAGGACTAGCATGGTTATTTTAGAAGAACTTCTTAGAAATAAGAAGTCTTTTGAAAGATCTGTTTTACCCTTTATTTATTTTTACCCTTTACTTTTTTATTGATACAAAGTACATCTTCCCCAGAGATGAAAGAACATGAATTTAACAAGAAACATTAAAAAAGAAGACATCAAAAGATATATTAGTTCACCATCCAGAAAAGAGAAATCTCTTGTGCACAAAAATCTTATTACTGGCAGCTAAATGATTGTAGCAGTTTAAAAGAGAGTCTTTGCCCAAATTATAGGTACCTTTGACTTTTTAGGGCCCATAAAGTAACTAAAGGAAAACATATGCTACATTGACCACAGAATCTTGGGAAATTTGATTGAGTTCATATTACCTGGCCACATCCGAGTACCCAAGGACAAAGATATCTTCTACCTAAGTGTGCATGGAAGATCCAAAACTAGATTCATAAGAAAGAGAAAAATACCTCATCATGTCACTGTGGTCTTACCAGGAACTTAAAGATAGTTGTCTGGAAACTTCCAATTCTGTTTGTGACTGTCTGTATTTCATGCATTGAAATGAACATAATGGTCATTTGGTTTCTTTCCTAGGTGCAGATTTTTAAAACTGCTCAACCAATTAGTTTATAAATGGAGGGTGTAACTGGTTCCAAATAAGGACATCTTTTTCCAGGAACAAATAGAACCCCATAAAATGCAGAAATGTAATTTGCTCCTCCTGAGAGATAATCTTTACACTTGCTAGGGAAATTGGTAGGAAGCAAATCATTAGAAATCTTGGGGTCTCTTCTATGCATAATGTCCTGTGTTTCTTTCTGTAAGGTTCTGTGGGGGTTCAAGTTAGACAATCCTCTAGAACTGTAGGCTATATAAATATATTAAACTTTGCTGTTTTAGATAGTGTCCTTCCAGAAATAAATTTGCGGGGGAAAAAGACTCATTGCAAATTATTTTTCAAAAAGATCCCCAAAAGGTATTGCAGAAATGTAGTCTTTTTTTCTTTTCTTAAAGTTAGGGACATTTTTGCTATGAGAAAATTGACATCTGGTATTTTCTATCAGGGTCTTCCTCATCCACATATATCTATTTCTCAAATGAAGGACAATCCAACAACTTCTAGTTTCTAGTTCAAAGTCTTGGAATTCTGGGTGCTATTTGAACTTTTTCCTTTATGTTCATGGCGATTGCAGGGGCCAATGCCATTCTCTCAACATGTCCCAAATGTGAAATTAAATGGTAAAGAAGAACTAGGTAACAGCAAGAGAAAACTGGAGAATGCATGCCAGCAGTGGTATGCAGTGATGATCAGATCTTTTGGGCTAGGAGTTAGAGCACTTCCCTCCCAATCTGTGGCCTTTACTCCTTAGTTTACTGAATGGGCAGCCCCTAATTCTCTTCCTGTGATTGTCTCTTTCAACTGTTATTCCTAGTCCTGGACTTTGTGTCTTTGGAAGATCTTTGTAGCTTATCCTTGCTCCCTGGCCATATCTAATTCAGGCATAAACAGAATGCTCTGTTAAGGGCTTCCTAGTTCTCATAGCTCAATTGCAGTAGGGTAGTTGGAAGTTTGGGTGTTGCATTACAGTATTCTCATCAAACTCAAACAAACTTCTAGAGTTTTGCTTTTGCTCAGGACATTTACAAGCAAACGCAACCAATGATAGCTTCTACATTTTACTTTTTGCTCCCTGGCCATATCTAATTCAGGCATAAACAGAATGCTCTGTTAAGGGCTTCCTAGTTCTCATAGCTCAATTGCGGTAGGGTAGTTGGAAGTTTGAGTGTTGCATTACAGTATTCTCATCAAACTCAAACAAACTTCTAGAGTTTTGCTTTTGCTCAGGACATTTACAAGCAAACGCAACCAATGGTAGCTTCTACATTTTACTTTTAAGCCTGTAATCAATAATCTTTTATTTATTTTCCCCTGGGTTCTGCTTAATCTTCCTCCCTTTCTGCTTAAGAGTGGCTTGAGATCATCAGAGAAAAATTGGTTTCAGGGTTAATGCTTCATTTTTCATCTCATTTTTTCCTCTGGGCTGGTTGTAATCATAGAGTGGAGAGCCCTTAGACGGAATTACTTGAAAAAAACAACAACAAACCTTTCTCAACACAAAACTCCTGATAAAGCTGCTTCTTTGGTATTTCTTCTTATATCTTCTTATATTAGTAAGTATAAAAATAAATTTTTAAAAAAATTCTGTGAGGTTTCAAATACACTGAACTCTCAGTCAACTTAAGCTATCAGTTGTGGCCTCAGTAGATCTGTGTTTGGGTGGACTTCAAGTTTCTCTCTCATAAGACTTCGCTCAAGAGGTAAGATGCAGTCAAGTCATAAGAGAATTGCAAATCTTCCCAACTGCCTTTTTTAAAGTTATAAAATTTGTTAACATATGACACACACATATGTAATAGTATCCCAAGTGACAAATTTGGCAATATTTAGTTATGGACAAACCAAAGAGGAGGCAAAAATGCTAGATAAGAAATGTACTCATTACCTTGTTCATGTAATTGTAACCCCTCTGTACAGTATTTTCACAAGAAAAAACTTACTTATTAAAAGAACAATTGTCTATATCTTCCAGTTTGCATTTTTGGAGGGGGGGGGTCATTGTTAATTCACTGCTTGTGAAAATACCCTTCATTTTGAACAGAATTTATATAAACTGCAGTAAAAATTTGGTGGCTATTATAGACACTAAAGTTAATGGTAGTTTAGTTAAGAGAATAGTTTAGAGCTCATATGGCTGCAGTGCCATTTTTCTGATCTTGTTTGCATGGTTCAAGATGACTTCCCCTAACATCTAGAATAAATTGATACAGTATAAAATGCAGGAAGGAAAGGCTTGTTTCAAAAGGTGATTACTTAATTTCTTCTTGTATTCCTTTATCCAGACATTGTCACATGATCTTACTATAAGATTGTATTCATACTTAAGCAAGAAGTCTCCAAACAGTAGTTCTTACCATGTATTTCACTTAATGGTTTTCTAGGTAACAAATGATTCCAGTATTTAATATGGAAAAATAAGAATAATTTATTGGCTTATGTTTCTGTGGATCAACTGAAGATCTTTTCAGCTTCATATGGTATTGATTTTTTATTTTTTCGATTTTATTTATTTTTTTATTGTGAAAATACCATACAGAGGGGTTCCAATTACATGGGCAAGGTAATGAGTACATTTCTTATCAAACATTGTATGGTATTGACTAGGTAAATGGTGCAAATGCTTTCAAGTGCCAGCTGAGCTGGGCAAGAAGGGACAGACTTCTCAACTGTTGGAGGCATTGGTGCTGTCATCGGGATGTCTGGGTTCTTATCAAGGATGCTTCTCTCCCCAGATGAGATTAATCTGTCAGGACTCTCGACAGGCCTTTCTCCAGAGAGAAGTAGCCTTCTTATAGCTTGGAGGCTGGGTTCATAAGGAGTTAAGTGGAAATTTTTAGGCTTCCACAGTAGTAGCTATAGAACTGGCATAGTATTATCATTGCCTGCCTTATATTATGATCAGAGGAATCCTCAAGTCCAGCTCAGATTTAGTGGAAAGGAAATAGACCCTAACTTTTAGTGTGAAAAGTAATATATAGGTACATGGATGGGAGGAGTTGTAGGGATTGCTTTTGGAGACCTATTACTATGCTCTGGATATTTATGCATTAGAACTTTATGAACATGAAAGAAGAAAAATGGGTATTAGGAGAAATCAGTTAGTTTTTACCAGAAGGGTTTTTGTTTTTACTAAATTTTCTATTTCTGAAATAATATTGTAGCATATTCATAAGTTGTAAATTATTACCATAGATTCTACATTTTAAGTATATTATCATAGACATAAAATTGGGCATTAGTGTATTGCTTCCTAGCTTTTTGAAAAGATGTTTATGAAAATGCACTTTTTTGTTTTAAAGATTCTTTTTCTTCTCAATATTATTTTGTCTTTAAGAAAGTATACTTTTTTCTTAGTCAGTTCTTAGCAAAGTTTTCACTCACTAGACTTCTTTAACCTGCTTCTCTATTGTCCATGTAGAATGTCTCTGCCAATGGAACATTATCTTCTCTTTGTTAGAGAAATATTTTAAATTGTGTTCTTTTTAGATGGGCAGAATTTCTTTGGTATACAATTACCTACTTGAATTTTCTACACATATTTATAAATCTATGAGCTTTTAAGTTTGAGATTAAGTTACATTTTATTTAGACATAGTTATGATAACTGTAGTTACATTTCACGTGTATTTGAACTCATACTAATCTGTGGTTACTTTATTTAATTCTCACTGCAATTATGAAGGTTTATTACTATTATTTATGTTGTAGCTGAAGGAAGGATGAATTCTTAATGTTGAGCAGTTTGCCTAAGATGATACATCTAATAAACAGCAAACATGAGAGTAGAGCTCAGTCTAACTATATGTTCTTAACTCTATAATGATTTGACCTTTTCCCTAGTCTATCTTGATTTCTGAGAGGTTACCAGCCTATTTATTTACACCTTGTACAATGAAGAAATCTGTACTTCTTCTGAACGATGAGCTTTATTTCTTGAGATCCATGATAAGGGGGAAAAACCAAGGATGAAAATCCATCCATTTCTCAACTACACTGCATAGTTTATAACCTTACTATTTGAGGTCATAAAAGAAATGCCTTTCCTGTGCTTTGTATCACAGATCTCCACATATTTGATGGTAGCAGTTATTCTGATTTCACATTTTTTTCATCTGATGTCTTTATCTCCCTATCAGCATCTTCTCATATGACTGTCATTCTACTCTTTCATCATCTATTAGATACATAGCCTTTTGATGCTTTGGTAAAAACATGGTGCTACAAATGAATGAAAACGGTCAAGATGGGCTGGTCTGTGAAAATTACAGGATGTGAACATCTTTCACAGGCTGCCTAGTAGGTAATTGTATAATGGAAGAAACGGGCTTTGGAGTGATACAGCTCTCTATTTGAATCAGTGCATCATTAATCCCATCACCTCCTAATTCTGTGCATTTGAGAAAACTCTGTATGTACATTTCTATTATTTTTTATTGTCAAGTGAATAAGGATAAACAATAAACATTTTAGAAGGTGGAAAGTATATTAAACATTATGCAAGATAGCATTTCTATGGCAGGCAGTTGGCACATGGTGCTCATTTTCCAGGAATAGATTCTGATTTATTGTAGCCATATTTAATATTTCTGCAGGTAAAAGACAAAGAGTATGTGTCCACATCAGGATAATATTTTTGGAAGGTTTGTTTTGAAGATAAAATATACTAACTTTTAAGTCAAAACTGGGGTCAGATCAGTACAATTTCTGCAGAACATTTGGGAAACATGTGCCCTCTTGAATTTGGTTCACTAAAAATCTTTCTAAATAACAATGAAAACAAATGTTCTTACTGTTATTGAAAGACTTCTACATACTAGCTTTTCTGTATTCTGCTTCCAAATGATTCTCAGACTTCCCACCAAGAAAACTTTTAGGAATATTTTATTGTCCAATAATTAATTTTAATGAGATTGTGTTCTGTACAATCTGTTCTTTATATTAATTAGTATCTTTTTGTTTTGATGTGTTCATTTTTAATGAAGATGATGGTTATGTTCCATTTAAAATGTTATCTGTTACTGTCTAATAAACCATGTAAATCAATATTTTTATTTTCATGTTTATGGCTAAAGCACAATATAGCAGCAGTATTAAGTTAAAGACAGAAATATATTTTTAAATGCATGCAGAATGTGACAGTGCTTAATTCTTTCTATTTGCCACATTTTTCTGGAGATAACATGACAGACTAGCCAGAGGGAACTAAAACTGGTTTGAAGTTTTATCTGAGGCTCTCCAGTGGCTCATGTTAGGTTGTTTACCTATCCTATTTTTCCAGGGAAATTTTATGTACAGAATATGACTAAGTGGTGGAATTTAAGTACTCATTAAACTTGCTTTTCAGAGAGATAAATAACAGCACCACAAAACAAGATTTGACATGCCAAATCTGGACTGAATGGACAATGATAAAGATGAACTTTTCTGAACAAGTTGTATATGTTATTTTGGTGAATTTTCCAAATGCATCACGGATTTCAATTTGTAAGGAGATGTGAATGTCAGAATGCTTCCAATGCTGATATTTCTGGTTCTAATAAGTCAGTGTCTCAATTTTTGGGTTTGACAGTTTTTAACTTCAAAGTTATTTTGCCTTAAATTGCTTCTTTATTTTGTTGAGGCAAGCTGTTGAGACTTTGATTGAAATGTAAAAATGAATTTAAAATTTAAGCATCAGGCTTGCCCCTTCATCTTACAATGACATCACCCTTTTCTCATGCTTTCTAAATTCTGTTGCTATTTGTCTTGTCATGGCTGCTCGTCTTGGCTTTTGTGTCTCTGCTAAGAAGGGTTAAACCAGATTAGGAAATATGTACCTCCTTGAGGCAGGTACATCTCCTCAAGAGAATCTTTAAGTCATGCTTAAGTTTCTGTGTGGATGAATTATATAGCAAGTTTAAGCTAAATATTCTAGTACAAGAAAAGGAGAAAATTATATAAAAAGTTCCACAAGAGCCCCAGACAAGGAAAAGGAAAAAGAATTGAGAAAATAAATGAGCAAGCAAAAGCAAGCACAACTATGTTTATTGCAGCATTATTCACCATAGCTAAGATATGGAACCAACTCAGATGCCCCTCAGTAGATGAATGGATCAAGAAAATGTTATATATATATATATATATATATATATATATATATATATATAAATTCTATGCTTCCATCAGAAAGAATGATACAATCCCCTTTGTAAGAAAATGGAAGGACTTGGAAAAAATTCTTATTAAGTTGAAGTAAACCAGACCCAAACAAACATAGGTCCCATGGTTTCCCTTATTTGTAATAATTAGTATCCATCTAGGATAATCTTAGCAGATAAGCAGAATAGCTCAATAGCTATGTACCTATGACTATATAAGATGATGCTAAGAGAAATGAACTCCAAGACATGGATACAAGAGATTTTTCTTTGTTGTTGTTTTCAATGTACTATATTATTTGTTGTTTCTCAGCTCTTCAGCTCAAGGCTAGTGCTCTACCACTTGAGCCATACCTCCACTTCTGGTTTTCTGGTGGTTAATTGGAGTCTCATGGACTTTCCTGCCTGGGCTGGCTTTGAACCACAACCTTCAGATCTCAGCCTCCTGAGTGGGATTACAAGCATGAGCCACCAGCGCTCAGCTCTATGTTATTTTTTTTTCCTTTTGTGTTTTTTTTTTCCCCTATGGTTTATCCCCTGTTGTCTCTGTATTCAATTTTGGTACCCTGGGTATTGTATGTATGTTTATCTGAACTAGGGAAGGGAAGGGGAAAAACAAAATGGTGAGATAATGGACAAAGTGGGAACCTATGCAACAGTGATACTCATAAGACAATTGTTGGAAATGATCTGTACAACTTGCAGGGAGCGGGGATTGCGGGGAGGGAAAGAGGGAGAAAAATGATAGAGGGGTAACAAGTTAAGCAAGAAATATAATCATTACCTTACTTATGTAACTGTAACCCCTCTGTACATCATCTTGACAATAAAATAAAAATAAATAAATAAAACCAAGTTTCCCTATAAGTTTCTAAATCTTGTTAACACCTAAAATAGTTTCAGTGGAGTGATTGCTAGTTATTTTACTTACATGGCATTGAGATCTAAAACATTGTTTCTAAATCTCTCATTGTATTAGTTCTAGGCAACTGATAAAATTTCTCCCAAAGTTTTTCTCCAGATTCTTAATAATCTCTCTTTTCCAATATAGGTCCAAAAAAGTGTTAATTTGTGATATCTAATTATTTTTACTTAAACATGTTTTATGGGAGGGAAGAGTCACAAAAAGTGTGAAATGAAATTACTGCAAGGCATGACTGTTAATTTTATATAGGAAACAAGAAAGATGTTGATTTTTCAAATACATCCCTGTACTCCAAAAAATTATACCAAATTTCAGAGCTTCTGCAGTCTTCGTTTATGACGTAGACTAGGGTAAGTAGCATGGTTTAGGTGTGGTATACTGCATGTGGCAGGATCCCTTGCATTACATACAGATAGAGTATAATTGTGAATCAGGGGAAACATCTGTACATTTATAACACAGCAGTAAATGACAGTGTCCATGGGCAGCTTGGTATATTTTAGAGGTAATTGGCATAATTCATGTTAATATTAGTTTTTGGAAGAAAATTGCTTTCACTTTGTTATCTTTCCTCTGCCTAGTTTGAATTGAGAAATGAACATTACATCAGCTTGTTTCTCTGTACTTGGGAAAAAAAACGCCAGCCTGTATGATGCAAAGGAAAGAGACAAATAATGTCTGTTAAAACTATGGTATTATCAGGTGTTGGTGGTTCATACCTATAATCCTAGCTACTAAGGAGGCTGAGAGCTGAGGATTATGGTTCAAAGCAAGCCCAGGCAGGCAGGTCCCCAAGATTCCAATCTCCAATTAAACACCAGAAAGTCAGAAGTGGAGCTGTGGCTCAAGTGATAAGAACACTAGCCTGGTGCACAAAAAGCTCAAGGACAGTGCAGCTTGGCACCAAAACAAAACCAAAACAAAACCAAAAAGTATGGTAATATTAGGTTTTATACACTTAGTTTGGAATACAAGTGTTGCCTATAATTCAAATCCTGAAGACATAAACATACAACACATACAAACACACACATACACATTTAAGATTTAAGTTATAATCTATAGAATTTACTAAAGAATCGGCTTGTAGAAGCATATTCTCTTACTAATATCTGAGAAGGTTTAATTATTCAAAGACAATCATTCTCCTGGCTGAAGAAATCTCATGAAGAAAGTCATAAACCAGTGTCTAAAACGTGGATCTACATGAAGCCTTTGCTGCATTTATTTCCATAATTGCATATTAGTGAGTTGTATATTAGATACTTTTTTCTGTAAAATATGAAGAAATTGTTGCTTCATGGGCCCAGAAAACACTGGACAAGTAGGTCTAACACTGGGTAGGCTGAAAAATCTAAGAACCCTGCATTCTGATATTTTTGTTTGATTACTATTTTTAAAATTTCCTACATTGTGAAAATTACCATCAAAGAAAAATGTTAGTATTTTTGGTTTTCAAGTATACAAAGGGTTTACTTACATACATTTCCCTCAGTTACCAGCTATCACATATCTACTGACTTGTTTACTGAAATCAAAAATCTTTTATACCCAAAGAAAAGAGGGGAACATTAAAAACAAGTAATGACCTGGAAGATCTCTAAGAATAAAGTGCATTATTTTAAAATCGTGATTCTTGGGTATGATGATGATTGTTGACTTCTCACTACCATTTCATCTAGAATCTTCTCTTTATTTCTGTGGTGTGTTGCTCATGGAATTTTTGCCTCTGTTGTCCCAGTAGTTTGTTGTAAAACTAGAAAGAACATTCTCACAAGCCGTGCACAAATAAAGTGGTTAATCACACCTTGATTCCTCCTCTCATATTTTGTTTTCTTCTCAATCACTCTCTTGATTATTTTAATGTGCAGGATGAGAGACAATAGGAAGTTTCTATGGATTTTCCTTGCATACTCTTGGTAGAAGATTAAATACTAAGAGAATGGAGTGTATGATACACAAGGTAGTTGTTACGATTTGTGTGAATTTCAATGTGGATTTTCAGGCTTGCTCAGGATGTTGAGAGTGGATTGGCATAGTCAGATTTCCTGCTCCAGTGGGCCAGGCCACCCGATCCAGGAGGAGATCCACTCATTGTTCTGCTTTCCTTGATCTGATCCACATAGATATAGCTTAGAGACTCTACATGTCAAAAGAGTTGGTTGTGTATTTGTTTCTTTGATGTTTGAAAGGAATTTCAGGCTGGATGACTAGAAACTCACTCATTCAGTAACTATCGCTTTGACATCTATGGGATCACGCCTCAGACAGACAGCTGATATACAAAGGTGAGTCATTTCCGTCTGGAAAGGTATGTGGTGGCCTCAAGGAAATACTGTAAGTTCACCTTGTTTACAGACATGACGAACAGTTTTTTCAGTGTAGTCAAGGAAAAAAATAAAAGAAATTTAAAAGCAAAAATGAAAACCTCCCCACATGATTCTGCAGTCCATTTGATGAGGAGACATATTCAGTCAGCCTCATGTTGCTGTTGTGGTGAGGAGGAGACATATTCAGTCAGCCTCATGATGCTGTTGTGGTGAGGAGGAGACATGCTCACTCAGTCTTATGTTGCTGTTGTGTTTAAATTATGTGATTTACTGAGTTGCTTTGAGGCTCTTAATTCTCTGAAAATATACCTCCCCTTAAACAAATGGTGATCAATCTCCCAACCCCCAAAAGTTAAAAGTTAGTGTGTTTTATTTACATGGTAGTGTGAAAACTTGAGATTTGTTGAAAAGCAGCAAACTTCTCAAGCAGGTTGAGAGGTGTTATGGAAAATGATCCAAGCATTTGTAGTTTAGTACTGAACTCAACACATCCTGGAGGCTTGTGAGTTTTCATCCATGATGGTATCCTTGGCACAATATACCTGTGGATATTAAGGATATAATAGCTCACTAGGAAGTTAGTGTATGTGATGTGTGTGGGCTGTGTCATTGGGTATTTGACTTTTGGGGTTTTGAGAAAGATCCAGAAGAAATGCTAATGAAAATGTGACAAACTGTGGTAACTGATCAGCAATTGAGATGAAATAAGAACTTAGTAGTCCTTTGCACAAAAGACTCCATTGTGCAAAATCCTAGATTGTGACATTGAAGTCTTTTCAGGTAAAGTTTTAGCAATTTTCCTTCTTTTATAGGCAGAATGAACTCCTTACATGCTCCTTCTTGCTATGTAGCATTACCTTTGTTGTCATAACTAGTTGCCAGGAGTTCTCCTGAAGGTAAATGGATTTTATCAGGTGTAGATGTAACTCTATCACAATCTATAAATGATTCAAGGGATTATTTGGATTATAGACCTCTTAGTATAAAAAGGAAAATATTGTTATTACTTTAATAATACTTTCCCAAGTTGCAAAGGATTGACTGGCTCCAAAAATCACATTATGGTAATTGTTCACACATTTTAGGCAGGCATTAACAACTCCACAAAGAAACTTCAACAGCTAAGCTGATTTGATTGCTAGAGAGAGACTTAGTTTTTGTTTCAGGGCCAAAACTTGAATCACTTGAACAAAATCTAGACAGGAAAGCTGACCTTGAACAAAAGTTCATTTTTTTAAATAAAATATGCCATTATTGAATTTCAACAAATTTAACACTTCATTAGTTATGATATACATCATTATTTCAGGTAACATTAAATAAAGGTAAAGAAAACACTACCATTTATTTATTTTTTTCCAGGTTGAAACTGGTTATTTATTTATTTGTAATTGTACAAGCCCAAATCATATATTAGCCTTTCAAAAATTCTGCTAAATCTTTAGGATTAGCTTTTTTCATTTACAAAATAATGAGTTCTACTATGACACTTTCTACACCTACATATACATACTTTGATCGTATTCATCTCTCCTGTTATCATTTCTTATTCTCCTTATTCATCTCTCTTCTGTTTTCCTTACATCTCTCCTTTTAGTGTTAGGTCTCCACTAAATTCCACATAAGAGAGAAAACATATCATGCTTGTCTTCATGAGGCTGTTTTATTTTGCTTTAAAATAATGATCTTTTGTTTCATCCATTTTCCTACAATTGACATGATTTCATTCTTTTTTATAGCTGAATAAAAGTTCATGAAGAATCAAAGTGGTAAAAGATACATGTTAGATGACATTTTAATCCCAAATGGTAAAAAGCAAACAATCCCCTCTCCCGAGGCTGTAATTTATTCCTGAACCACTGTTATCTTTTACTTTTCCTTAATAACTTGATCATATATTTAAAGGATCCAGGCACCTGCCTTCTTGCAGTGCACTTAAAGATAGATTTTCTTTTTTGTTGGGATATGATCATTTTAGTACTACAAATAAAGGCACTCTCCGAAGAGAAGTAAATATTCTAATGTAGAAAGAGCTCTTGGTGAGTACCAGTGTACATGAAGAGGATGCAGCAGTTCACTGAAGGATGAAATTCTAATAGATGAATCACAATTAGTGATCATCAAAACATTCTTTAGGCTGGACACTGGTGGCTCATGCCTGTAATGGTATCTACTATAGAGGCTGAGATCTGAGGATACTGGTTCAAAACTAGCTTTGACAGGAAAGTTTGTGAGACTCTTTTCTCTAATTAATCACTCAAAAGCCAAAAGTGGATCTGTGGTTCAAGTGGTAGAGTACTAGCCTTGAACAAAAAGGTCAACACCCAGGCTTTGAGTTCAAGCCCCAATACTGGTACAAAAAAAAGAGAAAATACAAAATGAAAATCCTGTAGTATGTGATCTCTTGTGTTTATTTTATTCAATATTCTATATATGAGATTAATTCATGGTGGTATATATAGTAGTAACTTAATTTTCATTGTCATGTGTATTTCATGTAATCAGTATATCACCATTGATTGACATGTCTTGTTGAAGAAGCATTCAAGTTTTATGTGAAATTCATCACTGTATCCTATTAGCTATTACCTATTCATGGCTAAGTGTTGCAGAAATATGAAGGCAGACCAGTTTCTGCAAGAAAAGAGAGCCCTCTGATTTCCAAATGTGATTCAATGATACTTAATATCCTTACTGAATGTAGGCTGTGTAGCCTGAATCACTAATCATTATTATCATTGTAATCATATCATCTAAATCATGGCTAAAGTCTAGATTGCTAATTAGAATCTAGGTGAATGTGCTATATTCTAGTGGGAAGCTATGAGTAGTATACCTGACTGTCTTATTTAGTGTGGCAGAGTAAATGGCATGAGTGAGAATCTCCCTCTCTCTCTCCCTCTCTCTCTGTCTCTCTCTCTCTCTCTCTCTCTCTCTGTCTTTCTTTCTAGACAGTGGCCAAAGGCCTGACCATATTCAGATACCTGAGAAATTAAAGTATGGAAGATTGGAGAAAAGGAAGTCTCAAATATAGATGTATGAAATTTATGGTCACCAGTTATTTCTACAATAAATCCAAAGAATCAAATGGCTTTTATTTTAAAGTATTCTACAATAAATGATATTTTATCAATAATAAATTCAAAATTTCTAACTAAAAAAAGAAATCTATCATCACTCATAAACACCCACTTGAAATTTTCTACAATGGAAGAGATTACTAAAGGAGCAAATTAGGCAGTATGACTCAGCCAACTTCCCTCACCCAATCTTTGTTACTGGCAATCAAGTAGATTGGGGTAATAGACATATGAATTAGGTTACCGTGGTTGTAGGAAAAGAAGCTCTCTGTGAACCAAACAAAATGGACTCCCATTTACAGAGTCTCATTTAGTTGCCTCTGAATGTTAGCAGCAGCAACCTCTAATACAAACTTCAGTTATGGTCCTGATCTAATCAGACATTTTAGTGTAAGTTGAATCGATTGATAATTTCCTTATGTCATCTCAGGAGTATCATTTCTTATGTATGAATTTACCACTTCTACTTATAGAGCCTCAGCCAGTGTGACTATCTGGGTGTTTATAGAATGTTTCATATATAGACATGATAATGCACACAACATCACATTTGATCAGAACCTTCTCTGCAAAAGGAGTTGTGGAGTAGACTTGTAACTATGGAATCCTTTCTTCAGGTCAAACATTGTTCTACCTAAAAGTATTCAGCTTTGCTTTGTAGAATGTTGCAATAACTTTTCAGAGATAATTGAAACAGTAAAGTGGAGGAAACACAGATTGAAGGGTGCTGTCCTATAAAAACATGTAGGAAAAAAGGTAAAAAAGAAGTTAATGTTCATTTAGATTTGTTAACAGTAGATGTTATGTTAAGAATGTTTTCAAATGCATTTTGCACTTATTCACTTATTTAATGAATTGGTAATGAATTATTTAAGGTGCTGGGCATATACCGATTTGCCAGAAATACATCTCTGTTATCACTGGACTCACCTTTGCTGTAAAGAATCAAATTATAGATATTGACACAACCAGCAAAATGCCAGGAAAAAGGAATGAAAATAAATGAATAAAAATAAAGTTGGGGAAAGAGAATACCTAGTCAAGGTAAATTGGAATGATGTTATTTTGGACAGAGATTTCTCTTAGGGTAAGTGAAATTGGTCCAGAGACTTGAATAAGAAATAAGGAAGTACCACATGAGTATCACTCAAAGAATATTGAGCAAACCACTGAGGCAATTGATGAGTGGTAGGTTGATGTTGACAAGGATACATGTGACAGTCTGGATTTTATTCTCATTATGCAGAGGAGCCTTGAGGGAACTATGCACTGGACGTAGATGTGGTTGGCCCATATTTTACAAAACAACTCAGGATACTCTAGTGGAGAAAGGATCACAGAGGAAGAACAGTTAGGAGACTTTTACTTGAGTCTCAAGTATAAAACAATGGAATGTGGATCACCCACCTTCAACTTAAAAGTTTCTACTAAGGAGACAGTTCCTAAATAACTTTTTTAAAAAATTAGTAACCTTTAGGATTATATTGGTTGCATCTTATTCTTTCTAAGGTATTAACTTGCTAAACGCTTGATCTATCATGGGAAAAATTTGAAGCTGTACACATATATTTTCTAGCATTTCTATATTTCGCAAATAGAATTATAATCCCACCAAAAACATCTGAGGTTTCCACAATATCCGCAGAAGGAGAGAGCATTCTGCAATGGCCAGGATCATAATTTGACACTTTCCCATCTCCAAGATCCGATTTGGCTCAGGAAAAACTGCAAGGAAGGTTTTCAAAACAAAGCCCTGTAGATCTCAACTCTAGGTTAAGAAAGCACAGGAAACAGAGTCTGACTTTTGGAACATCACAACTTGCAAACGAGATAAAGGAAACCCGTGCTGGCACAGTAACCTTCAGAGCTAGAGCAGCAGCTCTAAGGTCCCGGCAGAGCAGCCCAGGTTTAAATGTGCCACACAGATCAGGCACAGCCATACGGGAGCCACTGCTGACCCACAGGAGACCCGCGCGGGATGCCAGAGGATGGATTTACTGTGGTTTCAGACAGGATCCAACAGAGAACAGAAGTTGAGAAGATAACTGGGAGCCATATCTACTTTCTGAACTCATTTTAATTTCTTGTGGAATAAAAAGAATGCACTGAGTCTGGAGTCACCTGTTGTTTATTCAAATTGCTTTTTTTTTTTCTTCTTTACCATTGTGAACACAAACCATTGAATTAGCACTTTTCTGTTTCAATTTACCCAACAATGAATGATCTGAGGGAGGATCAGCAACAACATTTACAAAGACAGAGGGTTGTGAGGATTAAATATGTTTAATGTTTTTAATTTTTCATTTTTTAAGGTTTAGCCAGCTTTTGGTCACAGGTATTGAAGATGTGTGATAAATATTTTCTTATCTGGTTCTTCCAAATGATCATTGGGGATCTCGCAAGGGATAGCAATGTACAACACACAACTTGTCTAAGTTTTTGCTCTCTTCCTTGTGGATTTTTAAAAATCTAACAGTGTTTTGAAAGGGAAAGAGATCTTTAAAAGCTTCCAGTATTCATAATTCATATCTAAATGAGGAAATAAAGGTCTATCAAGCACAGCTGATCTGGCTGATATCCAGTAGATATCAATAGCTGTTCTGGCTTCCATACTGGCACTACATTGTCTCATACTCTACTGGTTTCAGTGGCACTTAATGACAGCTTTACCCTGCCTAAGGAAGAATACATTTTTTTTTGATTAAAGGCAAATATGGACTATGCTGTGCTGACCTTACATATACATCTTGAGAATTATTTAAAAGTTCTGGATGATCATTTAAAATTTCTGGGAACTGAACAATATTTGGCCAAGACTCAACTGATTGGTGCTTCTAAATTTTGCTTATGAAGTCAGTAAAGTGTATTGAAACTTGCAGATCCCTATGTTTCGAATGGTTTGTAGCATCTCTCAGTACAACATAGAAATTCAACCTGATGCTTTAGAACCTTGCCCTTTTGACATCAGAAATTATGTTTCTGATTACAGTAAGCCATGAGTGATAAGAAAATTTAGAATTAACATTTTTATTTATTTATTTTTGTGATCGGTCGTGGGGCTTGAACTCTGGGCTTGGGCTCTATCCCTTAGCTTTTCAGCTCAAGGTGAGCGCTCTACCGCTTGAGCCACAATGCCACTTCCGGTTTTCTAGTGGTTTATTGGGATGAGTCTCAGGGACTTTACAGCTTTGGTGTGGAGGGGGCAGAGGAGGGTTGGGTGGGGGGATTGGAGGAGGATGGGATGGGAAGGGAAAACAAAGGAGGAGGCTACAATGCTTGATAAGAAATGTACTCATTATCTTGCCCATGTAATTGTAACCCTTCTGTACAGTATTTTCACAATAAAAAAAAATAGAAAAAAAAAGAACAACAAGAATAATTTAAAAAAAAAAAGTCTCACAGATTTTCCTGCCCAGGATTGGCCTTGAACCGTGATTCTCAGATCTCAGCCTCCTGAGTAGCTAGGATTATAGGTGGTGAGCCACCAGTGCCTGACAAGAATTAACATTTTAAATGGTAATTTACTATACTTCTAAATCATTGAATCTCTTCCACATCTATATCCTGTGACAGAACTTAAAGTGCAGGAGAAAAGCTTCCTCTTACTTGTAGATTCACAAACTCAGCAGCTGATGAATATTTCTGTCTCTGTAAAATGTTCCTGGTTTAATAAACATAGTCTTTGATTGCCTTGACTCCTAAAATACACTTTTGGTCTCTTTGTTTTTCCATTGCACTCTTACATTTATTTAAAACAGACCTAGTAGTCCATGTTCCCTATTCACTGTAATCTTCCGGAAAATATCTATGAATCTCCAAGTGGTGGAACATAATTTTTAAAACAGTGCTATTGTAATATGATATTCTATCTGATCATATTGAAAGAAACTTTAAAAATCCATTGACATTATGAAAAATGTTTTTTAAGAGTAAATGTGGGGTAGGAAAAAAAATGAAAGCCTTGCAAAGCCATAGTGCAATTTGCTAAATAAAAAGTCCATGTGAAGAACTATTAGAGGGTGAAACTTTGGTTGTGAGTGAAGTGCACACATTCTTCAGAGAAAGCTTTGGGAATCAGGACATTTTTACTTGAGTTTCAAAAATAGGAAGGGAAACATTTTGTAAAGAAGACAACTGTTCACAAAGGATGCAGATTTTTCCTTAGGTGTGGAACCTATATTTAGCTTATAATGAAAAATGTTGGGCAGTATGAACATGTATGCAAATATATTAGTTGAAACAGGGTAGATTCAAGGGAGAACTCAAATAACATAATTCCTTAGAAAGGCAAAGTCAAAGTTAAGCAAAATAAACTACCAGGAAGTGGGTGCCCTAAGGGAGTGGTGTGGGGTCAAGGAGAAAAGGGTGGATAAATAAAAAGGAGAAGAAAGTGAGAATACAGTCAAGAATCCAATATATATCCTACAAAATTAGGAAGAGTAAGGTAAGGAGTGGGTGGAGGGTGAAAATGTTGAAAGGGATGACAGTGATTAGGGTGTATTGTATTCATAAACTGCTTTGTTAAATGGCAACTCCTTTGTACAATTACCTAAGGATAATTTAAAAATTTACAAACTTAAAAAATCTGTAACTCTCATTTGTTCTGAAGGTGTCCCTATGACATTAAAGTATTTGGGTAGTGAACAAAGATCTGTCTGTGTGTCTATGTATCGATGTATCTATGAATCTATGTATCTATCTATGTATCTATGTATTACTGTAGCTATATATGTATGTATCTATCTATCTATCATCT
This sequence comes from Dipodomys spectabilis, assembly GCF_019054845.1. Taxonomy (NCBI): domain Eukaryota; kingdom Metazoa; phylum Chordata; class Mammalia; order Rodentia; family Heteromyidae; genus Dipodomys; species Dipodomys spectabilis. The sequence continues at coordinate 712,927 of NW_024870740.1, forward strand.
ATCTACTATTATCTAACATCTATAGCTATGATCTAACATATGTATCTGTCTATCTATCTATCTATCTATCATCATCTATCTGTCATCATCATCCATCTATTTGCATATCAATCTATTTAATGTTGCAGTTTGCTAGCCCTTGACATTTAAGGCCTTGATCAGTCTCTTCCTGTCTGCCAAGTTTCTATTTCTCATTTTCCTACCAACTCTTCTTTGTTTTTTGATTGTTCTGACCTTCATCCTCAGCACACATGCTATTCTCACTCTCACTGAATCTTGGTTCACAAACCCTCTGATACTTTTTCCTCATCTTCTCTCCATTATTATTCCTTATTCAAGTAAAAATGTTATCTTTCCTTTTTAATGGTCTTATGAATTCACAATTTGTCTTTTCAATAGTTAGTGGTACTTACCTAAATTAATAGTTAGTGGTACTTACCTAAATTATTGAGTTCTTTTAAGTTGTGTCACCCAGCCTGTACCAGAAGCTGTTTTGGTAGAAAAAACCTGTACTGTATCAGAAGCATTTTTGGTAGAAAAAAACTGTACTCTATCAGAAGCTGTTTTGGTAGAAAAAACTGTCCTCATTATTTTTTGGATGATATCTGTCATTGAGAGATCTTATTAAGATGCCTATTTTAATAAATATAGGAAATAGGGCCTACTTCCTAAGTGCTAAAACTGCCCATGAGCATATCACGACTTCTTTTTGTAAAGAAGGTTATTTGAAGTTGAGCATTAATGTTCAGTTTTTGTGCTCACATTATTTATGTTACTTTTCATATTAGAGTTTATACTCAATAAGCTTTGTCTAAAAATAATCATTAAAATCCTTTAATGTCACAAAAATAATAAATATCCAACAATCCACCAATGCCCAAAAAACTCCATTCCAGGCTCATAGGAAAGAGGAGTTATTGGTAAAAAAAATAAATTTATAAGTGTATGTAAATAAATTTATAGGAAAAGTCTGAAACTAGAAAAACTATTGCACTGAGGCTTGCATGGTGTAGCCTGACTGATCTAAGAGATTGTTGGTCATTGGGAAGTGAAAATGTTTTGTACTTGGAGGACACAATATGAAAGAAGGCCAGATGACCTACTTTTAAGTTTCTAACTCTTATTTTCTCTTTAAAATAATGAATGCAATAGGAAAAGGCTGAGATGACAAAATTTTTAAAGTTATTCGAAGGAGGAGATTCAGTAAATAAAAATGGCAAATATTTCTGTCTTAAGTCAGATTAAAAAATTAGAGGACAACTTGTTTCTTCTGCTATTACTAAGAAGCAATTGATGATTTGCCGGACTTTTTGAGCAGAGTTAAAGGTATAGGGGGATATTTTCTTACATCTATCTGGGTTTTTTTTTTTTTGTGGTGTGTGTGTGTGTGTGTGTGTGTGTGTGTGTGTGTGTGTATTTTTGTGACAACCTTTCACTGGCATCAGTCCTCTAATTTAGAGGATCTTTTTGCTGGTTTGTATCCAAGTTGTGAAATCAACTATAAGCTGCTTCTTTGAGCTTGCCAGGGATGTGGAATTCTTGATACATGAACTTTCCCCAGAGTGTCTCTGAGCCTCTTTAACCTCTGGGTGCACTCCGCTGACAGCTTCCGAGTTGTGATAAGTATCTACCTTTTATTTCAATTTGGAGATTCCATGAACTATAAAATTACATTTTCTTTGGAGCAAATATTTTAGAGTGCATTGAGGTGGCAGGTTCATGACTTCCCCAGAACTTTCATAAGAAATGGAGAATGCCAAGGTCATGTAAATATAGTCAGGTCGATGTCTTCACTGATTGGAAAAACTTAACATTGAACACATTTTAGTTTAAAAGCTTTCAGACAGAGTGGAAAGCCTAGCAAGGAATATATGTGCAGATTATTTTGAAGGTATTATTCAAAATAAAACTCCATCTCTGGATATCTGATACTTCCTAAAGTAGTATTTAGGTTATGTCATAAATAACAAAAGAAAATATAAACTCTGCTTGTGTGTGTTTGAGTGTTATTTATACACTATTCCTCTATCTTTACCATCTGTTCATACAAAAACAACTCAAGAGAGAGTCAGGCTGTCAGGGGCCAAATGACATATACTTTTAAAACCTGTATCTCTAATATTTAGTGTTTTAAACTACAATTATGCATCCATGGATTATTATATTACTAAAATCAGCTTTATAACACTGGATACAATATCATCTTCCCTGAGTTTTATTTTGAGTTATAGTTCTGTTACCTATTTATTTCATTCAAATTTGTTTATCATTTACTATGTACCATATGCCATAGTAGGCATCAAGGATACCAAAGCAGGGGGTGCAGTGAGAAAAGCACATACAAGACAGTCAGAAGAAAATAAGTAAATAAAATTCTACAGAAGCTGTAACAGCAAACTGAATAAAACCAAAATTAAATTATCTCAATAGTTCATGAAATAAATGAAAATGTGGAGATGAGGAAGAGTGGATCACTAGAAAGTAGGTGTCATTCTGTATAACACTTCACATACATTAGGGAACCAACTACTGCCTTGTCTGCAGTTTTATATTTTCTGTGCTTTAGCATCTATGGGAAATGTAGATCCAGTCAGCCCGAGCTAAGGAGGGCTTAGCATTATCCTGGCTCAGAGAAATGTGACTGTAAGGTTCTTTGATTTTTCAGTCTCAAAGCAATGTCTTCTACTGTGACTCTCTTATTGGCCATCATCTCAGAAAACCACTTATTTAGCTCTTTTTTTCTGTTTTTTTTTTTTTTTAATTTAAAAAACCTTTCAGGATGCACTACAGATACCACTTTGGCATTTTTCTGGGCAGCTTCACACATGGATGGGTGAATTTTCTCAACAATTTACTGAATAGACTGTGTTGTTGGTTTATTAACATTGAGCTCATGGTGAACAGCTCTAGAATTTACACTTAGACAAAGCTTAGCTATCTTACCTGTTTTTCATCCAAACCTCTTGCACTAAATAGAATTTCAGCATGACAGCAGGAATGTTTTCAAACAGTAAAATCACCAACAAAAAGCACACATTTTTTAAATATATGGGATCACATAGACTACTGAAAGTATGTTTGCAATTGGAGCTAGGGAAAAAAAAGGCAAAATCCTCAGCTGAGGCTTAACAAGCAACTCAATGTCCACTTTCCCATGCTTGTCAAGAAACGATCACATGCTGTGCATATTGATTGTGGAAGCTGCAAGTCGATTTAAAAAAGATATGTTGTAAGGGTGATGTACAGAGGGATTACAGGTGCAGAAGTAAGATACTGAGTACATTTCTTGTTGAACATTGTTACCTCCTATCTCTTCTCCCACTTTCCCTCTTCCTTCCTCCCTTCTTCCCTAAGTTGTAAAGTTCATTTCTAACTTAGTGTCCTGTGAGTATTGCTGTTGCATTGGTTCACCCTTTGTCCTTAGTCTCACCATTTTGTTATTCCCCTTCCCTTTCCTAGATCAGATAAAGACACACACACACACACACACACACACACACACACACACACACACGACACAGGGTACCAAAATCAAAATCAAACAGGGGATAAACCACAGGGGGGGGGGAAGAAAAAAAGAAAAAAATGAAGGAAAAAAAGAAATAACTTTACACAGTACATCAAAAACAAAAACAAAAAGACAACCAAAACAGCCCCAAAAAAACCCTCTTGTTTTCATGTCTTGGAGTTCATTTCGATTAGCATCATTTTATATGGTCATATGTACATAGCTATTGAGCTATTGTGATCCTCTGCTAAGACTATCCTAGACATATACTAATTATTCTAAGTAGATTTTCAAGTTTTCAATGGCAGATAGCCTAAATGCTGAAGATTACCTTCCATATTTAGAAGCACTATCTTTTCAAGTACAAAGACGACAGAGGATATACCATAGGGGGAAGAACGTACAAAGGAAACAAAAAAGTCACATAGTACGTTAAAAACAACAAAGAAAGACATCTTGTGTCCATATCTTGGGGTTCATTTCACTTAGCATGATTTTGTTATCCTGCATCTTGTGTATGCATTTGTCTAATTGGAGAGGGGAAGGGGAATAACAAAATTGTGAAACAAGGATACAGGATGACCCATTGCAACAATGATACCCACAAGACTGTATATTGGAAATGAACTTTACAACTTGGGGGAGGGGGGAGGAGGGAAGGAGATGGAAAGAGGGGAGGGATAGTGGGAGAACAACAAGGGAGGGGGTAACAATTCTGGACAAGACATGTACTCAGTGACTTACGTATGTAACTATAACCCCTCTGTGCAGCATCTTCACAATAAAATAAAATTTAAAAAAGAAATTCAGAAAGAAGCACTATCTTTTCTAGTTATCCTCTGTCCCCCAACTACAGTAATGGCTTCCAAGGCTCGGAACCATTACTAACTCTTAATATTAGGTCAAAGGGGCACTTCCTCCAGATCATTTGTATGATAACCATATCTTTGTCAAGAATGCACTCATATTTTGTCTACAAGTGATCACAGGATTTCAATGACAAGAAAATAGGGTGTGTATGTTAGCGATCTTTTTGGTAATAACTTACCTATTACTCTCATCTGACTAAAGATGTTCAAATCTGGCTGAGATTAGTTTTATTTATTATGTTCAAATTTAAAGTGAGGATGGCAGAAGAGCCATAGCTATCCAGTTGTTCCTGGATCTTTGTGTATACTGCTTATAATTTTGTCACAAACTTACTTCTGAGTGAGATGCCAGTCACAATTTTTCAAAAATAAAAAACCTCATAATTTTGCATCTCGGTCATTAGTTATCATTATTGTGAATCCTTTTTCTGAAGGGAAAGTTGTTCCTGATCTTTCCACATGCTATGGAAGCATGGTCCACATAATACTCTCCTCAAGGAGTTCTACTTCACCCTCTTTCTCCGCTAATTCCAACATGTTGCTAATCTTCATGTTGTTGGTATAGTTCTTTTAATTCTATATCCATTTTCTTGGGATATAGGTATAATAGTTTAGGTTCTTAGGCAAATGATTAGCAAATTTGTGAAACTTAACCAAGACAGGAGAAGAGCATATAGATATTTAACTCAGAGTTTAGCTATTAGAAGCCCATGTGTTGGCCTGAACAGGAGCCCGTGTGTGACAGAACAGGAGGCCGGATATAAGAAGCTGAGCAAGGAAGAGCTGTAGAGGGAGAGGGGCTTTTCACTCTATGAGATACCACTAACAGTTTTTAGGGAAGCTTGAAGAATTGTGAAGAGACTTTTGAACACATGGCGGGGGCAGAGGGAGATATATAGTTGATATATAGTTGATTTTAAAGCACAGGGAAATCCCCAGTGTTTTTCTTTTTAAGGAATCGAAGTCCAAGGTCACAGAAAATGAATGCCATGGAACTCAACAAGTATCTCAAAAAGAACACAGACATTCTTGTCTAATTATTTCAAGCTCTCCCCCCAGTACTGAGGTTTGAACTCACAGCCTTGTGCTTCTTAAGCAGGGGGCATAGCTGTAGTTCTTTGTGCCTTTTTTTCAACTAGAGTCTCCTTATTTGGCTTACTGGTCTGGACTCCAATCCTATTTATACTTCTTGCTTACATGAGACGAGAGTTTTATACCTCTTCAACTTTCTATTGGATGAGATTGACTCTTACAATCTTTGTACTTGGGCGGGTATTGAAGTTCAGTCCTCCCAATCCCAGTCTTCCAAATAACCAGGATTACAAGTATCAGCCACTGTGCTCAGTTTTGCAAACACCTTTAAATACTAGAAACATGTGAGTTTCATAGATAAAACAAACAAAATCTCTAAAGACATCCAGACCTAGTCTAAAAGGAAACCCCTAACAATTATCCAGAGAAAATGTAAACAAACTTGCCATTTATCTGAAACTTGCATTGAAAAAAACAACCTTTTTGAGAAATTAAGACAGTAGGTCTGAATCATTTGCTGATGCAGGATCTAAATTTGTACTACCTGGGTGGTTTCAGCAACATGGAGAAATCAACTTTAAATGCCAGTCCAAAAATCACTGAAATCCTTTAGAACCCAAATGAAAGCAAGCTCTACATTTCATTTCATAACCTAGGGCATTTTGAAATCCAATAGGATTTTAAGAAACCAAACTGAAAATGAACCCACACTAATAGTTTGCACACACACAAAAAATCAACATGAGCAAGAGTCAGCAGTTGTCATAAACAGATGAATTAATCCCACTAAACTTAAAATACTAGAACAACCTAAGAGGTATTATAAAATAAACATGTTTTAAATTTTAAAAATGGAAGAAGAAAACCCAAAATTAACATAAATATCTCATATACATTGCTGTTCTCATTGTAATCAGAATAAGAAATAAATCCAAAGCTGACTTTTGTACAGAAGTTAAGAGTGAAAGTTGAGAAAGTCAAATTTGTTTGGATATGTGATGAACTTTTTGAATCTGGTTTTATGTCACAAGTGTCTGTCCAAAACCTATAATGAAAATCTTACTTTACCAGCAAAGTAAAGCAATCTGGTCAGGAAATGAAAGAAAATTCAAACAAGTTCAAATAAGCAAAAGTTAAATGAGGAAGAGAACCATAAGTTGCTATCTGTGTCTAATAGAAATGTTCTAGAAGCACAAGATGAAAAGGTCAATAGTTAAGACCTCATTACAAGGAAACAATTGCAATAATGCGCCCACAATGATGGATATAAACTTATATTATTATCATATTTTTGATAAACACTATATAAGCACTGATTCACTAATTATGACTGCATTCAATTTCTACCATTTTTCACATATATTTAGTTCACTACTACTCACAGAGCTTTTATAGACACAGAGACATTTGTGTTTGAGGTCTGTTGAGTTGATTGTAACATATTTCTCTTGGCATTATGTTGCAAGGCCTTTCTGTCAACATAATGGTGTTTTATACACTCAATAAAGCACCAAATTAGAGATACAAAACTAGATAAAATGAAGAAAATAAAACATACAGTTAACATTGTAAGGGTTAGGGAAGATACCTGAGATTTCATTTATTCCTGAGAAGGAAAATCTTATATGACATTTGCTTATACAAGAAACTCATATTATCAGGTTTTGAAAATTCTTACAGCAGACATAAATACTTGTAGAGAAACTAGAGGAAAATTAGAAGTCATAATATGTAATAAATTTGCCTAAATTCTTCGTCCAAAGTGACTCTGTCCCTTTAAGGGCCCTACATTTATTCATTCTTTCATTCAGTTCTCCCAACAATTCTGTGAAATCAACAATAATACTACTCTCATCATACAAGAGAGGAAAGCAAGGTTACTTGTTTAACTTGCTCAACATCACACAGCTAATAAGTGAGAAAGTAGGTGGGCCTCCAGTCCCTGCAAATTCTATGCTCCTGTGGAGGCCATAATTAGGAAAGTAGTTCTGTTCTTGTCTCTTCCACAGATGTTGGACCAACAAGAGGAATTCCTTTCATTACTCAAAATGTATTAAACACCATCTTTATGTTGAACACTGACAGGTGCTGTGCAAGAGGAAAGGAAAGGGAATGGAATAAATAAAATTAGTTTATCATAAAATTTGCTCAAGCTTCAAGGCTGGGCAAGATTCCATTTCTCTAATATTTTTAGAATAAAAATGGGTTCAATTCAACAAGATTCAATTCCCTTCCCCTATAAAAAAAAAAGTCCTAATGAGAGGTTTTTAAAAAGTTCTAGATGTACATTTCAGGGCATTCATTGGCAGAAACAGATACATAAATAAAACACTGCTAAACAAAGAGATAAAAGGAGACTTACAGTTCTATAGTAATGCAGATGAAGAACTGGAAAAACAAGTAATTGTTACAGGAGAAATGTGTATGTGTGCATAAAGATGTGAGTACATTTGAAAGAAAGGAGGAAGTAGTGGAGATGAGACCGTTTAAAGTAAGCCTTGAATGAACTGGAGTTGGTTAAGCAAAAAGAGCAGTGAAGGCCAAGATGATGAGGAAGAACAGAGACAAACATTATTTTTGGTAGAATTATCACTAACCAAAGGAAAGAGATAGTTATAGTAGAGCTTGGTCATGATCAAAGTTTATGAACTCAATAGATTATATGTAGATAAAATTCAAAACTGGATTATATGGCTCTTATTCTGCTTTTACACCCTAGCTAAAAAGGCATATTCTATCATGTTTGAAGTAAAAAAGCAACAGGAGTTTTTAAAATGGAATATCATGATTAAAATACATTTGAAGTAGCAAATTCTTGCATTGCTTGAAAGCTAAATTGAATTTTGAAAAGAAAGCGAGAGAAAACAGCACCAAATGCTTCCTATTCTACTAGCTACTCAGGAAGATGAGATCTGAGAATCTCCACTTAAAGCCAGCCCATGCTGACAAATCTAAGAAACTCTAACCTCCCATTAACTAGCAAAAAGTGGGAACTACAGATGTGGGTCAAATGCTTGAGCATGAGCAATGAGTGAATATGCAGAGTGATAGCATAAAGGTCCTCAGTTCAAACCCGTACTATTGGCAAAAAAAAAAGAACATTAAGAAAACAGTTAACAGTTACCAGTCTTCAAATTTTCTGTTTAGTACCAAATACTTCTTGTATGACTTTTCCTTAATCATATAAAAGGATTTTGTAAATAATTGATTTGAGGAACATGATCATAATGGTAATGACAGTAAGAATCATTTAATTTAGTTTTGGATTCTGTCTAGATGTAATCTACATGTTACATACTTATAATGGTCCTTCCACATAAAATTACTCAGTGTGTCTGGGTTCAAATCCTAATACCATTACCAAATCCCAGGAGATTTCCCAAGTGGGAAATCTGCATGTCTTAACATGCAGATATGGGAAAACAACAGCAACTACTTCATTTTATGAGAATTCAAGTGTTTAGGACAGTGCTGGTTCACTATATTTAAAGTATTTATTAAAATTATGACAGTGAAGTTTTAGAAGATACCTGACATTTGACATTGTTCAAAAAGCAGTGTACTTGTTATCTGACTTATGTAATCTGCAGCATATCACTTTTACAATAATAATATTTTTTAAATAAACAAATTTAAGAAAACAAACTGTATTTGTCTAAATCCTGGAAAAATGAACCAAAATGGGTAGTTCTTATGTTAGACCACACATGAATATACATGATACAGCTAATCCTTACCAACAAACCTAAAAATGTGCAAGCAGGCTAATGGAATATACTATCTTGATTGGTATATTCTGATCTATCTTAAGTCTCTAATTTACTGATAAGAAGTAAAGAGTTGCCAAAAAGATTGACACTCTTGACTTAAGTAAAATCTAAGTTAAGTAAATCCCACTTAGGAACTCAATTCAGGTTACAATTTTAGGTTTTATTGTGGCAGACAACAAGTTATGAGGGGAAAAAAGAATCAACTTACTTGCATTGAGTCAAATGGGTTTCTTTTTACCCTCAATTCTAGCACCCCACCATTTGAGCCACAGCCCCACCTCCAGCTTTTTTTAATGGTTAATTGAAAATCCATCCTCTGATCTCAGCCTCCTAAGTAACTATGATTATAGGTGTGAGTCACTGGTGCCCAGCCCAATTATGTTCTTTTAAATCTATAATTTATAAGATATAGGAAGTATCAGTTTCTACAGATTCATCTCCTTATGAAAACTTTTCTCACACAACATGCTCTCATGCAGTTACTGTTTCATATGATCCAAAAGATAGCATATATTTTAAGTTTTTTCACCACATAATCAGTTTTGCTATTTGATAGCTTAGTATCGTGATTTTGAGCAAAGAAGGAAGCAGAAGGCAATGATTTTATAACAAATTTATAGTTTTATTTTTAAAGGAAGTGAGAGTTCAGGCATATTCCCTATAATTTCTTTCATGTTAGAAATTGAAATCAAAGCCAGAATCCAAGAGTAGTAACTCAGTCAGAAGTTGGCATTTTGCCTGTGACTTGGTGGACCTGTTAAATAACCTTGATGAAAAGCAGATTGCAATTGTGTCACACACACTGAAGGAGTGAGTTCAGAAAATGGTATTCTCTGCTTGGTAAAAGTCCATGAGTTACTGGGCTCAGTCCATAAATGGGTTGAAAGCAATCAAGGGCTGGAACATTCAGCAGTTCTGTAAGGATTTTCAATCTTTCTTGTTGAAAACCTGCAGTGGGAACAACGAAAGGATAAACACAGTCTATGTACACAAGAAGATTTCAAGTTGCCTCATTAAAAAATGTTATTGGTGAATTGGTTGCGTGCATCCTGCCATTGTCACTTTTATGGTAAAGATGGCTTTATGGATTATAAGAACTATATGAGGAGATTCTGTAGTCTAAGCCCAGTGGATACCTTCCTTCCTGGAATGTAGGAACACATTAAACACACTCTGCAACAATCAACAGTATAGTATTTCTGTTCCTTGGCTTACTCCTATGGGTAGAGCTAAAGGTAAAATGTTTGCTGAAAGGACTGATGTGTAGATTTTGCAATGAGATATGTGTGAACAGCTATGTATTTCCTTACTATTATTCTATGACTTTCCAAAGGCTGATGTTTCTCTGTGGGGAATGTAATTATGCTTTAATCATAGTGGAATGGGGTGAAGGAATCAGGGTTGGTGAGTTTTACAACATTATCAAATTGGCGGGGGTGGGGGTGGAGAAGTCAGTTGAGTTTTTTTTTCTCTTCTGCTTTGAAACATGGGAAGATGCATTTAAACTTTTTATATACACTGTACCACTTTTATAAGCCAGTTAAATCAAATTTTGTTTGCTTTTTTGACAGCCATAACTTTACAAAATTTCTATAGTAATTAATGTGCCTGGAAAAGAGGAAGGAAAGTGTTATCAATCATTATAATACATTGAAAGGTGCTAACAGAATAAGTATTCAGTCATCATCCTATCACCACGTATGTCTTCTTTCTAATTATAAAAATCTCAAATGTCAATATCATGCCTATCAATATCATGTCTTTATAGCTGAAAGTTCTGTGAACTACAATATGGACCCAAGAAATCTATCCCTATCCTGGTATATCTCAGGGATGAATTAAGGTTGACATATCCTATCACCAAGTTAAAATTTTGTAATGCTTTTCTATTTGAAGTAGAATTCTAAGAAAAAGCAGCTGGTAAGAAATTGTCAAAATAAATGGTTACCTAACTGGTGAAACTGTCTCAAGTTAGTTATCAAGTTAGGCATCATAAAGTGAACTTGATATTAAATAAGCATTTTAGGCTGCATTTGGAGTAGTCCTTTGACTTGCATTTTGAGATGTTTGTGAACTAATAATAAGCCATTTAAAACCCTGAATTGCATATCCTTACTTTCTTGCCTGGAGTTTGGAGGTTGACCTGTAAGGCATTTATATACCTTCTTTGCTCTTAGAACCACAAGGCTCATGGAGTGTTAGAGGGACACTTTGTTGACAAGCGTATCAAATGGTGATTTTGTTGAAGTGGAAGTTTGTTATATTGGGTGTAAAAAGCAATTTTAAATCAATCTCAGGCATAATTTATTGAGAGTATATCTAGCAATAACATTTGATACATATCCCATCTTTGTAAACAATGAAGTATCTAAGTAAATCATCAAGACTATGATCATTGTTCCTTAGAAAATTCTTTTGCCAAAGAAAATAATTATTTACTTATGCTAGATAACTGAAGAAGGAAAGTAATTATCAAAGTAAAAAAACCTAAAAATTTAATTATCCAGCATCTGAGGTATGTTGTAATAAATTGGTTTTGCAATCATAATCTTAATGTGTATCTGCTACAATATCATGAGAACAAACCTTGAGAATGTAATGTTAAAGATAAATATGTCAGATTGTTATGATAGCTATTAAACTCAATAAAAATAAGTGAGAGGTCAACTCTGACAAGATGGATTGTAGAATTTTAAGGTCTTGGAACTAATTTGTTAGGGTTTTGCTCTTAGTCTAATGTCAAATTTAGTGTAAGAGAAATTACTTTCCACAGTTTCAAAGGAAAGAGGGTAATCACAACTTGTTCCTCACAGTTTTGTTTCTTTAAGAATATAGATAATATTTAGAATATAGTAAATTGTAGTTTCAGTAGCTTGAATAAATGAGGAAAGCTAGAAAAACTGTGGCTGTTCATAATATCTTAACGTGTCATCATATGAATATAAAGAAATACTAGTCTTAGTATTAAACATTTCAAAGGATGAGGAAAAATTTATCTAGTGTTATACTTACTAACTCTGGTAATGAAATAAAAGGAAAGTTTTCTCTTCCAAATTATACACCCTTTACATTATTAAATTTCTATTAAGACTCCTAGACTTCCTAGAAATGATGTTTTAAATACAAATAATTATCCATGGATTCTATACTTATGCATTTGTCTACTCACTAAAATTTATAAGTCCCCAATTAATCATTGTGATATTTTTATGGTCCTTGTTTTTCATGTGCCAAGTGGCAAAATAGTTCAGTTCCCTGATGGATGCATTCTCAATTTAGCTTGGACAACAAGGTGCCAGTCTTCTTCTGTGTTTCAGCTCACATCATAAACAAGTGTCCTCTTCGTGGTCTATTTGGCGTCATGTTTTTCTCACTTTATGCTTTCTGTTTGTGATTCCAATGTTGAAAATGGTCCTTCTAGTATATTGTTGAAATATTATCAGTGTTCCTATTTACTAGTCAGCTGGGATGAGCCTTACAGAGAAAGATTTTTTTTGTAAGATCAGCTATATTTAGACATATTTACTTGTTAGTGTTAAAGAATCAACAATATACATTTATGTATCGTTAAACTGACATAGGTATTCAAGATATGCTTATGTATTATATTTGGTTGATGATAGTGTTGTCTTGAGCAGAGACTTCATTAATCCAACCTTCTTTCCTAAAGTTATGACTCAGTATTTGTTTATTCAGTATTCATTATAGAATGTTATACAATATAGCTATTGTGAATAAAAAGAATTACTTAACTGTATCATACTTTAAACCCCAAATCATTCACACACATAGCAAAATGACACCACAACAAAATAAACCAAAAGTATTTATCTACATGTAAACATTCACAATTAAAGTGGCAAATTAAATTAAGTAAAATACATAGATCTATAATTGAGAAGCATATAATCGGTGTTAGTTGGTTCATGGAGATTTTAATTCAATTAAATGGAATAAAATTAATATCTTTTATCATTTTACAACTCCTTCAGTCCAACCACATTGGCAGTGGACTTTGTTAAAATACTATTAAATAAGATTTTAAGAGTTGCAGTTATTGCAATTATAAATATAGGTCTCAAGGGGATTAAGTAGGTAGCCTTCACTATGCTCACAATGGGAACATATTTTTTTCACTTTATTGCTGGTGAATTTTTCGCAGTAAACTCACATTCAGTCTAGCTACCAGATCAACTCAATCTGTGAGCTCATTATACTTTTGAGAAGCTACAGAGTTCCTGAAGAGTTCATCTGAAAGTGGGAGAGATATTTTCTCTTTTACTTTTTAGTTCTTCTGAATATTTATGTTCTGTGGTTAAAGTGCCTGAGCCATCTCAGAAAACATTTGACTACATATTGCTGAATTTTGAGGACATGAGATCTGCTTGAAGATGCTTGGGAAAGTCCAAATTTATTGGTAAATAAGAATGATAGTAATGGCCTCTTTTTGGCATGTAGTTATAGATAATGCACAGGTAAGTCAACAATTGATTTTTCTCTTGGCTATGGGCCAGGGTTGAAGTTAAACAAAACATAATTTTTGTAAAATGTAACAACTAAAAAAAGGTTCAGCTAAAACTGGCTGATTTTATTTGACTTTAAAAACTGTCCTGAAGAGTCTCTCAGATTTACCTACTTGATTTTTTAATATGGCAACTTTTACAAGCGAACAATTAGTTCCAAAGACAGAGAGTTTGTCCTGTTACATTCCAAACATGTTAAATGGGAGAAATCAGCTTCCTTCCACCACCAGAACAATGCATATTTTGGATAAAACATTTAGAAATATTTCTTTAATAAGTTAAATTAGGTGGCTAATCCAAACTCAAAATAATCTATAGTCAAAATAACCCCAATTAATATTTGGCACATGAGGTCTAGATAAATGAATTTATAAGTAATAGTCAAAGTCATAGATGAACTAAACTGAATGAGTTTGCCTTTTAATGTAGATACGGGTAGCCACGTAAGCAAGTTCAGACAAAAAGTATACATACAACACATGCAGTGTATATTGCTTAGATTTTAAAGAAGATTTTCATTTTTATAGCAAAGAGTTTATAACAGTGATAAAAATGTCATTCTCTCTAGGAATCTTTTATTATAAGCTAAATTTTATTAATACTTTCAAAGCAAAAAATTGAGTGGAGATTCTCTAATTTTATGCCAAGACTAAGGAAAGTTTATAGAAGCTGTGAAACTACACTTAACTAACTCTTTTGGTGCTATATTCCTGCTAACACTAGTGAGGCTTTTCTTCTAGCTTTGTAATATTTCTATTCATTGCTTATTGAAATGACCTCTCATATTTCCTAGCATGGTCAATCTATTTTTTTTCTCATCCTTCTAAGGGAAGTTACTACTGTGTTTGCTGAGTGAGAAATGCCCTTTTTCATTTCTTTTTCTTCATAAACTTTGTTCCAATAATTTCCCAATGGATCCTTGCAACTTCATCTCTACCACCTGGTGCATCTTTAAAATATGCTCTTCTCTTAACGTATTGCCTATTTCTATTCACCAAGAAATCTATTGGCATAAGAGATTTTAAGATTATAATATCTATTTCTATAACAATATGATCTTAACTATTTCCACTGTTAGAATTTGTGGAACAAGTTTATCAATAATTGTCTGATATCTGAAGCAGCATAGATTAGTAACTAGAGTCTGGGCAGTAAGTCAGCCAGCCTATGTTTAACAAGGTTAGTCTCTTCTGTATCATGAAAAAGCTTTTGAATTTTGGAAGCCATGTATTATGATTTCCTCATCTGTCAGATGGAGAACATAGCAATCCCTGTCTTTTACAGTTATGAGGCTTAAATTAAAAATGCATTTGGAAAACCTTCTCACCCCATAGTAAGCATTATAAAGCTTCTGATAAAGGAAATAAATACACACACACACACACACACACACACACACACACACACTCACACACACACACACTCACACACACACACATACTTACTCATACTCACACAGTCATCTTTCCTCTCCCTCAATTTCTCATTAGCATTTAATGCTGTTGATTACTCCTTTACCTTGATAAAATTTGCAACTTGGCAAGTGGACTTGTAGAAACAACAGAAGTACCAAAGTGTTAGAAATGTTGGGTTAGCAGTTATTGTTTAGTTGAAATGTCTGATCTGGGAGGTCAACTTAGGTAGAGATGCATGACAGCAGGGAGCTTAGGATTTAGAGATCACTATCCCATTTTTCGATAATGAGAGGAATGATGGTTAAGGTAGAGAGTGGTGAAGGGAGCAAAGAAGTGTACCAATTGTGAGGGTGTTTATTAGAATCAACTGTGGCCCCACAAGATAGATAATAGGTGATGAAGGACAAAAGAGAACTGTAAGTTCTCTTACAAGTTGAGGTCCATAGGAAAATAAAGAAAGTAGTGACTTAAGTATACTTTCAGTTACTTAACCACCAACGCTTTCTGGATTATTTGCATTTATTTATTTATTTTATTTACTGTACCTGTTTTTTGGCCATTGAAATCTTCACAACTAGCAACACCCAGTAAAAAAATAAAAATTAAGCCATACTACCTATAAAGGTGTAGGGTGTGTGTGTGTGTGTGGTGTGTGTGTATGTGTGGTGTGTGTGTGTGTGTGTGTGTGTGTGTGTGTGTGTGGTGTGTGTCTTTAAAGCAAATACATTTGGGTGAGCTACCAATTTTAATAACCATCGCTGTCTTTAAAGCAGGCTATTCTTCATTCTCATAATGTCCCAGCATGGCATGTTATGATTACTTATTCCATTTCAGAGACAAGAAAACAAACAAAAATGAAGAAGCCTGAATGAGTTCATCCGGGGGGCTCAACAGTTGAATCAGCATTGGTATGAGCAGTTCCTAATCCCCACTCTAAGCCCTATATCTTTATAAAAATACATATTTGTATTACTTTAAGAAGTTGTACAAAGGAGTTGCCATTCAACAAAGCAGTTTATTAATACAATGTATCTTGATCAATGTCACCCCTTTCAACATTCTTCTTCAACCCTTTCAACCCATCTTCCCCTATTCCCCTTAATTTTTAGATATACAAGATTTTTATGGCTGCATTCTCAACACGTGCTCTGTTCATTCTCATCTGTCTACTCTTCTCTCTTGACCTCATCCTACCCTTTTTAAGTACCCATTTCCTAGTGTTTATTTTGTTGAACTGTAAGTCAGCATTTCTAAGGAATTACACTGCTTGGATTCTCTTCTGAATCTACTTTACTGAATCTACAGCTAATATATTTGTGTACATTTGCATACCACCCCAAAGCGTTTACTTATATATTTATAAATGAATTCTAGCTTCCATATGAGAAAAAATACAACCTTTGTTTCCTTAAGCCTGAACTCACTTAAGATGATTTTTTTCCCAGGTCCTTCCATTTCTTTGCAAATGATACAATATCATTCCTTTAAATGGATGAGTAAAATCCCATTGTGTATATACCATATTTTCTTTTTTAAATTTAATTTTATTGACAAGATGATGTACAGAGGGGTTACAGTTACACACATAAGATATTGAGGACATTTCTTGTTGAACTTGTTACCTCCTCCCTCATTTTTCTCTACTTTCCCTTCCCCCCATACCTCCCCCAAGTTGTACAGTTCATTTCCAACATATTGTCTTGTGAGTGTCACTGTTGCATTGGTTTGCCCTTTGTCCTTTGTCTCACTATTTTGTTGTTTCCCCTTCAGTTCCCTAATTCAAATAAATATATATACAATACATAGGGTACTAAAATCAATTACAGTGACAACAGGGGATAAACCAGAATGGGGAAAAACAAAAGAGAAAAATCATATAGTACATTAAAAACAATAACAAAGTAAAACCTCTTGTTTACATATCTTGGAGTTAATTTTGCCTAGCATCATCTTATATGGTCATATGTACACAGCTATTGAGCTATTCTGCTTATCTGCCAGGACTATCCTAGACATATACTAATTATTACAAATAAGAAAACCATGGAATCTAGGTTTCTTGGGGTTTATTTCACTTAGTATGTTTTTTTCCCCAAGTCTTTCCATGGGACGATTGAATCATAGAATTCTAATGTGTATATATAACACAGTTTCTGATCCAATCATCTGCTGAGGAGCTTCTTGGTTGGATATCTTAGTTAGGGTAAATAATACTGTAATGAACATGGTTGTAGTGGTAGTTTTAGTATGGCCTTGTTTGTGGTCATTTGGGTAAATGCCCACAAGTGGGATTGCTGGATCATAGGGGTACTCTATGTTTAGTTTTTTGAGGAACCTCCGTACTACTTTACAGAGTGGTTGAACGAGTTTGTACTCCCACCAATGGTATAGTAGTGTTTTCCTTTTGGCCACATCCCCTCCAGTATCTGTTATTATTAGATTTCTTGATAATGGCCATTCTAACTGGGATGAGGTAGAATTTCAATGTTTTATTGATTTGCATTACTTTTATGGCCAGAGATGTGGAGCAGTTCTTCATATGTCTGTTGGTCATTCTTATTTCCTCTTAATGTTTTTAGCCTACTTATTAATGGACTGGTTGTTGCATTGAGGATTTGTTTATTGGGGGTTTAATTTTTTTTTAACCATATTTTCTTTCTTTTTTTGTCAGTCATGGGGCTTGAATCTGGGCCTGGGTGCTGTCCCTCATCTCTTCAGCTCAAGGCTAGTGCTCTACCACTTGAGCCACAGTGCTACTTCCAGTTTTCTGGTGGTTAATTGGAGGTAAGAGTTTCATGGCTTTTCCTGCTTGGGCTGGCTTTGAACTGAGATTCTCAAATCTCAGCCTCCTAAGTAGCTGGGATTACAGGCATGAACCACCAGCACCTGGCTTACCGTATTTTCTTGATCTGTTTGTTCATTGAGGATGATCTGGGCTGACTGCATACATTCTATGGTTAATAGTGATGCAATGAATATATTGAATGTATTGATTAAGCCCTATATCTTCTAAATCTTAAGAGGCCCCAAGGAATAGTAATTGTGAACAGGTTTCTAGAGGTTAAAATTGTTTTCCAAAGTTGAAGTAATCTTACTTTCCAACAAAACGAAAACCCAATTTATTTCAGTCTTTACAATGACATTTATATATTTTCAGTTCATCTGCTGCTGAAACAGCAGTAGAAGAGTCTTTGAAGTGATGAGTTATGTGTATGTTGGCAGTATTGAAGATAAACAATGCCAAAGAGTCCCCAAAAGATTAAACTGTTAACCACAAATGCATGGTTTCAGTTGAGAAGATTTATGTGTCGCTGACCATCTTAGCCATTGCAGTTACCATTGGCTCTGGGAAAATCAGACTTTGATTCTGGGCCAATAGGCTGTATTTGTATAACTATAGTGGAATTTATAGGATGGATATAGTGACATTACAGATTTCTCAGTGTCAAACAGTTAATGAAGAGGTCACACAATGTTTCTTTCAGTTTCAACTTACAGATACATTGAATGTCAGAATTCTGCCCATCTATTACTTTGTCTTGATTTGTGCATTAAATTGTATTGCTCCTAAAACATGTTTCTTATTGAAATCTTTGTGTTTGAGAAATCTTCAAACTGCCACTCGAGATAAAAGAAAGTAAAAATAGAAAAAGGTGGGATGAAAGTGATGTCATGAAGTAATTGGCAATTTTTTAAGATCCAGTTGTGTGGTTGGGTACTGATCTGATCTAATTTCCTATTTCAGTTCAATTCGGTAGAGTGTACAGCAGTTCATTTCTGCCACTAATTACCTGGAGTTAGTAGAGAAGCTAGAAGGAGCATGATCCCCAATCAATGTCTCCCTTGAAGTCAGGTGACTTTAATCCTCAAATTTCTAATTTGTGGCTAGCCTTTCAAGGTGACTGGCTCTATCCTCAAGTCATCTAATGTGCCACAAAGACAAAGACACTGCTGGGCACCAGTGGCTTACCCTCAATTCTTAGCTATTCAGGAGGTAGATATGAGGATTATGGTTCAAAGCAAGTCCAGGCAGAAAAGTCCTTGAGACTCTTATTGCCAAAACGTCATTAAGTGGAGCTGTGGCTCAAGTGGTAGAATACTATCCTTGAGTAAAAAAGTTCAGGAACAGTACCCAGGCCCTGAATTCAAGCCACAAGGTCAGTACTCACACACACACTCCCTCCCAACAACCACACCCCCTCCTCGCTCTGCCCAGTGCACACACAGATAATTCTCAACACTGGAAATTTCAAAGGATTAAATCTGATTTTTGGATCTCTTTGCCAGTAACTTGGAACAAAAACTAGTTGAATTCTTTGTTAAATAACAACTTTTTAATTTTTTATTGTAAAGATACTGTAAAGAGGGGTTACAGTGACATGAGTAAGGTAATGAGTACATTTTCTATTGAGCATTGTTACCCCCTCCTTTACTTTTTCCCTACTATCCCTTCTTCCTGGGGAGTTGGGGAAGGAAAGGATACATTATAGCTTTTATCTAATGCTATCTTACCTAAGATTTATAGAATTCCTATAAGGTAGGTATTATTCATCCTACTTTTTTTTTAATTGAGGTTAAGGTTTATTTATGGAATAGCAAATACATTCAGGAGTTTCATCCCTACTTTTAAGATGAAAAAACCTAGAGATCAGCAATTTGATGTTTCATTTTCAAAGTCACACTGTAAGAATATGGCACAAATATGATTTGAAACGAGAGGCTTCAAAGGCGATGCTTACTTGCTAACTTAAAAAAATGAATGGACAAAGTTCATAGAGAGATACGTTGCCTATAATTATTTAACTCCAGTTTCTAAGGGGGTAAAGGATAGAGCATGTGCTTCTCTTTCTAATAGCCATGTTGTATTTGTGTAGGATGCTGGATCTTAAGCAAATATTCATGAAATGAGAAAGAGATGCTGAACAAAGCAATACTTTTCAGTTTTTGACTGAAGAGTGAGGACTGGCTAGGTAATGTGAGCAGAGAATTGCAAGTCTGAAGCCATGCATGGATGACACAAATAGCAATGATGTCCAGGTTAGAGGAGTCAGAATGGAGGGCCTTGGGTATGAAGCACTGCAGCGTGAGCCAAGAGCCTGTGATTCAGGCGCTATACATCATGCAGAGATTTGACACAAGAGAGAACTGCAAGTGTGTGGCCCCTGTGTGAGGACCAAATGATCCCTTCTCTGCTTTATGCTTCCCTTGGAATCATGAGACTTGGAAAAGTGAAGGAAAAAAGTAATTAGCCAGGAGATTTTCACAGCTGCCAAAAAATAATTGGCTTCATTATGACCTTTTATCCTATTTTATTAATTATTTATTTTTTGTCAGTTGTTGGGTTTGAACTCAAAGCCTGGGTGCTGTCCCTGAGCTTTTCTACTCAAGGTTAGGGCTCTATCACTTTGAGCCACAGCTTCATTTCTGGTTTCCTGGTAGTTAATTGGAGATGAGACTTTCCTGCCTGGAGGCTTTGAACCATGATCCTCAGATGTCAGTCTCCAGAGTAGCTAGGATTATAGGCATGAGCCACCAGTGCATATCTCTTGTTCCACCTTTATATAGAGACTTTAATATTATGAGAGCTACTGTTATTCCTCAAGTTAATAACACTACTGAGTACAGCCTAACACTCCTGTGACTGCCTTTTTGATAATAACCCCTTCAACAAGAAGTTGATTTTTCTGGATATATTAAAGATGATAATAATATTTACTAAGATCTACACATTTATTGCTTAAATTAACTCATTTAATCTTCACAATAACTTAAGAACTATTTTTTGTGGGTTGTGGGGCTTGAACTTTGGGCCTGGGCGCTGTCCCTCAGCTCTTCAGCTCAAGGATAGCACTCTATCACTTGAGCCACAGTGCTACTTCTGGCTTTTTCTGCTTATGTGGTGCTGAGGAATTGAACCCAGGGCTTCATGCATACAAGGCAAGCACTCCACCTCTGAGCCATCTTCCCAGCCCAACCTAAGAATTTTTAAAGTTTATTATAGATTAAAAAAAGTTGGGGAGGTTAAATCATATGCCCAAGGATGAGCAGTTTAAAATTTTTTAGCCACTCTGACCAATATGATTACCATAGTACCAGTGTTAACACAGTGTGTTGAGAAATGATATAAATCTTAAAGTACTTACTCTTCAATTGTTTACATGTAACCAATGCTTGACAAGGCATATTGTTTGTTTGTTTGCTTTTCTGTTCTCCCCCTGGGAAATCAGGTTATAACTTTTGGCTTTCAGAAAAACAAGAAACAGTTAAAAAAAAAAGAGAAACTTTTATTGTTCTCTTCCAGAATACCCAAAATAAATGCCATTCTTACCTCCTTGTGAAATTTATCAAATGTTTAGACAAGTAGAGTATTTGAGCTGTGACACCACAAAAACTAAGTTAACACTAAAGGAACTGGGTCATAGATACTTGGGGCCAGCTGATTTTTAATCAAACTTTTTACTTGAATGAATTACAAACTATGCATCTATGTACATAAGTAAAAATTATAAAACAGTTTTTTTTTAATTTTATTTTTTTTATTGTGAGAATACTGTACAGGGGAGTTACAGTTACATGGGCAACATAACGAGTACATTTCTTTTTTTTTTTTTAATTTTATTTTATTTTATTTGAGAACATACTGTACAGAGGGGTTACAATTACATGGGCAGGATAATGCATACATTTCTTATCAAGCATTGCAGCCTCCTCCTTTGTTTACCCTTCACCTCCCTTCTCAGCCTCCCCCCTTCCCCCCCCCAATCATACCTCCCCTCCCCCCCACCCACACCGACATTGTAAAGCTGGTTTTGACATGACATTTTGTACTTCTCATTGTTACAACAGGTCCACCTGAATCCTTAAACGACTTGTTTGCCCCCCGTCTCCTCCACATGTTATACTGACATCAAATATAGTGAAAGCGGGGGTTACACTGTGGGGGAGGGACATACAAAGCAACAAAGAAATAATCTTATAAATGCGTTAGAAACACATGCATGAAAGAAACAAAAACATTAAAATACATATTTGAGGGCTCGTTTTCCTAACATCACATTCTCTGACTTTTTCCGCTTGACTCATACCTATACTAGATATTGCAAATAAGGGAAACCATGGGACCTATGTTTCTTTGGGCCTGGCTTACTTCACTTAATATAATTTTTTCCAAGCCTTTCCATTTCCTAACAAATGGGGCAATGTCATTCTTTCTGATGGAGGCATAGAATTCCATTGTGTATATATACCACATTTTCTTGATCCATTCATCTACTGAGGGGCATCTGGGTTGGTTCCATATCTTAGCTATGGTAAATAATGCTGCAATAAACATAGTCGTGCTGGTAGCTTTAGTGTGGTCTTGTTTGTAAACATTAGGGTAAATGCCCAAAAGTGGGATTGCTGGGTCATAGGGGAGTTCTATGTGAAGTCTTTTGAGGAACCTCCATACTGCTTTCCAAAGTGGTTGAACAAGTTTATATTCCCACCAACAATGAAGTAAAGGTTCCTTTCTCTCCACATCCTCTCCAGCATCTGTTGTTGTTAGAGTTCTTGATTTTTGCTGTTCTAACTGGAGTGAGGTGATATCTCAATGTTGTTTTGATTTGCATTTCTTTTATGGCTAGGGATGTTGAACATTTCTTCATGTGCCTATTGGCCATCCTTCTTTCTTCTTCAGAGAAGCTTCTCTTTAGGTCTTTCGCCCACTTACTTATTGGGCAGTTGTTTCTTTGAGGATTTGTTGTTGGGTGGTTTAATTTTTTGAGTTCCAAGTATATTTTAGATATGAGACCCTTGTCGGTTGTATGGCTAGTAAAGATCTTCTCCCAATCCGTGGGCTTTCTATTGATCTTGCTAGCTATGTCCTTTGCCATGCAGAAGCTCTGCAACCTTATGCAATCCCATTTGTCCAACCTTTCTTTGATTTGTTGTGTTTATAAAACAGTTTTTAATTTCCTTTTATAATTTTCAGTGTTTCTAAACATTTAAAACATGTTACTTCTACAGCTCTTCATCACTTCTTTTTTTGTCTAAAGTTGTTTTTCCTCATGGAAGATTGGTCTTTATTAACCCCTGAATGTTTTAGCAGAGTAGTACTGGGAAAACTGATGAGAAGAAACTCCTGAAGGTATGGATTCTGTAGCTAATGCTCGGTAAGCTTATCTAAGTGAAGATTACATCACTGGTTCCATGTACCAAACTTGATCTTTTTCTTTTCCTTGTCATCTCTGGTCACTAGATCTCACTGGGATGTTTTTCCCACTGTCACCTTTAGGGACATTTGGTACTATCTAGAAAAATTTTGATTCTCATTACTGGGGATCTTCTACTGGCATGAAATGGGTAGAAGCCATGATGCTAAACATCCTATAACAACCTGGTTGAGAAGTATAAGCTAGGATTATGACACAGATAGTCCAGAAAACATCCAATTAGCCAGTAGATCCCGACAATACCAATTATAAGACTTTTGTAAGACTCATTATAAGACTCATGATACTGAGTGCTTTCCATAAGCCACTGAATTCTCCTGAGTATTTTATACTTATTCATCCTCACTGTTAACCCTAACAACCTTAGGAAGAATGTCTCCAATTTCGATTCTTTTATATATAAGGCAGTCTAAAGCTCAGGGAGGACAAAGGTGACTTGCCAAAGATGACATGGCTAAGATATTCAAAACCCAGAAATTTCAATAAGGGACAGTGTTTATAATAACTAGACTTCATAATAGTTTTTCAGCCTTACAGATCTATCCTATTAAGGCCTATATATTCATTCTTTATGATACACTAACTACCCCTTGTCTTTTCTGTCATTATGGATGGTTTTCTCTCCTCCTAATGAAACTTTTTAAAAATGCAGATTCTGTTATTTTCCTGCCTATAACATCCTTCCATAGTTTTCCATAGAGTCACATGGCCCTGGTGGTCTCTTTCCTCAAGTCTCATTATGATCACTAAGACTTTCCTCAAGACTCTTTGTGATCACTAAGACTGTCTGAGCTACTTAGGCTCCTCATACCTTGTTCTGTGATTTGTGTCTTTACCTGTGTTGGCCTTCTTCCCTTGCCTAGTGGCCACTTATCTGAACTATTAGTGCAAATTAGTACTTTGGTTGTTATTGAGCTTTATTTTTACCTAATTTCAGAGTTTAGAAAAACTGCAAGAAGAATACAAAAAATCCCTATTTCATTCCCCCAACTTCTCAGATGTTAATGCTGTACTGTCTTTTCTCTACTTTCTCAATTAGTATGGACTTTTATTTCTGCACTCCTACAGAGTCAGTTGCAGACATGATACAAAACTTATGTCCTTTACCCCAAAACAATTAAAGATGTATTTCCTGACCAGAGTACAGTGGGTAAACTATTATAACATTATATAATCTACACAATATTATAATTTGCAAATTTACTTTTTTGGGAAGGTTTTAACAAGGATTTATTTTAGTATAATGAAATTAAGGTAGGGAGAAAGAAAATTATTTTCTGTTACATATGCAGGTAGTTAGAATTAAGATTCTGCAAATTAGATATTTTTAAAAAGTATAATAACACAGAGTATCTTTTAGTCATATTTTATAAATACCCAAATATTCCTTATAGTTCCTAGATTTTTTCACTAAAATATTAACATTGGTAAGACATCAATAATGTTCCTTATTCTCCAAACAACTAGATTTTTTTTTGTGTGTGTCCAGTCATGGGGCCTGAACTCTGGGCCTGGGCGCTGTCCCTCAGCCCTTCAGCTCAAGGCTAGCGCTCTACCATTTAAGCCACAGCGCCACTTCTGGCTTTTTTCTTTTTTGCTTATGTGATGCTGAGGAATCGAACCCAGGGCCTCTGGCATGCAAGGCATGCTCTCTGTCACTGAGCCACCTTCCCAGCCCCTGAACAACTAGATTTTTTTCCACACTGTTTTGAGCTACTTTTGAATTTACATGGAATAATAAATATATTGGAATAAAATCTTTAAAAAATTCTATAAAGCTACAATGGTTACACTGTGTTTCATATGCACATTCAAGACAGGAAAAAACAAATTACTTAGAACATTTTTATGTATAATGCATTGTTTAACTTTATTAGTCATGATGCCTTCAGTTCTTCTTTAGGTTATTATGACTATTTATTTACTCACTCACTCCTTCATTAATTTATTTACTTAGCTTTGGTTGTCTTAACCACACACATGGAATTAAATCCCAAGCAGATTTTCTGTGGTTACAAGATAAAGTAGTGTGTTGTCTCCAGGTCTAGGAAGCTAGACCCATGTATAACTTAAAGAAGTTAAGTGTTTGCCTGTAATCTAAATTCACTGAAGGAAAGAGTCAATATTGGAATCTAGTTTTGCATGATTGCAAAGCCAGTTCTTCCATTGGGAACTTTTTATCTTTTCTAGTAGGAAAAGATGGGCAAACATCCTTCTTCTTAGGGAAGTTTATTTCTCAAATCCATGGGAACTTCCCTTCTCTGAAGATCTGATTATAATTGACCCTAATCTCGGACTGTGTAGGTTTCAGAGCCTCCCTCAGCTTTTACATGGCTGCTAGGCCTATTAGTTCATACAGATCATACTGTCATCTATATGTGTCCCTAAGTTCTGCATTTATATGTTAAAATATTTGTGGACTGAAAACATAACTAACCTAAGATGGTGTACCTACACCAAACATATCAACATAGCAACAATTCACATAACAATTACAACGTATTAGATACTATAAACCATGTACAGATGATTTAAAATATACATTGAGTATTTATATAAATTATATGCAAACACTTCACTATTTTATATGAGCCAAGAATTCATAGTGTTGTCTGTGTGTATGTGTCTGTGTGTATGTACATAGTGTGTATGTACATAAACCCAAGGGAATAAAAGCTTTTGCAATTCTTCTCCCACAGATACCAAAGGAGAACTGCATTTCCTTCAATTTCCATGTACCTGTACCTGCACCAATAACCCATTATACTAAATTTCCCAATTAAGGAACTGTTGAGATTGGTTAGAGGACAAAGCATGTAGGGATTTAGCATGACATCTTCCTGGCACATGGTAAATATTCAGCTAGTATTAGCTATTCTTATTGGTAAATAATATGTTGGATTTGAATCTTAGAGCAGTGAACTCTCATATTTCTTTCTGGGATCCCTTTTCTGTTTGGCTATTTGCTTTTTAGCTTAATAGTATACCTTCCCTTTGGTGTAGAAGAGATTCTCCCTGTTCCCCCTTGTGTTGTCAAGTTATTCCACCTAAGAAAAAGTAGTTTTCCTGTTAACAAAATTTCTGTTGAATAAAAGATTCCTCATTTCCTTATGCTTCGAAAATTTGTGGAGAAAAAAATCAACAGGCAGATGGTTTTTTCTTCTTTGACACTTTTTTCCAGAACAAGCTTTTCTCCATTTATCTACAGCTAACTTGTACTTATAACAGCAAATTTTCCAAGTTTTAAAACTTCTAATTTACTGTTATGTATGTTACAAACATATAATTTTTATATAAGCCATTTTTGGTAAAGCCTAAATGTTGATTTTTCTTTTTCATTGGATATGATTAACATGTGCCATTTTGTAATTTCTCATTTAGTTTGTCCTTTAAACAAATGTTGAAAATGATAGCAATAGCAAGAGTAGAAATAGCATTCAATACATTTTGATAGTTGACAAACCGCACTTAACCATTTTCGCTTACTAAAAGACCATCATTGTTCACATTATTGAACATGACCTTCCAAACAAAAGATTATATATATATATATATATATATGTATATATATATATATATATATATATATATATATATATATATATATATAGGATTGTGTTGTTTGTCCTAGAAATAAGATGCTTTATAAGCAAAATAAATTCTCTGTAGGAATGTTCTCCCTAATCAAATTATCAGTGGAAAAACATGAAAATTTTATTCTCTTGTATCCTTAGTTTATATATTTTAACACATCTTTTCAGTAAATGCTCAAATATCTTATCCAGATGTTAAATTAGTACATATAAAATATTCTATTATTTCATTCTTTATATGTATGCATTTATTTGTTTTTAAGAAGATAACTGGCTTATTAGAATAATCTGTTGCTATTAATAGTTTACATGGTCATGCTTAATAACCATGTGAAATTACAGATGATTCATCAAAATATATTGCATATGTTGTATAACTTCTGCTTTTTCCTTGCTTCTTCCAAGTAGGCAAGATGACTTCCTTCATGATCCTAGAAAAATGCTTAGTTTGTATGATTTAACAGTGATTCAGGGATTTTGGTTTAGCTCAGATGGTATTCATTTCTTAATGGATACAAACAAAAGAAAAAGCTATTCTTTGGTGGAGCAACACATTCTCTTTATTATTCCAATCTCTGAAGACTGCTTGAAAAGTGCAGCATATTTGGAACTGATTTCCTAAAAATTAAGCATGGACAAACAAACCCACACTATTCTCAAAACAAGATATGATTGTGTGTAACAGGACTTTCATGAAGCCAGCTCAGGAGGCAAAGTTAGAGGAGGCCGAAGGAAAAGGCTGAAGTGAGAGAGGAGTAAAACCCAGAACTCACCTAATTAGCATGCTTGACTAAAGCTTTTTCAGGACAGATACAACTCACTTTGTTAATATAAGATCTCTGTTTGCTATTTTATGATTCACTCTTTTGTTTCCTGAGGTCTCTTTTCTTTTCTATTTTATCATTATCAGAATCACACGTCTTTTCTTTCTTGCGATTGTTTCTAACATATTTATAAGATGATTTCTTTGTTCCTTTGTATGTCCCTCCCCCACGTATAAACCCTGCTTCACTGATATTGGTATAATTTGTGGAGGGGAAGGGCAAAAACAAATTGTTTAAATAGGGATACAGGTGGTCCCATTGCAACAATGAGATGTACAAATCCTTATGTCGAAAAATGAACTTTACAACTTTGGCCATGGGTGGGGGTGTGGGGTGGAGGGTGGGGGATGGGGAGTCGGAGATGGGAAGGGGTGGGAAGGGGAAACAAAGGAGGAGGCAACAATACTTGATAAGAAATGTAACCCCTCTGTATGGTATTTTCACAATAAAAAATTCTTATCTAAAAATATATATATAACTACCATTTATGTAACTATTCACAATCTCTAGACACTATATCTTTGTATGACTTTATCACTAATATCAGTTAATTTAAGAAATGCTTGTTGAACTTTATTACATGCTAAGAATGTCATTAAGTACTTCATGGAGCTGGGAAGGTGGCTCAGTGGTAGAGTGCTTGCCTTGCATGCATGAGGCCCTGGGTTCAATTCCTCAGCACCACATAAGCAGAAAAAGCCAGAAGTGGTGTTGTGTCTCAAGTGGTAGAGCGCTAGCCTGAAGCTGGAGAGCTGGGACAATGACCAGGCCCAGAGTTCAGGTCCCACGACCAACAATAACAACAAAAAAGATTTTAAAAAAAGTACTTCATGCATATTATTTCATACAATCCAAACAGTTAATTAACCACCTACCAGGTGGTTAATTTTATTCTGCTCATTTTCTTGGTAAGAAAACTGAGAATCAAAGAAGTTAATTATTTTTCTAAGGTTATATACTAAGAAATTTGGTGATATTGAGAACCAAATTATGATTGCCTACTTAATTTTGTTTTGATTAAATGTTTACTAAAGTAAATAAAACAGTGTAATAACAGATTACACAAATAAAGGATGCACTTTCTAGGCAATAGTTCACTCAACTCAACCTATACTAAATGTTACCATCTTTTACAAAGCAATAAACTCCAAGGAAGGAACACAGAAATTGTTAATAAACCAGATATCATACCAGACTTCATAAGTATGAAATATTGTATGAGATATTGTCCCAGTCATTGTGTTTTCATATTTTAAAGAATAAGAATAAATCTTTCCCTCATGAATTGCAGTAAGGCAATAGTGAAATGGTCAAGGATGCCTCATTTTCATTTTAGAAGTACATCTTATGGCTTAAATATGTAATGGATAGAAACATGTCCTGAAGGCTCTAGCCATTGTGTAACTGTACCTCTAAAGCAAAATCACCAGATATAAGATGATGCTAAGTGAAATGAACTCCAAGAAATGGAAACAAGAGGTTTATCTTTGTTTTTGTTCTCAATGAACTATGTGATTTCTTTTTTCCTTTTGTGTGTTTTCCCCCTTACGGTTTATCCCCTGTTGTCATTGTATTTGATTTTGGTGCCTTTGGTATTGTATATACATTTATCTGAATTAGGGAAATGAAGGGGAACAACAAAATGGTGAGACAAAGGACAAAGGGTGAACCAATGCAACAGTGATACTCACAAGACAATATAGAGATGAACTGTACAACTTGAGGAGGGTGTGTTGGGAGGAGGGAAAGGGGGAGAAAAATGAGGGAGGGTTAACAGTTAGACAAGAAATGTACTCACAGGATGACTCATTACAAAATGATATCCACTTCGGGGGAGGAGTAAGGGAGTTGGGGGAGGAAAGGGATAGTGGAAGAACAGCAAAGTAGGGGGTAACAATGCTCGACCAAAAATGTACTCATGACCTTACTCATGTAATTGTAACCCTCTGTACAGCATCTTTACAATAAACTAAAATTTAAAAAAATTAAAAGAGAAATGTACTCAGTACCTTATGTATATAACTGTAAACCCTCTGTATATCACCTTGAAAATTAAATTAAATTTATAAAATAGCCATTATAAAAGTGTTCGATACATAGAATTTGGGGGTGACTGAACAGCCAATTGTCTAACCTGCTTTGAGAGAAGAGCTATTATTTTCACTATGTGATTTCTGTAAAGTATAAGCCAAGTAATCAACACAGTACCTGGCTCAGAGTAGCAGTTAAATGCATATGTTGTTACTGTTATTAATGCATTCTAACAAATAGATTCAAGTAGTGCTTTGATTAATATTATATTACTCTGCTGCCCAATAAGGACTAATCTCCACCATTATTTGCCAGTCTTTTTTTTATTACCAATGTGACACCCAATGGAGTTGGGTATTCAAATCAACTGTGTCATATCTAATACTTTGGTCCTAGTATATTATATATCTAATCTGGAATTATATCTGGATCATTCATCTTCCATATGGCCATAATATCTCTTTTCTTGCTTCTGAACAGTTAATAGATGTTCAATGAATACATGTGTGTTAGGAACCAGCTTTCTATGCAGCTACTTAGAACTGTACATTCTGCTTCTGAGGTGTGTATTGTCTTATGAGAAAGGACTTTAAATAAGTTCCTTATTGAAAACAAAGCATTAATTGAAAGCGAACCTGAAAGATAGAATGTGTACAAGGTAGAAGAGAGTAAAATTGAGAGTCCTCATTTGAAGTCCACATAATGTTCTTTGAGAGTGAAATGAAGTTCAAGTTGATCTCTTCTTTGCCCATTTGATTTTCATTGAATTTTAGAATGTAATCTATTATTTTTTAGTTTAGATTTATATTGGTTTTAGATTTATAGAAAAATTAACAGGACAGTTAAGCACATTCTTATATGCCCCTCTACTCACTTCATACTATTATTCATGTATTGAACCAGTAGTATTTATTTGTTATATTTAAAGAATTGGCATTTAAACTTTGGTGTGGGGTGGGGGGAGGTGGACCGGGTAGGGGGAGGGGAGGAGTATGGGAAGGGATGGGATGGGAAGGGGAAACAAAGAGGAGGCAACAATGCTTGATAAGAAATGTACTCGTTATCTTGCCCATGCAATTGTAACTCCTCTGTACGGTAGTCTCACAATAAAAAACAGTAAAATAAAAAAAAAGATTAAGAACTAGGGAGAAGGGACATAGGTAATAATAACTGGTTTTGGCTGTCAAAAATCCCAATATAGTGATATGTGTGTGTGTGTGTGTGTGTGTGTGTACATATATATAAAGATAGATACACTGCATTCATAAAGTGATTTGCTGAATGTTAATTCCCTTGCACACTAAAGATAATAAAAATGTAATTTTAAAAAGATAGAGTCCAATGATAGCCATATACTAATGCATGAAGGAAAGTATTAATCACTCTGTTTGGGCCTGGTTTAGACAAGTACTTCATGGAAAAGCAGGTCTTCAAGTGTCTTTAAAAGATAAATGGAGAGCCAAGTGGAATGACAAATAAGGATGATCTAAAATAGTGGATAGGAGACATGATCTGAGAACTAGATCAAAGCCTGACTATACCATGCATCATAGATGTTAGTCTCGGAATGTCTATATTATGTTTCTGGAAGCAGTATAGAAAAAGGGAGTGATATATGCAAAAAGATTTTGCATGACACTTGAATTGGCTACTACTGGTAAAAACAACTGAATTGCCACTAGATTCCTAATGTTTAGGAGAGTAGGACCATATGATCTCCAATAGCACTAAGGGTATGAACACTTCACAGCGCTAAGACAACAGCATGTTCTTCCATCATTTGAGATAATACAACAGAAGATGGCATACATTAACTACTTGAGAACTTCTTCGCGTACACTAAATACAGATAATTCACATGCCAAACTGAGTTTGCTATGTATAATCCTTAGTATAGACATCTCCATCCAAAGATAGCATTTAGTTTAGCAGTAAGTAGATAAATCAAAAGGTCATCTTTTATCATACATGCTGTAAAGATAATCAACACTAACTGGATAAACAAAGTTTACTTTCCTAACAAGAGCCTTCTGAGCTCTAAATAATGGTCTTCTCAACTATCTTCACAGACTAGAATGATAATTGATTAGGGCCTATGCTTACCTGGTAATAATGAGAAAATTCAGAGATTGATACACATAGTAATATCCAAGCAAATGGCAGACATGAAATGTAGGAATATGTGTGAAAAGAGAATGAATATATTACATTTTAAATAAAAGAATGATGAACCTAACATTAAAAAAAACATGATCATCAAGAAATTGTCTTGGTTTTTACCTAATACCCTTTTCAGAATGGCACCCTGGGATGACATCCAGAAACCTGCGTTGTAGTTAGTGCTCATGCTTGGATTCCTCTTGGTTGTGAAGTTTTAATCACTTTTGATGACCGTGGTGGCTTTTAGTGTTGGTTAGGTTTTTCAAGTTTTTTTTTTTGTTTTCTTTTAGAATACCCTTCTCCAGGAATTTGTGCATATTTTTCTTTTGGTTACTATGAAGTTGATGTGTTTTGAAAGCTTAAGACCACAGAGGAAGAGTGTCAGATTCATCAACCTTGTCAAGAAGTAATGCTGACAGTGCTAATATCACATCATTGTTGGTGATGACTTTGGTTTTGGCTGATGAAGTGTTTGTCAGTTTTTTTTCCCACTGTAAAACTACTCAGTCCTCCTTTTTCCATTAGCACTCTTTGTAAGGAAGACACTGTGTGTAACACCTAAGTAGTGAGAAATTATATTCTTCTTTCTTGAGGGCAAAGAACCTACATAAATTATAAGGAATTCTGCCTTAATTAGCCCATCTGTGTATATCACTGTGGATGTATGGATATTTACTAAACACTTTGGGATGTAATTCAACATTACTTTTTCTATTTTGTTCAAATTCTATACTTTTAGCTTTTGGGAGTTCCGTCAATGGGTTTTTTTCCTGTTGCCTTGATCTACTCATAAATACAAGGGATCTTTAAATTTCTGGCATCACAAATGATCAAAGTTCCTCAAAGTTCCCCTTTTTTGAAGAGGGAAGGATTTATTGAAGGGAAGTATTGGGTTGGGAGAAAATAATGGAAAGGGTGACATTGGTCAAGATGCATTCTACTTATAAACTGATTTGTTGAATGGTGACTCCTTCGTATAATAACTTAAAGATAATAAAATACTTTAAAAAAGACACAAAATCCAAATAGGAAAAAAATACCCTTTAGGTTCCAAAGACAGAAACAAAGAGCTAAGAACACATGAGAAAATATTTGAGGGCTTAGTGTTTTGCAGTGAGTTGTAATAAGCTGCAGTCAGCATTCATGGCTATGAACGAAGTATAAAAGTAACAGCTGCCTTTGGAATATCATGCAAGAGGCCTCATATATATGTAAATTTAAAAATTTTGTGTACTCTTTTCCATTTTCATTTGGCTGGTGAGTGTTGGTGGTAAGCTCAAAGGGCAGAAATTTGTATTCTTGTGACCCTAAAGTTAGATGAGAAGCAGTAAAATAATGTAGTTAAGTTTGAAGTGGAAAGGTAAGCCACAGAAAGAACTCTGACACTGAGGTGAAAATGGAAATTCTTAGGTATAAAGGAAATACTATGGCTGAAAAGAAATATGGCTTGTTAAACTGAGATAAGGAGTGATTAGAAGAGGAGAAATGAAAGGAAAGTAAAAGAATCAGAAGTTAGAATAAGGTTAAAATGAGTCAATTAAGGACAGTTGGAAAACATAGGGTAAAGAATCTGAAATTAGAACCATCTTCAGCCATACAGGATTTCTTGTCTAGTTATGCTAACCTAATGATGTGGGGAGTGAGTAAAGAAAATCCACATGGCAGATGGGGATAAAGAGAGCAACTAATGCTCATAGCTGTGGGCGAACCCACTATATGACTTGTGGGCCAAATTATGTACTTTTGGAACTAATGGTATTTGGAATCAATCTTCAAAGCTAAAGTTAACATTTTAATGAAAGTCTGTCTGCATTGGATTTAGATAATCACATTGCAATTTTCTTTTCTATCATATATCTTATTTATTGTTTTATGGTATACATCTAGTACAGACAAAGGTCATACTTACTGAGGTTGTACTGATGAGCTCAACTAAAAGATTATATTTCAGGCCTCGCTATGTGGAAGTCTAATCTTCAAATTCATTTTAATTCCTGTGTTCTTAAGCACTGGTGTTTTATTTGAAAGAAATTTTCAATTGGCAGATGCAACATCACATACTTTTTCCAGGTTCTGATTCATACACTAATATTCAGGGTTTGCATTTTCTATAAGCAGCATTTTATAAATGAGGATATTTGATGCACAGGCAAGTTCTATTTTCCAACCCCCAGTGACATGCAGCAGATTTGTAGTATTTCTTAGTTCTTGCGGAACCGTTCATTAGTCATGATAACATGTAACTTTCACGCAAAATCTCAGCTTAGCTTCTTCGTTTTCTTTATAAGGGACATTAGAAGTAAAGATACTGGTTCAGTAAAGCTGAATGGGTGATATAGGAGTGTCAGTAGTATATTCTTGTTTTTACACCAGAGAGCTTAAGATTCTCAGTAATACTGTGGGAAGCATGCTTAGAATTTGTTTGTGCATTTTCTTATGAGACTATGGCATGGAGCATTGCTTTGTGTATGAGAAAGTGAAGAAGATCACTTCCAGCTCCCATTCCACTATTTCTTTTCTTTCTTTCTTTCCCATTCCATTATTTCTTTTCTTTCTTTCTTTCTTTCTTTCTTTCTTTCTTTCTTTCTTTCTTTCTTTCTTTCTTTCTTTCTTTCTTTCTTTCTTTCTTTCTTTCTTTCTTTCTTTCTTTCTTTCTTTCTTTCTTTCTTTCTTTCTTTCTTTCTTTCTTTCTTTCTTTCTTTCTTTCTTTCTTTCTTTCTTTCTTTCTTTCTTTCTTTCTTTCTTTCTTTCTTTCCTTTCTTTCCTTCCTTCCTTCCTTCCTTCCTTCCTTCCTTCCTTCCTTCCTTCCTTCCTTCCTTTCCTTCCTTCCTTCCTTCCTTCCTTTCTTTCTTTCTTTTTTGTAGGTTGTGGGGCTTGAACTCTGGGCCTGGGCGCTATCCCTCAGCTCTTCAGCTCAAGACAAGCACTCTACTGCTTGAGCCACAGCACCACTTCTGGTTTTCTAGTGGTTTATTGGAGATAAGAGTCTCACGGACTTTCCTGCCCAGGGTTGGCCTTGAACCGTGATCCTCAGATCTCAGCCTCCTGAGTAGCTAGATTACAGGTGTGAGCTACCGGTGCCCGGCTCCACTATTTCTTATGTAGGATCTAACTCTAGTAGGTAAGTTTGAAGTGAAGGGCCTTAACAGATTTCCTTCCTCACATGAAACCATAACAAATTTGCACTTGAAACTATTTAGAAAAGGTTTGGTAAAGCAACAAATTTAGTACCAATGAAAAGGAGAATAAGGATGTACATGTGATATTGTACATGTGATGTTTTAGATGCAAAACAAAGGAAGATAAAGATTCACTTGTTTGATACTGCTTGATGATACTAGGAATTAGGAACTTGAATTTAATAATTGGCATGAAAGTATTACTTCAAGACTTGTGTTATTGTAATAGTAACAAAAATTATTACATTATATTATTGTAGGAGTCATCTAGAGACAATCCAGCCCTTTTTTCTGATTATGTACAAGAAAAATGACCTAGTTTTATATTCTTTCTCTAATTAAGAAAACAGTGAATTTTATGTTCTTTCTCTAATTAAGAAAACAGTGTGTGTGTGTGTGTGTGTGTGTGTGTGTGTTGATTCTGGAGCTTGAACTGAGAGCCTGGGTGTTGTCCTTGAGCTTTTGCATTAAAGGCTAGTGTTCTACCACTTGAGCTGCAACTCTACTTTCAGCCTTTTTAGTAGTTAATTGGAGATAAGATTATCAAATATTTCTCACCTAGGCTGGGTTTGAACCTCGATCCTCAGATGTCAGCCTACTGAATAGCTAAGATTGCAGATGTAAGCTACTGATGTCAAACAACAAAACATTTTGAGAGGTTAAGATAGTAGAACTTTGAGTTACAAGTCTACCTGGGCCTATATGGTGAGACTCATTCAATATGCAATATTACTATACATATGCAGAATCTTTTCAGATACCTCACAGCTACCAGTGCCTAACAGACCTTATAATTATGAAAATCTTTTAAAGTCTGGGTTAAAACTTTTCAATTCAGTCTGAATGTTAAGTTTTTCCTTACTACCTTAAAAATAGATATGTAAGGAACCTTCACATTGCTTTCTGGAATGTTTGACCAAGTTTACATTACTAGCTTTCTGTTTTGGGTATATTCCTGCTAGCATCTATTATTGTTAGTTTTCCTGGTAATGGCCATTATGACTGGGGTAAGGTGGAGTGCCAATATTGTTTTTTTAATTTTAATTTTATTGTCAAGGTGATGTACAGAGGAGTTACAGTTACATAAGTAAGATAATGATTACATTTATTGTCTACTTTGTTCAATATTGTTTGATTTGCATTTCTTTTATAGCCAGAGATGTTGAACAATTCTTCATGTGTCTATTGGCCATTCTTTTTTCTTCCTCTGAGAAGTCTCTCTTTAAGTCTTTAGCTCATTTATTGATTAG
Organism: Dipodomys spectabilis; assembly: GCF_019054845.1. Taxonomy (NCBI): domain Eukaryota; kingdom Metazoa; phylum Chordata; class Mammalia; order Rodentia; family Heteromyidae; genus Dipodomys; species Dipodomys spectabilis. The sequence continues at coordinate 749,294 of NW_024870740.1, forward strand.
GTTGTTGAGTTTTTGAAGGTTTATATTTTGGGAGTTTATTTTTTTGAGCTATAAGTGTATTTTAGATCTCTTTCCCTTTTCTGCCAGTACCAGCTATTTTTTTCTTTTATTACTATGGCTTTGTAACAAAGTTTGAAGTTTGGTATTGATATTCCTCAGGCACTATTCTTCCTAATAAGGATTGTTTTTGCTATTCTGAGTCTTCTATTATTTCATTTGAATTTTTGGATTGATTTCTCTATTTCTTTGAAGAAAGTTGTTGGGATTTCTATGGGTATTGCATAGAATATCCTTGGGCATTTATCCAATGGACCACAAACCAGGTCACACTAAAGCACAAACATGTTTATTGCAACATTATTCACTATAGCCAAGATATGGGATCAACTTACATGTCCCTCAGTGGACAAATGGATCAAGAAAATGGGATCTCTCTCTCTCTCTCTCTCTCTCTCTCTCTATCTATCTCCATATCTATATATTCATATATTTATATACGATGGAATTTTACACATCTATCAGAGAGATTGATATTGTACCATTCATAAGGAAATGGAAAGACTGGAAAAAATTTTATTAAGCAAAGTAAACCAGAGTCAAAGAAACATAGGCTGAATGGTTCCATCATTTGTGGTAACACACATTTGTCTATAAATCTACAAGTAAACACACTGAATGATTTATATACACACATATACATCTATATGCACACACACTTGGACATGATTAATTCTATAGAACTCTGGTCATTCACACACTGAGGCCAAAGGAGGAGATGCGTTGGAGAGGTAGACAAAGGCTTGATGGCTATATGGAGATGATCATATAAAATAATATGAATTCCAAGAAAAGGATGCATGAGACATACTTTAGTTATGGTTGTTGCTGTTTGTGTTTTTTTCCTTTTGTCTTGTTTGCTAGTTTGTATTTGGGAGGGAATAGGATAGCACATAAAAGGTGGGCTAAGGATGAATGAATGCAGCGATGGTGCTCACTAGACTCCATGTGAAAAATGAATGGGATGTGTTGTGAGTGGGGATGGGAGGGAAAAAACGGAAGAAAGCCATGGAAGGGGAGACATGGTTCAAAAAGAATTGTAATCACTCATTACCTGATTTATATAACTGTAGCCCATCTGTATATACGCTCTACAATACAATAAAAAATAGATGAAGTACCCATGATGTTCTAATATTATACTAACTCTACAACAACAATAAAAAATAGATACTTAAGCTGGATGCTGGTGGCTCATGCACATAATCCTAGTTACTCAGGAGGCTGAGATCTGAGGATCGAGGTTCAAAGCCAGCCTGGGCAGGAAAGTTGGTGACTCTTATCTCCAATTAACCTTCTAAAAACCTGAAGTGGCGCTGTGGCTCAAGTGGCCTCGAGCTGAAGAGCTCAGGGACAGCACCCAAGCCCAGAGTTCAAGCCCTACAACAGACAAAAATAAAAGATACTTGAGAAAGTACCCATGATGTTCTAATATTATACTAACTCCTTGCATAGAGAAAACAAAGCAAATGTGACTTGTCTCAAGATTCAATATTTGTTTGATTTGATTCAGTATTTTTTATCCTCTTCATAAAGAGACAAAACACTTCATAAATAAGACACTTTTCAGAAAGTTTCTTACCTAGTATTCAGACTACAAGCTTCTCAGTTTACTTGTAGTACAGAAAGTATGCCCAGATTACCACTTATCTCACCATTAAACCCTCTCCCCACATGGCTGGCTTGTCTACCTTAGAAGTCTCATACAGTTAACTTTAGGACATGACCCTCTGCTTTTGTTAGTGTTCTTATCAAGAGCAAAAGATTAAATCACTGTGAAGAGAACCAGCCTGATTAATCATTTTTCCTGTCCAGCCAAGATTTTCTTAATTATTAACTCATGGGCTAATAAGTGGAAACAGATAACAGATGTAGCAGAGCACATTGCAATGCAAACCTCGGGAATCAGATGTTTTAGAAAATGAAAGGAAACCATGGGCACATTAAATTTTGGGCTCCTCTGCCAACTATTTATAAGTACTTAAACTTAACTATGACGCATTATAATTTATCAAAATCCCAGAAGTGGGATCACTGAATAATCCGATTTCAAGACAAGGATGAGCCCACCCACTTGTCTTCAAAAATAATTTTAAATCCCTTGAGAATGTAAGCCCTGTAGTACCATGAGTTTAATTTGCTTACTACTTTGCACTGAACACTTAGAGCAGAGTGAATAGTTATTAAGCTAAAATCAGTGAAAAGTTATTAAGCTAAAATCAGGGAAAAAGTAGGTTGTGATCATTACAAGTTGTTGTCTTCCTTGTATTGGTACCTTTAGTTTGTGTACTCATTCACTAAATTAGCACATTCTTGCAGAAGAGTATACTTATATAAGGTAAGGCTCTGTGCAGGCACCCAGGACATAGCTATGAATAATATGGATGTCATTCTCTGCTTTGTACAGTTTGAAGTCTACGCTTATGTCCCACTAAAGAAAGGAAAGTTGATTGTTCAGCCACATATCATGATGAAGTTTTAAAAGTGTTTAAAGTATTGTTGACTATTTCCTATGGAAAGTTGTTGCCATATGATTCTGAGTAAATGCTTGACATTGTCATATATGAACAGAGAATTTTGCTGTACTCATTGATGTATGTTCAGTGTCAGACACATACATTGTCTTTTCTTTTTAGATTATAGTAGATGCTCAAATAAATAAAGAAAAAATATGGGAAGAGAAATAATACATCAAGGACCAACTGTATTGGGCCCTTGACAGATATAACATCCATGACAGAAATTGGTCAATCAGTGTTTGGATTATTAGTCCCATTTTACAAATGGCAAACTAGACTGAGAGTTACAAAGCAACTCCAACAAACCATGCAAGTGGCAAATGGCAAAGCCTGAAGTCAAATATGGGCTGGCCTGTGTCCCTTGCTCCATAAGTTCATATCAGCAAATAAGCCACAAAACCTTTACCCTCAATCTCTGTCACAGATTGTGTTTGGGTTTTCCACTGTGGCTTTCTCTTTTTTGTTAATTGCTGATCACAAATTCATCTTTTTTTTTTTTTTTTGTCAGTCATGGGGCTTGAACTCTGGGCCTGAGCATTGTTCTTCAGCTCTTTGGCTCAAGGTTAGCTCTCTACCACTTGAGCTACATACAGCCCCATTTCTGGTTTTCTAGTGGTTTGTTGGAAATAAGAGTCTCATGGACTTTCCTGCCCAGGCTGGTTTTGAGCAGCGATCCTCAGATCTCAGCTTCCTGAGTAGCTAGGATTACAGGTGTGAGCCACTGGTTCCCGGCTCCAAATTCATCTTTTATATCTAGGGTTCAGACATTCATCACTGTTAATCACAATCTATAATGTTGTAATTATGGACAATGAGATGGAATTTTGTGGTTTTCCTAAACAAAGGTTTATTTCTTGCTCAAGTAAACATTCAGCAGGATCAGTCAATTCTCTAGGCCTATAGTCTTCTGCCTAGCAAATTGGTGTTTCAGGCTGAGTGATACTTTGACATGTGAACTGCAGCATTCTCAACACACACAATATTTCCATTCAGAAGGGCAAGTGAAGAGGACGTACAGAATTCCCATTGGCTCTTAAATGCAGGTGGCATGCATTATTTCTCTTCATATTTCATTTATCAGAACAAACAGTACATTCATGCTTTATTTCAAAAGGATAGAGAAGTAGTCATTCTTCCATAACAGGACATGGATACTGCCAAATAGTTTTGTCTATCATAAAATTATCCTCCACATATTTATGCCTAATTTGTATTAATATTTAGTATTTAAGTATCTCTGTCATACTGTCTTTTATGCTTAACAATGGAGTACCTTTTTCATTTACAAATAGACACTTTATATATTTTTTATGTAAAGGGCGAAATATGTTTGTTTTTAAATGAGCAACTCTGTTGGTCTTGAGAAATTTGAAATAATAAAAACGTTTATACACAAACCTATAATCTGACATCTTCCATTAGTAGATATCCCTAGTAACTACTGAAGAGCATTGGGTTTGGAGATGCAGCTCAGTTGGTAGAGCAGTAGCCAATGAGCAAAAGTATCAGGTACTGAGTTTGAGTCTTGATCTTAGACCAAAAAGAAAAAAAGAAAATATTGAGGAGGACTGTATTTACCATCTGATCTAGGATTTATATGCAGAACTAAGAGAGTGAGTTAAAAATACTGCTTTATAATATAGTAAAAATTATTCATAGCAATATTAAACAATATTGAAATATTGTTCTTCTGTACACACAAAAGTTTTTCATTCTCTTATATTTTGTATACCCCTGCAAGATGATAAAAACATTCAGACAATTCTTTCTTCCTCAGTCATATTTCAGTACTCATTTGTTTTTCACTAAGGAAAATTAGATATTTTAGATATTTCCGACACCTTTGATCTGGTTATGAATTTGTCTCAACATTCCTTCTTTTTGGTGGAACCTTGAAGAATTCTAATCCCATTTCTGATTGTTTGATGTAGCCATCATCAATTGCCTCTGAGCTGCCAATGCAAGTCGGATTGAGGTAAGGCTGTTGACTATGTAAAGTATTTTCTTCCCGTGCCTTTGACCAATTAAGTAGTAAAACATACTGGCACTATTTTGTTGCCTTCGCAACCTGGGAATACATTATAAATTAAAAAAAATATTTCTAAGTTGTCTTCCAATTTATTTCTACAATGACTATGAGCATTCTAGCATTTTATGAGTCAACTTGAAATTTTGACTAAGAAGGGGAATATAATACAAAATGTTTCTTTTCAGCTGATAGATGTTACTGTATACAGAGAAGGACCTTGCATTTGAATGAACAGTAAGATCCAGTCCTGTTAGAACAAAAATTCATATTTGCAAGAATTACCATTACCTAATTCATACATGTTAAAAGAGAACGTAATTTCTGGAAAATGAAAAATTAGAAACAAATGTATTTGTTAAGCTGTGTATCCTCTTATCAGCAAATAAGAGGATTTAGGTGAATTAAACATTGCTGATTTTGAATCTTTTTAACTTCCTGTGTCTCCAGTGATGTTGCCAAATGTGAGACACTCAACTTCCCTAACTTTCCATTCAACTTACCTTCCTTCAAAGTTTTACTCTGGGGTTTTGGATACTATATCATTTAAAATGTTGATGCCTTTGTAATAAATTAGTTGTACTAAAAATTTCTCCTTTTAAATGCAAATCAAAACAACACTGAGATTCCACCTACCCCAGTTACAATGGTCATTATCATAAAAACAATAACAGATGCTGGTGTCAATGCAGCCAAAAGGGAGCCCTTATATACTGTGGGGTAGGGGGAGGGAGGTTCCTCCAAAAAGTTGTATGTAGAACTACCCCATGATCTAGCAGTTCCATTCCTGGGCACTTATCTAACAGAACACAAACAAGGCCACACTAAAGCTAGCAACACAGCCAGGTTTATTGAAACATTATTTTCTATAGCCAGGTATGGAATTGGCCCAGATGCCTTTCAATAGACAAATGGATCAAGAAAATGTACACACACACACACACACACACACACACACACACACACACACACACACACACACACACACACACACCAGATTCTTCTTGGTTTATAGTATTTGCTTATTTTATTTTTTTCTTTGGACCCAAGTTGTAGAGTCCCTTTCTGTGGAACTTAAACATTACTGTGGAACTTATGCTCGAACACTCAATTCACTAAAACTGTTTCTATTGATACACTTTGATTTCCCATGAATCCTTAAGAAAGCTCACAAACGCCATCACATCATACAGCCAACCAATGGTTACTATAAGAATGCTTTCTTTTTTATTTTTTTTATTGTAAAGATACTGTACAGAGGGGTTACAGTTCCATGAGTAAGGTAATGAGTACATTTCCTATCGAGCATTGATACCCCTCCTTTGTTTTTCCCCTACCGTCCTGTCCCTCCCCACCTCCCAATTTCTCCCTTCCCCCACAAAGCTGTAAAGTTCATTTTCAACATAGTGTCTTGTTCATCTTATTGTTACAAGGAGTCAACCTGTATCCTTATTTCAACATTTTGTTATTTCCCTTCCCCTCCCCAAATTAGAAAAATGTATATTCTTTTAAAAACCTTATTTTACATAGGAGATGTTTTTGAAAAATTGAAGCACTGCAGTAGTGTATCAAATACTATGTTATTTGAACACTAAGAAATTACTTATATTACACCTAGCAATAGGCAGAACTTTTAAAGAACTATGTTCAAGTTTGGCAAATACATAAAATTAAGTATGGGAAAGCTAGAATACAAAACCAGGTAAAGTAACAGATGAAAGAAACGAGCTGCTGAGTTGAGGAAAAGAGAAGATTGGGTAACTTAATGGCAGTGTATGAGAGAGTGAAAAGGGAATGTCCATATGTCAATTGCTACTCAACTTTTCATCTGCTTGGATAGCCAAAGAAAATAAAAAGATGTTCAACTTTTTAACAAGAGAAAGCTTAGATATAAGAAGTTTCTGCTTGATTAAACAACAGGGTTACCAAGGGGCATTATGTAGATGTGTATTACTAATAATAAAATGTGGTGAAAGTCTTGGAAGGTGGGAAGATTAACTTGACGATTGGTAATGAGTGTCAGCTATGTCAGCCCACTGAACCAGAAAAAGTGTTAAGTGTATTAAATATTATTCCATACATGAAAAGCCATATCCATGTTGTCGATGATATTAAACTTGTTAGATGTAATATGCTATGTAGTAACACACATGCATACACTATTATTTTATATCATCACTCAGACCTTTGGAGAGGGCGTGTTTCTTGCAATATTTCAGGTGAGACATAGATTCTTGGAAAGACACCTTTTACATACCCATACTAAGATTGGATTGAGTTCCCCTGTTACTCTTGCAAGATCATAGAAACGTGTTGCAGCAAGGTTGACACACAAGCAAGGAATGCCTTATCTCGGCTTTGACTTTGACTCATCTTCCTAATGAGCATGTAGCTTCTGATGATACTGTTCACGGGAGCCCTTTCTTAGGAAACCTGTGTAAGATCCAAATTCTATCTATCTAAGTTTTTTTTAATTTAAAGTACTGCTAAAACATGATTAGTGTGATAACACAGACACAGTTGTCATGTAGTGAGTAGTGGAGTAGGATTTAAATCCAGCTCTTGAACCAGTACTTGAGTATCTCATAGTCTATGGGAGTTGCACAACACCAGACATAATCAAACTACAGCTCCATTCTTGCTTCCTACCACTCCCATGAAGCAGGCAGAATATGTCCTACTACTCTAAAAACTGGGAGGCCCAGGACTTATTTAGTAACTGTTAGGTAGCAGCTATGCATTCACATTATATTATGAACACAATCTTGGCTCAGATATTAGAATGCCAGTTCCATGTAGGTAATCAATCAAGCCACATAATGTTAAGTCTTGTTCTCTGGACTGCAGACTTCCATTGACAGTGGAAGTTATTTTGCCTTCTCTGTATCTTCACTGGAGCTTCTTGGTCTCTTCTCACTATTTCATACTTTCCAGCCTCCACCAGGTTTGAAGCTGAAGTGTACAGGAGGAAAATGTACAGCGTCAGGATACTTCTGACTTGTATAATAGAGGGAGAACTTTGTCCACCTGGATTTGAGGAATGAATTCTGTTCTAGGAGAGTCTACTGATTCTTCAGGCTTGCCTGTACTTCCTTTCCCTCTGGCGGTTTCTTTACTATGGGTGGTCACTTGCAGCCCTTTCCACAGCCGTGGCTCTTGGTCTATCTGGAAATTCATCCTTAGCTTCTTTCTGTGGAGGCCTTTTATCCCTTCAGATGATCCTGCTGGCCACCAGTAAAGTGTCGTATTCTGATGTCCTTTCTCTCATGCCACCCACTACCTTGTCCATGGAAAAACACTGACACATTCTATGCCTTGCTACCTGGAGCAGGCTCCAATGTGCAAACAGCAACACCTGGAATGGGACCACTGCTGATATTAACCCTCCATCTTTATCGTTTATCCTTAGGCACCGTAATAGCTCATTATAACCCTAACATGGAGAAACACATAGTACAGTCTCTTATGGTCTGGTGAAGACCCTCACCTTAGTTCAGGTGAAGAAATCAAGCTCTCATTTCTTCTTCATTCCTGAAGTGTGAGGAACAAGCACACATGACAAAGGATTGCTTTCTCCAAACAGTGAATCCTCATTACTCATGAGAATGAGTTGTCCAAAAAGTTAGTTGGAACACTAGCAAATTCTGAGCCACTGCTCTTCAGGGGAAATACAGCATTAGGTCCTTTTCATCTTTGACCAGAATATTTTCATCAACCCATCAATAACGTCCTTCATGTATATGTGTTTATGTTTAAAGCCACCTCTGCTCATAAATTTTGATGATTTATTGATGTGCAACTCATTGCCAATGACATTATAAACTTGTGCCTGAATGTAGCCTCTCTAACACAAGTAATTTCTCTGAAAGGGACAGTCCAGTATTCTTGTGTTTAGAAACCGGATGACATTTCAATATTTTACTTGGAACTACTGTAATAGCCAAATCACACAAATGCCCAAACAGGAAATAGGTCCGGTACTTCATATACCATGAAAAGAATCTTACCTAAGGTATGAGACCAGGAGTAAAGAAGCAGCGTGTCATATTGTGCAACCTCAGCTGACAATGTACGCATAGATGACTCAGACATTTTGCTGTTTTGCCCATGTTCTATTGACCACAGAAGTGCATTAAGTACCGGTTTAAGAGTAACAAATATATTTTTGTGAGTAGGCAAGTGGCAAGTATGGGATTGATAAATAATGAAGATCAACTGTATCCTCAACAGATCTTCTCCATTATTTGCTTTAAAGTTCTGTTCTTGATCTGGCTTAAATTTCCAGGAGTTGGGAATGCAGCTTTGAGGCCACTCCCTTGGAAAAACTCAATGTGGCAATTAGGAGCTTCACAGTGGAATGTACCATCTGTTGTATTTCATAGAAATGTGGATTTTAACATCAAGTGAAACATATACTTGAGAGGGTGCCAGTTAGGACTGCCTCTGTAAGAAACAGAGCCAAATTTGGATCATTTAAGCCAATATGCATCTATTAAAGGGATATTGGGAACAATAGAATCTTGGGGGCAAACAGGCAGGAGTAAGGGAAGCTGAGGTACAGACAGAGCCACAGTCTAAAAGGCTGACAAAGGACATCAGCATCATTCTTTTCTGATTCAGGTGAAATTACCTCTCCCAAAAGATATTCTTCTCTTCCCTCATTAGCTCATTTTGTGAAGCACAGGACAGATACTTCTGAGGACTGAAATGAAATGAATTCTTTATCCTCAATGCAAAAGAGGCTATAAAAAGAAGGACATGAACAAAGGAGGAGGCAACAATGCTTGATAAGAAATGCACTCATTACCTTGCTCATGTAATTGTAACCCCTCTGAATGGTATTTTCACAATTAAAAAATTAATTAAAAAAAAGGACATGGCTATTTTAATTTCTGTAGTGGGAGGAAGGCGGCTCTGTCTCCCACCAAGACTCATAAAGTGAGACATTTACCATGTGTAGAAAGAGAGTTCAGGTATTTGGCAGCCAGGAAGAAAAATGATCATGAGAATTCTTGCTCATAGATTTTAATGCCTGTGAAAATTGGGGGAAAAAACTGCCAAAGTCATCTATTTACCTCAATCTGCCTTTCAATTGAGAGAGACTCCAGCAGAGCACCTTGGAAAATGATCTTATTTTCTCTACTTGAATTTTTAAGATTGAGAACTTTTCCTAATAGAAAGTAGCAATTCTACATTCCTCTGCAATTCTTGTCTGATAGATTTTATGATTTCCAGTTCATGCAATCACTGCATTATGGTTTCTTTCATGACACAGTTTGTCTTGATGAATTATTTGCAAATGCTCTTCTTTTTATATAGTACTCATGTTCCAGACAATATTCTTTAGTGTGGTGGCAAATTCAGACATTGCTTCATTAGTTACATTGGCTTTTACATGAAATCATAGAATAATGTTGTCTTGCATAACCCTAATATTTGTCAAGAACTACTGTCAAAAGTCAGCACTAAAATTGGATGTCTAAACTTAATTATTTAATACTCAAGAATAAAACTTATACATTTGTCCCATTTGTGTTTACATTTTTAGTTTTATCTCAGAAATCTGGAAACAACAGATGCTGGAGGGGATGTGGCTCAAAGGGAACCCGACTGCATTGTTGGTGGGAGTGTAAACTTGTTCAACCACTTTGGAAAGCGTATGGAGTTTCCTCAAAAGGCTCCACATAGAGCTCCCCTATGACCCAGAAATCCCACTTTTGGACATTTACCCTAAGCATCACAAGCGAGGCTATACTAAAGCTACCAGCACAACTGTGTTTATCACAGCATACTTTACCATAGCTAAGATATGGAATCAACCTAGATGCCCCTCAGCAGATGAATGGATCAAGAAAATGTGATACACACACACACACACACACACACACACACACACACACACACACACACACACACACACAGGAATTCTATGCCTCCATCAGAAAGAATGACATTGCTCCATTTGTTAGGAAATGGAAATACTTGGAAAAAATTATATTAAGTGAAATAAGCCAGGTCCAAAGAAATATAGGTCTCATGGTTTCTCTTTGCAATAACTAGTATAAGTTGAAGACAAGCAGGAAAGTTCAAAAGCTATGTACATATGACCATATAAGATGATGTTAAATAAAATGAACCCCAAGATAAGGACACAAGTGGTTTTTTTCTCTCTTGTTATTGTTTTTAACATATTTATAATGTTATTATATGATTTTTTGTTTCTTTTGAATGTTCTTCCCCCATGGTATAACCTCTTTCACTGTATTTGATTCCGGTGCCCTGAATCTTGTATATACATTTTTCTAATTTGGGGAGGGGAAAGGAAACAACAAAATGCTGTAACAAAGCTACAGGTTGACCCATTGTAACAGTGAGATGAACATGACACTATGTTGAAAAGGAACTTTACAACTTTTGGGGGGAGGAGTTGGGGAGGTGGGATGGGAAGGGATGGTAGGGGAAAAACAAAGGAGGGAGTAACAATGCTAGGTAGAAATGTACTCAGTACCTTACTCATGTAACTGTAATCCCTCTGTACACTATTTTTACAAGAAAAAATAAATAAAAGAAATCCTTACAAATTAAAAAAAAAAGAATCCAATGCATGTCCTGCAAAATTAAGAGGAATAAGGCAAAGTGGGTAGGGAAGGGATGGGTGATAATGTGGAAAAGGATATTGATCTAGATATATTGTACTAATTAAACTATTTTTTTAAATGGCAGCTCCTTTGTACAACTCCTTAAAGTTAAGGAAAAGGAAAAAAAAGTCATAAAAAAATGTTCAAAGCCGGGTGCTGGTGGCTCAATCCTGTAATCCTAGCTACTCAGGAGGCTGAGATTTGAGGATCAAGGTTCAAAGCCAGCCTGGGCAGGAAAGTTCAAGAGACTCTTATTTCTAATTAACCACCTGAAAACCAGAAGTGGCGCTGTGGCTCAAGTGGTATAACACTCACCTTGAGCTCAAGAGCTAAGGAATAGTGCCCATGCCCAGAGTTCAATCCCCACAATTGACCAAAAGAAAAAAGAAAAAAGAAAAGTTCAATACCCTTAGACAACAGCGTAACACAAAATAAGGCTATCGTAAGAATCTACTTCATCTTAGGTAGAATGACTAACCTAATAGAGAAAACAATGACAACAGATGCTGGTAAGGATGAGTGAGGCCTTCATATTCACTGCTGGTAGGAACATGATAAACTCATCCATTACTCAGCCATTATAGAAATCAATATGGAGGTTTCCCCAGAAATTAAAAACAGAACTTTCATGTGTTCCTGCCATAACACTTCTACCTATATTTCCCAAAGAATCCGAGTCAGGTTACTGTAGAGTTCTATCTGCACACCCATGTTTATCACAGCACTATTCACAGTAGCCAGACTTCATACTTCTTCAAAATGATCACCTTACATATTCCATTTATGGATCTGTAAAGAGTTCATACAATCTTTAAAAAATTCTGGTAGATAAGCAATTGGAAATAATTTTGACACTTCAGTTATAGATTTGGGAACATTTTTTTTCAAATAGATAATGTGTGAGAGGAGTATCTGAAAAATAACTAAAGAAAGACATAACTAAATTAACACTTTATTATAACAAAGCAGCATGATTCAGTACTTATTTTTCATGTCCCACAAACCAATTAGTGTATCCAATACATTGTAAACAAATGATGGTTCAAGTACCTTCTGAGACCACCAACTGACAAGACTGGAAACTTGAGAGAGTGACTTAGGGTTTCTCATGCAAAGGCTGATGAGATTGTAAATCATTTTGAACTTTCTTGAAAGTAGTTGGCAATACATACTAAGAAGTTTAAATGTGTTTAAGAAATCTATTTATAGTGTAATTCCACTTCTAGGAATCCATTATAATGAAATGTTGTGAAATATGAATATATATATATATTTCTGCCAAAGTCTTTATCAAATTTTCAACAATTGAGAAATTACTATGATATGCTATCTCCATTATGACAGCATAGTTTGAAGAATTAAGATCCTTCACTGGGATGGAAAATAAAAAATGATGTAATAGAGCATGAAAAAATAATAGTAAAATAGCATTTATCATTATCTGTGAAATTGAAGAAAATGCACCAAAATATTTACCATAACCTTTTTGATTTCCATAATGATTTTTTCTTCATAATTAAATTTTGTCATTCCCTTATAGACATCTGCATTTGAAAATAAGAATACAATATTTTTTAGAAATATGTAAGCTTATGCTTGAAAATTATAACACTATGCTGCCATTGCTAACAATTTTCAGATTTTTCACTCTGACTCAGTTGTCCTATGAAGTAGTTTTAAAGAATTACTCAGTGTTAGCATAACCTTTAAGCAGACATATGGGTGGACAGTAGTAATTCCCAAGAGACCTGTTATAGTAAAGGTAAATTTTGGAGAGAGGTGGAAGCTGTGGCATTTTTCTTGAAATGCAGAAAATATCATGTACTATCATTCTAAGACTTGTTATTAGATTCCTGTCACTCTTAGACTAGAGATAAAAATCCCTTCATTTACTAATTGATCATGTGTCCTAATTAATCCATAATTTTATGGCAAAAATATTAATAGTGTTTCTTTTTATTCCCAAATGTGCTCTATTTGGATGGCAAGTTATATATCACTCTGTTTTTATGGTTCACAAGGCTTAGGCTATGGCCTCAAAGTGCCTCCCTAAACTCAGTTTCAATTCCTTTTCTCTCTGCTTGAAGCCTTTTCTAAGATATTTCTAAACCTTTTCTAAGATCTGGCCCTTTCTAAGATCTATTTTTAGACTTCGTAAATCATGTGATCTCTGCTCTGTTAATATAGTGTGTTGTAGTGGATAAAAGAGAAACTGCATAAAGATATGAGCAGGAGGGAACTATTTCTTTCTTCATTGCCTTTGATGGGATTCTGAGACAAGATACACTGAGTTTGAGGCTACAATAAAAAGTAAGTTGCACATATTTCCTGAACATAAATATGAAAATGGTATGGTATCACCAAGAGTCTACAAATGTAGATTAATAAAACACTCAGAGATAAATTATATCAAAGCCTCAACCAATCAAATTAGAAGTATGGAATAAAAAGGAGGGAAAGAAGTTGAACTGGTTAACAGGCCAGAAATGGACTCACCCAAAAGACTGCTGCTAATAAGAAGGATGAGTTGGAAGAGTATTGGTGTGAGTTCTGCTTTGAAGGCCTTGTAGAATTCCGCTGTAAATCCATCCGGTCTTGGGCTTTTCTTAGATGGGAGATCTCTTATTGCTGTTTCTATTTCAATGCTTGATATGGATCTGTTAAGTTGGTTTAACTCATCTTGGTTTAGTTTTGGCATGTTGATATTTGCTCGGAAATCGTGCATTTCTTCCAGATTCTCAAATTTATTAGCATAAAGGTTTGATAAGTATTTCCTTATAATGTTCTGAATCTTTGTTGTTTCTGTGGTGATGTTTCCATTCTCATCTCTGAGAATTGTTTATTTAGGTGTGTTCTCTCCTTTTTCTGATAAGATTTGCTAAGGGTCTGTCAATTTTGTTAATTTTTTTGAAGAACCAACTGTTTTGTTGATTCTATGTTTTTTTATTCTAATTCGTTTAATTCTGATTTAATTTTAATTATTTCTTTCCATCTACTGGATTGGGGTTTAACTTGCTGCTCTTTTTCAAGGAGGTTCAGATGTCTTATTAAATTATTGGTTTCAAATCTCTCCAATTTGTTGATGTAGGAACAACATTGAGATTCCACCTCACCCCAGTTAGAATGGCTATAATCAAGAATTCTAACAACAGATGCTGGAGGGGATGTGGATTGAAGGGAACCCTACTGCACTGTTGGTGGGAGTGTAAACTTGTTCAACCACTTTGGAAAGCAGTATGGAGGTTCCTCAGAAGACTCCACATAAAGCTCCCCTATGACCCAGCAATCCCACTTTTGGCCATTTATCCAAAAGATCACAAACAAGACCCTACTAAAGCTACCAGCACAGCTATGTTTATTGCAGGTTTATTTACCATAGCTAAGATATGGAACCAACCCAGATGCCCCTCAGTAGATGAATGGATCAAGAAAATGTGATATAGATAGATAGAAGATAGATAGATACATAGATAGATAGATAGATAATAGATAGATAAACGGAATCATCCCATTTGTTAGGAAATGGAAAGACTTGGAAAAAATTATATTAAGTGAAATAAGCCAGGCCCAAGAAATATAAGTTCTATGGTTTCCCTTATTTGCAATAACTAGTATATGTCTGAGATAAGCAGAAATGGTCAGATAAGTTGATGTTAGGCAAAATGAACCCCAAGATAAGGATTCAAATGTTTTTTCTTTCTTGTGATTGTTTCTAACACATTTGTAAGATTTTTTTGTTGCTTTGTATGTCCCTCCCCCACAACATAACCCTGTTTTCACTGTATTTGATGTTGGTATACTTTGTGGAGGGGAAGGGAAAAAACAAATGGTTTAAATAGGGATACAGAGATGGGAAGGCTTGGGAAGGGGAACTAAAGGATACAGAGATGGGAAGGCTTGGGAAGGGGAAACAAAGAAGAAGGCAACAATGCTTGATAAGAAATGTACTCATTACCTTACCCATGTAATTGTAACCCCTCTGTACGATATTTTCACATAAACAAAAAGAAGGATGACCACTTCCACAGAATACACTGGAATTTCAGACCTGGTTTAAAATTCCATAAATATAGCAATTGATCAGTGGTGGGAGAGTACATAGTTTGCAAGGCTAACTTGTGGAGGCACCATGTTATCAAAGTAATATTGGTGCTAGTGATGAAATCCATTTATTCACAGAAAGAGAAATGAATTTTAAAATTCAACCCGCTGGAGAAAGCTATCAGAAATAGAAGCTGAGTTGAAGGAATATCCTCATTCCTTAAGAGAGATGAGCTCACTAGGTAGGAGCGCCAGTCAGAAAGGTGCTCACATATAGTGGAAGGTCCCAAGTAGTAGAGAGAACTCATCCAGGACTCTGAGACACAAGGACATCTTCAAGGATAGTGCTAATAATGAGGACTCACTGCCCTGGGTACTGAGATCTAACTCCAAGTATATTATTAGATGCAGCATAGTAGAATTTCATGCCTCAGTCTGGAAAGCATGGGGATTCAAAAATATAAAAAGAGATAGATGCTAATAATGACTGGACAAAAGTAAACAAACAAGGTGAAGGCCAGTCATAAAGAGAAGAAAGGAGAGATAGAGTCCAAGGAAAGTGTAGATAAATGTAGCTGTATGATAGAAACTTCCTTCTTGTAAAATTAAGTGTTCACAACTTGTGTCTAGTAATGAGAGAGCTGCTTTTGATCATATATTCCCTTGATTCAGTATTTAAATAAAATTACTTCTTTTGAGTGCAAAGCAAAAAGCCCAGTATTTTCCCAGTATTGTCATAATCGTTTTTTTATGCACAAAATTTAGGAGATGGAACAAAATAAACATTTTTTGAACAGATGTTTTTTTGCTACTTTGCCTGGGAACAACTGATATAGTTGAGGGTCTAGTCTAAGACTCAGTTCAAAAATAATATTTTAGTTGGATGAAATACCCTGATGATTTACACCTAAAGTCACCCTTAACTCTGACTACCAGCCAAATTTTAGTAACAAAAAGAAACCTAGTCTAATTTCCTGGTCTGAGTAACACTGTAAAGCTCACAGGGAGAGAGATCAAAGATCCAAGAAAGATTTCCCTTCTTGCCTCACATGTCTGTGGGCTGATACACTCTAGTTCTGACTTGTAAAGTCTGTAACTGAATTACCCCATGTTTATTGATAATCCATTTATGATTAAAGAATGATCATGTGTCTCTTCAGAAATCCTTGTACATTGGCAGTAATGCTCAAAAATTAATCAAGTAATATTGTGAAAATATTAAACTCGTGGACTTAATTAATCCTTTCATTTTTCTGATTTCCTTAGGTTTTATATAGTCTCCTGAGATTTTGGATTTTGTTATCTAAGCTTTCTCCAGGAATTGCTTTTTCTGACATCAAAACTTCTCTTTGAGAGCTTCTAAAATAATCACTCTATTAAACTCTCACACCGACTTCAGAGATGTGAAGTTACTTCCTGGCAGATATTTTTGTGGGAAAATCTGAATCCCTTATTCAGACTGATCCCATTGAGGAATCAAATATTATGACTTTCATAACATAAATAAGAAAGGGGGAAAACTTTACACATTAGAAAACAAAACAAATGCTAATAAGAAATTAAGGAAATTGAGGGGAAGGGTTGGATTAGAATGGAGGAGGGAGACTGGTGGAAGGTTAATCTCAATCAATATTCATAAACTGGCATGTTGACTAACAACTCCTTCATAGAACTACTTATATATAAGAAAAGTACCATTTAAAGAACAAAAAAACCACCCAAAACCAAACCAAATACAACAACAACAAAAACAAATGCCAAAATCAAGGATCCAGTCACCATTTGTTAGCTATATTATGTCCCATTTTACTTATGAAGATATTTCTGAGTTAAATTTACTTTTTATATGTTTGTTTTGTGTTCAAATTAATGACATATAAGATGCTTCCTCCTGGAAAAAGTGATATTCTGCTTAAATTTTTCATGAAGTAACATGAACTTAAGGATAATAACTCTAGGATGCCAAAAAATACCTATTGTTGTTGAATTGTTTTATATTAGGAAGAATTCGATTCTTCCCCTATGCACTTTCAAAATATGTGTCAGAGATACAGAAAAGAAGCTAAGTCAACTGAAAAAGAATGAGAAAAAAAATTGGTGAAAATGTTGAGAAAGCCAGTTACAGAGAACATATTTTTTATGTTGGTGCTAGGGCTTGAATTCAGGGCCTAGATGCTCTGGATCATCTTTCTTGCTCACAGTTGGTGCTCTACCACTTGAACCACATACTTCCAGTTCTTATTTTTTGCTGATTGATTGGAGATAGGGTCTTGAGGATCTCCTTTCTGAGTTTGTTTTGAACCTCAAATCTTAGCTCCATCAGTGCCTGGACCATTAGTATTCAATGAGAAAATTTTAATACAATGTAATGGTGACATTGTGCAGGGCTCAATTAGAGCCCTAATTAGAGCACTAATTTAAAACAACATGTATTACATTAGTATAATATGTAAATGTGCCAATTTATACCAACAATGCTTACCATGAGGAGCAATTTTCAGTGTAAGCAAGCACAAATTCGACCCACAGTATATGGTTAGCTCAATGCTGAGTTGACATAGTGAAAACATCCATTAAGAACAAACATGGGCAATCATCAATTTGTGTGTTATGATTCTTTACTTTGAGTCATAAAATATGTTCAATTTCATTAACATAATTATACTCTAAATTATTTTTATTCCAAAATTTAGAAAATTTATATTTTATTTGGAGACTTAAGAATAGAAGACATGTGTCTTATCATCTTTGTCTAAATCCATGGAGTTTGGATAGATGACTATTATCATTGCTTTCAACTTTTTCATTACATTTTCCAGAATTTTGGAAGTTTTTAATCATTTTTTGTTTTGTATCTGTGCTGTCGAGGGAAAAAATGGACCAGTGTTATTAGTACAATAATTGTGTGAGATTATAGAGTGAGAATCATAATTTGTAATACTACTAACCCCATGAAGCATTGGGACCAGTATATTTACTGCGACTAAAAGTAGAAATACTCTTTTAGAAGTAAAATATTAGCTCAATGCCTACATAAAAAGCAAACCTAATAATGTTGCTAACTTAGTGATTATGTAAGTATTTGAAATTAGTCTACACGGATTCCCCAATTTGTATAATAAAATAAATGAATAGGCACAAGTAAGCCAACAATCAAACTTCAAATATAGTTTAGCTTTATTCTTCTCTGTCCTATTTCTTTAAAAAACAAGTTCCTGTTCTAACTTTTGAAAAATAAATACAGGGGACTTCTTATATAAAACTACCTTGTCGATTTCATCATCTCTTTTGTTTACATTTTTTTCCATTCTTTTTTTTTTTTTTTTGGTCCGGTTGTGGGGCCTGAACTCTGGGCCTGGGCGCTGTCCCTCAGCTCTTCAGTTCAAGGCTAGCGCTCTACCACTTGAGCCACAGCTCCACTTCCGGCTTTTTTCTTTTTGCTTATGTGGTGCTGAGGAATCGAACCCAGGGCCTCAGGCATGCAAGGCACGCGCTCTACCACTGAGCCATCTTCCCAGCCCCCATTTTTTTCCATTCTTAAGATCCAATCAACATTGCATCTTCATTTGTTTCTCTCTCTTTTTTTTTTTACTATGATAGTGCTTTTAAAAATTTTATTTTATTGTAAAGATGTTGTAAAGAAGGGTCACAGTTACATGAATAAGGTACATTTCTCATTGAACATTGTTACCCACTCCACTGTTGTTCTCCCACTATCCCTTCCCGTCCCCATACTCCTCCCCTCCCCCAAAGTTGTAAAGTTCATTTTCTACATAGTGTCCTGTGAGTATCATTGCTGTGATGGGCCATCCTTTGTACTTCTTTCAGTATTTTGTTACTTCCCTTCACTTCCCCAAATCAGCTAAAGGAATATTCAAAATGGAGGGTACCAGAATCAAAGACAGAGATTGCCGGGATAAACCAATGGAAAAAGAAAAATGAAATAAAATAAGAAAAAGAACTAGATACAGTACATTGGTGACATCAAGGTTGACTACTGAAAAAAAGACCTTTTGTTTCCATGTCTCAGAGTTCATTTCAATTAGCATCATTTTGAATGGTCATATGTACATAGCTATTGACTAGGACTAACCTAGGCTTATACTAATTACTGAAAATGAGGGAAACCATAGAGCCTATGTTTCTTTGAGTCTGGTTTACTTCACTTAATATGATTTTTTCCAAGTCTTTCCATTTCCTTACGAAAGGGGCAATGTCATTCTTTCTGATGGAGGCATAAAATTCCATTGTGTACATATACCACATTGTCTAAAATGGACTTGACTATTTGGTATCACTAATATCCTAAAGAATGTTAGAACATTCACACACATTCTCACACAGTGTTTATGAGAGAAAATTTGGTAAGGATAATAAGACATATTCCCCAAGTGAACATGTCTCTAAGTCAGTTTTCCAAAGAAACAAAATCAATGAGGTATAGATAGTTGCACAAATTTATTCGTTTTAGGTTATTGACTCATCAGTTTTTGAGGCTGACATGCCTCAAGACCTGCAGTGGGAGAGACTGTGTTGGAAATGAACTATGCACCTTGGTGGATTGGTAGGAAAAATGGTAGAAAATGAGGTGGGGTGCCACTGTTCAAAACCAAATTTACTCAATACCTGACTTATGTAGTAACTGTAACCCCTCTGTACATCACCTTTACAATAAAAGTTTAAAAAATAATAAAAAATCCTGAGGAGGTGCTCATTTCTTTGATTCTCTAGAATACATTCTAGACACAGTGGGACAATCAATTCTCCAAACATGTAAGCTGATTTAATAAATTTATTTTTATGATAATAAAAAGATCTGCAGTGGGTAAGCTTATGGAGCAGTTCCAGTTGAAGAATAAAAGCTTGAGTTTGAGGATTGCTGAAGGTGTTTTTTCCTTCCTGAAAGCTGACAGGCTCAAGACTTATAAAGAGTCTGTGTTTCAGCTCTAGTCTGAATGAGAGAAAAAGACCAGCATTCCATCTGAGACAGTAAGAGTACTTTTTTTCTTTTCTTTTTCTTGTGTTTAGGCTTCAAGTAAGGACCAAACATTATTCCTTCACTGAGTTCATTGACTAAAATAATAGTATCATCCAAGACCATCATCACAGACATAGCTTTATGTGTCTCCATCAGCCTGACACAAAAAGTTAACCATAACCCCATTGCAAAGCCCATACTGAGCTGAGGAGTAGAATCTACTTTTTAGCTTTGGGTAAATGATACACAACTTGTTTGTAGCTCTAAATTCTCATCGCTATTGTATTATATTCCTCATTTTCAATAGAACTTCTTATGGACATCCTTTGTTCACTACAAGCTTCTCCTGGATCAGGAATTCCATTATTCCATCTACCATCAAGTTTTATTAAGTACTAGCTCTATATGTTTATTGAATTGACACCTTTAGTTCTGCTCTTACCATGCTACTTTATAATATTGTAGCCCATATATATTATCATTATGACAACATTCAGATTCAGCTTTGTGTTACCCATTATTTTTATTGATTTATTTAGATATTAAGACCATACTTCCAAAAACAAAATTTTCCTCTTGTGATCCTTTAGCCACAAGAAATGCACAAGGTTGCATACTGCCATGAATACATGTTTGATCTCTTCATTTTTTAAAAAAGTTTCTGTAAAATAAGACCTTTGTTATGGATTAATTCTTTTCTCCATCCATTCTTACTTTTGATGAGGCCTTCACAGATTTTCCATTAGTTCTTCATTCTACCTTTAGTAAGTATGTTGCTTTCCATAGTATTACTCATGCTGCTTCTGGGTATGGCTTTCAAAGTAATATTACCTTCAAATATCACCTCTTCCATCATCTCCCCACCAATCCTATCTTTAAGTTTCTTAATTCCATTTCCATGTGTGTGTATCAAATATTATGATTGCATTTGCCCACAATTCCTCTTTCATTTCACACTTCCCATTTTAGATGCCTCCCGAAGTCAAAACATATTTTAACTTCCTGATATTCACATTGTTCAAAGGATTATTCCATAGAAAATCACTTCTTCGGATACCACACTTTAGTCATTTAGTTATTATGATGTATAGGTGCATATGACACTATATATGTTTTTACATACGTTTATGTTGTTGCTCTGACTTCCACATGAGATAAAATATACACTCTGGGGCTTTCTGAGCCTGGCTTACCTCATTCAACAACATAATATTCTTTTTAATGGAAGAATAAAATTACTATACCTATCTCTATCTATCTATCTATCTATCTATCTATCTATCTATCTATCTATCTATCTATCTATCTATCTATCTATCTATCTATCTATCTACCTACCTATCTACCTACCTACCTACCTATCTATCTACCTATCTATCTATCTATCTATCTATCTATCTATCTATCTATCTATCTATCTATCTATCTATCTATCTATCTATCTATCTATCTATCTATCTATCTATCTATCTATCTATCTATCTACCTATCTATCTACCTATCTATCTACCTATCTATCTACCTATCTATCTACCTATCTATCTACCTATCTATCTACCTATCTATCTATCTATCTATCTATCTATCTATCTATCTATCTATCTATCCATCCATCCATCCATCCATCCATCCATCCATCCATCCATCCATCCATCCATCCATCCATCCATCTATCTATCTATCTATCTATCTATCTATCTATCTACTCGCTCTGTTCTAAAGTTGTAGGGCATCTGGGCTCTTTCCATCACTTGGCTATTTTGAACATTGCTGCAATGACTATGAGGGTATAGGTGTCTTTACTGTATCCTTACTTACATTCTTTCAGGAAACCATCTAATAACGGTATTACCGGAGATAGAGTAGTTCTAGTTTTGGTTTTTTACTGTCTTCCAAAGTGGTTGCACTAATTTACTTTCCTTTCATATCAATGTTTTGGGGTTCATTTTTCTTGCATCATTACCAATATTTGCTTTTCTTATTCTTGATTGTGACTGTTCTGACTAGAGTGAAATGCAGTCTCCATGCTGTTTGATTTGCATTTCCTTTATGGCCAGAGATATGAAACAGTTTTCATGGATTTCTTGCATATTAATATTTCTTTTGAATATTGAACTCCTTTGCCCATTTATTTAATGGCTTATTGATTGGGGGTTAATTTTAAGCTGATAATATTTTCTTGCTATTAGACCCTTGTCAGAAGTTTAGACTTTCCATTCTGTAGGCTGACTTTTCAACTCAGTGACTTTATCATTTGCCGTGCAGAATCTTTTGTAGCTTGATGGAATCCTAATTGTCAAATTATCTCTCCTCTCTGCCAAGTTCAATTCATTAAGTTCCTGCCTATCCTAATAAGTTCCTTTTCCCTGCTCTTTCTTACAGTATTTTAAAGATTTTAGGTCTTACATTGATATCTTTGATCCACTCTGAATTAATATTAGAAGGCGAAAGACAGGGATAACAGTTTCAGTCTTCTGCATGTGGGCATTCAGTTTTCTCCACATTATTTGTTGAACTAGCTTTTGTCCAACATATGTTTTTGGCTCCTTTATCAAGAATCCAATTGTTGTAGTACGTGGGTTCATTTTCTGGATCTTCTAGTCTGTTCCATCAGTCTCCCAGTTTGCCTTATGCCAATACTGTGCTAGTTCTGTTAGTATGACTTAGTAGTACAGTTAAAGGTTCAAAATTGTGATATACTCAAGATGTGTTGTTTTGTTCAGTATCATTTTAAGATTCCATAGGAATTTTAGGACTTATTGTTTCTGAATATGCTTGTCATTTTCAAGATTTGAGATTTTTTTCTACTATTTCTTAGTTAATGTAGTTCCTATGATTTCAAATATTTATTCTCTCTTCTTCATCAATACCCATAGGACATAAATTTGGTAAGGGGACTGTAAAGTGAGTTAGTAGTGAGATCAATGAGAAATAAAAAAGAAAACAAAGAAGGAGAGACCCCCCCCTCAATATACATATCCGGTCATTTTTCTGCCCTCTGTGAGGACACAGACTGTTGCCAGCTAGACTTTATTATCAAAATAGATCTCTACTTCCAGGCTTAGCTCTGGCTTCCAGAATCTGATATGGAATGGTGTCACCCCTCTAATCGTAGGAAGAGCATTATAGCTTCATTGGTATCTACTAGTTGCCTTAATGACATTGTGCTGTGTGTCCTGGTAGTACTGAAGGATTAAATAAAGCACAGAAACCTCTAACACTGGTGTCTGAGGGGAGGAGTAACTGCCTGGCCATTTTGTTTCCATACTGTCCTAGGCCAAAGAGGCTCAACCTACTAGCTATTGCCTGCCTGTCACACTCTACCACTGCTGAAATTTCCTTCTAATTTTGCTGACTTGGACCCACTGAATCAGTTCAGTAGGCAACATGGGGTTGGGATGGGTTATAGGAAACTGACACCCATTGCTCTTTTTCCTGCTCAAGTGTAGCTTGGAAGTTCACCACTGTTGCGATGTTCACTAATCTAACAGGGACACATGCCCTAGCCTATTTATCTGCTTTCCTCTGGTGGAGATAAAAACTCTCTGATTCTTTCTTTTGAGTTAAGCTAGCCTTCTGCCCTCAGGCAGGTACTGTTACAGAGTTATGCATTTTCCCCACGTTGGACTTGTGGTTTCTATACAGTTGAGTTTGTACACCTGTATGTCATGAGTGTTAGTCACATCATGAGGGGTAAACATAAAAGCAGAGATGATCTCGGACTTCCACTGTGGTATTAGAGCCTCAGCTGTGGTTGCAGGGGCTGTTGCTTGCTTTCGGCTTCTTTTGGTAAGTTTGTTTTTTTTTTTTGTCTGTCTTCTTTTAGCGGTTTAAGATTCAACAATTCTGATCTCAATTAGGGTCTGTCTGTCTGTACTTTGTCTGGTATCCTTATCTAAGTTAGTTTTCTCTGCTTAGTCCTTGTCGTTTATGTTGGTCCACGAAGACATCCCCCCCCCACCCCGCCCTTTAATATGAGTCCAAATTGAATTTGCTATTTTAAATCAACCTTTCATTAAGGCCAACCTCCCCCTGCCTTATGAAAACTTTCTTTGACTAGATTCTCAGTCATTTCTGAATTTTTATAACATTTATGACCTGTCCATTTAGCACTTGATTATATATTTCTGTATATTGCTGTATTTTGTGTTTATTATCTCCTTTTAAATGAAATGTTTATGTATTGCTATGGTTATTAGCTCCTTTTAAATATAATTATGTTTCATACTTAATAGTATAATAAATACTCAAATTGTTGATTCTTTTTCTTCCTTTCCTAATTTTTTTCAAACTTTTCCAATGATAGGTTTGGACATTTGAGCCATAATTCTTGTGTTATTTTAAACCATTTAGTATTCTGCTCCTAAAATATAATACTTGAGTGGGAAATGACCTACAGTATCTGTGTATACAGCTCATGAGTCAGGGAAGGTATGAGGTAATTTCCCAGAGGAGGGAAAGCGAGACTAAATACCCACATCTAGGATTAGGTTAGCAAATGAAAAAGAGAGAAGTGAGGTGGGAAAAAACAGCTATGCACGTTTACGAACCCTCCTTTCTATTCAAGTTGTCTAAATAAAATTGGATGGCCTGTAATAAGTGTGTATTAATTAATATAACACTACGGAAGTGTGTTTTCTGTGTTTTATATTATAAAAATATTCTAAACTAGTTTATGAAGTGAATAAAAATATGAGCAACACTACAGTGGTTAGATTTGTGAAGGTAAGCAGAATGAGAGAATGAAAGAAGCTAGCTAGAGTATCTGGTACCAATTGCGTGGGTAACATTGCATCATGAAAAACACCTTTTCTGATTGGCTTGCTAAACAATAAGTTGAACGTTTCTTCCTCATGTGACTTTCATGTGACATCCTTGGAACTTAACCCAATTATAATTTTCCTCTCCCTATTAAGCATGTGATATTTTTTTAAAAGTATGTTTATGTTTTAATTATAATTAAATTTTGACTAAAAATATTATCAACAGAAATGAATGATAATGAAGGAGATTTATTAGATATACTTATATTTGTATATTTATTATGATTCATAATACATTTATATTTGTATATATACATGTACATGTATATGTATATGTTCCCTGAACTACTGTGGTCTTTCAGCACTTTTACCTCTCATGGTCTTATATCATACTGCTTTCTCTGAAGCAGCTGTGTATGGGCTTGATTTTGTGTTGTAGATTTTCTTTGCCTTTTTACTATTTTTAGAATATGTCTAATTGTCTCAAAATATGTATCTTATCCATTATAATATATCTTATCCATATATCATTATATGTATATTTAATCTTATATCCTACATAAAAATGAAATACATCTTTAGGAACTTCTATATTTGATAGAAGTTTTAAACTTATTAACACTAAGAAATAAATCTCCTGGGTAAAGTATGATATATGCAGGGGTGGATTCCAACTGTCCTTTGAATAGTTAATTCATCAAAACAAAATGTGTACCAGGAAACCTTTTTTTCTGAGGAGAATAGGAATTATGAGAGGGAGACCGATGAGAAATAGTGGAGGATATAGTCATAAGGGACATTGGAACCAGGTAGCTTCAGGGGATGGGTGGGGTTAAAACACATGGGAGGAAAATGATGGAAACTAATAATAAAAAGATCTCCTTTCTAGTTCTTTAAAAGTACAATAAATTTCCATTCTTTTTACCATGAAAGCTTAATAATGTTAAATTACCTATTATTGTTCTTCCATTGCCTTCATCTTAGACTTGCTATCATCTATATCAAATTGGTCAGTTATCTTTTTACTAAAACTGTTCATTATTACAACAATTGTGACATAATCATTCCTACCTAAAATAATTATTTTTAAGATAAGAGAAAATTAAAAAGATATACTTAACAGTTCCAAAGATGTACCAGTAGCTCTGTAGGTTTTAAGTATCTCAAGAGAAGCCTTCCTCTACTGCCTTTACATTCTTTGTATTCTTTGAACCCAATGAGATCCAGTTTTTGTCCCACTAATTCACTGATACTCTTTCTAGATGATGGCAAAGAAATTGTTTTAAGTATAATTTTCCCATTCCAAACATCATCTGAAATAATCTAAACTAAATTTTGCTCTGGTCTGTTTTTCCTCCTGCATATTATCTAAAATGTCACCCAGCTGTCACTTGACACTTTCTTTTAATTTCTTTTAATCAGGTACCTGATTAAAACAAGTCTACCTTAAGGCAGTGTCTAGACAAGGGTTTGTCTGCTGATCTGCATGTGGTTACTTTCCCTAGTCAATCATTTATGCTCTGCCATGTGGACTATTACTGCACTCTTTTAAAAGGCTTTCTTGCCTATTTATTCTCTATCAACCCAGTTTTTATGTTTCCACAGTAGTTATCTTCCTTGAACATAATTTTCATCACACATTTTACTTGATCATAACTTTCTCTAACTTCTCATATACAAGAAAATAAACTTCAGTTTGTTTAGCACAATATTAAATATCCTGACATGATTTCCAGTCTCTTCTCCACTCACCTGGGAACCTATCACATCATCTTACTTTCTGCACCATGATCCTGCAACTTCTACAAAGCCATTTGCCTTCTTTTCTGCTATTGAGCTACATCCTTTATCTACTGAAATCCTACGTAGTTTTTTATTTGTGTTTCAGTACTGGGACTTGAAGTCATGGCCTGAGCTCTTTTGCTCAAGGCTAGTGCTCTACTACTTAAGCCACAGATATACTTCCAGCTTTGTGACTGCTGATTGCAAATAAAAGCCTCATAGACTTTCCTACCTGGGCTGGCTTTGAACCGTGATCTTCATATCTCAGTCTCCTGAGTAGTAGGATTGCAGGCATGAGCCACCAGTACCTAACTTCTACTTATCTTTTATGATTCATATAAAATACTTCCTTCCTATAAAACTGTTCCTACTATATTAGTTAAAAATGATCATCATGCTGTACTAGTTAAAATGGTCATCACTCTGTTAGTACTTTTATTGTTTTATTCGCTAATCTCTGCTTGCATCAAGGCTGTTGTATTTGTACAGCGTTTGCTTTACCATGGTATGGGTTACAGGAAGGAAGAGATTGGGTTTAGCCACGTATTGATTTCTAGTTCATAAAAGCAACTCAGTAAATGTTTGCTGCAGATCTTACTAGTATTTAACTTACACTTTTCAAAGATATCACATTCTTAATCTATATTAAACATTTTTCTAGCCATATATTAAGGAATAGCTTACCTATTAAAAGAAGCTACAGTGATGATCTTAACTTTAAAAAGGCCTTTGGAAAAGATACTAGAGTGCTTCTTTTACTGTAAATAAGGTCATGAACTCCTGATGTGGCTTTCCTTCCAGTCTGTTAGTTTGGATTTAATTCTTGTAGAAATAACTTTCATAAAAATATGTAGAATGCAGAATAATTCTGTACCCTAAAAATTGATACAATTTATTAAAATTTTAAATTAGTGACACTTAGAAAGGGTTAGAGACATACACATTAAGAAGTTTATACATTGTATCATTATACCAAAAGAAAAAAATTGTTCTTTGTTGTTTTGCTGCTTCTTTATTTGAAAATGGACCCTGATTATTCCCTTTCCCAAAGGACAAAAAACTCAATCATTGTTGATCAATTTCCTCTGGTTGCATTTCCAAATATGAAAGAAACATTTAGACAGTAACATGTGGCTAAATTCTTACTGGAGATTACTCCTGACATCAGGCCCAACCTCAGCCAGAAAGCTTATTTGGGCCCTTTCCAGGGATTATCTTGTTATTTGAACACTTAATAAAGAGAGGCTGAGATCTGTGAACCCCTTTCCGTCTTTGAACCCAGGATCTCAGAGTTTTTGGCTCAGAGCAGGGACCTCAGCCAGAGTGAAAACTGGTTCTCTAAGAGATGGGGTCATTGTTATTATCTCCCAGTCTCCAAGGCAAAACACATCATGTGACCTGCCATATAGTGCCAAAAACCACCTGGAAAAGACTCACAGTTGTTCCAGGGCCATTTTGAAATGTGAATCATTGAAATGCTGACCACTACCAAACCATGACAATTTTTGTTTTCTATGCTGAGCCAAAAGATGGTTAAATAAAAGGACCAAAGTGAAGGCATTTAGAGGAAGAATTCAACTTGCTAAAAGTGACATTTATTTTCTTCTGACTTACTATGGCCCACATGATGTTATTCTAACTGACCTATTTAGAAACATTTAAGAGTAATATAACAAGCAGTTGGTGGAGGATTGGCAATTTTCTTAAGCTGGTTCATGCGTCACTCTGCTTTTGTTTGTCCAGCTGCCAGTATAAATTATGATCTGTTGAAGTGGATCTTGCTTGGCATCCTCTGAAGTTGGCCTGAACATTTGGAGAGTCACATGTATCTCTTTCTGAACAAGTGCATCATTTGATGGACTAATGCAGCTCAGATGATGCACAGATTTTCTGTAAGCACAGAGACAAGCACCGATGGTGGGAAAGTGAAGCAAGGAAAAGACCAAAGGACATTTGGGTTTGTTCAGTTCTCAGTGTTACTTAGTGTGCTAGGACAGAGTGACATCAAGGCCTGACTGATGTGTCTAGCCGTCTGGGATTTCACAGATGTCCCCATGACTACCCATTTGCCTCACACGTTCCTGCTTCCACTTGCTCCTTCTTCTACCTTCCCAACTTGAGACATTCTTCAGGATTTGGCCCAGATGCTATGGTGGCTGGTCTGACCGCCTCACACTGAGGCTGACAATGGATTTATGGAAATGTGGGAGACTGTGTTCCTTAATTATTAACAGTTATTTCTTTTTGACCCTTCCTGCTCTTCCTCTTCCTACTCCTTGTCCTCTTCCTCCTCTTCCTTCTCCTCCTCCTCTTCCCCCTCTCCTCCTCTTCCTCCTGTGTTCTTCCTCTTCCTCCTGTCTTCCTCCTCCTCCTCTTCCTTCTCTCTCTTGTTGTGCTAAATTCTTACATTTCAAAATGTAGTTCCTACTCCCTTTATCATTATCTTCCCAGCATATACATTTTATTTCAATTACAAAATTATAAGAACATGTTTCTTTTTTCCTTCTCTCCAAATTTGGCTTTCTCCTTTTGGTCCTCCCTCCCCTCTCCTTCTCATTTGCATAATGTTTTCACTCTTCTAGCCATTCTTGGGTACAAGCAGAAATGCTCTAAATGTGTATGTAGGGGTGTGCAAATGCGTGTGTGTAGTTGTATGTCAAATGCTTCAGTAAGTTACTTCTTTTCCTTCTCTCCCTCAAACCTGTAAGATAGACACACCAGAGTCTAGCTGTGTTTGGGGGGATGTGCTTTCTGTTGCTCTGCTGTACCTTTCATATTTCTTACTCCCTTACAGGGGAAACTTATGGGAAATGTAAGGCTTCTACTTTATCAAACATGAGATAGTTTGGAATAATGAGAGAAGAAGCCAGCAGACTTATTGCGTGGCTTATGGCTTAATTCCCCACCATTTTCTAAAAAAGAAATATATGCCTTTTAATTTATGGGCTTCTTTCAGTTTGTGGGTACTACTTGTTACTTTTCAGGTCTTTGAAAAGCTGAGATGTGGCCTTCAGCCAAGCATACAAACTTGGAGACGTCCATAATCACATTGCTGATGTCACACTGTAGTGGGAGTATATACACATCAAAAAGACAAAAAAAACACCCTTCTTAATAAACAACTGAAAATTACAAGAAAAGTCTGTAACCAGATGAATTCCCACCACAACATTGGGAAATTGTTCTTTTTGTTTGAGTGAATCAGAGGTACATACTGCACATTGTAGTTTATGTAGGACAACTTGATTTCAAACTACAATTATAGTCACTTGTGTTTTTTCTTTTTGAAAAGGTGACATTTGCTTATGTTTTTGAGGCAGGGTTAGTTCAGTGTTTAGGTTAATCAGCTTAGTTCAGTGGTAGAGCCCTTATCTGGCATGTGCTAAAGTCTTGGATTTTTAAAGAAGGAAAAATATTTTTAAGAGGTCTCACATCATCTTCCTCCACTCATGTTTGTTACTTCTCATTAAGTTAAATTCTTTAACTTTCATATATCTTAATTACTCAACAGCCAAAAGGTATGTAATGAATTCACATTACATACAAATTACTTTTCTAAGGTACCATGGAGCCACAGAGGATTATGCTCTTTTTACAGAAGTGATGTAGGTTTGTATAGTAAGGAGAACATGAATCCACATAAAACAGAAGAGTAATACAGTGCAACAAAATGTAGAATGAAATACTGCCAATGGCAGGATGAATCAGTTAGGGCAGAGAGATGAATATTGGATTTTACTCCATTTTTTTCAGTTTGATGTCACATGTAGAAATAGCTTTGGAAGCCTCTGGGCGGGGGGGAAGATATGCTCAAAGAAGTGAGTTTATGCCTTTGGGAAGACTGAGCAAAACCATGTAGAATGAAGAGAGCATTAGGCATAATGACACATTGAGACTGGTCTACTATTAATGAAAAATAAAAATAATAACATTACACAGAAAGAATTAATATTCATGGAATAGAGGCATTTTGAACCTGTAAATAGAGGGATAATAAGATGAAAGTAAATCAGAGAAGTTTTGGAGACAATGGGCTGATCATAGAGGCATTAGGAAAAAATGATGCCAAGAGTTCATTATACCTTCATCTGATCATCTCATATCATCACGATTGCTTGAGATGAGATGCTTGAAGTTTGGTTGGAGAATCACATGCACATGTAGCCCTTTCAAGTGGAAATTGGTAGATTT
Organism: Dipodomys spectabilis; assembly: GCF_019054845.1. NCBI lineage: Eukaryota > Metazoa > Chordata > Mammalia > Rodentia > Heteromyidae > Dipodomys > Dipodomys spectabilis. The sequence continues at coordinate 780,289 of NW_024870740.1, forward strand.
TGGCTACATTGCACCTCAGAATGAGTAAGAGACTGATTGGATCCTAATAGAAGCATAGAGGTTGAAAGAAAATATTTTATGCAGTATTTAACAGCAATCTATCCTAGTAATTGTATATTTAAAGTCATGCATTGACTATAAGGTTGAGATTTGAGGGAGAAGATCAGCCTGAAGATAAAGACTTTAAGATGACTTGGTTAGAGGGGAATGATAGGTAGATTGATAAAGGACCCAAGGACTGAGCTTTAAAACATACTAAAAGTAAAGTATTAGGAGCTGATACACAAAACTGTTCTGAAAAAAGGACTGGTACAAATTTTGATTCATGAAAAAATAAAATTATAGGAAAAAATACTGAAAATCCTGGAAAGGTGAATGGGTAGTTTTGGAAATGTGTGTTATGTCATTTCCATGTTTTCATTTCCTTCTGGAAACACAGGAAATCAAGGTCACAAGTTTGAAGAGTTACTCTTTATTTTGTGCCAGTCCTGGGGCTTGAATTCAGGGTCTGAGTTTTGTTTTTTTGTTTGTTTGGGTTTTTTTGCTCAAGGTTAGTCGGCTACTGTACCACTTGAGTCACAGCTCTGCTTCTATCTTTTTGGTGGTTAATTGAAGACAAGAGTCCCATGGACCTTAGTGCCAAGTCTGGAGTTGAACTGGTGATCCTCATATCACAGTCTCCAAAGTAGCTAGGGTTACAAGCATAAGTCACTGGTGCCTGGCTGAAGAGATGCTTTTAAGAGAAGAGATAACATCTCTAGGAATAGGGAGAGTGGAACCCTTCCTTTAAGCTAGTCTCTCATATACTTCTCAGTACAACAGTATCAACATTACCTGAGAACAAGTCGCAAAGGGAGATTCCAGAGTCCACACAAGTGCTACAAAATCTAAACCCTGGCCAGCAGTGTGTTAAGGATTCCTCCAGGTAATTTTGGTGAATGCTAAAGTCTGAGAATCTCTTCTCTAAGAGACATGGAGTGGACACAATAAGGTAGGATGAGGATTAGGAGGTCCTTGGGGAGAGATCCTCTGTAGTTTCTGAGGTGTGTATAGGAAGAATCAGTTTATGATAGCAATTTGTTAAGGAGAAGTTAAAATTTTCAGATACTATAAATTCAGTTTAACATTGGCCTCATGCACACTTCTGCCTTGTCTTTGTTGCCTGTTCCTAATTCCATTAGGGTCTCTTAGATTTGCTTCTAGGAACACATCAACAAAAGAGCAATAGATTACACGACAGTAGACAATAGGGAGATTAAGTGGTTAGTACAGTTGATATTACTTCAAAACATACACATTAATCAGTCACTTTATCCATGAAATACAAGCTCAACTTGATGATGTCTCTGAAATACTCAGAGCCTCTTTTATTTCCTGCCATGTCGTATGACATATCTTAGTATATTTGTTTTTTTTATATAATCTTTAAATGTAGATAATGAACATGATATGTAAGGTTATTGCCATGAATAATACCTTTTCCATCCCTTAGTCATTCCTTTATCTGCTTCCCTTGTTTGCTTTCCTTATACTTCATAGCTCTTTTAATTTTTCAAGGCCTCTGACTTACATGTTGTTTTTTCCTGTACCATCACTTCCTTCAATACCTTAAATACACTCTCAAGGATTTTAGTAGCATTGCTATTTTTAAGGTTACCTGTGTTTATTTATAGTCTTCCAATAATATTTTTGGAAGACTATAAGCTCAGTGCTTTGTTATAATCACAACCTATCCACTATATCTCATGAATTCAGTTTTGTTCACTTTTAAATGCACATCCTTTCATCTGAAAGTATGTGCTAACTACAAGGACTTTGATTTGGATATTGTATATTTGAGTTTAATTTTTATTGTCATTGTTATTATATATTTTTTGGTCAGTGATGGGGCCTGAACTCTGGGCCTGGGCACTGTCCCTCAGCTCTTCAGCTCAAGGCTAGCACTCTACCACTTGAGCCACAGTGCCACTTGCAGCTTTTTCTACTTACGTGGTGCAGAGGAATCGAACCCAGGGCCTCATACATGCAAGGCAAGCACTTTACCACTGAGCCACCTTCCCAGCCCCTGTCATTGTTACTATTTTTATGGAATAGTCTTACTCTACAGCCCAGGCAGGCCTTGCACTTGACATCTTTCTGCCTCATCCTTCTGAGTGCTGTGATTATAGATGGGTACCACCATGACTCTCTTGCCTTTGTTTTTGTTCCTTTTTTAATTTATTTCAACTTCTTTCTCACATACATACACACACACACACACACACATATATATATATATATATATACATATATATATATATATGTGTGTGTGTGTGTGTGTGTGGACTTTATTACCTGGCTTGATAAGATATATTAGCTTTTTCACATGAACAGTTTCTGTGGTATAGATTGGCCTTTGGATGGAATTTGACAAGTAGCATAGTCTATGTTCTCTTTTCATCTGTCCAAGGATAATACATTCTGTACACTACTTAGTTTGTAGTGTTGCGTCCAGCTCTACATCTTTGTATTTCCAAGTTACATCTGCAAATTAAACTTCCCACATTATTTCTCAAATGAGATTTTTCCCCAAATTTTTGCTCAAGCACCGAGTCTTAGAATTTTCAGAACATTTAGACTTTATTTTTATTCTACAAATTAATTTCTATTTCATGGTTACACCTACTCATTGTTCCACAAAGCACTATCTTTTTTTGCCTCAATGTTAAATTTTTATATTCTCTATGTAGATACTTCTGTTTTCACCTCCATCATATGTGGTTTAATTTTTTTATTTCCTAGAAATTCCTTTTAATTAATTAAATATCTGTACATTTTCTAGATGATGAGGATGAGAATGATGATGATGATGATGATGATGATAATGTGTGTGTGTGTGTGTGTGTGTGTGTGTGTATGTTGGACTCAGGGCCTGGGTACTGTCCCTGAACTTTTTTGCTCGTAGTGTGTGTGTGTGTGTGTGTGTGTGTGTGTGTGTGTATGTTGGACTCAGGGCCTGGGTACTGTCCCTGAACTTTTTTGCTCAAGGTTAGTGCTCTACCATTTGAACCACAGCTCTACTTCTTGATTTTTTTGGTTGGTAACTGGAGATAAGAGTCTCACAGTCTTTTCTGCTCAAGCTGGCTTTTAACTGTGATCCTCAGATCTCAGCTTACTGGGAATCTAGGATTACAGATGTGGGCCACTACTCAAGAATGTATCTAATTATAACCTCTTTTTTATACTTAAATAGTTTATTCCTATGTTCATTTCTACAACTAATGCATAATTCACTAAAGAACAGAAAGGGATAAATTTTTTAACCATTATTATTTTATCAACTGTTTCCTTTAGTTCTCACAGATGAATGAAAATCAAGTTAGCATCTAATAATTGTTGAGTAACTGATTATTTGTATAAATCTCACTTTGCTCAAATTGATGGTTACTATGGCAATGAAGATATTTGTCTTTTCCCTCAGGCAGATGTAGGGCTGTATCCTAGCTCAAGTTTATTCAAGATTTACAACCTTGAGTATATTGCATATTCTAACTAAACTTCAGGAGTTCCCTGTAACAGCAAAATAGGGAGGTGTAGAAACTTTCTTATAGAGTAAGTTTTGCTGATCATAAAAGAAATCTCATTCCTTTGGTAGAAAGTGTCAGAATGCAAAGATTGCTATTATCTTTGCCATTATTTATAATTTTGCGATTATTTGTAATAGAAAATTGAGGGAAGGAATAACTGTAACCCTTCTGTAGATCACTTTGACAATTAAAACGAATACTTTGAAATATAAAAATGAACAAGTACAATATGAAAGGAAAAGCAACAATTTAAATACATGGCCAATAAAAGCATAATTAGATGAAGGACATAAAACCAGAAGGACATATAGGCATGCAGGCATAGAGTCAATTAAAGACACTAGAATTGTCTTTTGACTGTAATGGAAAAGAAAACACAACCATTACCAGGTTTGCAAGGTCATGAGGAAAAAATATACAGACTCTTCAGAAGACACAGTGCTCTTTCTGTTATCTATAGGAATAAAATCTTCATATTGAGACACCTTCTGGATATTCTTGACAAAACTTTAACAATATCCTTAGAATTAGTAAAACAATTAGCAAAAACAATCTTTTTCTCAGTTCACACTTGGAGCCATAGGCATATCACCAATGCATTAATCAGTGTGCAGACTTTCTGCCCCTCCATTGGGGTTACAATGGCAGACAGGATTTGTTGAAACTAATATAATTATTCTGCCTTTATTATTTTCAAAATATTAACTCATATGAATAATTTTACTCAACATAATTTCTCATAAATGCTGATTACCAGAGAGAGATTACTACCCAAAGTTTAGAATGGCACATTTCATGGGACTTTAATGCTCTTTCAATCACTCTTCACAAGAGAGAGTCAATTGCACACCTCTAATCATGGTCTTTGGAAATGACAAGTGATAGATTTGGGAATACATAATCAGCCTGGTGGCATGAGGCACATGAATACCACCATCCCATATGTTCTTTTCTGAATTTTCCCACAAAGTTAGTCCAGCCTTTCTTCGTAGTGAAAGGAGTGATGAGAACTGATTGCTCTGGCTAGAGTACAGATGGATTTGGAGGCCAAGTTTATTCTGGCTGTGTGCCCAGGTCTTAGATTAGAAAAAGGCTATGCTGATACAGCGTTTGTTTATTTATCAAATTTAGCAAACATCTTTTGGATACCTGCTATAGGCAAAGACTGAAATGATGATTCCATGAATAAGTGTGTTAAAAGTTTCTCTGTCTTCTTGACCACTGCATAGACATCCTGTTGGTATTTATTTTAATGTATCTTTGGCAGTAAGAAAATAAATTTCCTACCCTTGTGTCATCAACGTACTGATTTTTTTCTAGCATTCGTTTTACCCTAAACATAGAGTAGAACTTTGGGCTTGCTATCGCTTATCATATCTTTGGGTTATAACACTACTTGTTGTTTCTGTTAATCTGTCTATATAAACATTCATGGTAAAGCACCTAGTGCTCCACAGTTATATATTCATTCTCTTACAACATTTTATAAATATAACATGAATCTGGAAACCATTATGCTGAAGCTGTTGGTGCTTCTATTCCAATCTAGACTGGCTCCTCTCTAAGTGACTAGAAAGATGTGCACTGATTGTGTTTCCACCATCATCATAGGATTAGTACTTTTATCTTTTTCTGTGTGTGTGTGTGTGTGTGTGTGTGTGTGTGTGTGTGTGTGTGCATCAATAGTTACTGGAGCTTGAACTCAGGAACTGGGCACTGTCTCTTTGCTTTTTCACTCAAGGATTCCACTCTACTACTTGAGCTCTAGATCTACTTCCAGTTTTTTTGGTTGTTAATTGGAATAAGAGTCTCATAGACTTTCCAGCCTAGGCTGGCTGCAAATTGGGATCTTTAGATCTCAGTCTCCTGAGTAGATAGGATTATAGACATGAGCAACTGGTGCTGGCAATCATAAAATTATTTTTGATTAAATGATTTTATTTCATTCTTCAATTCCTATTTTTTGAACAATTGTCCCATATTATTTTATAGCATGAATTATTTTAGTATTACACTGTAACTGGGAGTATACATGGATACATCGGATCCATGTTTTCCAGAGTGCTAATAAGAAAGTTTGGTCACACAGAAGTGTTAGTTTGTGTGGAGGGTGGGGTGAGGGGAGATTGGGGGAACTGAGAGGGAGAAGAGCAGTTATTAGACTTGACCTCAGGGCCCGGGTGCTGTCCCTAAGCTTCTTTGCTCAAGGCAAGTGACCTACCACTTGAGCCACAGCTCTACTTCCAGCTTTTTGGTGGAGAATTGGAGATAAGAGTATCATGGACTTTCCTGTCCCAGCTGGCTTTGAACTGCTGTCCTTAGATCTCAGCCTCCTGAGTAGCTAGGATTATAGGCATGAGCCACCAGCATCTGGCTGTAAGTGTTAAAATTTTTAAGTGTTTCAGTGTAGGAAACCTAAATGGTAAAAGTTGGGATAATTTTACAATAATATTTATATGATATTTAGTTCCTACTTAATCTTCTACAAAAATACATAAGAAAAGCCAATAACGAGTCAACAACAGATTCTTTTTCTTTTGTCGGTTGTGGGCTTGAACTTGGCCCTGGTGCTGTCCCTGAGCTCTTCAGTTCAAAACTAGTGCTCTACCACTTGAGCCACAACACCACTTTGTGGCTTTGAACCATGATCCTCATATCTCAGCTTCCTGAGTAGCTAGGATTGCAGGTATGAGCCACTGGCCCTGGGCTAACAACAGATTCTTGAATCTGGTTTCATAATACGAGGTAATGTAATAAAAAGTATGATATATAATATATGATATTTCACACATATTTTATTGAATGTCTCAGATACTTAGAAATTACAACATTTTGGTATTTCATGATATAATTACATATTTATTTTCTAAAACTGTAAAATATATTTGAATATAAAATATTCTAAATATTGTTATACTTATATCCTATAAGCATATGTAATATAATATCATTTGTATAGAGGGCTCAAACTTAAAAATGTTTTCTAAGTTTTTTTTATCATTTTTGATAAGACTTCGCCTTTCATTAAATTATTTACCATAAATATCCTTGAATATTAAAGGCTACACTATGGGGCTGGGAAGGTGGCTCAGTGGTGGAGCGCTTGCCTTGCATGCCAGAGGCCCTGGGTTCGATCCTCAGCACCACATAAGCAAAAAAGAAAAAAGCTGGAAGTGGCGCTGTGGCTCAAGGGGTAGAGCGCTAGTCTTGAGCTGAAGAGCTGAGGGACAGTGCCCAGGTCCAGAGTTCAGGCCTCACAACCGGACCCCAAAAAAAAAAAAAAAAGGCTACATTATTGGAAAAATTAACAGTAAAAGTCAGATGTACATGTTGACAGCTGGCTGTAATTAAATACAAAATTAATTTATTAAGGGGATGTTAATACATAATTAATGTAATATAATTTTATAGCATTTTCTAAGTTCATTTACTAGAAAAAGAATTTAGAAAAATTACGTTATCTGAGACAAGAAGGCTATCATTTACCCAATATACAAGTACGTATGGCCTATTAACTTAGCAAAATTAACAGGGAAATAAAGAATGGATATGTGTGGGTTAGCAGAGTATAGTGGGGTACAGAAATAGAAAGGGATAGTTATAGTAAGCTATGATTGAAAGGTAAATTGGTTTATAGTCTTAAGGCCCAAGTGGTATAACTGTCAGTCTATAACAGAAAGTTAATTATAGGGTGAGTGCTGCTGCTGTGAGTCTCAAAGTTCCAAGGACTGGGGAGCCTGTAGTTCTGATGTCCAAGCCCAGAAGGAGAACAACAGTCTGGTTCTGAAAGAAAGAGTAAGAATTCCTACTTGCTTTGTCTTTTTGCTTTGTCTTTTGATCTAGGCCCCAGCCATTTTGTATGGTGCATATACATACTAAGGGTGCAATCTGCCCACTGAGCTTTCAACTCAAATCTATTGTCCTCTGAAAATTCTCAGATGACTCACCATGATGGATCATTACTTCTAATCAAATGTCAGGCCACCTGGGTTTCTCCTTCAGTAGAAAAGGGATGGGGTTATTGTCTACTGGAGTTTGAGAAGAATTTATGTAATTATTGAAAATAAGTACACAAATGCTTTACCAGTTGTGAGTGGTCCTTAATTCAGTTGGACAACTATACTCAGTCATGATATTGGAATCAGGTAACTGAAGTCAGAGTAGATGACAGGGTGAATGAGATGAGAAATACATGAGTCAGAAATAATTACAAGATAATTGTACTAGAAAAAAGATACTGCAATGACTTTAAACGATCATGATCATGATGAAAGATGAAAGGAGAATATGGGTAAGATATTCCACATACAAAATGCCAGATAGTTCCCATGAAACAAGGTGAGAAAAAGTAAAGAATAAGAGATGACTGAGGCCTTGGGGCTGGCAGACTAAAATGATGATTTCTATTCAAGTTATGCCACTTATAAGCCCTTTCACAATTGCTTTATTCCATTGTCTCAACAATCATGTGAGCAATTAATAAAAATTAAATAGCAAAGAGTTTATATAGTAATTTTAAAAGGTGCAGATCACTAGTAAATAACTTTTTTGTAAGATGCTTTTCCTTATAAAATAGAACATGACTTGTGTTTTCCTCTTCAAATGTATTTTATTTTTGACTACTTATATTATCTTTATAAGTAAAGAGAAATGTGGGCTGATGAATGGACTTTTGCCCCACTAATTCAATGGGCATGGTATAATAGATTGTTTTTCTGTGTCTCTGCAATTTAGATAGTACGCCATAGACTTTAATATCATACGAAGTAGATGAGGATCCTAAAAAAAATGAAGACTCTTGGATAGTACCTGCAATTCTGCGATTCTAATAATCTCGCTGGTGATAATTATGGAAGATATTTTGACTAGAAAAAAAGTAAAGTTAAACACACATGCAACCTTGAAGAGGTTTAGCTTAAGCAGGTGTGTCATTCTGAGATGCTAATAATGTATTCGATTTCAATGTTAAAATTTCAGTGGTTTTCTTGCTGGTTTCAAGATACTGCCAATTTTTGTATATGTATTTTTTTCCTCAGCAATGTAACCCCCATTCCATTTCTGTCTTCGTTGGAAAGCAGACCCTGAAAGGCTTCAAAACATGTCAATGGTCTTTTTCAAGAAGAGCTCTCATAAAGAACCATTTCATTGTTAGTTGTTCATTAATAGTTCTCTTACTGACAGCTTGGATGCAAGCCTCTTAATTTTGCAAGTATTTTTAAATTAAAATCACTTCCAAAGCATTTCAAATACTTCTGGCAATAAGGTCTGCTTGGAAGGAGAATTCTTAACTCTCCTCCCACAGGTCTTTTCTCTTATGATTCCATAGCCTTGTGGGTTTCCTTAATAGTTCGACATTCCACAATCTAATCCATGTGTGTTGAAAGATATCTGAAATCATTGACATGCCTCAGGGTTTTAGGATTAAACAACTACCAGCTTTGCCTTTATGTAATTTGACTCAAAGAGGTGATCTATTTAGTTCTATCTAAAAAAAAAAATCTTCTTTTTTCTCCTTCTCCATCTTTCCATTCCTTCTTAGAGGAAATCCATTTATGGTTTGGACATATTTTTCAAGGATCATATTTTCATCTGTGTGGAAGTTTCCCCAAGCCAAACTGCAAGAGGTGTACAATACCTCTTTGTGTACATGACAAGAGGGTAATCTTGAATGTAACAGTTGATTTTTATGAGATTTTTTTATGAGTTGATTATGGGAAAAACTCAGTTACCCTGGAGCTAGAAAAGATCATGCTTGCTAAAGGCTCTTTCATTTTCTATATGTTGGGCAGATGACTGCGATATGTGGAAAGATTAGACTAACTTGCAATGGCACTATTCTCTCAAAAAAAAGAATGGAAGGATTGTAGAGCAAAGAGTATCTCATCTATCTTATTTAATTGAGGAATCTTTAATACTACATCCTTGAGATTCACTTAAGGCACACTAAGTACTTTCCAAAGGCTTGAGACCCTAGCTGGACAGCTCCAGTTAACAGCTGCAAGCAAACACGTGTCTTCCCTCCAGTTGCTCTCATGTTTCCTGTTATTCTTGCTCCTACGTGTTCTTGCATTTCCAATGTTACTGGGTTAATTAATTCCTTTCTAAAGCTTTCAGTATTGCAATGGGAGCTCTCCTAAAATGATTTCACTTTACTTAGAAACTAACAACTCCTTAAAATATGACAAAAGTTGAATTTGGATACAGATCATGACTGAGTATGTGTTTCACTTCTCTATGTTGAACATCGGAGGCATTTCTAACACCTTATTGCCCTATTAAGGAATCTGATATCTGTCTCACCACAGAGCAGACCTTTTTCCCCCTCTGTTTTTTAATGCATCAATGAAGAGTTAAATGGCATGCGTTAGGCCACACGTACTGCTGGTGATCCAACTGGGAATATATCCTAGGAAACTTGGCTCCCAGTACAGTGTACCACATGATCATCATTCCTGGTGATTGTAAATTCACTTCGTGCCTCTCCTGCTGAAACCTGCAGATGACAATCCCATTAGCTACTGAACAAGTCAGTCTCTATTAGGTATGTTTCTAAACTGAGAAATGCGTGTTTTGCAGGATACCTATTGCTACAGACGTCAAATGTTAGTAAAAGCATAGCACTTTAGACTTTTGCATATAGAGGCAAATAATTACATCCTTGGTTCTTGCTTTGCCTAACACTGCTTTGGCTCCAATGGCACACTCCTAACCAGGTACTTCTGGTGTTTGGTGGCTGAACCTGCTGCTGAATTCTTGGTTTTGTGCCCTCCAATATTCTTCCTGGGAAGCTCAGATACTCTGCTTAGCATTTTTTCTATATGTTTCTAAACCTGAAACAGATGTTATTCTGGCTTCTGTCATTTGCTGTAAGCTTCTATACTCACATTTTTACATTCAGAAGGTAAAAGGCAGGTACTTTTCAGACGTTATTCTGTTACAGAAAGAAAGGAATGGCAGGGAAGGTGAAATAGAGGAGAGGAAAATAATATATAAATTACAGAACTAAAGGACATGGAGACATGAGTCTCTCTTATTCTAGTATCATATGCTATACTTTGGCTACTACTGATTTGCCTGATATTCCTTTGGAATCAATTTTGTGGCCACCAGATTAGCTATGTGAGCTGATCTCTTGATTTAATATCAACTTACTTTTTTTCAGCTCCTATGTCATTTACTTTCTCTAAAAAAAAAAACAAAGTGTTCTGCTTTTTACTCAGCCATCTGTATTTTCAAGAACCCAGTCTTTCCTGCCTTTCTCTCTCTTTCTTTATCCTTCCTTCCTTCCTTCTTTCCTTCCTTCCTTTCTTTTTCTTTTTTTCTTCTTCTTTCTTTCTTTTCTTCTTTTTGCATGGGAACCAGGAACTATGAAACATTTAATGAGAAAAAAATTAACCACTCACAGAAAAGGTGGAAGCCCAGAAAAAAAAGCTAAATAAAAAAAGCCTAAAAATGAGATTTGTCTTTTATGGTTTGTACTTTGTATGCTGTGGGTGTGACTCAATTTCCACACCACCCACATGAAAAAGTTGCCACCCAATCACTGTTTTTTTTTTTCTCTTTTCTATCCAAAAACCCTCCCCTTTGATTTTGGCTAGGAGAGACCCTAAGAAAGACTGCCCTTTCTGGATGTTATAAACTGTGACATATAAAAGCTGTTAGCTGCTCCTGTAGCCAGCAGCATTCAAACCTTGCAGGCTTTTGCTCTCTGAGAACTTGTAATAAGACACACTCCTCTTACAAGAGTTCATGCTACAACATAACAAAGAACTTTAAACTTTTGGAAGAACAGTATATTCATTTTGGCTTTGTGCAGAGGTAAGCTATTTGGCTCAACAAGTTTATATTGCATGCATTGAACTTAAAGTAGCTCATTTTTTTTTTTTAGAAAGGAGACTGTATTACTAAACTGTTTTTGTATGAGATCTATCATTTGTGTACATGAATATCTAGGAGACATGATCAGTCCATTCTCTGTTGTTGCTTATTATGCATTTTCACTTTCAGGGTAGACTTGAATTCCTAAAGATTTCCCACTGAAAACAAATGTGCAGCAATGCATTTAGTATGTTAACTGTCAGTGGCAAGTAATTTAGATTCATTTTAGGGTTAGTAGTCATACTATTTATTTTTCCTTTGGTTCTAGAAAGTTCTTCTGAAGTGTCTGCCTGGGAACACAGCAAAAGGAATAGAGATTTTACAATAGGTTCTGCTAGAGGTTTTACTATGGGAGTCAATGCTGTTTTTTTGTTTTTGTTTTTTGTTTGTTTATTTTTTAAGAAAGCCAAATCAAAGAGTGCTCCCAAATGCTAGCTATGAATTTATATCTTCTAGTCTCATTTCTTGTCTCAAAGAACCTAATTTCTACCTTTTTTCTTTAAAGTAAAGTAAATTTGGTGGCATCTGGTTTTGCACCCCTCAAAAATGATAGCAATCTCTGCTGTCAGCCGTGCTCTCCTGTTGTCCCTGCTCTGTGAAGCAAGTGCAGTCGTCTTACTCAACTCCACTGACTCATCTCCGCCAACCAATAATTTCACTGATACTGAAGCCGCTCTGAGCGCACCACTAGACTCTGCGGATATCCCCAAAGCCAGGCGGAAGCGCTACATTTCGCAGAACGACATGATCGCCATTCTTGATTATCATAATCAAGTTCGGGGTAAAGTGTTTCCACCAGCAGCAAACATGGAATATATGGTAAGAAGCATTCTTCTTCTTGTTGTTGAGTCCTGAATGAGGAAACTTTGATTTGTATGTTAAAAGGACCACAGATGTTTGTGTGGCAAGAAACATGGGGTTTGTATGTGTTAAGTGAGCTACATAGTGTCCATGGGAGAAGTAAAGTGTGTATTTGTGTGTGTGAGAGAGAGACAGAGACAGAGAGAGACAGAGACAGAGGTGGAGGGATAGAGAGAGGAGATGGGTGAGAGAGAGGTGTGAGTGATAGGTTTAGGAGAGAGAAAAAGAGAGACAGAGACAGATGGGGAGGGAGAGACAGAGAGGGAGAGGGGTGGACAGTGTGTAGGAAAGGGAGAAAAAGGAAGATCAACATGGATTTTTCTTCAGTGAGTTCTACAAGTACAGTTGAACACCTTATATATAATGACATAGATAAAGAACAGAATATGTTACCTGACCACATTTGGAATATCTACTTTTTTTTATAGAAGAAACTCAGAACCTTTCTGTTTTCTGAATCCAATAGTCTTATTTATCAGCTAACACATGTTTTGAAAATATTTCTTGAAAAGATAGGTTTCATGTGGATGATTTACTCCTGGGTAGGTGTGTCTTCCCTTTCTTGAGCAAACCTCTTATGGTATTTGTATTCTAAGAGAACGACATGCTGAGTCTTTCTTCTTGTGATTTAATGTTTTGTCCTGCAGATAAGTATGGCAAGGCTGGAGTGTTTGCATTACGTTCCAACTAGCCATGGACACATTCTTTGCTCTATCTTAAAAATAGCCTATGTTTAAACCATTTCCCTTGGAAAGTAAAATCTTAAGTTTGTATTAAAGGAAAGGAGTTTTGTGAAAGTTTATTTTGGGTTTTGAATTGATTGGGGTTATGAGTTAAAGTCCTGTACTTTACAAGAACACATTCTGCAGCTGGTAGAAGGCAATGAAGACCACTAACATGGAATTTCCTAATTGTGGTGGGGGAAGGTGGTACCACACATAATTTCAATCATGCTGTAGATCCATCTGTTTTATATAAATAAACCTTTTGAACTTGACCAATTGTTGATGCCAGTGTCAGAGAAAAAGAAACAGACTTGCCAAATAATCTAAAGGAGTCACCATTCATAGAAGTCCAATTTAGATTCTGAAAACACATTTTGCACAGAATTATTAAGGAAAAAGATTCACTCTGACCTTCTAGGTGAAGAGTAATATGATCTTCTGATTAAGAGTAGTAGTTTTGGTGTGTTAATGTTTGGGCTCAAATCATAGTCCTGGAATATAAACTGGGCAAATTCTTTTTTAATATGTTTTATTGTAAAAATACTGTGCAGAGGGGTTATAGTTATATGAGTAAGGTAATGAGTGCATTTCTTATTGAGCATTGTTAGCTCCTCCTTTGTTTTTCCCCTACCATCCCTTCTCTCCCCACCACCCCAACTCCTCCCCCACACCTTGAAGTTTTCAACAGTGTCTTGTACATCACATTGTTACAATGGGTCAACTTGTATCCTTATTTAAGCATTTTATTATTTCTCTTCCCGTCCCCAAATTATAAAAATGTATATATAAGATGCAGGGCACCGGAATCAAATACAGTGAAAACAGGGGTTATACCGTGGGGGGAAGAACATACAAAAGAAACAAAAAAAAAATCACATAATACATTATAAATACATTAAAAACAATAGCAAGAAAGAAAAATCCACTTGTGTCCTTATCTTGGGGTTCATTTCGCTTAATATTATCTTATATGGTCATATGTACATAGCTTTTGCCCTTTTCTATTTGTTCTAGACATATTCTAGTTATTGTATATAAGGGAAACCATGGGACCTATTTCTTTGGGCCTGGCTTACTTCACTTAATATAATTTTTTCCAAGTCTTTCCACTTCCTAACACATGGGGCAATATCATTCTGTCTGATGGAAGCATAGAATTCCAATGTGTGTGTTTGTGTGTGTGTGTGTGTGTGTGTATAACATTTTCTTTTTTTCAATAAGTTTTTTATTGTGAAAATACTGTACAGAGGGATTACAATCACATGAGCAAGGTAATGAGTACATTTCTTATCAAGCATTGTTGCCTCCTCCTTTGTTTTTCCCCTACCATCCCTTCCCTCCCATCTCCACAACTCCATTCCTTACCCCCCACCCCCGCCTAAATTACAAAGTTTGTTTTTTGACATAGTGTCTTGTACATTTCATTGTTGCAATGGGTCAACCTGTTTCCCTATTTAAACAATTTGTTTTTTCCCTTCCACTGCCCAAATTATACCAACATCAAATACAGTGAAGACAGGGGTTATACCATGGGGGAGGAACATACAAACAACAAAAAAAAAATCACGTGGTACCTCATAAGTACGTTAGAAACAATAGCAAGCAAGAAAAAAACCACTTGTGTCCTTATCTTGGGGTTCATTTTGCTTAACATCATCTTATCTGACCTTTACTGCTTGTCTCAGATGTATACTAGTTATTGCAAATAAGGGAAACTATGGGACTTATTTCTTTGGGTCTGGCTTACTTCACTTAATATGATTTTTTCCAAGTCTTTCCATTTCCTAACAAATGGGGCAATGTCATTCTTTCTGATGGAAGCATAGAATTCCATTGTGTATATATACCACATTTTCTTGATCTATTCATCTATTGAGGGGCATCTGGGTTGGTTCCATATCGTAGCTATAGAGAATAATGCTGCAATAAACATAGTTGTGCTGGTAGCTTTAGTACAGCCTTGTTTGTGATCGTTTAGGTAAATGCTAAACTGGGCAAATTCTTTTACCATTTCCAAGAAAAGGATAATTGTAGTATCTCCCACATTGGATTGCTGTGAACAATGTGTAAGTTGAGGAGTAATTATGCCAGACCTACAGATAAATTGATGTTGAATAAATGTTAGCTTTTAATGGGTTTCTTTAAGCTTTCTGTGGAAGATGCCCAATGAAAACACATTCAAGGTCTAAAAATAGAACAATTAACCATTCAGAGAGGTATCTCTAGGAAACAATGAAGATATGTAAGGAAAAGAGGAACAAGTACTTCTTAAAATTGCTACAGATTGGTCTGGGAAGGTGGCTCAGTGGTAGAGCGCTTGCCTTGCACGCATGAGGCCCCGGGTTTGATTCCTCAGCACCACATAAGCAAAAAGAAAAAATCCAGAAGTGGCGCTGTGGCTCAAATGGTAGAGTGCTAGCCTTGAGCTGAAGAGCTGAGGGATAGCGCCCAGGCCCAGAGTTCAGGCCCCACTACCATACCCCCCCAAAAAAAAATTACTACAGATTATGATGAAACTTGCGTTGGCTTGAGTTCAGAAAGGCAAAGTACTTGGCTTGCATGATTAGGGAACTTCCTGTCATAGATCACAGTGTTAAGCTCCCTAAGGTAAGGACCAAGACCTCTGGGCCAACTTTGAAGGCAAGTTTACTCTACTCCTATTAATTATAATATTATGGCTATGCTGTCCACTTACAGTCTTGCATGCATTTACTTGGTGTATCTAAGATCCATTTGGAATTATAGGAGACATAGAAACCTAAGAATATATAATGCAGTTCACTATTGAATGACATTGAGGGTAGAGGGGTCACAGGTGAGGGCAGTACAGTAGAAACAGGTTGAATAGATACATTGATCTAGTTGTATTTCCTCCAACTTATCAACAACTAATCCATTTCATATGCACTTACTTAGTTGCTTCTCTGCTAAGGCCTTGACTAATTGTTTCCATAGATGATCTCATTTGGTAGTTCACATACTCTTTATGAGGTTGAGATTGTTATCCTCCTTGTACAAATGAAATCTCTTAAGCTGGGTGCTGGTAGCTCATGCCTATAATCCTAGCTACTCAAGAGGCTGAGATTTTAGTATCTTTGTTCAAATCCAGACTAGGCAGGAAACTTGGTGAGACTCTTGTCTCCAATAAACTACTCAAAAAAAACCCAGAAGTGGAGCTGTGGCTCAAGTGGTAGAATGCTTGCCTTGAGCAGAAGAAGTTCAGGGACAGCACCCAGGCCCAGAGTTCAAGCCTAAGAACTGGCAAAAAAAAAAAAAGAAAGAAAGAAAAGAAAAAAGAAAAAGAAATCTCTTAGACTCAGAGAAGTTAATGACCAAGCAAGGTGGTATGATAATGAATGGCATTCCTGGGATTAGAATTTCAGTCTGGACTTCCAAAGGTCCAGGCTCATGCTTGGAAACATCATTTTCATTGGATAGATCTAAAAATGCCCACTGGAGATGTGAGACTTCGTTTTTTTTCTTAAAATGCCAGGAGAAGGACTAGAGAGGCATGGCTCAAGTACAGAGTCCCTGAATAGCAAGCGTGAAGCCATGAGTTCAAACCCCCTGACTTCCAAAACACAATAACCGCAAAAAGAATCAAAATACATAGGGGAAATTCTATAAATATATTCTATTTGTCAATCCCTTGTTATTATTCTCTTAGCTATCAGAACCCTTACATATGGCTTATTTTTAGAGTAACTAGAAACCATAGCATTATAGATATTTATACATTTTCCTTCATTCAGTGAAAGCAACGAGAATAGTAAGTTCTATCCAGCAAAATATAGGCTCTCAGATATCCCTGTAAATGCTAAGCATAAGTCCACTTTTCTTTATTTTTTTATTTCTTTAATATTTGTTGAGTATTTTCTATATATTGTTACTATCTTACATATTGGGTATGCATTCATGAATAAGAGAGACAGATATTCTTGTCCCATGGGTGGGAACAGACAATAAACCACATAAATAAATTACATAGTATGCTCAAAGATGAAAGGTTATGAAAAAAATAGAGTTTGGTGAGGCTTCAGTACATAGTAGGGCTTCAGGAAAAACTCAGTGAGACTGGCCTGTAGAAAATTAAAGGAATAAGCCACACTAATAGATGAGAGAAAGGCAGATGAAAGAGCAAAGATCCAGAGGTGGGAGAAAATTGATTAGTTCCATTAGAAAAATCCATTCACGGTAGTGACTTTTTGTTTATTTATTGATAGAAATGCTTCATCTGATCCCTGAAAAACACTAAGTAGGAAGTATAATATGATAGATAGTTTGGAGGTCAGGACAGCACTGTAAGTGACCTTAACTCTTGGCTAAGTGAAAAGTACACATCTAAATAGGACACTGTGACCTTCTTTTCAACTTCTTTTTAACATTGGTGGGGATTGCAAGCAATTGGAAAGCTAGTTCTTTCTATCTCTAACCAGTACCAAGTACATCACAAACTTACTATGACTACATCACAAATGTTTGTGCCCTGAGTCACCAACTTTGCATGCAAATGATCCTCTGCAGTGGGAGGGCTGACCCTGGAGAGAACCTCAGAGCTTAGTGGAACACAATCTTCCTCTTAGTTTTTTCTAAATGCACCAGCCTGATTTGTAATCTCTCTCATCTCCACCTCTATAAGCTTTTCCCTGTGCCAGTTTCTCCCCCTTGACAGTCTCCAGCTTCAAGTTTTTTAGGATGCTGGATTCTTTAGTGACATTTCTTATACCCATAATTACACAGGATTTCTCTTTTGAACTGTTGTGGTCTTCAATGTCTGCCATCATGTCTTCATCACTATCAAATATGATTTGTGCATTTCTTGCTCAGTTCCCAATTCTAAACTTTCAGGGTGCTAAATGGATGGTTATTCATCTTTTCCATCTCTATTTTCTTGAGCAATTCCTTGTGTATAGGTAGTGATCAGCCATTATTTATTGTCCTTAGTTGAAAATGAATTGTTATATGAATTGTTGTAGGTATGTAAATAGCATTAATTTTGATATTATCATAAATATTTTAGTAGTTCATCACAATATTTCATCCTTATCACCTGAAATAAAGCAATTTTTATGAATTCTAAAAAAGATCTAACAATCAGTTTAATCTTCCTTAAGTACTTGGTTATGTTATAGAGTGTGCAGTTGATTTAAAAAAATGGTAAAAATCTCTTTAACACCAGAATTTGGAACTCATGGTTTTATAGTGTTTTCTTTGGAAAAATTGCCCATGATTCTAATTGAAAACATTCTGGGTGAAATATTTCTAAAAGTTACTTTTCACTCAAATAATAGTATAGGTATGATTTTACTTTTTCCTTTTTATTGGTATATATTAATTATATAAAGAGACTTCATTGTGATATTTCCATATGTGCATTTGATGTACTCCCATCAAATTCTCACTGTTTAGATATAACTTTAAATATTCAAGTCATACTTCTTTACCCTTGGCTTCTGTTCTACAATTACCTTATTGACTAATTTCCAGAGTTCTTTGGCTACCAGCTGTTTTTCATTCTTCTGAAGGGTAGCTTAAGCCATGGCTCTAAACCACAAACCACACTAGTTTCTTAGAATAAGAATTATCCTCCAAAGAATGAATTTGCAAGACCCACACGGAGTAAAATTTGTAGGATGTCCTCTAATTCAAATCAATTGACTAAATTAATTTTAAAAACATTCTGAGGTCTTTCCATGAAAGGAAGAGACACAAAGCTAGAAATTGCTGTCCTTAAAATATCAACAATGAAGTAAAAACAAAGCAAATGGGGAAGTTACTGAGCATATAATTTAGTAGAATGCACTGCCGAATAAGATTGATGTTAAAGAGAGTAGTACAGACAAATACCATGGCCCAGTATTTATCTCCAGCTGGAAAGCCATGAAAGGTTCAGAGAAGAAGGAGGAGGAGGAGGAGGAGGAGGAGGGGGAGGAGGAGGGGGAGGGGGAGGGGGAGGGGGAGGAGGGGGAGGGGGAGGGGGAGGAGGAGGGGGGGAGGAGGAGGGGGGGAGGAGGAGGGGAGGAGGAGGAGGAGGAGGAGGAGGAGATGATGAAGGAGAAGGAGCATTTGATAGGTGCAGAGTACGGGAGCTGGCTAGCTGGCTGGTACAGTAGCAAAACTGCAGGAACAAAATCACCAGCATGGAACATCCCTAATATTTAAGCTATAGAGTTGAGGAGTCTCAGAAAAGATTAAGGATTAAATATGAAAAAGCAACTAGGGAGAAGATGCAGTTTGAAAATAAGCTTAGGAAGGCCATCTTAGGAAGATGACCTGAGAATTGATTTTGTCCAAGTCACCAGAGAGGTGATAGCAAGTAATAGGAGGTTTTAGGCAAATGTGAACAGAAGAGAAACAGCAGAGCTTTACTTAAATACAACAACAAGAAGAATTCACTGGGTTATGGTGCAGAAGTTAGTAATCTTCACAGAATTATTAAAAGGTTAGGCAGTCAGGTGATAGATAACATTTCCATAAATGTGAATCTGAAAAAAAAAACACACAAACAATATGTAGCACAATATCAAGAAGCCCAAACCACTTGTATTAAAAATGTGACTCATTTTATTTGGCAATACAGATATTGTTTGCAAAGCTCAGGAACAAAATTTCCTATGCTTTCTTTTTTAAAAATGATCCTTAAGTAGTTGTACAAAGGAAATTCACAGTTCAACGAATCAATTCCTATGCTTCTCTGAAAAACAGAAAAATTCTAGTTATGAATTCAATAACAGATAGTAAAGCAGGCTGAAATGCATGGAGAACAGATTAACAAAGCTTCAGAAAGAACCAATAAACTGTTAACCTAGAATTATCATTCACCACTTGGGAATAAAATGCCAAAAATGCCCAAAACTGCCTAATTCATTTATTTGGATCCCATGTGGAATATCATGTGGATAATTGATTTATTTCCCCCCTTTTCTTAAGAAGTGGACTAAACATTTTTCATGTCTATCAATGTCTTTTTAAAAAATAAAGCCATATTTTGTCCCTGATGGCATATTTCCTCTCATCTGAGGAGGCTAACTCAATTTTCTAGTTAGAAACCGAGGAAATTTGATGTGTCTAGCCTAAATCTCTTCAATGAATGCTTTTATGACCACTAGAAGGCCTCCTGATGATCACTGCCAGAAATCAGTGAACTGAGAAAGATTGCTGACAGAGAGGCATTTCTCTAGCACATTTCGAGCTCTGCATTCCTGTTCCCCTAAATGTTGAACCTTTTAAGTGTCTTGGCTTCTAATGAAGACAGGGAACATTTTGCAGGAGTTTTCTTCCAAGGTACATGCTGATCTGTATTATTTGTATACCAATAAAAAACATACACACCTTGAAGGTGGCTTCCTTACATACAGCTCTCTACAGAGCCAGCTGAGAGCAAGAACATTTACTTTGTCTCCACTTTTATGATATGTTGTAAGAAGTACAAATAGAAACATATGAACAAAATATATTTCAGAACATCACCTCTAGGTGACAGGCAAAAACCCTCAAAAAACTGGCAGCCACACACACAGCCACAGAGAGTGACCTTGCTTCCTAGAATTTAGGATTTGTCTTAGTGGCAAATAATATTTGACCACAATGAACAGGAAGATTATTTGTTTCTTGTAATTATAGAACTCAGCATCATATTTGTCCTATAGAAAAAAGTTGGTAAATATTTGAAATTAATAGCTTTCTGGTGACAATGTGGGGCGACAGAGATCTGGTGGGTAAGAGTCAGTCAGTCCTATGTCCCTTGTTCCTCAATTTTAATTAATTTTCTTGGTATTATGCTGAAGCACTAGTATTCACGGTACTATGGTAGGAAGTACTGTTAACAGACAAGAAAGTGGCAGGGTAGTATGTTAGCACTAAGTCACTACATATTCAGGATGCTTTGAAATCACAAGATGAGGGAGATCTATGATTCCACAAAAAAGTACTATGGAGGTTCCTCAAAAGACTCCACATAGAGCTCCCCTATGACCCAGCAATCCCACTTTTGAGCATTTACCCAAGTGATCACAAACAAGACCATATTAAAGCTACCAGCACAACTATGTTTATTGCAGCATTATTTACCATAGCTAAGATATGGAACCAACCCAGATGCCCCTCAATAGATGAATGGATCAAGAAAATGTGGTATATATACACAATGAAATTCTATGCTTCCATCAGAAAGAATGACATTTGTTAGGTAGTGGAAAGACTTGGAAAAAATTATATTAAGTGAAGTAAGCCAGGCCCAAAAAAACATAGGTCCCATGGTTTCCCTTATTTGCAATAACTAGTATATGTCTGAATCAAGCAGAAAAGGTTGGTGTTAGGTGAAATGAACCCCAAGATAAATATTCAAATGTTATTGCTTTCATGCAATTGTTTCTAACATATTTATAAGATGATTTCTTTGTTGCTTTGTATGTCCCTCCCCTATAGTATAACCCCTGCTTTCACTGTATTTGATGTTGGTATAATTTGTGGAGGAGAAGGGAAAAAACAAATCCTTTAAATCAGGATACAGGTGGACCCATTGCATTCATTGTACAATGAAATGTACAAATTGTTATGTCGAAAAACGAACTTTACAACTTTGGCTGAGAGGGGGGTGGGGGGTGGGGTTGTGGGAGATGGGAAGGGATGGGAAGGGGAAACAAAGGAGGAGGCAACAATGCTTGATAAGAAATGTACTCATTATCTTGCCCATGTAATTGTAACCCCTCTGTAAGATATTTTTACAATTAAAAAAAACCTATGCAACCCCCCCAAAAGTGCTATGAATATTAACTACAAAATATAAACAAATGCTATAAAAGAGAGAATTAAGAAAAAAGGATCTGCCGGGCACTGGTGGCTCACACTTGTAATCCTAGCTCTTAGGAGGCTGAGATCTAAGGATCATGGTGCAAAGCTAGCTAGGTCAGGAAAGTCCACAAGACTCTTATCTCCAATTAATGAAAGTTGTGCTGTGGCTCAGAGTGCTAGCCTTGAGTGCAAGAGCTCAGGGATAGTGCCTAGGCTCTGAGTTCAAGCCCCATGACTGACGAAAAAGAATGGAAGGAAGGAAGGAAGGAAGGAAGGAAGGAAGGAAGGAAGGAAGGAAGGAAGGAAGGAAGGAAGGAAGGAAAAGAAAGAAAAGAAGGAAAGAGAAAGAAAGAAAGAAAGAAAGAAAGGAAGGAAGGAAGGAAGAAAGAAAGAAAGGAAGGAAGAAAAGAACAGAACAGAGGAACTATGTAGTCAAAATAGAAGAATATTCTGCTGGGTGCCTGTAATCCTAGCTACTCAGCAGGCTGAGATCTGAAGATCATGGTTCAAAGCCATCCTGGGCATGAGACTCTTATCTCCAATTAACCACCAGAAAACTGGAAGTGGCTCTGTGGCTCAAGTGGTAGAACACTATCCTTGAGCTGAAGAGCTCAGGGGCAGTGCCCAGGCCCAGAGTTCAAGCCCCATGACTGACAAAAAAAAAAAGGAAAGAAGCATATTCTAAAGGCATGGGTAGATTTCTATATGGCTTAGTTTAGTGGCTGAAAGAAAAAAGTGAGAGACTGGAGGTATGATTCAAATGAAAGAGTGCCAGCCATAAACAAAAATGCTGAGGAAAAGCATGAGGACCTGAGTCCTAGTACAGAAAAAAAAATAAGGATATTTGACAGTGGGGGGGAGGGACACCAAGAAACTTGAGTTTGTTGTACGTCACAGGAAACTATGAGCTGGGAAGTTATCCAGTTCTGGTTCCCAGTTAGTCAGGTGGGAAGTTCCATAACCACATTTGCACTTTTCAGGAAGGCATACTGGCCATGGAGGTGGGGGACACATTGGAGGGAAGCAGATAGATAAAGAAAACTGAAGTTGAAAACAATAGAGAGGCAAATGCAGTGAGCTGGAGCTGTGAAAGATCTGATGTTCAAGTCAGTAGCTGTAAGCAACTCATGTGATGGGAAAGAATGAGGATTGATATGACCAGCAGACAAGGGCGATGTCTCTGTCATTGAGGAGGACAATTGTTTTCTTCAGAGTCAGAGAACACAAAATAAAGAGCAGGTTTCAGGAAGCCATTAAGTGGCTGCAGGTTTATCCTCAAGGAAACATGTCTATGAAGATTGAAAAAGGCAGCCAGCATGTGGGAGGGTGCATTCTTCCACTGCAGAGAATTTGGGATGTGAACATGCTTTGTTAGTCAAAATGGAACACTTTAAAAGAGAGGTAGGGTAGTGTCGTGGAGACAGCATGGATGGGTGAGCTTATGTCTGGGAATCTATTCAAGAATTTTTGTAAGAATATGCCACACTCCGTCTTTTTTTAAAAAGCAAATACTGAGAGGTAAACCATTCTTAATCCAAATCTGCTTCAAGAGCCTATGTCTTCTTGACACATTCAGAGTAAAGCTTTGGGAAAAAAGAATCAGATAAATGGAAATTTAGAAATTGATGATTCTGGCTAGTCTGGTGTGAATTTAATACATCTGAAAACTATTTAATGGGCATAATGGCCATTCAATAGCTATGACCTGGACAGGCTTGGTCGTTTGTGAAAATTTCCAAACAGTGGCATGGGAGGCAGGACAGGGAAGATTAAAAACAAGAACAACCAACTAATAGTTTAAACTGCTTATTAGAAATGTTTGGGAAAGAATACATGCGAATCTGAGGTTTGGAAGGATAAAATTTGAATGCTTCCGGACCATGTCATCCATAGCATCTGAATTCAGGGACCAAACACTTTTTTGACGCAAATATGGAAAAATGTCCAACAAGTTGTGTCTGTTTTCAGAATAAATTTTTCATGAAATATCTTAAAATTTCATACCAGGTACTTAAAAGCAAAGCAGTCCAAAATGTTGCTTGAGGACACAATAGTTGGTTCTGCTTAAAAGTGCCTCAAAATTCATACTTGATGACTTAATCAAATAGGAACAATTTACCAAACTTGTTTCTCTGCATTCCTGGTAGATCACATTTTCAGCAGAGGGTAGGTGGGTGGAAAGGCATTTGAGTTCTTCCGACAAGTGGGCACCGTGCGAAGCGCGGTTTGCACAGAGATCCCAGGGAAGGCAAGCAATCAGGAAGTCTGCTTTAAGAATATTGTAGTGGAGAGATGATGGGAAAGATATTGACCACACATAGTTAACCATCTCTTGCAACCATTCCTTGTTAATCTATAGCTGGTTAGTGTTATATTTCCTCGGATAAGAAGACCATCACTGGACTCTATCAGCAATGACTTTAAAACTTAATGATAAAAAACCTATGCTAAAGAATGATTTAAAATGTGAAATTAATGTCTTTATATATATATATATATATATATATATGTATATATATATTTGGTGGAGGGCTGGTACTGGGTTTAAACTCAGGGTCTCCTGGTCTCACTGGGCTTTTTCTATTTAAGGATGATACTCTTCTGCTTGAGCCACACCTGTACTCCCAGACTTTTGCCAGTTAATTGAATATAAGAATCTCATAATTTTCTGCCTGGGCTGGCTTCAAGCCTTATTCCTTGGATCTCAACCTCCTGAGTGGCTAGGATTACAGGCATTAACCACCAATGCTCAGCTTGGGAAGTTTTTGTTTGTTTGTTTTTACTATTTTTACAAAATTTTGTTACTGTTTTTGTTGTTTTAGGGTTTACTTGGTTTTACTCAATCCTACTGCCTAGGAATTAAAGATTAATGCTTGGTAATATAATCAAAAGTGCACTTCATGCTGGTTCTCATTTCAGGAGATTTTCCAGTTCATGGATATCAGTACTATTCTTGAACCTCAACAATAATAATAGGGCCATTCTTGCTCTGATGAGAGAGCAGGGTGCTAAATACTCTCCAGTCTCTGTTTCGTCTAATGCTTACCACAATCTTGAGAGATGGGGACAAGTTTTATCATTTAAAGATAGGAAACTTGAAGCTTGAAGAGCATAACTTCTCCAGGATCATAGAGCATGTTAGTCAAAATGATAAGGATGTACTTCTTCCCAACAGTGAGCCTGCGATTTAAATGATAGTACAATACAGTGAAACACGTGCTCATTTCTCTAGTTCTTTAGCTCATTAAATAATTTCCACACATGCATTTCATTTGAAGACAGCACTGAATAGTAAGAAAGAAGTTCTTCACATGAAATCAAATCTTTTTACAGTATTGTATCTATTCTTGGGAACTATATAGACCACTTTATGATTGTGCTTCAAATCTATGAGTGTTTACAAAGAGGGAAGAAAAAATAACATATGTTATCCCTGACCCTTAATCCTCAGTCACCAAATTTTCTCAGCTACCATTTCTCTTAAATATTAAGTTGCTACAAGCAACTCCCATCTGATTTCTATCAACAAACACAGGCTACCAGAAAAAGCTGCACCAAGATATTTGAATTCTAAAAAGCTTACCTAAGATAAGAATTTGTGTCATTAAGGAAATGGAAAAGCAAGTTATCATCCCTCTTCACACTTGTATTCATGAACAAGGCCACTTAGAGCTACTTGGGAGCTGAAATCATGTGTCTCTGGGCAAGAGATGTCCTTCTTTAATTGTCCTGCCTGGCTGAGTTCCACCTTGAGTATGCTCCAATGAGAGCATAGTGTTGGAAATGACCTGGCCCAACCCACACAGAGCGGAGATGACAGATTACTCTCCATTATGCTAAAGCTAACTGACTGAGCAGACTCAGTGGGAAAATTCTCCTGCTAACCCTATTCCACACATGTTATATCTGTTATCCCAGTCACTAAGGTGGTAAGTTTGCTAGACCACTATCTCAACCAATAGCTGGATGCAATGTTTAGCACTGGTCATCTCAGATATATAGGAGTCTGAGATTAGAAAGATCAAAGTTGTAGGCTAGCCTGGATTAAAAAAAGAGCTCAGAAGACCCCATCTCAAAAGAAAAAGTTGGACTCAGTAGAGTGTACCTATCATCTAAGCCATATGGGAAACATAAAAGACTGTGGTCTAAAAAGCAACACCTTGTATCAAAAATAATCAGGGCAAAATGGGTTGTAGGCATGGCCCAACTGGAAAAGTCACTGTCTCAGAACAAAGCACTGAGCTTATACTTCAGTACCACCACATACATGCACAAGAAAATAAATTTAAGTGTCATATTCATATTTTAAGTTTTTTTATGTCTTTGAGTATGATTACCATGCACACAATGAGTTATTCGGCATCCACTAATTTTCAAGGGTAATATTCCTGTCAATTTTTTGTTTCAATTTATGAATCATTTTATAAAGATAATAGATTTTGACAAGCATATTTAGTGGCTATAATATACAAATTAAAGTTAAATTTAAGCTGTATTTATAGATTTATTTGATTTTTCTCTTTTAATGTCTTATTTAGTAATTTCTTCATATATGATGACCCTCAAGTTAACCTAAATTTCACATACTATTCTTGGGAATTGCATAGACTACTTTGTGGTCATGCTTCAAGTCTATGACTGTCTACAAAGGGAAGAAAAATAACATATGCTATCATTGACCCTTGATCCTCAGTCACCAAATTTTAAAAATGTAACAGATTTATTTTTTAACATTTTCATCTTAAAATCACATTTTATGATGAAAATGTAAAATGACTTGTCATTGTAACAGTCCATTTTCTCTTAATCACTACAGAAAATCATTACATATTCACTACTAAAAAAGCAAGTATGAACAATTATTTACTCCAAATAATCCATCCCTTTTCTATTAGAGGTTATCATTTTGAACATTCCTATACTTAATTCTTATCATTGAAATTAAAAGCTATCTACTTAAGGAGAAAAACAAAACATAGCATATCAAACAACTCTAGATACAGAGCACCAAGTAATGTTTGAGGTTATTTTCTAATTTGGTTGTATTTTTTATTGACCCAGATACTGGCTGGATAGATTATTCCAGATGTGTTTCATGATCCTGGTTGCCTCTATTTTATGGAGCCAAGAACTTTAGGACAGTTGATCTTATCAACTGGGTTGGATTTATATCATTACTTGATTCCTTTATTGAGCAAAATATAGTATATTCATAAACCACTTTGTTGAATGACATCTCCTTTGTACAACTAAAGATAATGATAATGTAAAAAAAGAACAGATCACGGAAAGAAGTCAGCAACCTTCCATCACAGAACATTCCTTGATTTGGTTTTATGTTTCTTCAAATCAAGCTTGAAATGTCTGTGATGTGACATGTCTTGATGAGAATTCTGTATTTTTAAAATATTTATCTTATCTCTAACTGTTACAATTCTTCTAGAAATTTAAATAACATCAACTTGAATTCCGGGTTTAGCACAACTTCTTGTGATTTATAATCAAGGCACCGTGCCCAGCTCAAGATAGCTGTCTTTATTAATACTACATATGAATATTTTAGCCCAAAGTGAACTCAATCCATTTATGAACTGACAAACTGAATGGCTCTTAATACCAAAAATTAAAATAAAACTCTTTTGAGCAACAGGGAGACCTACAATCCTGTGCATATTCTACTACTTTGTAGGACATTTTTACTTTATGAATTACTTAGTTTAATTAGAATATCTAGCTCCTAGTTGGGCCTGTAAATGGCTTTTTATATTCATGAATAATAGTCTTAATTTTTACCTCATCTATAGGAAACAAGATTTGAAATATTTAAAAGCAAAATATTTATGAAAGTGCCTTTTCTACTTACAAAGCTGGGAAATAAAAAGACAGAATTTTGAATAAAAGCAAAGTAGTTATCAACTATTCAGTATAGCTAACAGAAGAAAATAGTATCATATGTGTTTACTAGGCATTCGAAGAAAAATGCATGCTTGTGACCTTGTTTTCTCCATTGGGATGTATTGTTTATTTTCTCCCTTTGTTTTTCTCTATTATAGGGTATAATATTAAAATAATTTAAAATTAAATGTTCAAAAACAGATTGGGAGAGAGTGAGGGAAAGGTATGCTTTATCTGACTTATATAATTGTAACCCCTCTATCCATCACCTTTATAATAACAATAAAATATCGTGAAAAAACAGATTCTCAAAGTTATCAGTTACATTGCTAACAAGAATTCAGAAAGCTGGGTACCATTGGCTTATACCTGTATTTCAGCTGCTGGGAGAATGAGATTATGAGAATCATGGTTCAAAATCAGTCTGCACATCCAGGCAAGACTCCTTCTCAACCAATAGCTGGGTGTGGTAGATTGTGCCTGTAATCTCATCTGTGATGGGAAACATGGAAGTGGAGGTATGGCTCAAGTGGTAGAACTCCAGTATTGAGCAGAAAAAGATAAGGTAAAGAACCAGGTCCAGAAGTATTTCAGGACAGCAAGAGCCCATTTGAAAAAGAACTAATGTAAATAATCATCCGGAGGCATGACTTAACAGCAGGATGTCTGTGTAACAATAAAAGGCTTGCAGAGTACCTTCTCTCCTGCCCCAAGACAGACTGACAAAAAGAAAAATAAATTTATGGACTAAATCCAATGCTTAGGCAATTTACAATTCCATTCATTGAACTTCTATAAGTTGTTAAGTTCTTTGACATTAATACCCTACAATCTTCATGTCAAAATAGAGCTTCTGTATAAGGAAAGAATAGATTGTGTGTGAGAAAGAATGCTCTATATAGACTAGAAAGAAATCTTTTGTTAAAATCTCTTATAGTTGTAAAAGTTGACCGTTACTTTCATCGCTCTAAGACCTCATCATATAGGTAAGTTTAAGTATACTGGAGACAAAAGACGCAAATTAGGTTCCCATCTTTTCATGTGAATTGTAACTTATGGAGGAAAAGCAAATGCATAATTCAAGTTTACCAGAAGCTATGTCACAACCTCCAAATTTCAGCATTCCCTATTCCAAGCAGACTTCCCTTTTAGAAGGTGAATGTGAGACATGCTTGAGAACAGAGGCAAGAAAGAACACAAAACCTGATCCATCTGTAGCAAGAACATGACAGTTAATTGTATGCAACATGGAGGGCAAGTCTATCTGGAAATTGACCCATGTCTCTCAGGCCTTCCAGAACCTTCTTTGAAAGGACATGGGGACTTCTCTCCGATAAATTATCTTTTTGCTTGTAAAATATTTAATAGAAACCCAAATATGTGGTCCTCAGTAATGTCAAATACATTTCCCTCATATCAGATCATCTTACAATATTTAACAGAGGCTATTCACATATTAGCCATATATGGTTTTTTAAAAATAATTTCAGGAATGAAATTTTTGTTTATTTCTTTGATATAATATTTAGATTTTACATATATGAATGAGCATACAATTGGAACCTTATAAAGTACTTTTAAAATTGTTAAATGTGTTGTGCTTTTAGATTTTTCTTCTACCTGTATATATTTACAGTATATGTTACAAACTCAAGAACCTCTCAGGAAATAAAATTTGTTGATGCTAGTCCATCTGAAATTCCTTTGTGAATTAACCATTGTGTTTTGTATTTTGGAGAACTGAAATCTGTATTTTTAAAATCCACATTTTATTAATTTTGATGGACAGGATAAATACTACAGCTATACAAAATGTTAATTTCAGGCTGAGGATACTAAAATTTAACATGAATATAATGAATATAATGAGTGAGCATATGTACTCCTGCCTCAATTTTTTGAAGATCATTATTTTTCATTAGAAAAATACCTTGTAAAGAATTAGCACATCTCTTTAGAGGGTATCTGTCTTGGCTTTTTGGCTGAGATTGCCTTTTGCAAAGCTCATTCATTTTTATTTACATTTCTTTTATTTCAAATTCCCTAGTTGTTTCCTTTCACTTAAATATAGTGTTATATTCAATAAATCTAGGTAAACTTTGTCCTTTGGGGGAAATCAAGTCTTTTCAGTGACAGAGTCAAGCAATCCCATGAGTTTGCTTAAGTTTGTAATTTCCACGAACATATGCCTATTTTCTAATTATACACAGCCTGATGAAGAGGAAAGGCCTAAGTTCTCAAATGGAAGTCTCTGAATTTGTGAAAGTATGAAACTGTCCCTTCTTCCTCATATAAGGTCTTATTTTATAAGAAACATTGGAAAGTAACCCCTGTGTAGTCACAATCTGAACACAAAAGTTTCAGGTAGAATAATATATAACCATTACAAATAATTTATGAAATAATGCTATAACATTGAACCATAATATTCAATTAAAAATCCTTTTTAACAGACAAATACATCCCTAATTATTCCTACTTGGGAAAAAAACTTTGGAAGAGCACTTCTCTGTTCAAGAATAATATACATTATATGTATATAATATATAAATATATATGAAAAATATGTATTTTTGTACTTTGCTAGAATATAGATTACTATTTCAGAGTTGAATTATTATTTTCAGGTTCACAAATGCTTGTTTCCCTGTGTAGATGTTGAAATGAGCATGTCAATCATATTGTTACTCAATATGAGTGTATATTAAATCAAGATTTATCCTACAATTTTTTCTCAATTATTATGAATATTTCTTCAAATTTTCAATTAATGAAATTTGTCATACATGAATGGTATCTCTGTTAACTTTTCTTTAAGAAAAGCAAATTACTCTTTTTCTTAATTTAATTAAATTATATTATACTATATTTTGTAACACCTATGTAGCATTGTGAAGTTATTTTTAGCTCATTTTCAATTCAGACCAATTAAACTTGTAAATTCTCCATTTATTACTACTAAAGATTCAATTAAGATGAAATATTAAAACTCTGGGATTTATTATACTGAGTATATCATCTACCCTTTGAAATGTGTGATATAATAGTTAATTTTCATAAATCAATGTTAACAAATTTGATCACGTTTGTATAATATGTCTTCATAGCATAGTTCCTTTTGTGAAGATAATCTCTAAGGAAATCAAATGATTTTGCTGGATTCAAATATCAGTGATTGGGCTGGGAAGGTGGCTCAGTGGTAGAGCACTTGCCTTGCATGCATGAGGCCCTGGGTTTGATTCCTCAGCACCACATAAGCTAAAAGAAAAAAGCTAGAAGTGGCGCTGTGGCTCAAGTGGTAGAGCGCTGGCCTTGAGCTGAAGAGTTGAGGGACAGCGCCCAGGCCCAGAGTTCAGCCCCACGACTGGACTCCAAATATATATATATATATATATATATATAATCAGTGATTAGTTTCCCAGTTATAATCGTGTATGACATTCTTGTTAACCTATCCCTGAGGTCTGGATTTTGGACCTACATGATACTGTAAAGAAATTGTTGCTTATCCCACTTTTGGGCATTTACCCAAATGTTCACAAACAAGACCACACTAAAGCTACCGGCATGACTATGTTTATTGCAGCATTATTTACTATAGCTAAGATATGGAACCAATCTAGATGCTCCTCAGTAGATGAATGGATCAAGAAAATGTGTATATATACACAAGGGAATTCTATGCCTCCATCAGAAACAATAACATTGCCCCATTTGTTAGGGAAATGGAAAGGCTTGGAAAAAATTATATTAAGTGAAGTAAGCCAGGCCCAAAGAAACATAGGTCCATGGTTTCCCTTATTTGCAATAACTAGTATATGTCTGAGTCAAGCAGAAAAGGTCAGATAAGTTGATGTTAGAGAAATGAACCCTAACATATGTATTCAAATGTTTTTTTTCTTTCATGCGATTGTTTATAACATATTTATAAGATGATTTCTTTGTTGCTTTGTATGTCCCTCTCCCATGGTATAACCCTTGCTTTCACTGTATTTGATGTCAGTCTAATTTGTGGAGGGGAAGGGGAAAACAAATCATTTAAATAGGGATACAGGTGGACCCATTGCAACAATGAGATGTACAAGTCGTTATGTTGAAATGAACTTTACAACTTTGGTGGGGGGTGGAGTGGGGGGAGGTCAGAGGATTGGGTGGGGGGGCAGGGGAGGATGGGAAGGAATGAGAAAGGGAAACAAAGGAGGAGGCTACAATGCTTGGTAAGAAATGTACTCATTATCTTGCCCATGTAATTGTAACCCTTCTACTCAGTATTCTCACAATAAAATTATAGAAATTGTTGCTTAACTGCATGAACTGCATTATAAAACTTTGGGTAACACTACTTGGAATTGGCTTTGTTTTAGTTAAAATAGACAATACTGTAAATTGGAAGAAATCTAGGAAATAGTAACGCCATTTCCTCCTTTTCACTCATTGTTTCCTATAGCAAATCCACAAAAGCTGAAGATTTTTTCCCCCTCCCTACAGGTCTGGGATGAAAATCTTGCAAAATCTGCTGAAGCTTGGGCTGCTACTTGCATTTGGGACCACGGACCCTCTTACTTGCTGAGATTTTTGGGCCAAAATCTGTCTGTTCGAACTGGAAGGTACAGAGAAGTTTCACTGATGCAATTTCTGTACATGACCTTATTAATTAGGAACTTGAATGAAGAACTACACCAACTTTGAGTAATATCAGAAAGAATTTACTGAGTAATCACTGTGTATCAGGCATGGATGCTTGGCCTATGAACTTCTTGATATCTTTAAGAATTATATATTTGGTTAAAGGAGAACAGTTTCCCCTTTCACCATTGGAGCACACTTCCCAAGGCTGTATTTGTCATAGCCCTCAAAGAATCAAAGAAAGGATGAGACTATATCCTGTCTCCTCTCTGAGGATAAAGTTGCATGACTTTGTAAAAGCCACTGTGTGTGTGTGTGTGTGTGTGTGTGTGTGTGTGTGTGTGTGTGTGTGTGTGCGCGCGCGCGCACAAGCGCGCGCGTGCGCATGTGGATGTGTGTATATACTTTCCCATGGTTGTTATACCTGAATATATAAATTAGCAAATAGATAAAACTGAAAACATTTGCATTTACATATTGTTTTCATGGTGACACATTTATATAATAATAAATCAAAAATATACATAAGTATGTAGATATATATATATATAGCTGTGTGTAAAGCTATTATTAATAGGATAAGTTTTTCTACTACTGAGGAATGTCATTATCTAACATTCATTGACTTATCTCATACATATAAGAGAGGAAAATCAGTGGTCCCATCAGTAAATTATGAGTTTCAGTTATTATTCAGGTTCAGATTTAAGAGATAAAGAGATGCATTACTTCATGTGTCTAATTCCAGACTATTTATGAAATCGTGGTGAAGGAAAAGTTTGACGTGAATTAAATAAGACTTTGGTGATTCCTGAAATATTTACATTTCTCCTCAAAATAATAGACAAATGTAATATAGACAAATATAGACAAATGTAATATCATTGATCATTTTCATGTTTTTCCCTACTTGGAGAAATATAAAATTCTACTAGGTGGTAGTAGTGATAAGTGATGATACTTAAGTTATAATGTAACATGAGCCCACTTTATATACTATGCTCTAAGGTCTTCTACTCTATGTGTTCTCTTTTGATATCTAGATACCGCTCCATCCTTCAGTTGGTAAAGCCATGGTATGACGAAGTGAAAGATTATGCCTTTCCCTACCCTCAGGATTGCAACCCCAGGTGTCCCATGAGATGTTTTGGTCCTATGTGTACACATTATACACAGGTTATTTCAATTAATTTGCTAATTTTTGACTTGTCCTTACAAAATACTTTTATTTGGGTGAACATTCATTTTCTTAACAATATAAGAAAGTATTGGTTTATTTTCACAGATGGTTTGGGCCACTTCTAATCGGATAGGATGTGCAATCCATACTTGCCAAAACATGAATGTCTGGGGATCAGTATGGAGACGTGCAGTATACTTGGTGTGCAACTATGCTCCAAAGTAAGTATCAAGCTTGATGCTCCTTCCCAGATCCTGGAGTGTTGTTAAATCTCTCTGGCTTGATAGGCATATTAGACAGTTAAGCAAGTTAGCTACTGTAGCCTCTAATCTTGAATCTCACCGTGCTTCCTACATTCTCTAGAGAATGATAAAGTGAAAAGTTTCACCAGGGCAGGGATTCTGGGTTAAAAATGGGAGCAAAATATTTTGAGACTCTGGAGCTTAATAAATTCTCCTTACCATATTTCTTCTATCATGGTTATTGTAAATATTGTACTTCTCAGACTTTTAAGAACTATATAACAGGTATCAGAAAATAATCTCCTAGGAAATTTATCTGATATATCAATACCAGAATGTTGGGAATATTCTGATTTATCAGCAATAGAGTGTCCACTCAACATTTTTACTAGGAAAGCAAAATTTTTCCATCTCTTCTTTTTTGATTAAAAAATATTCAGTGAGACCCATATTGACTCCATGAAATGTATCCTAAAACTTTATCAAAGATTATAGAATATGCTCATATTTAGGATCATTTTATAATATAAAGATCAACACACACTTGCCAATATTTGACAAAATGTCTTCTTGATAATAATAACGTTTTAGATGAGAAAATGCTCTAATATTTATACAGAGTTCTGTTCCATTTGGAATAAATACTAAAATTTGCAAAGGATTTATGATACTCCTCATGTCTTCCAAAGTAACTCCTAGACAAAGATTTTCTCCACCTATTCCAGTGGGGGTGAGAGAGGATGAGGGAGGGTAACAATGTGTTATGATCAACTGCATTACTCATTGATAGGGTTGTGTGCCAGGGCAGTAATTTATAACGTTAGAAAAACAATGATTTTCCCTATGGTCCTCTCTTCATCATTATTAGGTGGAAAATAGGATCTCTGCACTATTTTTAAAGCACTTAAAAAAGATGTTTGCATTTGTTTTATAGTTTTAGCTCCACACTTTTTATTAAGCCTTTATCAATTCTCCCTGATATAAATCTGGCAGATAGTAACCAAGTGGTCAAAGAGATGTTTTGCTTCAAGTTTTGCATTTTAGTTTTCCATTTGGGGCCCAAGAATTCGAATTCTGTAAAGTCACTGATGTGGTATGTTATTTCTTTATAGGTCCAAGAAATTAAAATATTGCATTAACAGAATAATTTCAGTTTTAATAAAAGTGTTTTCTGGACTCTAGATGATGAAGAGTATTTAAATCTTGACTGACAGGAAAATAGAACTTTTCCAGTGTCAATATAGAATTATCTCTAGTTTGCTTTTCAGTGTGAGAAAAAGGAGAGGGAGAAAGGGAAAAGAAAGTGAGAGAAAAAATGTAGTTAGATGGAACAGAACAAGAAATAATAGAATGAGTAATATAGGAATTACTTGTTTTACTATTAAATACCATTACCCCATATTCAATAATTGTGATTTATATCAATGTTCATAATCTCGAATTTGGATATAATAAAATTCTACTTCTAAATTTTGTTGACAAAAATATCTGCTATGAAATTTCTAAAATAGAAACTCAATAAAATTTAGATAGCATAGCCTGGGTTCATATACTTTCATAGCTTTAAGTAACTACACAGAGGGAAATAAAATTATTAACACAGACAGGAAAAGAGAGGGATGAAATTGTGAAACACAGTCATAATAAAATGGCATTGGCTATTTCTAGAGAAGCATAAGATATTATCAAAATTTTGCTGACATTTTCTTATCGCCAAGGCGGGATATGTCATAAAATTAAGTGAAGATGAACAATCATAGAACTCCATTGCACTTAGTAATATGAAAAGTTAATCAGCAAGTCTCATTTAATAGGCCAATGTCCATGAATATAAAAATATCTGAATATTTTTTGTTTTTGCTAAATATTGTCATATTCTATAGATATGCTTTATAATCACTTCTGAGTCTTACTTAGTTTTAAGGAAAATGATAACTTGCTTCATAGTTTACTCTCTTTCTTTGTTTTCAAAATCTGATTTATTTATTTTTAAAAATTTATTGTAAAGGTAATTAGCAGGAGGGGTCATGTCCCATAAGTAAGATAATGGGTACATTTCTTTTTAAACACTGTTACCCTTCCCTCATTTTCTCCTGCTTACCCTCCCCACTCTCCTCCCCCCAAGTTGTAAAGTTCATTTCCAACATAATGTCTAGTGAATATCTTTGTTGTATTAGTTCATCCTTTGTCCTGCTGTTTCTGAGATTTACTTTCCCTTTCATGGATCAGATAAGATTATATACAAGCTTATATACAAAGCTTGTATACAACTAAAACAGAAAGAAAAAATAAAATAACTGTATACGGGACATAATAAGTACCTCTTGTTTCCAATTCTTGGAGTTCATTTGATATGCTTCATTTTATATGGTTCTATGCACTTAGCAATTGGGCTATTGTGATCCCCTGCTAAGAATATCATAGACATATTCTAGTTATTGCAAATGAGAGAAACAATGAAGTCTATATTAAGTATCTTTGGGCCTGGTTTGCTTCACTTACTGTAATTTTTCCCAGGTCTTCCCATTTTCTTACAAATGGCGCAGTGTCATTCTTTCTGATGGAAGCATAGAACTCCATTGTGTATATATACCACATCTTCTTGATCCATTCGTCTACTGAGGGGCATTTGGGTTGGTTCCATAGCTATGGTAAATAATGCTGCAATGAACCTACTTGTGGTGGTAGCTTCAGATGGCCTTGTTTGTGGTCATTTGGGTAAATGCCTAGCAGTGGGATTGCTGGGTCATAGGGGAGCTCTATATTAGTTTTGTGAGGAACTTCCATACTGCTTTCCAGAGTGTTTGAACAAATTTACACTCCCACCAACAATGTAGTAGTGTTCTGTTTTGGCCACATTCCCTCTAGCATCTGTTACTAGATTTCTTGATAATGGCCATTCTAACTGGAGTAAGGTAGAATCTGTTGATTCTGGCCCTTTTTTTTTTAGACATCATCTTATATGGTCATATGTGCATGGCTTTTGACCTTTTCTACTTGCCCTACACATGTACTAGTTATTGCAAATAAGGGAAACCATGGGACTTACGTTTCTTTGGGCCTGGCTTACTTCACTTAATATAATTTTTCCAAAGCTTTCCATTTCCTGACAAATGGGGTGATGTCATTCTTTCTAATGGAAGCATAGAATTCATATTATATATATATATATATATATATATATATATATATATCTCACATTTTCTTGATCCATTCATCTACTGAGGGGCATCTGGGTTGGTTCCATATCTTAGCTATGGTGAATAATGCTGCAATAAACATAGTGGTGCTGGTAACTTTAGTATGGCCTTGTTTGTGATTGTTTGGGTAGATGCCCAAAAGTGGGATTGCTGGGTCATAGGGGAGGTTTATGTGCAGTCTTTTGAGGCACTTCCATACTGCTTTCCAAGGTGGTTGAACAACTTTATACTCGCATCAACAATGCAGTAGAGTTCCCTTTTAGCCACATCCCCTCCAGCATCTGTTGTTATTAGAGTTCTTGATTGTAGCCATTCTAACTGGGGTGAGGTGGAATCTCAATGTTGTTTTGATTTGCATTTCTTTTATGGCTAGAGAGGTTGAGCATTTCTTCATGTGTCTGTTAACCATTCAATAAATGATGCTGGCAAAATTGGTTAATCACCTGTAGAAAACTAAAGCTAAATCCTTATATATCACCCTGCACCAGAATCAACTCCAAATGGATCGAAGACCTCGAAGTCAAAGCAGACACTCTGAAAACATTACAGGACGGAATAGGAGAAACCCTAGGTCTCCTTCTCACAGGCCAAATTTTTTTTTTTTTGGTCGGTTGTGGGGCTTGAACTCTGGGCCTGGGTGCTGTCCCTCAGCTTTTGAGCTCGAGGCTAGCACTGTACTGCTTGAGCCACAGCACCACTTACAGCTTTTTCTGCTTATGTGGTTTTGAGGAATTGAACCCAGGGCCTCATGCATGCAAGGCAAGCACTCTACCACTGAGCCACCTTCACAGCCCCCGAAATTTTCTTAATAGAGACCCAGAAACACAACAAATCAAAGAAAGGTTGGACAAATGGGATTGCATGAAGCTGCAGAGCTCCTGCATGGCAAATGACATAGCTAGCAAGATCAATAGAAAGCCCACAGATTGGGAGAAGATCTTCACTAGCCATAAAACGGACAAGGGTCTCATATCTAAAGCATACCTGGAACTCAAAAAATTAAATCCCCCAACAACAAATCCTCAGAAACAACAAGAACAATAACTGCCTGACAAATAAGTGGACTAACGACTTAAAGAGAAACTTCTCTGAAGAGGAAATAAGATTCTGGCCTTTTATCTTAAATTTTCCTCACCTTGCTTTCCCAAATCTTGTTTCTTTGTATTTTAATTACTAGTAATCATGCTACTGAAATGTATTTATTACTATCTCCTTCTGAATTAAGAAATCCCAATGACACTCAGATATTGCAGCCTTTTTGAAGTATCCTAAATGGTGTATGTGGCTCACTATTATAATTATGACAATCAGTACAGTGACAGAACAAAATACTAGCAAAACAAAGTAGTTTAATTGAAAGCATTCAGTGTTATTAAAGCTACCAAAATTTAGTAGACATGAATTTATATGTGGAAAAGGTTTGGAATCATTATTTGAGCCATTATTCTCTTATAATAAGAATAATTTTCCCTGGATCCTTGTTTTTATAAAGGCTGGAATCTAAAATATTTTACAACATTGGAAACACATTTTATGAACATTTATAGCCTATTTATTGGGTATAAGATGTCTTCTTAGTTATTTCTCAGTTTCCAGCCTTCCAGCAAATGCTTAATATTTCTTGACCATCCTTAGAGAGCATTAGAATGATTTTCGTAGGAGTAAATTTAAGTGGCTTGACTTTGTGCTCTAGGCTGTGAGAGACAGGACAGATGTGAATAGAATAAACCTAATGTTCCAGTACTTAGATAACATCATACTTGGTGTGACCTCAATGAGTATCTATGAATTATTTAGATATTATTAACATACTGAAAGAGGTAGTATTTGATAATTTAAAAAAATAGAATAAGTTAATGCGGGAATAAAAACTGTATGTCACTTTCAGTGTGTTTTAAATTTCTTAAAACAATTGTCATGTCAACACATGGACACATTCACTTGAGGACAATCTAATATTTCTAAATGGGTGAGGGGCACTAATGCCAGTTTCCTCTTTTCTCTCCTAGAGGCAATTGGATTGGAGAAGCACCATATAAAGTGGGAGTGCCATGTTCATCTTGTCCACCCAGCTATGGGGGAACCTGTACTGACAATATGTGCTTTCCGGGAGTAACGACAAACTACCTGTACTGGTTTAAATAAGCTTATCCTTTTCTCCAGAAACCTACCATGTTGCTGAGAATCATAGGCCTATCTATCTATCTATCTATCTATCTATCTATCTATCTATCTATCTATCTATATCTATATATGTTGAATTTTGCACATTTTATACATATTTTGTGGTAATCTTATTCTCATTTTAGTCTTCATTTGTACAGTGTTTGTCTAGTAATGTTGTTTAATCTTTGGACACAATCTAAATGACCATCTGTATTTTCTGGTCTTTAAGTCCAAATTAAACAATGTTTATGTAATGATGGCATAGCAGATACAACTAACTACAAAAATTTCATTACAGGATAATTCCATTACTATGTTCCTAAGGAATAAAAGATATGCTTAACCTGTAATGTGTGCACACACATATATACATACATCATATATTACATGATACACATGTGTATATGTGTGTACACACATAAAATATGTGACACATCACATAGATAATAATATGATTCAGTATTTGAATTGAAGGACATTTAAAAATATTCCAAAATGTATTTGGCAGTGGGACAGCTTCAGTACCATTTCTACAATACAGACAAAATGATAGTTTGCAAAGTAACACTTAAAGAGCTTCACTTAAGAATAATGAATATTATTTTGGAGATATTTTATTTTTGTTTTTGGTCTACTCAAATATATGCTCAATTTATGTAAATTTCTGGATCATGCCAGCTGGTATTCAGTTTCTTTATAAGAAATCAGTAGTCGTGTGTTGAGTGTTTGAGACATGCAAGGCCCTTGGTTACATTGATAATCGTAAGGTATAGAAACTATGGTTCTTGCCCTTAGAAAGCTTACAAAAATATTTAGAAAATAATTTGAACCAGAGATCTTGCTACAATTTTTTTCTTATTAGCTCCCACTTTATTAAGATAAGAGACATTGGCCAGAACATTTGGTAAGTTCTTTAATGCATAGATTTTATGTCTTATTTTAAGTTCTATAACTACAGGGGCAGCCACTACAGCTGAACAGATGATGTATCAGTGTAAATTGTTTTCTTCCATTAAATCAGTTTTGGCTTGTAAGATTCTGGATACTAATAGAGAAGGTACAACTTAGTAATAAGATGAAAAGTATAAAAAAAAGTTTTTACCCTTCAGTTTGAGTAACAAAATTGATTTTTAATATTTAATTTTTCATGTGGTTTTGAGGGAACAAACAACAGCATTCAATTGCAGATGGAATCAGAATAAGCTATGCTATCTAGTATGTAAATATAATTTTCTGGAAAACGTACCTATAATACTTGGAATAACAAAGGGAAGGGGATAATTAACCACTGGGTAGACCTTTCTAGAGAATAAAAAAGATCAAGTTAAGGACTTCAGAAGAGCACAGGTGTATTGTGGGTCTACTACATGTTAAGGCCCTTTGGTAACAGCTGAAGGAGTTCAGAAAGGTATGTGTGGGGTGTTAAGGGCATTTTACCTGTTTTGCTTGTCATTATTTAAGGAAAATTGTCCACCTATTATCTTGGTGC
The DNA here is from genome assembly GCF_019054845.1 of Dipodomys spectabilis. Taxonomy (NCBI): domain Eukaryota; kingdom Metazoa; phylum Chordata; class Mammalia; order Rodentia; family Heteromyidae; genus Dipodomys; species Dipodomys spectabilis. Next base: position 820,910 of record NW_024870740.1, read on the forward strand.
TTTGAGGATCACATTAAAGATCTTCATGCATATTATACAGTCACAATTTTGTTAATATAATCCTCTTTGGATATTTTTTAAGGACTATTATCAAACTTTATTTTATTTTTCTACAGAGAAAAAATGTTCAGTTCCTTATTAACTTTGATTATAAAAAATCATTATGAAAATCTCCCTCTTGTGATATAGAAATCATTTAGGAAATCTTTATCAGAGAGGAAAATATAACATTTGAGTCAAGACACTGAACCCATTATAGTTCAAATCTGTATGCGTTTTATTCAGGTTGTATACTGCTTTCATAAGTTTGGATAGGTAATAAATATGCACCCTGGAGAGTGCAAATAGCTGAAGGACGCTTCTTGTTTAAATTTCACACATATTTGCAGTTTCTAGGGTCAAGGCATTGAATGACAAATAGTTAAATAGATCCACTCAATGAGAGATGATCCATCATCTGGAAACTTGAGTCTAACTCATGCCAAACAACTCTCCCAATTACTTTAAAAAGAGAATATGGTAACCAATGTGTTGCTATCATACTATTCTGCCTTTGTGGACACACATATTACCATGTTAAAAATACATATTTTTGGTAATGAAATGGAGAACAGAAGTAATTATATGATTTAGGCTTTATCAAATTTCATCTAAGATAACTAGGCAATTGGAAAGAAAGCCCATTAGTAGAATATTGGTTGATTTATCTAGCCAGTGCTTCCACTTCAATATAATGATTGTATTCTACAAAATCTTCAGAAAAGACTTTTAAACACAAGGTGCTTGTTTGCAGCTCCAGTTCTCTTGTTGCTTAAGTAGCTTTTATTTTCAGTTTTAAAGAATGATTTTGATATATGATCTGGGCTTTATGGCAGTAAGTATGATATCAAATTTACCATGTCAATAGAAATTTATGAAAAATAGTTTATAGACCTCCTTATTAACAGAAACTTTGTCTAAATCATTGTATATAACCCACCAATATTTCATAGTGGCTGGAATGTAATAAGGATTTAGTAAATGCTTACTTAAATGGATGTTTTGAATTAGCTAGAAAGTCTAAATGTGCAGTATTGAAACAAATCTCACCTTTTCATCCCCTTTTCTAAAGAAAAGATGAAAATCTTTTAAGGGTAAACCTTTGAATGTAATAAAAAAAAGTCCAGATACAGATACATTACCAAACATCTGGTTACATTTTCACAATTCTTTCCAAACAATAACTCGAACCATAAGTATTTACAGTTTAACAACTAATCTGAAAATGAGTATATTTGCTGTTGTATCTGTACTTTTAAAAATTGTAGTATAGCCAGGAGCCAGAGGCCCACACCTGTAATTCCAGCTACTCAGGAAGCTGAGAGCTGAGAATCGCTGTTCAAAGCCAGCCCTGGCAGGAAAGTCCATGAGACTCTTATCTCCAATAAACCACTAGAAAACCGGAAGTGGCACTGTGGCTCGAGCGGTAGAGTGCTCACCTTGAGCTGAAGAGCTGAGGGACAGCGCCAAGACCCAGAGTTCAAGCCTCACTTCAGCCCCTCCCCCCACACCCCGCTACCCACCCCACCCCCCGCCAAAAAAAAAATGTAGTATAAAATGATCATGTGAAACATTTTAATTGCTACACTAAAGCAAATGAATATTTGCTAATATCAACATAGTGTTCCATATTTTCACAGCACTCAACAATAGCACTAGAATGGCCCTTTGGCACTTCTCAGAAGAAGAAAGGGTCCTGCCTATTCTTACTTCATAAGGGCAGCTTGACATTGTCAGGATTGAAGTTTTAATTTGGAAAAGTTTTATTCAAAGGAAATTGTGGTTGGCTCCTATGTTTTATAACACTGACTTTTTTCAAATCTTATAACATCTTCTATTGGGTAGAAAAATCAAAAATTTCTGTTACTCTATAGGGCTTTATGGTCTCCATATCATAAAAAAGACTGGAAATCTGCCACCATCACCTTGATGAATTTTCGCTGCAAAATTGATGGGCTTCTTTCTAAAATTATGTAGGGATAGTGTTGATATTCCTGGTTATGATAGATAAGCTCGCTTTGAAAATGTAGAAGAAATAATATTAGTACTATATTATTTTTGCTTAGTAGTCTAAGCATCATCATGTCAGTAACTCAGAAAAGCTGCCCATGAACTTCTTTGGGCAGTACCTTGAATTTCACTTGAAATATTCATGGAGATATACGTTCTACACAGTTTTAGCACAGAGATGACCAAATTGGGGACGAGAGTCTAAGAAGAGGGAGTAGGTTCAACCAACACAATTGCTGAGAATTCTTAAATGGAAACAATATATATTTTCCCCATTTATGTGTTCTTATATTAAATCAACTTATGATATCTAAGTAGTAAACCTAATGCACATTTATGTAGTTGAACTATTTTAGATTCATACGTTGCTTATTGAATAAATGCACACATTAAGCAGATAAATTGAATATTTCCATAAAGCCAAGGCTATAATGAGCTCTTGGTGTATGTGTCCTTTCACCATGAAACAACATACATTAGGTTCCCTGATATCATAGGATGCACATAATGATATAGATTAACGTCTTTACCTACTGAAGTAGTTAGGAAGAGTAAAGTTACAGTTTTATTCATACTTAACATTGTCTTCTTCTTAGATGGGATTTTCTTCTGTTATATGTGTGATGAACATTTAAACACATGCAAAGTGATTTTTTTTAAAAGATCATATCATGGTCTAACCTTGGATTATAAAAAATTAATAAAAATTAGATATTTTAGCAGTTCACTGGCTACTGGTGCTGAGAACATATTACAATTACCATATCTCATTAGAATTTTGAGATTTCTATGTAATTAAAGTTATTTTAAATATCAACTATGAATATCTATTTTGGTGCTAAATATACGGTGCTAAATGAATTGTTAGTGTTGATGGCCTTATAATGCTTCTTTAAATCATTCAATTCTTGATTCAGAAATATTAATAAAAGTCTTAATAAATCTTCCATAATAAAAGCCAGGTAAATCTTTTTTTCTTGAATGCTTATAGCAGAATGCAAATATATATAATTAGCAGTCTTCAATTTTCTTCTTTTAAGTCTATTTTTCAGCTTGGTGAAATACAAATTCAAATATCGTCTGAAGGTTAGATTGTACCTATATTAACCATGCTGCAGGCCCTGGCGCCCTCTGCTGTCTGTAAAAACAAATTCCTATTGGCTACTTGGCCTTGAAGCAAAATAAAAACTTAAGATGCACAATATTGGAGTTCTCTAGTACTCCTTAAATCTGAAAGCATTTAAAAAATGCTTGACCTTAGTAATATTCTTTTTTACAAGGATTAGCAAGAGTTAGTATATCCTGAACCACTGTCATAAATAATACTATTTTTGCATGATTTTCAGTTCTAAGGTGCTTATGAAAGTTTTTTCTTTCTTTAAACCAAGTATTAATAAGATATACTTTATTTGGTTTACATTACATGTGCAATTATAACTGAAATGAACAAAATTAATTATAATTGTACCTCAATGTCAAGAATAATAATTTATTTTTATTTAGTGCATAAAATAAAAAGGGGAGTAAAATAGTAACTAGTTACATATATAAAAGACTGATTTCTCCACTTGTTGATCTACAACTCAGTAACATTATGTACTTATATTCTTGAACTAATGTTAGGATTTTATATTCTATTCAAAGTCCTTATAACCGAACATTTGTGTGTAGAAGGTTAATATCATGTTACTGTAACCAATTAAGTGACTGACTATTTTCAAGTAAATATTCAGTTGAGATATGTACCTGGCTGGGTTTGATAAATGATCTTCTTTGAGCCAATTCCTTTAGTCACGAAGTTATTTCTCAAATTACTATTTTCAAATTTTTCAAAGCAACAGAACTTCATGTAGGAGCTATATCATAGACAAAACTATAAAATATAGTTAATGTAATATGAACTTCTACACCTTCCTTCGTGCCTGGGAACTTTCTTCTCTGAGTCCTGGGATTCTACTAAAATAAACATTTTATCTAAATTATTCATTTCCCCCCATTTATTTTAAAATAATGAAAGAAAACAAAAACCAGAAACATTTGAGAGTCTAAATTGTTCCATGGTTCTTTCAAATATGCCTTTCACTTTGCATGTGTTAGCAGCCAGTAAGTTTTGTGGAGAAACAAATGTCCCAGTATCTTATGTTTTTGATTTGATAAAGAGAATTTTAGGACCAAAATACAAATCAGAGATGAATGTCATTCAAATATGAAAACAGTGTGTTTTAAATATGTCAATGTATCCTGAAATACATTACATCACTTCAGTTACTTTTTAAAATACAGATTCATGTGGGCAAGTTGCTTTAGTACACTAATGCTATGGTGGTGAAATTTGTCTTGCAAATTGTGTGATTGTTGAATGTGTACATACTTAACACTTATGTAAACCTCCAGCCTTAAAAAGCAAGCAATGTAGCTTTTGGGGTCTCTACTGTATTAATATTCTTTTTCTTTCAATAAAAACTTATAACTCATTGTTTTGTTATTGAAATATATCTGGTTGTTTTCTTTATTTTTTGCAATACAGTTTTAAGATAGAGTTAAAACCAGGTGACATGCAAATTTTGATAAGAAATGTTGATTCCCAAAGAGATCATCCTTCTTTGAGCTGGTCGATCACCCAGACCAGTTCTCTTGAGAAGCAGCAGAATCTAGTAGTTAATTCCATTTCTCCTTACTTGTACTATAGGGCCTCAAGGCCTTTCTAGCTGCTTTCAGAAGGTTTCTCATCAAGCTCTCTTGCTCTTTCTCTTGTTAGTCCTTCTTTGTTCACATTACATACTTTTATTTTAACCCTTCAGTTTCTTAGTGACACGTCTGGAAAGTTCTCTCCATCTCCAGACCTGGTTAGATTTATTCACTGATTGATTAATTAATTGATTGATTGATTGTAGGGTGCAGATTCTAGCTCCACAGACTAGACAAAACCAATGCTAGCCGCATTTCATCCTTCTAATCTTGCACACCTCTGTAGGTGAAAGAATGGGGGTTGAGGGTGATGAGTTTGTTCTGTCTTCCCTACCAGAGAGAGCTGGGGTCCACCCTTTCAGGAGAAGCAATCTCATGCTTACAAAGGCAATGAGCTCCTATGAGCTCATCCTCTTCCTGCCACCACCTGACTCTGGCCTACATTTGTCAGTGATAGGGGACACTGACTCCCTCCCCACTGTGCTTACATATTTTAGGAGAGACTGTCCTGTCTAAGCAAGCCAGAGTGACAGCTATCCTGCTTGAATCTCTTTAACCCAATTTTATATATATATATACAAGCACATATCAGTTTTTGTAGGGACAGTTTTATTAAATTTGAATGTATATGGAATTTGTATTATAAATTATTATTTGTTTTAGGAATTACTAGCTCAAAAACATTTTTCTTCTGAAAATAAAGTGTGCATGAAAAATGATATGACATGGTTTCATTCTAAAAGAGAACATGAAAATTTTATAAGCCCTAACATTTGTCAATAGCTTGGGATAAAATATTTTGCTTTCATCAAAATTTTATTTTGATATTTCTATTAGCATAAAGATAATTCTAATTTTATTAGAATTTAATGCTTTTCTTAGAGTAATGTACTCAAAATTTGAAATGATTCCTTAGTATCTCATTTCATGAATCACTTTGCAGACCAATTTTTGTGGTTCATTCCTATAATCTCAGCTACACAGAAGGCAGAAATAGGAGAGTCTTGTCCAAGGCAAAGGAAAAAAAACATGACACTCAATGTATAAAAGTAATAAAAGGGAAAAGTTTCCATTGGTAAAGCACCTACCTAGCAGCTACATGGTTCCGAGTTCAAACTCCAGTGCTGCCCAATACAATAATAGTTTTACAAGTATTTTGGTTGTCCTCTAAGAATTCTTTTTCCACAAAGGGTGAAATTATGGGTCAACATGAGATGTCTTCATGTTAGTTAGCTTCCCACACTGTGACAAAATACCTGAGATAATCGGCTTATAAGGGAAGATATTTTATTTTGATTTTGACAATTTTTTTTATTGTGAGAATACCGTACAGAGGGGTTACAATTACATGGGCAAGATAATGAGTACATTTCTTATCAAGCATTGTAGCCTCCTCCTTTGTTTCCCCTTCCCATGCCTTTCTATCCTCCCCCTCCCCCGCCCACCCACCCACCCAATCCTCCCCGTCCCCCTCCCCCGCCCCCACGAAAGTTGTAAAGTTCGTTTTCGACATAACGACTTGTACATCTCATTGTTGCAATGGGTCCACCTGTATCCCTATTTAAACGATTTGTTTTTCCCCTTCCTCCACAAATTATACCGACATCAAATACAATGAAAGCAGGGGTTATGCTGTGGGGGAGGGACATACAAAGCAACAAAGAAATAATCTTATAAATGTGTTAGAAACAATCGCATGAAAGAACCACTTTGGAAAGTAATATGGAGGTTCCTCAAAAGACTCCACATAGAGCTCCCCTATGCAACCCCAGTAATCCCACTTTTGGGCATTTACCCAAATATTCACAAACAAGACCACACTAAAGCTACCAGCACAACTATGTTCATAGCAGCATTATTTACTATAGCTAAGATATGGAACCAACCCAGATGCCCCTCAGTAGATGAATGGATCAAGAAAATGTGGTATATATACACAATGGAATTCTATGCTTTCCTCAGAAACAATGACATTGCCCCATTTGTTAGGAAATGGAAAGGCTTGGAAAAAATTATATTAAGTGAAGTAAGCCAGGCCCAAAGAAACATAGGTCCCATGGTTTCCCTTATTTGCAATATCTAGTATATGTCTGAGTCAAGCAGAAAAGGTCAGATGAGGTGATGTTAGGGAAATGAACCCCAAGATATGTATTCAAATGTTTTTTTTTTCCTTTCATGCAATTGTTTCTAACATATTTATAAGATGATTTCTTTGTTGCTTTTTATGTCCCTCCCCCACGGTATAACCCCTGCTTTCGCTGTATTTAATGTTGATATAATTTGTAGAGGGGAAGGGAAAAAAACAAATCGGTTAATTAGGGAATTTTTTGTTTTTTGTGCCAGTCTTAGGACTTAACTTAGGACCTGGGTGCTGTCCCTGAGCTTTATTGCTGAAGGCTAGTGTTGATGGCTAATGCTCTACCACATGAGCCATTGTACTACTTCTGGCTTTTTTGGCTGTTAACTGGAGATAAGAGTCTTATGGACTTTCTTATCTGGGCTGGCTTTGAACTGTGGTACTCAGATCTCAGCCTCCTGAGTAGCTAAGATTGCCCAATGGAAAGGTTTATTTTGATTCATAAGTTTAGTCCATGGTCACTTAGCCATGCTGCTTTCTGTACATTATGGTGGGAGCAAAAGAGGCTGCTCACCCCATGGCAGCCAGAAAACAAAGAAAAAGATTGGAAGGTACTGGACTCCCAATATTGCCCTCAAAGGCATTTCCTGGCAACTTAAATTTGTACTGCCAGTCCCCAATCACTAAAGTTTCCACAACTTTCCAATTGCACCATGGGCAGAGACCAAGACTTCAATATATAGGCCTTGAGGATACATTCAAGATTCAAATTATGTTAGCAATTCCTAGGAGGAACAGAAAGGGTAACCTGGAAATGACAGAATTATCTATCAAAAGATCCAGGCATGAAAGTCTGTGAGACTCTATCTCTAATCAACCATCAGGAAGCCAAACTGGAAGCATGGCTTAAATGGTGAGTGCTAGCCATGAGCAAAGCGAGCTAGCAAGCCAAGAAGCCAAGTAAGAGCACAAGGTTCTGAATTCAAGTCCCAGAATCACCGTATAAAATATAATAATTAATAAATAGATAATATAATAATAAATAGTATATATGTTAGTATCGAGAGAATTCAAAAGGTAAGCCACGAACTGAGAAAACATGTTACAGTATGATTCTACATAAATATTCATATCTATAATTACTGAATGTATAAAAAGTGACATACTCATTCTAACTGACAAAACATGATGTTTTATTTTCCAAAGAAATATTAGATTTTATTCAGAGTTCTTAATTATTATAATCTTATTGCACTTACACATTTATAGGCTTCTTTCATTTCTTAAATGAATCTAATACAATTTAGGCTTTGCATCTGCTATTTCTACATATGAATTACCTGCTGCTTTTGTTGTTGTTGTTGTTGTGAATTTTCACATAGTAGGCTCACTCCCCTGTACAATCTCACTTTCACCTCCAGGATTGTGGATTCTGTGAAGGCTGTGTGGAGGATGTGTTCTTCTTAGAGAAGCTGCTTTACTTCAGTTAGTCCTCCAGTGACTCTATCTGGAACTACTTTAAATTAAGTGCCTTGATTGAGATTTTGCAGGCCACAAGGACAGAGTGAATTTGGACTGGAAACATTTGTTGTGTCAGACAAGTTTGTGGTTGTGAATTCTCAGGGACAATTTTATTTTCTTAACATATAGTGCCAAGTTCATGTAAGTGAAGGTTTCCAGCTGGCGCTGTCCATGCAATGGGTGTATTTCTCACCCTGCCTTATACTGCTGAGATCTGGATTTCTGAGACTACCTATGTGACTCCCACCTACTGCTCTCGTCACATCAATCCTCAGATTCCTTCACTTTGTTACTATCTAGTGATGCATAAAAGCAAATAAGCCTTTTTGTATGGAATTTGAGTAATTCCAGAGGTGAAGATTCTTTTAGGTATTTACCTGACCATACGGCTAAAACCAGGATTGCTTCTTTAACAAACTTTAACTCTAAAGTTGATATTCTAGAAGTTGAGAGTATATTAGGGGCCAATAATAGCTGGAACAGGCTGGAGGAGGGGTGGGGAGAGAAGAGTGTTAACAGGTGTAGTTAATCTTCAGTAGCATTGTAGACATCTATGGTTGACAGTAAAATAAAAAAAAAATTGACTTAGAATGCTTGCCTTGCATGCCTGAAGCCCTGGGTTTGATTATTCAGTACCACATAAGCAGAAAAAGCCAGAAGTGGTGCAGTGGCTCAAATGGTAGAGCGGTAGCCTTGAGCTGAAGGGCTGACAGTGCCTGGACAACGCCCAGGCCCAGAGTTCAGGCCCCACGACCAACAAAAAAAATTGCACTTAATAAAAGAGCTCATTTTCAACATTTCTTTAAGTGATAAATGTCTGAAATGATGGCTATGCCAATTACCCTGACCCAATCATCACACATTGCATAGACAAACTGAAATATTGTGTCCAATATATCTATATGAATATATATAATTATAATCTCATTAAAATTATGCTAATGAAGAATAAGGTTTGAATAAGTAGTTGCATACTATCAAAAAGAAAATCTTTAGCTACTAAGTAAGCCAAGATTGGCAGCATGAAAATTAACTACATGGTGATCATATCAACTATAAGTTTAAGTGCCCTTAACACTATTACAAATGAATTAATGGAACTTGGAGAATTCTAAACAATGACATTGCCTCTAGCTGAATACACTATATGATCATTGTAAATAATAACAGTAACATTACACATATAAATACTCAAGTGATTTATATATGATCTAAAATGTTTTAATGAAAAATATTCTGCTTGACTTTTCTAAGTCAAAACAAATCTTACACTTTTGCAATTTAAGTATTTTATGTATCCCTCAGTTTTCCCACCTTTTCTATCAAAATTCAATGGTTAATTCTGCTACTTAAAAACTTTTTTTCTACTAAAGCTAGATCCTTATATATCACCCTGCACCAGAATCAACTCCAAATGGATCAAAGACCTTGAAGTCAAAGCAGACACTCTGAAAACATTACAGGATGGAATAGGAGAAACCCTAGGTCTCCTTGGTTCAGGCCGAAATTTTTTGAATAGAGACCCGGAAACACAACAAATCAAAGAAAGGTTGGACAAATGGGATTGCATAAAGTTGCAGAGCTTCTGCAGGGCAAATGCCATCGCTAGCAAGATCAATAGAAAGCCCACGGATTGGGAGAAGATCTTTACTAGCCATACAACGGACAAGGGTCTCATATCTAAAATATACTTGGAACTCAAAAAATTAAACCCCCCAACAACAAATCCTCAAAGAAACAACTGCCCAATAAATAAGTGGGCAAAAGACTTAAAGAGAAACTTCTCTGAAGAAGAAAGAAGGATTGCCAATAGACACATGAAGATATGTTCAACATCCCTAGGCATAAAAGAAATGCAAATCAAAACAACATTGAGATATCACCTCACCCCAGTTAGAACGGCAAAAATCAAGAACTCTAACAACAACAGATGCTGGAGGGGATGTGGACAGAAAGGAACCTTACTTCATTGTTGGTGGGAATGTAAATTTGTTCAACCACTTTGGAAAGCAGTATGGAGGTTCCTCAAAAGACTTCACATAGAACTCCCCTATGACCCAGCAATCCCACTTTTGGGCATTTACCCAAATGTTTACAAACAAGACCACACTAAAGCTACCAGCACAACAATGTTTATTGCAGCATTATTTACCATAGCTAAGATATGGAACCAACCCAGATGCCCCTCAGTAGATGAATGGATCAAGAAAATGTGGTATATATACACAATGGAATTCTATGCCTCCATCAGAAAGAATGACATTGCCCCATTTGTTAGGAAATGGAAAAACTTGGAAAAAATTATATTAAGTGAAGTAAGCCAGGCCCAAAGAAACATAGGTCCCATGGTTTCCCTTATTTGCAATATCTAGTATATGTATGAGTCAAGCGGAAAAGGTCAGATAATGTGATGTCAGGAAAATGAACCCTTAGATATGTATTTTAATGTTTTTTTATTTCATGCATGTGTTTCTAACGCATTTATAAGATTATCTCTTTGTTGCTTTGTATGTCCCTCCCCCACAGCATAACCCCTGCTTTCACTATATTTGATGTCAGTATAACTTGTGGAGGAGATGGGGAAAAACCAGTTGTTTAAGGATACAGGTGGACCTGTTGCAACAATGAGAAGTACAAGTTGTCATGTCCAAAACTAGCTTTACAACGTCGGTGCTGGGGGGGGGGGCAGGGAGGGGGGAAGGAGAAGGATTGGGATTATGGGGGGAGGGGGGAGGCTGGGAAGGGATGTGAAGGGTAAACCAAAGGAGGAGGCTGCAATGCTTGGTAAGAAATGTACGCATTATGTGTTTCTAACGCATTTATAAGATTATCTCTTTGTTGCTTTGTATGTCCCTCCCCCACAGTGTAACCCCCGCTTTCACTATATTTGATGTCAGTATAACATGTGGAGGAGATGGGGACAAACAAGTCGTTTAAGGATTCAGGTGGACCTGTTGCAACAATGAGAAGTACAAAATGTCATGTCAAAACCAGCTTTACAATGTCGGGGGGGGGAGGGGGGGTATGATTGGGTGGGAGGGAGGGGGGAGGCTGGGAAGGGAGGTGAAGGGTAAACAAAGGAGGAGGCTGCAATGCTTGGTAAGAAATGTATGCATTATCCTGCCCATGTAATTGTAACCCCTCTGTACAGTATGTTCTCAAATAAAATAAAATTAAATTAAAAAAAAAAAAAAAAAAAAAAAGAAATGTACGCATTATCCTGCCCATGTAATTGTAACCCCTCTGTACAGTATGTTCACAAATAAAATAAAATTAAAAAATAAATAAATAAATAAAACAAAAAAAACTTTTTTTCTGACTGAGCACTGGTGGTAAAAACTTTTTTTTCTGACTGAGCACTGGTGGCCCATGCTTGTAATTGTAGCTACTCAAGAGGCTGAGATCTGAGGATCATGGTTCAAAGCCAGCCTGGGTAGGAAAGTCCTGAGACTCTTATCTCCAATAACCACCCAAAAAACCAGAAGTGGCATTGTGACTCAAGTGGTAGAATGTTTGCCTTGAGCTGAAGAGCTCTGGGACAGTGCCCAGGCCCAGGGTTCAAGCCCCACGACTGACAAAAAAAAAAAAAAGTTTTTTCTTTTTTAGTGATTTCAACTGTTTCTAATAATCTTGTGAAACAATGTTTTCTTCTTCATCAAGCTGAAATGAGTATTAGGTTTGGTACTATGAGCTTACATGGCTAGATGGTTAAAGTCTATACATATTTTAATATGATGATCAGACTGCATATACTTTCATGTACAGTTAAAATCTATCTTCTAAAATATGTAAGATAAAAATAACTTGCTCTTGGATCATTTAGCTATCTTTTATAATTATAAAATTTTAAAAGGGAGAAATCCTTTTCCAATATACCACTCTACACACTGAAAAGAATCAGATTCCAACACAAATGTAAAGAATAGAAGAAAACAAGGCCATACGAAAGCTACCAGCACAACTATGTTTATCACAACATTATTCACCACCAGCACAACTATGTTTATCACAACATTATTCACCACAGGTAAGATATGGAACCAACCCAGATGCCCCTCGGTAGATGGGCACACACACACACAATGGAATTCTATGCTTCCGTCAGAAAGAATGACACCACCCCATTTGTTAGGAAATGGAAAGACTTGGAAAAAACTATATTAAGTGAAGTAAGCCAGGCCCAAAGAAACATAGGTTCCATAGTCATTTGCAATACCTAGGATATGTCTAGGATAATCTTACCAGAAAAGCAGAGAAGGTCAAAAGCTATGTACATGTGATCGTATAAAATGATTCTAAGTGAAATGAACCCCAAGATAGGGACACAAGAGTTTTTATCATTGTTGCTGTTGTTTTTAATTGTACTGTGTGATTTTTTTAAATCATAAAAATATTTATTTCCCATTCAAAAATTTTTGACCAAAGAGATGAAAGTTTGGAGTTTGGGGAAACACTGACACCTTAATCTTACAAAAACTTGCTTATGAATCTTGTGAATAAGGTCCCAGATTTTGTCACTGTCCAGAAGGAAGCACTTGATTTTCAACACACTAAAACAACCTGAGCACCTCTGTCAACATTTCACTGTCCCAGTAGCATAGGCTCCACACACATAACAACTGGAAGCTAATCCTAGGTCTAACAGAAAATATCCAAAAAAATCTTCCTCTTACTAACCCTACTCCTGTATCCACGCTGTAATATACTTCATGTGGATTATTATAATATATAATATCCTACATGTGGGTTATTACAAAGTGAGTGTTCCAACTCACATTCTACTTCTTTATGTCTATATATCTATAGATATATAGATATCTATATCTATCTATATATCTATAGATATTTATTGTGAGAATACCATACAGAGGAGTTAACACTTACATGAGCAAGATAACGAGAACATTTCTTATCAAGCATTGCTGCCTCCTCTTTGTTTCTTCTTCCCATCCCTTCCCATACTCCCCCCTTCTCCCACTCAGTCCTCCCCCCACCCCCCACCAAAGTTGTAAAGTTCGTTTTTTGATATAATGACTTGTACATCTCATTATTGCAATGGATCCACCTGTATCCCTATTTAAACGATTTGTTTTTGCCCTTCCCCTCTACAAATTATACCAACATCAGATACAGTGAGAGCAGGGGTTATACTGTGGGGGAGGGACATACAAAGCAACATAGAAATCATCTTATAAATATGTTAGAAATAATTGCATGAAAGAAAAAAAAACATTTGAATACTTATCTTGGGATTCATTCCCCTAACATCAACTTATCTGACCTTTTCTGCTTGACTCAGACATATACTAGTTATTGCAAATAAGGGAAACCATGGGACCTATGTTTCTTTGGGCTTGGCTTACTTCACTTCATAGAATTTTTTCCAAGTCTTTCCATTTCCTAACAAATGGAGCAATGTCATTCTTTCTGATGGAGGCATAGAATTCCCTTGTGTATATATACTACATTTTCTTGATCCATTCATCTACTGAGGGGCATCTGGGTTTTTGTGTTTTTTGTATGTTCTTCTCCCATAGTATAACCCCTGTTTCCACTGTATTTCATTCTGGTGCCCTACATCTTGTATATACCTTTTTCTAATTTGGGGAGGACAAGGGAAATAACAAATTGCTGAAACAAGACACTGTGTTGAAAATGAACTTTACAATTTGGGGTGGGGGAAGAGAGAAGTTGGAAAGGTGGGGAGGGAAGGGATGGTAGGGCAAAACAAGGGAGAGGGTAACAATGCTCAATAAGTAATGTACTCATTACCTTACTCATGTAAATGTTACCACTTTGTACAGTATCTTTATAATAAAATATATATAATTAATATTTAAAAGTAGAAATAGAAGAAGTATGTAATGTTAATTCATTGTATTCAAACTTAGAAGGGTATAGATTTTTGGATCAATGCTATCTTGTATTCCAAAAGCTTCATTAGATGTCTAGAATTGGGTGAAAGTAGATATACTTGGAGAATATTAAATAGAAATCTAACAATATAAAAATAATAGTTTTATAGAAAGAATCATAAGCTAGCATTAATTCCTGATTTACCAAATAAATTAACTTTTTCTCTAGAATATTCTTTTTTTGTTGTTGGTTATAGGGCTTGAACTTGCAACTGTCCCTGAGCTCTTTGGCTCAAGGCTAGCACTCTACCGCTTTTGAGCAACAGCTGGTTTTTTGGTGGTTAATTGGAACAAAGAGTCTTCTTTCTCAGGCTAGCTTTGAACCAGGCTCATCAGATCTCAGCCTCCTGAGTAGCTAGGATTACAGGTTGAGCCATAGGCTACTGGCTAGAATACTCTTTTGTTGTTATTTTATCATGATTTTGGTTGGGACTCAAGGGTATTCTTTATTTATAGAAAGAAGTGAGAATAGAAGTTTGCTTTAGAAGAACTCAAAACAACACTCATAGATTAAGTGAACTGGAGAATAATATGGAGACAACACAGGATACTTCCCATACACTTATTTTGTGTTACAAAACATTACTTCCCTGAAAAACTACATAGACTTAATTTCACTACTGTTCTAAAGTTTATATATGGGCAATAGAAAAGAGAGAGAAAGAAATTAAGTTTTCATGAAGAACTGAAAGGACTTTAGAAAAAAGTTAAATTTTCTGCTAAAGTATATGACCAGGATGTTGTACTTGTTGGGTACAAAAGAGGCTATTAAACTAGGAAGATATTAAGCACCTCACTAAATATGAAGAGTAAGTGGGAAGGACCAGGTTTCTACTTGTCCATTGTGCTATCTTCTTTTTTCCACTGACATCGTCTATACAAGACATAACATTATACTTAGGGACACCGGCCATAGATGGACAAGTACTCACAGTGATATTCCTACTACGATGCAAGTGAACTTGTAAGGCCATGCTAGCATTGGGCAAGTCCCCCAGTGAGCCGAGTTCAAGTGGTAAGTTTAGAAAGTTTATGGCTCATTCTCCTCATCTCTTGTCATCATGAATCCCCTTGAAACCAAAGGAGCTCACACCAGTTAATATATTTTCATTTGAAACAGTTATCCTTAACTCAATTTCCCCAACTAATGTTTTGGGACCAACAGTTAACCTAACGTTAAAAGACATAGCTCCAATAAACTAATGTCAATCAAGTACAAATATCTACTGCAATGGCAGTGATTCTGGACCATAAAATTTTTCCAGAGTTTGAGATTGAAATAAGAGGATATGAAGATTACTTTCTATTTAGACATTATTATTGTCTCTGAATTAAATGCTACATTTCCCCAGATCTGTTTCTTTTTATGCTTTTGTTCAAAAGTTGCATTTTTATCCCCATTGGTTTTGCTTCCCAGAACAAATAAGATTTCCACTAACCAAGGTCAGCAATTTGGCTGCTGATTGAGCAGAGGTCCCAGTGACTGCTTGTACAGAATAGTTTTTCAAAAAGTAGAAACTAGCTTCTGGCTTGAAGAAAAATTGGAAAATAAAGCTAAGAAAACTTAGATATGACTTGACCTACAAAGAACACGAGTGCATTCTGTGTATTAGTGCATTAATTCTTCGAGGGCTTAAAAATCAAGGGTCCCTTCCTTGGCATCTCATGCATACCTGTCTATGAGCTCATCATTCCGCACCCATGCAATGGAAACCTGGACAGATTCTGCTCTCTGAAGTTCCATTAGCTCATGTTCTTTGAGGAGCCATTTCCTTTATTGAAACAGTGACTGGAAAAGTGTGTGGGAGCTTAAACGATTTTCTCTGTTTCTATGTTTAAACACGATTCAGGCCTTGCTTGGACCACAAGTGGAGTCTTGTTTTAATGATTCTATTCTGTCTTTTTCCTTTGGTATTGGCCTCAGTCCTCAGTGTGGGCTCACTCTTTTGAAAGGTTTTCCCAGGCATTGCAGATGATCCTCTTGTCTTTATATTCGGTCCCTTTGCAAACACACATACATCAGGGGCATGTCTAAAAGAGTCTTCTACAATAGAGTGGAGGAAGGGAGGGAGAATGAAGCAGAGACAAGATTTGGTAGATTATAATTCATTCTCCATCCATTTTTAGCCAAGTAAATTTGATTATATTTCCAGATAAGCTTCCAGGATGTAAAGGAGGCAGAAGAACAGAATGGCATAGACTCTGGAGTAAAAGCCTATTTTCCATCTGGCTGTGAGACTTTGAGAAATTATTTATTCTCATTGTATCTCAATCTTTTCATCTATAAAATGGGATAATAAGACCTTACAAAGTTGCTGAAATGATGAAGGAAGATAATATGTAATAAAGGATGTCAACCACTGCCAATTCCATAGAATTCCTCAAGAAATGTTGTTTATTCCATCTGGTCTTTGCTCTGGAAGCCTAGGGAGCTTTTTCTTGAGCATATCTTTCTATTTTACAGCACACTCTTTTAAATGAGCTATTTTAAAATAGTGTTTAAATAAACAATAGTCCAGAAGTTATTTTAGGATCTTTTCTCTGCTAATCTCGTAGTCTCTCTGCCTGGATTTTTGCATGACTTATTTTCCTCATTCATAATTCAATTTCAGTAACAGTTCATTAAAGAGAACTTCCCTGGCCATGTTTTCCAAAAGTACCACTACCTATTTTTCATTTTATATTTCCCTCACTATACAATTTATTGATGTAATGTTTATTGTCTAGTAGTTTTCTGTCCATTTCTTCCACTGGAGAGTAAACTCAATAGAACTGAAGAGTGAATGCATATGTATATGGAAAGAAATATTGATAAACATTAAATGACTGTTGCAATATTGCAACACAAGTAGAATTTTTAAAATGTCATGCTCCACTTACTTCTTTAAAGAAAATTGGAGACATACAAGAAATTTCAGAAAATCTGCAGAAAAATGTTTATCTTTCCCCTAATTATTCCTAAATTGATTTAATATTTTATACTCTCACTGATCCTTTCAAGACTTTAACTTCATTATATTTGGGTTTGAATGGACACTTGACATTTCCAAAGGGCCATCTATGGTACTGGCTAACACATGATTGATAAGTCAGTTAGCAGATTGACTTCCCCTCTTTAGGAAAACCTAGGCTTGATGGAGTTTTTTTCCCTTAGGTTTGCAAATATACCTCAGTTTCTTCATGATCTCTCTTGTGGGGAGGGGAGTGCCAAGTTTTGAACTCAAGGTCCATACCTACGAGGCAGGCACCCTACTATTTCAGCATACACCATAGCCCTTTTATGTTTTGGTTACTTCTTTATATTTTCAGATAGAGACTCTCAATTATTTTTTACTAGCGCTAGTCTGAACCTACCTAAACCTCCAAAAAAGCTTTTTTATAAGCACATACAGCCATAGGACATCTTATTTGTTGATATTATGTCTAACTTGTAGCCTGAGCTATCTGATCCTCCTAACTAGCACCTTGCAAACTGTGAGATTTTTAGGTATGTTCTGGCAGCCTCTTCATAGTTTTGTTCTTGGAAGTTACAAAAGGAAAATATATGGACAGGACAGGATGATTTGGTATATTGCTCTTTCCCAAGATAATATGCCGTAGGGATATTCAAATGTATGTACAAATTTCAAAGCATGGTAACCTAACTAATATTTATTAAGTGCTCCATAGTAGGTACAATATAAAACTCATCACAGAAACAGGTGAATGAAGTGCAGTCCATTCCTGTACTCATAAAGACAGAATCCAGTCAAATAGTTAAGTACATTTAAAAAGCAACCATATGTACCATGATAACACTGTCATTATTCAAAACCCCGAAAGTACATAACAACTATTGTATAACTACCATCTATTATTGTTACTATAGAGAAAGTCATTGAATACTGAGCTGTTTTTACTTCAATTGTTTCATCCAACATTTACATCTGAGTCTTGAAAAAAGCCTCTTTTGCAGCTGGGTTTTGTGACTTGTGATGGAGGACAGCAAAGAAAAGGGATAAATGTAGAAACATTAAAAGTGCTCGCGTGAATCATCAAACAGTAAGTGTCCAGGGTCTATTGGCATTTTGTAGACAGAAATCGATGCTCTGTATTATTAGCCAGAGAAGTAGTTATGCAGAAATAGGCAGACTATAAAGCTATCATTTCAGAAGCTTTATGTTCATGTTTCATCAAGAGAAGACTTCATCACTGATTTATAAATGTTGCTAATTAGTTGAAAAAACTGAAAAAAACTATAACTATACAGTTAGAAAATGAATTCTGATATTAAGTATAGGAATAAAATCCACAATTTGGATTCTTCATTGTTATGGATACAATTGCACTGAATTGAGCTGCATGGTATCACCTCCATAAATATAAAGGAGAGGACCGGAGGCTAGAGAATATGATCCAAGTACTTCACATGCATGTATGAAAAGAGAATAATACAACTCATTCAAAATTGTTTAAAAAGAGGTAGGAGGATAAGAAAGAGTAACAGAGGAGCTAGATTTGGTCAAAGTACATTATATGCATGTGTGTGATATCATAATAAATTCAGATATACTCATAATGGAGTAAAATAATAATACAAATAATTAATAAACACACTGGAATTAATATACACTAATGAAATAGAGTGAAAAGTTTAAAAAATTTAAATATATTATGCCATGATTCATCTTTACACAAAAATATCTTAGAGGGAAATAAGAAGTTCCAAATTCAAATTCATTATTTTTTTGAGGTGCAAATCAGCTATTTTTTGTACCTTTTTATTGTAAAAATACTATACAGAGGGGTTACAATTACATGAACAAGGTAATGAGTACATTTCCTATAGAGCATTGTTGCCTCCTCCTTTGTTTTTCTCTTACCATCCCTTCTTTCCCAACTCTACAACTACCCCTTGTCCCCCTTCCAAAGTTGTAAAGTTCGTTTTCAACATAGTGTCTTGTACATCTCATTGTTACAATGGTAAACATTTTGTTTTTTCCCTTCCCCTCCCCAAATTAGGGAAGTGTATATACAAGATGCAGGGCACCGACATCGAATACAGTGAAAACAGGGGTTATACCCTGGGGGAGGGACATACAAAGAAACAAAAAAAATTACATGGTACATTATAAATATGTTAGAAACAATAGAAAGAAAGAAAAAAATTGTGTCCCTATCTTGGGGTTCATTTTGCTTAGCATCATCTTATATGGTCATATGTACACAGCTTTTGACCTTTTCTACTTATCAACATGAGTTTAGAATTTTCTGACAAAGTTTAAATCTCCAAATACTAGTTTTGTGACTAGTTACTATGCAATTTCTTTATTCTGAAGCCATATATAATCTCACCAAAAGGATCATGTTTATCATTCATACTAGACTGAAGACACTTAGGGATTGTGGGCTCATCAATAACTAATAACATCTATTGTGAAGTGATATGTTTTAACCCATCCTAGTCTACACATATTGATCCTAATTTCTGATCCTGAAGCTTTCAAATCTGCCTTGAAGCATTGGTGATGCCCTGATGGATCACTATTTTTATGTAAGTAAGAAACTGCACAGGTTTAGAGAAGAACTTTCCACCAGTTATGAACAATGGATACAAATGGAAAACTAGATTTACACTGTGATGCTTTTGATTTTTTGGTTAGTCACAGGGCTTGAACTCAAGGCCTGGGATCTGTCTCTGCACTCTTTTGCTCAAGGCTAGGGCTTCCAGTGTTTTAGTGCCTAATTAGAGGTAAGACTTTCATGGGAACTTTTCTTCCCCAGAGCTGGCTTCAAACCATGATTCTCAGATCTCAGCCTCCTGAGTAGCCAGGATTACAAGTGTGAACCATCACCACACAGCTACTTTTGATTTTTAAAAGAATCTCAGCCACTTTGCTTCAAGCAGGAGATTGATTAAGCTATATATTTTACTCAAAACACTAATGTGCAATGCTACAAGCATAGAGAAGCATGAAGCTATCAAGATGGATGGGCAGGGAGTACTTAATTTTCTTGGACCTACTTTCTTCAAGATGAATGCAGTAGTAGAGAGAGAAAGAACAATGGGCATTGAACAGTTGAAGGATTTAATTAAGAGAGCTCACAGTCTGACTTTAGAAACTTCTTTTCCTCTACACCTGTAAAGAAAGGCTGTGTTAAATATACTATGAGTTTTCTTGATATCATAAACATTTTATAAGTTGTTATGAATAGGAGTATTTCTCCATCATGTAATCAGTTATTATTTGGTAGATTCCTTCTTCCTTTATAACTAGTTAATAAAATTTGTCTGTTTCATTTAACTGTTCCTTAGGCATGATTTCATTGGTCATAAACTGCTACCCACATTTAGGGTTACTTTGTGAATAAGTCAGTATATATATGAATAATGTATCTAGTGTTAATTAAATAAATGTTGACTTAATACAATATTATGTAATTTACTTTTGTAACTGATTAAAAATAAGGCACCACTGACTGGAAAAAAAAAAAGAATCTCAGCCACTCAGGGGAAGAAGGTAGGAGGATCACAAGTTTGAGCCCAATGTAGGCAAAGTTAGAAAAACATTTTCTCAACAAATAAATTGTAAAAAAAAAAATCACTGAGGCCTGGCTCCAATGACAGAACACTTGCCTAGCAAGGGCAAAAGCCTAGTTAAATCCCTAGTACTGAAAAGAAAGCAAAACCACAAAACAAATCAACTACCATCAACAAAAACTCACATGAAGAGGAGAGCAGCTAGTGTTTTAAGGGGCATGCAAATGTGTTGAATTCTATGTAGGTATGCTGTCTCCACTTTCAGAGGAGCTACACCATGGAATGAATTACAAATGGTAAGAGTTTCCAGAGCTGTATCATGGAATGAATTACAAAGGGAAAGGCATTTCAGGCAAAATAACAGCAAGAACCAAGAATAAATTAGTTTACAAAACCACTGCTCTGATCAGTGTTAGATACCCATCTGTCTATTTAGGTAATGTTGTAAAATCATGCTTATGTTTTGGTCATGGAACTTGAATTCAGGGTCTGGAAACTCCCTGGGCTGGTTTTTCCCTCAAGGTTAACATTCTACCACTTTAAGACATTGCTCCAACTCCTGTTATTATTATTATTATTATTATTATTGGTGTGTGGATGTCTGTTTAATTGGAGATAAGAGTCTCATGGACTTTCCTGCCTGGGAAATGATTCTCAGATCTCAGCCTCCTGAATGGTTAGGATTATAGGCATGAGCCACCAGTGCCTGGTCAGCTCATGATTATATTAAAGATAAGCAAATCAAGGCCCAGAGACTTTCAGCTAATTGCTCAAGGCTAAATAGCTAGTAGCTGGGAAAGCAGCATGTAAATCCAGGTCAGAATGGAAAATCAGTTGCTTTGAATATAGATTTTAAAAGTATTGGATATCAAAGGGGCAAGTGCACTCCTATGCTCATTGCTGCATTATTTATAATAGTCCAGATGTAGGCTCGACCTGAATGTCCAACAGTGGATGAGTGAATGAACAAAGTGTGGTAGATATACAGTAGAATATTATGGAGCTTTAGGTGGGAAAATCTTGTCATTTGAGTCAAAATATGTGGGCATGGAGAACATTAGACTAAGTGAAATAAACCAGCCACAGAAAGACAAATCATCCATGATCTCACTTATATATGGTATATAGACAAGTCAGACTTATTAACATAAAGTATTAGCATCAATTAGTGGTACAAGGGGATTTCATTTTGACATGTGCACAAATATATGCAATTTATCTTGATCAGATCAATTCCCCCAGTCACTCTCCTTTCATCCTCCTTTCAAACATGTCTCAGCAAGCTTCAGGAATATAGTCTTGATCAAAATCCACAAAGAGTTTGATAGGATAAGTAGATTTTAAGACCTATTGCACATCAGAGTAACATAGTCAACAATAATTTATAACACATTATAATAATGTATAGTTCAGAAATTACTAGAGTAACTTTCAAAAGTCTCATCATAAGATATGATAGGCAGTTGAGGTGAAGGGTATGTTAATTAGGTTAATTTAACTATCCTAAATTATATACGTGTACCGAAACAAGAAACTGGACAATTATGTTCTACCTAAAATAACAATAGTACTGATAAATTTTTAGAAAGAAAAATGTAGAAGTTAATAGAGACAAGTTAGTTCTAGTTTGCAAATCATGACTATAAAGAGGGGCTTTAAGAGGGAAGAAAAAAATAGTGAGTAGAGTATGCCCAAGTTCTAAATCTAAGTCCATAGAAATAGGAGGAAAAGGGAAAAGGACAGAGGAAATCAAATTGAATTAAATCAAAATTGAATTATATTTTATTAAATCAAGCAAGCATTTAGAAGAAAATAATTGAAACAAAATGAAATGTATGAAAAAGCTAATTACAGGAAACACAGAGCCGAGTAAGTGGCAATTAGGTGTAAACCTGCTTTCTTGCAAATTTTTCAATCCTCTTGCATCAGATCCCATCATTAAAAGTTAAAGTAAAAAATTAGGGATAAGCAAGGCTAGTGGCAGTTGGACTACTCAAATATCCAGACTATTTTTCAAGGGTTTGGGGTTTGGCAAAACCTCCTAAGATATTTTGCCAAGTCATTTTGCTCTTAATTTTTAAATCCTCATATATTTCAAGGGAAATACAATATGTAAGTTTTCTAATTCATTTACACTTAACTCATTAAAACTTCATTTGGTTAGAATTATTTTATGGCCAAAGCCCCTTTCCCCTCCGACAGTCACGTTTCACTGACATCTACTGGCATCCAGTGGACTAGGTTCAAGATCTCCTCTAACATTCAGCAAAGCTAACTCAAGTTTTAAAACTGGAAAGCCAATCAACTACAGAATTGATCTTCAGTGCCCACATAGTTAGGGAAACAATAAATAGATTGTGCCCTTGTTTGAACCTGTGACTTATAATGTAGTCCAGTGAATGTTACATAAGAATAAAAACAATAATTAAAAGGAAGCATATGGAAAGAAAGACTTTTATGCTAAATATTTGTGTCTTTTTCTACTTTAAATGCAAGGTACTTTAAGCACACAAGAAAAAATTTCATGAAATAATAATTAGTAGATAAGTACATGTTTCTTAAAACTGACAAAAGCACAAGCAGAGAAAAAAATGTGTTCTTTTCACACTTAGAAGTTCAACATCAATTTAAAAATTCAAAGTATTTTGATTTAATTCAAATATGTCAATGAATGACAATACACTTCTCTTCTTTTATGTCAAATAGATACACAGGTATTAATTTTTGCTATATTATAAAAATATATACTTTCTTTTATATAAAAAATCAGTTAAATAAGCTCATTCATTGTCACAAGAATATTAATTGGCAGGAAATAACAAAAGAATTTCAATGTTCTCTGAAAATTCAGGAATGAAATACTTATTTTTCAGAATGTAACTGTGTACATTCTGAATGTAACATATATCACTTATTACATGTGCATTTTAATAAAGTTGCCATAGTTTAGAATGCCCTTCAAAGGCTCATGTATTGAAGGTCTGGTCATCAGCCTTTAGCACTAGAAGGGATAATGGGAACTTTAGAAGATGGGGTATGGTGAAAGGAAGTTAAGTTATTGGGGGGCTGCCCTTGAAAGAGATCCTGGAAACTTGGCTATCATTGCTCTTTTATTTTGTTTTCTGGCCACCATGAGGTAAGAGGTTTTGTTCTACCATATTCTTCCTGCCTTGCCAAAGGCACGAAAACCAATAGAACTATTTGATAATGGATTTAACTTTTCAAATCATGGACCATCTTTTGAGATGTTTTTGTCACAGACATTTTGATCTGGTGTTGGAAATCTATTATAGGAAACTGATACCAAAAAGTGGGGTCATTGATGTGACTGTATCTGAGAATGTGATTCAGAATCCTTTGGGATGCATTTATGGAAGACTTGAGAAAAATTTGGAGAAAGAGGCTAGAGAAATTCTAGACTGCTATTTGCAGAGATGAATGGATGAATCTCTTAAGAGCTCAGAAGACCAGAATGTTAGTACTGACACAGATAGTAAAAGCTATGTTTATGAAATTTCTGACAGAAAGGAGAACTCTTGGGAATTGAAGAAGAGGCTCAATGTTATGCTTTGGCCAAGAAATTGCTTACATTTTGTTTATGCCTTGAGACTTTTTGGTAAAGGTGATATACTGTTTTATCTGATAGAGGAAGTTTCAATGCAGCAATGCCTTCTGGAAGTTGGGTGGGAGCTACTAGTTGCTTTTAGCTAAGTAAATAGAGAGAACAGGAGTGAAAAGGACCAGAATGAAAAGATTTGAGAAACTTACAGTATGGCCAGAAGAGTACCTTCAAAGCTGCTTCCAACAAGGATACAATTGCTTAAAGAATTTAACACTGTTAAAAATAACCTAAATTTGGGGCTGGGAAGGTGGCTCAGTGGTAGAGCGCTTGCTTTGCATGCATGAGGCCCTGGGTTCGATTCCTCAGTAGCACATAAGCAGAAAATGTCAGAAGTGGTGCTGTGACTTAAGTGGTAGAGCACTAGCCTTGAGCTGAAGGGCTGAGGGACAGCGCCCAGGCTCAGAGTTCAGGCCCCACTACCAACAAAAACAAAATAACTTAGATTTGTTTAAATGCAAAAGGCAATATGAGGGGGCATCTCATGTATAGTGAGACCCCATCTATTGAAGAGTGAAAGAGGTAAAACTAAAATCCCAGTATAAATACTGTTTGATATCAGAAGGCTGGACACACTGCTTGCTCAAGACCACCTAGAGAATAATTTCCTTGGAGTTGATTTCCCTCTGTTTATCCAGCCAAAGACCACTGCAGCCTTTGATCAAGTGGTTCCTCATAAAGCTAGTTCCATTTCTAAATAATTTTTACAATTAGACAAGTCTAATTTTAACAAGTCTCTGTGATGAGTGTAATTGTGTGTGTATATGTAATAGTGCATGTCACAAAGGTGTGATAAACTAGTAGCCATCACATATTCCCATCTTCCTTTCCTCTTCTCACTTTTTCTGCACCACAGCAAGAAAATAAACGTGCATTCTAAATTCATCATTTATAATATGTCATGTGTTACTTGTTCACACTTTGATTCATGACGTTGAGTGATAGGTTTTTCTAGAACTTCTTGTTATGTTTCCACAAAACAAAGCTAATAGTTATAAATAGAGATGCAGTAAACATAGTTGTGCTGGTAGCCTTAGTATGGTCTTGTTTGTGATCATTTGGGTAAATGCCCAAAAGTGGGATTGCTAGGTCATAAGGGAGCTCTATGTAGTCTTTTGAGGAACCTCCATACTACTTTCAAAGTGGTTGAACAAGTTTACACTCCTACCAACAATGCGGTAAGGTTCCCTTCTGTCCACATCACCTCCAGCCTCTGTTGTTATTAGAGTTCTTGATTATAGCCGTTCCAACTGGGGTGAGGTAGATTCTCAGTGTTGTTTTGATTTGCATTTCTTTTATGGTTGAGCATTTCTTCATGTGTCTATTGGCCATCCTTCTTTCCTCTTCAGAGAAGTTTCTCTTTAAGTCTTTAGCTTGGAAAAAATTATATTAAGTGAATTAAGCCAGGCCCAAAGAAACATAGGTCTCATGGCTTCCCTTATTTGCAGTAACTAGTGTATGTCTGAGACAAGTAGAAAAGGTCAGATAAGTTGATGTTAGGTGAAATGAACCCCAAGGTAAGTATTCAAATGTTTTTTTCCTTCATGCAATTTTTTCTAACATATTTATAAGATTATTTCTTTGTTGCTTTGTATGTTCCTTCCCCACGATATAACCCTGCTTTCATTGTATTTGATGTTAGTATACTTTGTGGAGGAGAAGGGAAAAAAACAAATCGTTTAAATAGGGATACAGGTGGACCCATTGCAACAGTAAGATGTACAAGACATTATGTCGAAAAATGAACTTTACAACTTTGGCCGGGGGAGTGGAGGGGGGGGCAGAAGGGGGGAGTTGGGAAGGGATGGGAGGGGGAAACAAAGGAGGAGGCTAAAATGCTTGATAAGAAATGTACTCATTATCTTGCCCATGTAATTGTAACCCCTCTATATGGTATTTTCACAATAAAATAAAAAATAAATAGAGATGCAGGCTGTTTTTTCCAGCAGAAAGTGTAGTTTATATTTCAAATGAGCATACATGATATTCTAATCATTGCTTGGCATATAACAGAAGAATTTCTGCTCTAGGTTAAGTTCATTGTTTATACAGCACAGCCTGTGCTCTTCTCGGTTGCATGAAACAAAATGCCATAGGGGGATATGAATTTTCTTCTTGAAACTGCCTCTCTTCTCGCTCTATTCTTTCTCTTCTTTTTTACTTTCTTTGGCCTCACTTCTGCCTACTGAACTTCCTGACATCACTTCTATTCTCCCAATGAAAATCTTGTTCACGCTTTCAAGCTCTGTCATATGTTTAAAAAGCAAAGAATCTATAACTTCTAATTTCTCCCTCCTTCTTAACGAATAGATTGAAATTTTACTTATTTAATGAATGTTTATCTATGGAGGTCCTACAAGCAATAGAATTTTATTGTCTTAATGTTTAGCTCATTACCTTCCTCTAAAGGCCTCTTCCTTTTTCTTTTTTCCTTCCCTCTCTCCCTCCCTCCATCCCTCCCTCTTACCCTTCCTTCTTTCCTTCCTTCCTTCCCTTCTTACCTTCCTTGCCTCCCTCCTCTTCTTTTTTCTTCCTCTCTCTGTTTCTCACTGTGAATACAAAATTGCATATGTAAAAATATGTAATTCACAAAGGCAATTACTCTTTCCAGTACTTAGGCATTCAAATAAATAAACACACATATACGTGTGTTTTCCATTTTAACACAAATGATAACATGCACACAAGATTCTGCACCTTACGTTTTTCATTTCATTTAGAAATCATTCTATACCAATAAACACAGATATATCATTGACAAAGGTAAAATACAGGAGAGAATACACACACTTTCAACTTTCACTTCACTTCTTTCCAAGTCTTGTTATTATAAAAATTTAAAATAAAGGTTCAAGTCTTTCCATTTCCTAACAAATGGGCCAATGTCATTTTTTCTGATGGAGGCATAGAATTCCATTGTGTATATATACCACATTTTCTTGATCCATTCATCTATTGAGGGGCATCTGGGTTGGTTCCATATCTTAGCTATAGTAAATAGTGCTGCAATAAACATGGTGGAAAAATCATATTAAGTGAAGTAAGCCAGGCCCAAAGAAACATAGGTCCCATGGTTTCCCTTATTTGGAATATTTAGTATATGTATGAGTCAAGCAGAAAAGGTCAGATAAGGTGATGTTAGGGAAATGAACCCTAAGATATGTATTCAAATGTTTTTTTTTCTTTCATGTGGTTGTTTCTAACACATTTATAAGATCATTTCTTTGTTGCTTTGTATGTCCCTCCCCCACAGTATAACCCCTGATTTCACTGTATTTGATGTCGGTATAATTTGTGGAGGGGAAGGGGAAAAACAAGTCGTTTACATAAGGATACAGGTGGACCCATTGCAACAATGAGATGTACAAGTCGAAAAATGAGCTTTACAACTGTGGTGAGGGGGGGTGAGAGGAGGGGTGGCTGGGGGTAGCGGGGAGGATTGGGTGGGGGGGGCCGGGGTAGTATGGGAAGGGATGGGAAGGGGAAACAAAGGAGGAGGCAACAATGCTTGGTAAGAAATGTACTCATTATCTTGCCCATGTAATTGTAACCCCTCTGTACAGTATTTTCACAATAAAAAAATAAAAAAATAGAAAAAAAATAAAGGTTCAAATACACAGTATGTGTTTATATAAAGTTGAATGCATAGAAATACAATTATTAGATCAAAGGAGCATAATATTTATAATTTAATGGATATTGCACAGCATATAATATGGTAGATACCTATTTTCAAAACGTTGATAGGAATATCCACTTCAATCATTTAAGTCTATATTTTCAGGAACACTAGATCTTTATAATATGTATCTTTTTTCATTTGTTGGTGTCTTTCCATTGCCTGTATTTTCCTAAGTAGTTTTTGTACAATTTTTCTACTTCAATTCAGACTTTCAAATATAATTTTATAAGTTTGAGTAAGACAGTATCTTATGTTCTTCCTTCTGCTTATTGTTTGTCTGGGATAGCTATATGTATTTAGACGGTCTATATCTTAAAGTTTTTGGATATTTCCAAACATCTCCTCTTGGTTTTTATACTTTTTGAATATATGAATTATATTATTCTTTTATTATTTTCTTTTATGCTTTTGGTGGATTTTGTTGCTGTTTTCTCAATCTGTATCTGAATTTTTATTTTTCTTCATAAATTTGTTTTGTCGGTCATGGGCTTGAACTCTGGGCCTGGGCACTGTCCCTCAGCTCTTCAGCTCAAGGATAGTGTTCTACCACTTGAGCCTCAGTGCACTCTACCACTTGAGCCACTGCACTACTTCTGGCTTATGTGGTACTGAGGAATTGAACCCAGGGCCTCATGCCCGCAAGGCAAGCACTCTATCACTGAGCCACCTTCCCAACCCTCTTCATACATTTTTACTAATATAAATAGTTAAGATATTTATTTCCTGCAACTTTGCTGAATCTGGTAGATTTTAATATGAATGATTTTATTATTGTTAAATTTTATGTTATTTCTACTCTGAAAAAGTAAGTATTCCTTCATATTCAACATGTAGCAAACTGTTCAGTGTAACTATTTATCAATTCCAAATTCTCCTTCAAATATGTTCTATTTCCTTCACTCTGGGATGGATGGGGGAATTAGTCTCTCCTGAAATACAGTATCTCACATGTGTGCTATGATTTGTTTTCCTGACTTTCAAGGATGTTTCCAAGTTTTAACCATTGACCTTGGTCCTTAATGTCTGAAATGCTTTTTTGTGGTATACTCTCCATTTCCAAAATTAAATATACTCAGAGCTTCTTCATATCTGTTAAGAAATTTACTTAAAAGTGGTTGATTGCTTAGAACTGGTGGCTCATACCTGGCTACGCAGGAAGCTAAGGTTTAAGAATTGTTCAAAGCCAGTCTAGGCAGGGAAATCTGTGAGACTCGTACCCCCAATTAATCACCAAAGAAAAAGCCAGAAATGAGGCTGTGGTTCAAGTGATCAAGTAAGCACAAGCCTTGAGCACAAAAGCTCAAGGACAGCACTCAGGATCTGAGTTCAAACCCCAGGACTGGAACCCTCCAAAATAATGAATGAAAAAAGTGATTGACTTTCTGAAATTGGAATACTCAGTATGCATTCTTGAGAGAGAAACAGAAAAAAATATACATGTACATATGTATATGTGTATATGACATATAATATATAATACATTATATGATTTATAAATTATTATATCTATATTATGTCTATATTTATAAGTATTATATATAAGTATATTTTTGATGGATTAGTAAATAGTAATATAAATCTACCACAGTTAAATTTAACAATGCAATGAAAATGTTAAAAACATAATGTACCATATAAGATACTTATAGTCAAGTTCAAAGCTTGACTGAGATATAGTATATCCTTGAGAAGGAACTTGCATTTAATCAGAGGAAAACAAAGGACAATCACAATAGTTTGAGAGAAAATGGATTTTTTCCCTATTGCATGTGTTCACTTTTGCAGAGGAGCCCGAGTTCAGTGCAGCCAGAATAGCTAAGACTGTGGCAAATATCTAGAGCTTGAGTCTGTAGATTTCAGTCTGTACCTGAAAGCTGCAGGAAAATCACAGAGAAATTCCAAAACCCTTTGAGCCAGGCATGGAAGTAGCTGTGGACTAGTAGTCAGGAAGGAACCTTTCGTTGAAGGAGAGGGGTGCATCGTGTGTGACTCTACAAATTGAAGTTGTGCCAAGATGGTTATACATTGGCAACCATAGCACTAGTTTTGGGGGTTGTTATACAAGACAGAGTGGCACCAGTTGAGTTCAGCAGGAACATGACACCCATAGCATGTATACACTTCCCTCCATGCCAGGACCATTCACAAGCCACCACACCTAACCACTCTGCTTCTTCACTAGGCAACCTGAACCAGGAACCTATGTCATCCTCCACACCCTTGGCTCAGAGCAAGAGAAAAAGGAGCTGGAAAAATCCTTGAGGAGCCTAAGTAGTACTCAAAGTTGGCCAAGTTTCTATCTGGGTGTGATTGAGTTACATTAAAATTCAAAGGTGTTATTTCCGATTAACAATAGGAATTGATATCTTAGTCAAATTCTGATATGAATAAAGAAAATTGCTTTGAGAAAATTTAATTCTTCCTCTGTGAAGTCTATGGCCATGATCTCCCACTGGGGTAACGCCTACTTTGGGTAGACACATCTTCAATTGATCATTCCACATATGTGCAGCAGCAGAATCCTCTTCACCCTGCTTCTATTCTTAATGATATGGGTCATTAGTCTCTCATTTTCCCCCTTTTTTTGTTAGAAAGTTTGGACTTGTCCTAGAATATACTCTCTTTCTACATGCAATCTTTTATGAAGTGTAGCAGCAGAATCCTCTTCACCCTGCTTCTATTCTTAATGATATGGGTCATTAGTCTCTCATTTTCCCCCTTTTTTTGTTAGAAAGTTTGGACTTGTCCTAGAATATACTCTCTTTCTACATGCAATCTTTTATGAAGTGTAGCTGATTTTATCACAAAAACATTTCCTGAATTGGATATTCTCCATTTTCAAGGCCTCTGTGACCTTCACTATGTCTCAAAATGATTGCAATAGCTCTCATTATAGTGCATTCCAAAATTTTTTCTTTTCTCTAGTTTGGTGCCAGGTGTACTTCCTAAAAAATAAATCTAATTTTCTTTTTCTTCTGTTTACAACCCTATTGAGTTTCTTACTGACTAAAATGTAAAATTACAACGGCTCAACATGATGTTCAAGATCCAACATTGCGTCTCTACTGTGAGTCTCCTCCATCAGCACCCTATAACTTAACACAGGGAATGGCTCATTTTTCCTTGACTACAAAGCTATATTTATGAATACAAAGGTACACATCCTCTGCCTCTACTGATCATAAACATTGACTTCCATTTATTAAGCAGCCATAGTGACCAACTTTTATACATTTATTACAATAATTTTCAATGTTCATCAAGTTAGTATAGACAATTGATTAGAATGTAAATAGAATGGTGAACTAATGCAGCAGTGATACTCATTAGACACTATGTTGGAAATGAGCTATACAACTTGGAAGGGAAGGGAGCCAGGGGGGAAAAATTGGGAGAAAATGAGGGAGGATGTGACACTGTTCAAAATGAAATGTACTAATTACCTGACTTATGTAACTATAATCCTTCTGTACATCACCCTTACAATAAAAAGTAAACAATATTTGGGGCTGGGAAGGTGGCTCAGTGGTAGAGCACTTGCCTTGCATGCTTGAGGCCCTGGGTTCGGTTCCTCAACACCACAAGCAAAAAGAAAAAAAGCTGGAAGTGGTGCTGTGGCTTAAGTGGTAGCATGCTAGCCTTGAGCTGAAGAGCTAAGGGACAGCGCCCAGGCCCAGAGTTCAGGCCCCAAGACCAGACCCCCCCCCAAAAAAAGTAAACAATATTTGAAGACTTCCAGTAAAACAAAATAAAAAAAAAAACTAAAAAAATCCCTGACAGTTTTCTTTCAGTTCTGCTCCAAGAAGAAGAAGCCTGTATCTCTGTGTCTTCCTTCCTTCCTTTTTCTTTCTTCCTTCCTTTACTTCCTTCTTCATTCCATCCTTCCCCACTTACATTCCTTTCCCTTCCTTTCTCCTTCCTTCCTTTCTCCTTCTCTTCTTCTTCTTCTTCTTCTTCTTCTTCTTCTTCTTCTTCTTCTTCTTCTTCTTCTTCTTCTTCTTCTTCTTCTTCTTCTTCTTCTTCTTCTTCTTCTTCTTCTTCTTCTTCTTCTTCTTCTTCTTCTTCTTCTTCTTCTTCTTCTTCTTCTTCTTCTTCTTTCTTCTTCTTCTTCTTCTTCTTCTTCTTCTTCTTCTTCTTCTTCTTCTTCTTCTGCTGCTGCTGCTGCTGCTGCTGCTGTTGCTGCTGTCGTTGGGCTTGAACTGTATCCCTGAGCTTTTCAGCTCAAGGCAAGAGCTCTACTGCTTGAGCCACAGCTCTACTTCCAGTTATCTAATGGTTTATTGGAAATAAGAGTCTCACAGACTCTTTCCTGCCCAGGCTGGCTTTGAACTGTATCCTCAGATCTCAGTGATCTCAGCTGAGTAGCTAGGATTACAGGTGTAAGCCACTGAGCTCTCTCTCTCTCTCTCTCTCTCTCTCTCTTTTTCTTTCTTTCTCTCTCTCGTTCATAATATTTGAGTGTTGGCACCACTTAAAGAGAAGGAGAAAGTGCTTCTGGTGTTGATCATTTGGATATGCTTTTGTGGAATTTTTTTCAATTTGAGCTTTAAAAAATCTACCTAGAAAAGGTTTGTAAAGTTAAGCTAACATGTTTTGATAAATAAGTAAAAGATGAATTTGTATTCATGTGGTTTTGGATGATGCTATGCTTATCCTAAATATATTTAATTTTGACTTCAAAAGGACTAGACAATGTAGCCAATTCAGAAAAATTGCAGTGCCATTTGGCAGAGCCTTCATCTCCACTTGAGAAGTCAGTTTAAGCACAAATATGCTGCTTCTATCAGAATACCATTTTAGCCTGTTAAAAATGAGAATATGCACATGGAGATGAACATTCAACAAAGAGAAATTATAACACCATTCTCCCAAACATAGGTATGGAGCATAGAATTCATCTAAAACTCAATAGAAGGTGTCATAGAAAACTTTACAGTATTTGAATAAAGTAAAACAACTAACCTATATATAGTAACTTAGTCATTTTCATATATGTCTATATATTCATGCAGATCATCAACTATCTTGTAAGATTACTTGCCTCTGCAATGAGAATTTGGGGTTCTACTTTCATAAACCTGTTTTATTATCACTTGTGAATACTTAGGATATTAGGCATAGTTTTTCCCAGGTAACCACTCATCATTGTGCTGGTACAAAAAGAACTTGAACTTACAGCAGATGACTAAGTTTATACCTTTTCACCTTTGGACTTGCAATGGGTGGGACCTTCTTAATTCAGTGGATGCCTCAAGTCATCTTTCCTCTTGCCCTTCAAATTCTTGATGGCCTCTGAGACAGTCCTACTTCTATCTAATTCAAAAGTCTTTATAATCACCACAGCATCTTACATCATTTTGTCAAAATGATATCTTTCTGCCATACCCCATTTACTCCAATTTAGTAATCATTTTATAATCATCCAATTACTCTAATAATATTATAAGCTCCAGAAACTCAAATGATAACCTAATTCTTTAGTATTATATGTGCTTTAAATGGATTCCCATCAAGTAAGAAGAAACAAAAAATATTTTAAAATGTCTCTCAGAAGATAAGATAAAATAATGTAGTAGTCTCTTAGTGTCATAATTCAAATAAAGTTAATAAACTTGAAGAATAAAATTTAGTTTTATCCAGGTTTGGACAAACATTCTTCCAGGTTTTTGCATTTTAAATATAGAGTGAGACAGGTTATTTATTTAGAAGGAATGGTTATCTCTGACACACTATTGGAATAATCTTAAAAAGTCTGTTTGGCAACTCCTTTGTACAATTAAAGATAATGTTTTAAGAGTAAGTCCATTTGGTTTAAGTGAAGTGAGTTTCTTCAGTTAGTCACAGGCTTACAACATGGCTTTTCCTGACCCAAACAATTTGGATCATAGGGATTTGATCAGAGAGGAAGCTCTATTACCATCTTTTAAATCACTATGTAGGAGGTATTTAACTTTTCGAAGCCTGGAATGTAAGATTTTAAGAGCAACTTTACTTACAAAGTCTCTGTATCATTTTACTACTGCATGTCTGAATTATCTATCCGTCTATCTGATTAAAATTTTATAGCCTCATGATCCACATGAACAGTCTTGGGAGGAATAGAGTCAGTGAGAACTGGAGCATTTATGGCACTCAAAATCTATAAATCTTCTACTATCAGCTTAAGCACTTCAATCAGGCATTCTTAGAAGGAAAAAGGGATTCTAGCCAAGAAAAATGGTCTTACTGTCCTAAAATATGTAGAAATGTGGCTAATTCAAAGTTCTTGCAATATTTTCCCCCATTTCCTGCTTCATCACTTCATCGTTCTATCCTCTTACATCCATACCAGGTCTGCTAAAGAAAAAAATTGCTTTGTAAGTATGTGGTGTTAATATTATAAAACACCTGTCCAAAACATTGTGGCTCAAAGAATTCTCCATTGAAAAGTATCTCACAATCAAATGAGTCTGAGAAATATTCCATACTTTATCTCTATCTTAGATATAAATATCTAAAACTTGAGACCCTCCACAGTGAAGACATGTCTAACTTTGACTAATTCAGTTTCTCCAAACTTATTTCCCCATAGTCTTGTCTTGTTTCTCTATATCTTTACTAGCATCAATTACTTGAAGAAAGTTTCATCTTGACATATCCATATACACATATAATGTACCTTAGTCAAACTCACCACTGTCAGTCTCATTAACCTTTCCCCTTCCCAAACTTATCTCAGCAAGCTTCATTTTTTCTATTTTGACACACACAGAAACAATTTTACTATCTTCACTTTCCTTCATTTTTCCTTACCCGCCCTAACTAGCACCCACACCTAGAATAGGACCTGTTTTATAGCTGTCATTTAATTTTGTATATGCTAATTGTTCAAAGGTGCTTCATTTTAAAATCATTTCTTCATAACATCTTTTTTCCATTCTAATAATTGGAAAACACTGATTAGAAAGTTGGTTTGAAACAAGCCAAACTGAGCCATCAGAAGTGTAGCAAAAGTGATGAGCCTAGGAGATGAGGAGCAACCAGAGGGACAGGGAACGCCTAGGCGCCTGCTAGTTCCTACTGAGTGATTTGAAACTTAGGGAGGAGTCTTGGGACAAGAAAGGAAATGGCTCCCATATCTAAAGGATCTCAGGAAGATTAGTGGAGCTATTCACTGAGCCCTGGAACCAGTGTAAAAAGTAATGTGCTCAGTCTTTCCATTTCCTAACAAATGGGGCAATGTCATTCTTTCTGATGGAGGCATAGAATTCCATTGTGTATATATACCACATTTTCTTGATCCATTCATCTTCAGAAGGGCATCTGGTTGGTTCCATATCTTTCTTTTATTCTTGCGTTCTGTTTTCTTCACTGATTTTTGCAAATATAGTCTATATATATATAGTATATATATTAATATACAAAAACTCTAGGAATTTTATAGTTATTTATAGTAGTATTTGTCTATTTTATTTCCTCCTACATTTGGAGAACCTTGGACTATTCTTAAAGTCTTCACATCTAAGTTATGTGGAATAGGAGTATCTCTGTACTATAGGGGATGGTTTCCATTATATTTCTTTCTATCAATGGACAAAGCCTGCATTATTTCTTCAGTTAAACTGTGGAATATTATTTCACATGCTATGTAAATCCTAGTTTCTTACTACATTCCTACATGCTATATACTAAGGATGAAATTTCTTAACATAGAATTTGTATTTTTAGTCATAATCATACCTTTATATACCACATATATTTAAATAGGACTAAAATAGAAGATCATATTTATTTCTCTGTCAATAGACGTCATAGAGTTGTGTTGTTGTTTTTTTAAAAAACTGGTCATACTTTTCTGGGGAAAGAACCAAAAATTGGAATTCCTTTTCAAGTGTAATAAGACTCTTGGAAAAATTATCCAATATAAAAAAGTGAAAAAAATAACCCACACAACCTCCAATTTAAAATGTACTAGTTTGATTTCCAATATAGCATGTGTGTTCCTATCTTTATTTAGCTGCATTACAGTCGTTATTTTCCATTTGCTGTCCTCATAATTTGGTAGTTAACCTTCTTGTTTTTTAAAAAGAAGCACTGCCAAAATATGCTGAGCGAGTTGTTTGTTTCTAAGCCTCAAGAAATCAAAAGTACTAAGCAAGTTTTATTATTATGACATTTTAATTATGAGTGCATTTATATACTTTTCTTTTGATCCTTGAATCACTTTCTGATTCTGAGTGTAAATTTGCAAACTTTGACAATAATAATCATTTAATAAAAAGTAATGCTGACCTATGTTTATACATAAATAAAATTATGCAAAATTATACTCCAACTCTTTTAAAATGATATTGTAATTTACATTTATGTGTGTGAGGAATTTCATATATAAGTTTATTCAATTACCAAATGCCTGAGACCCTACCAGGGCAAACATTGCTCTTTCTTCATACACTTCCTTTTCTTTGGATTGTTCATTTGTTTCTTTGTATTTATAAATAAGGAAAAAAGTTTATAGATGGAAAAATCATCCCCTACATCATACAAATAGTAGGTAGGTAGTTCTGATTTAACACTAAAATATTCATCACCTACACATCATGAGGTTCCTTGCATCATATAACTCATTTGAGAGTTGAAAAAAGTGAAATGGAAATGTAATTGCTCTTTCTAAGAGGTTTGGTACCCAGAAGAACCCTTTTGAGTGCGCTGAAGAAAGGAAATGAGCAGCTCTGTACTAGAGAGTGCAAACAGTGAAATGGAGTCATGGAAATGTGAACTCAACTTGTTGTCAACAAATCATTTCCATAGGAGACACTGATCGGCCAGTGTACACCATCTTTGTGCCCCATGCTCAAGACAGAAAGCTAATAATGTAACATGATCTCTGGGCTTGAGGAGGTCACTCTGTGTTAACTTAATCTCCTTATAAGCAAGTGTCTGTGATAGCACATGGCACAGTCTTCAGACTTTGCAAGTTCTCCTGACAAGAGCCAATTTCAGAGGGTCAGTGCTTACACAGTTTAATGGAGGTACAGGAGGGACAGAGGCTGTGAGTGTGGTCAGATTTTAAGAAAAGGCCACAATAAGTATTAAATTAAGTACAGGATCTTGGAGGGAGCTGAATTTTAACCATTTTGGTTTCAGAGTGATCTTGAAAAATAGAAGAGAATGATGCCTAGGGGAGACAACTGAGCAGTTGTCATATAGAGAGGAAGTCCTAAGTGAAAAGACCTGGTGACAACACAGCTATCAAAGATGGCAGCTGAGAATCCCAAGGAGGGGGAAATGAATTGGTTCATTACAGGAGAGGCCAGTGATAAGGTAAGCCCTTAATAGAGGTACCTGTCATGGAAATTATTCTCTAACCTTTAAAAAATAAAGTGAGTAAACTTGAGAAGCTACAATTATTCCCCAGTAATAATGAAACAGTAAGAATAATAAAAGTCACCTGCTATTGGCCCTCACCCAACGTATATGTTGATATCAAACCCCCTATGCAATAGTATTAAGCAGTTAAGCTTTTGGGAAATAATTAGGTCATGTCTCATGACCTAATGCTCTTATAAAAGAGCTGGTTTGTCCCTTCCATCACTTGAAGACACAGTAAGAAGGTGCAATCTATGGGAACCAGAACCTCACTGCACATGGAATTTGCTGGCATCATCATCTTAAATGTCCCAATTTCCAGAACTGTGAGGAATAAAATGTCTACTGTAAAACAATGTCTACTGTTTTTAAAATACCCAATCTAAGACATTTTGTTACAGCAGACTGAACAGTCCAAGACATTACCATATTGCAAGGCATACTTTTACAAAGAGATAATCCTCATAAACTTAGTTTTTAAAATATGGTTTAAGTGTGTGTGAATCTATAAGAATTTCTCTGTGTGTAACAAGACCCTTCTTGGAAATTGTAATGAATGATTCCCAAACAGATAAAGGATATATAGTTTCAGGGGAGCAAGTGACATAGAAGATATGAGTTTAACTCTAAAAAAAAGACCAACAAGAAAAAAGAGGGTGTGGCACTTCTAACCACAACCTTAGTTTAGGACTCGTTAATTAATTAGGTTGACAAATATTCATTGGATATTTATGGGATATCTACTGTCCCATAAAATGCTAGTATTTCTAGGAACTTTTCCACAAGTACTAGAGAAACAACAGCAGAGGAAAAAGGAGATCCTCCATTTCTTGAAGCTTAAGCTATAAAGAGAAAACTGTCCACAATAACAAATAAATGAGTGGGAAATATATTATGTTTTGCCAGAAAAAAAAGAGAGGAAGAGGATGCTGGGGAGATGGATGTTGTTATGTTAAAGCCCACAGTTGGAGACATTTTTACATACAGAATGAGATTCCCATAGAAGCCTGGATGGAACTATTCAAGCTGGCGCCCACTTCCCAGAATGCTTTATAATCTCACAATAAAACATTAATCATGGAATATCAATACATTTAATTTATGGCTTAGTATTTGTTTTTTTAAATTTGGTGAACAGTTCTTTTTATTTATTTATTTATTTATTTTTATTGTGAAAATACTGTACAGAGGGGTTACCATTACATGGGCAAGATAGTGAGTACATTTCTTATCAAGCATTGTAGCCTCCTCCTTTGTTTCCCTTTCCCATCCCTTCCCATCCTCCCCCCCCCACCCCCCACCCAATCCTCCCCGCTCCCCCTCCCCCCCACCAAAGTTGTAAAGTTCGTTTTTGACATAACGACTTGTACATCTCATTGTTGCAATGGGTCCACCTGTATCCCTATTTAAACGACTTGTTTTTCCCCTTCCCCTCCACAAATTTTACCGACAGCAAATACAGTGAAATGGCTTAGTATTTGTATATGCATGGACCACAGACAGAATATATTGACTATAGCGGTTTACTAAACTGTTATAATTAACTCATTGTTTCTGGGTGCTAAGAAATGATTCAAATCCAAATAAGTGAGTTTCTTCATGTGAATTACTTTCCAGGAAAATAATTCCTAAAACACTGTAAATCTCAGATTTTATTCTATTCAGTATTGAGTGTTTTAGTAATGAACTCCAAGGTGCTTTAAATGTTTAAGTAATGCAACTTAAGTAATGCAATTGTTACTTAACATTGGAGTTATTCTGTCATTTGGGATTCACAAATGATTGGCTTCAACCTTTTCTTCTATATTCCTTTGCAAGTTTCATGCTCTGCTTATTGCTTCACATTCTAGGTAGGTAAATTTTGGAATCTTTCACAAGTCAGTTTTTTCAGCTTTGTATTTCCTCCTAAGGTTCTGTTCTCAATGGTTTAATTCTATTCTATTAGCTGGGCCTTTTTTAATCTTTCCAATGCCAGAAGCAATTTCCAACTGTCCCTTATATTGGATTTCCCCAGATAACATTTACAATAAGAATTTCTGTGTATAAGAGAATCTACAATGTTTGGGGACAAGAAGGCTGGCTACCTTGCATCACTTCACAACTCTTTAGAAATAGCTGGCACTCAGCATTCTTGGCACTGACATTTCTCTACAGTTCAAAGCCACTCAGCCTTTTACTGTGTGTGTTTTCAGTCTCCTGTCTTACAACATATTCACTTCCTTCCTTCTCTACTGTCCTTAAATCCAATTTGAGCATTGTCTTTGTGCTGAGAAAATAGCTTGCTCTTTGTTTTTCTCTTGGCAACATCTCAGAATGTTTCAGTTTCATTCAGGTTAAGATAAAATCAACTTATGAAGAGATTATACACCTACCTTTGCCTTTCAGTTTTGAAATGTAAAAGCCATTTTCTTCTCTGCTGAATGTAATACAACTTTTGAAGAGTACTATCTTTGTTCTATAGAAGAAGAATTGAAGCTTAAAGGCATTAAATATTTTGCCCAAGGAATGGTGGGTACTAACTTCATCTGTTGTGTTCGTAAGCGCCATACACCAGGTGAAATTTGCAGCTTTGTGCGGGAAGGCTATGGCAAGCATCATGGAGAGCCTCACTGCATAGGACCCTGCAAGAGAATGTGCTATTATTTTATGCATTTGGAGTATTTTGAGCAGGTTACAGATATATAAAGAAATGGAACTTATTTTAGGAAATTGTTGCTGAAATAATATTACAGTGTAAATATAGGTCCTCATGCATGTAATAAAAAGTTTAAAAAATAGGGATACTTAAAGACAAAAAGCATAGGTAGACATAAATATGATGAAGACTATAAAATTAGAAATCATGTAAATGGTGTTAACATCAATCTTTCCGAAATATTAGCATTTTACACATACTAAAAATTGGTACATGTAAGTTGAAATAAGTTGAAAATTATTTTTATAACTGATCTGAAGACCAGTATATTATATAGCAAATGTATACTATTTTATACTATACATAGTATATTATGTCTGCAAATGATGCTCTCAACTTTTATAGAAAGTTTGATTAAGCTTTGCCTTACGAAGCCTGTTTAGCCTGACTCTAAAAATTCCCAGCATAATCTACTGATCTAATCAATAATTTATAATATTTTTATATATCATGATCAAATGGAAAATATCACTTTTTACTATTCAAAGTTATTATTTCATTAGAGAAGAATTAATATTTTTATGCATATATTTTATGTATGTATCACCTGGTGATGTTGACAATTTATAATTATTTCAAACTTAATTTCCACAAGACAATGAGCAACAATTTCTAGTCTCCGGTAATTTACCACAGTATCCTTCATTGTATGAAATTTTTGTGGATTGACCTGTGCCAATTACCAAACTAAAGCATCCTGTGAAGTAAATAATGGGCTTGAAATACATTTTTCCTAAGTAAGTGCCAATGTTAGTTATCTGCTGATAAAAACAAAGCACAAGAAATGCATCATCTTAAGATAACAAATAAGGGTTTTGTATAGTTTCTCTGGATCAGAATAACGAGCATGGCTTAAACTGGGTTCTCTGCTTTAGTGTTTCTCACAAGTTTCCACTAAGTTATCATCAGTCAGGCTGGGACATCATATGAAAACTTAACCAGAAAGCAATCATTTCCAAACCTAGGTGGTTGGCAACAGAATTCAGTTCCTTGAGGGTTGTTGGACTAAGTGCTCAGTTCCTCACTGGATGTTAGCACATATCACCTCCAGTTCCATATGGCTTCTCCACAGATCCACTTCATCAAAGCCAAAATATGGAGTCTGGTAGCACAAGGAAAGGTACTATTTTATTTAATCTAATCACAGGAGTAATATCTTGTCATATTTTCTGTAATCTGCCAGAAGCAAACAACTAGGCCAATGGATACTCAGTTGGAAGGGGATTCAGCAAAACTGTGAAAGCTGAGATACTAGGATTATTCAGGACCACTTTAATTTTCAGTCACTACAGAGACAATGAAAGAGATCATGGTCCATGGCAAATAAAATAAGAAGAGCATATTATACCTTTGTCTAGGACCAATTGTTGTAAATTATCAGTAACTCACATGATAATCTAAAATAATCTAACAATGTACTGTGAAAGAACGGAAGAGAGGTGAGCATAGCATAGATGCTCTGGAATGGTGTGTAAGCTGGTAGATTGTCTTTGTATATTGAATAATAGTCTCCTTGTATCTGAAGTTTTTGATTTCCATGGTTTAAATTACCTGCTAACAATTCCAGTTGAAGAACTTTCCATGGAAAATTCCAGAAATAAACAACTCTTAGAAGGTTCTGAGTAGCATGATGGAACTTTGAACTATCCTGTTCTGTCTCTCTCAGGACTTGAATCACCCCTTTGTCTAACTCATCCACACTGTATATGCTACCTACCCATTCATTACTTCATAGCACTCTCAGTTATAAGACCATCCGTTTCAACATCTCAGTGTTTATGTTCCATTTATCCTTATTTTACATTATTATGGCCCCAGAAAGCAAAGGTAATGATACTGGAGACTCAGACATGCCAAAGAGTAAATACTGTATTTCCTTTAGATATCATCTCACATCGTTGCAGGAACAGTGGTAAATGCAGTACCATAAGGTATTATGAGGGAGAAAAAGAGAGTCATAATGCCCTCATTTTTATAACTACTTAATAGTCCCTTAATGTGTCTAACTTAAAATTTAAACTTTATAAGAATTTGGTACTATCTTTAAATTTTAAACTTGAATTTGGTACTATCTTTAGTATGCATGGTGGTGTTAGCACATAACCCTTTGAGGAAAAAAGAAAGCAACTACTCTAATTCTGAAATTCTAAAGGTTATCTGTTTTACCTACTATAAAAGCTGTTTACCTCCTTTGACACTCAGTTTCATTAGCTTCTTGTTTTTCTTGTTGCTGTTGCTACTGTATTCTGCCAGAACATTCGCTTGGCAGTTATATCTTTCACTATTGTATTTTGTCAGTGTAATTACTGATATGCCTTCTTAAAACATGTTTCCTATCTCATTGGAATATTAAAAATAAATACAAGATATGTAAAGTTACTTGAAGTTCCAAAGAATAAGATACTCTATAAGCCATACATATCTCCTTACACATTCCAAAAACACCAGAAAGATAATCACATTGGAAACTCATTTTTAAAGCTGTGGTACCAGCAAGCCTCCACCGCACGCTCATGTGCTTTCCCGATCTTGTTTACCTGTGTATTGTTTAGTACACAGATGAATGACCTTTAAAGAGTATATTTGAAACCAGAAATACAAATCAGCCACGGTGTGGGCATCAGAGGCCAGTGTGCAGCTAGCAGTTTACACCCACACATTCACCACCACCTCAGGACACAAACAAGGCTTGAAGTTCTTCTTGCTCTGCCTTTGGTCACCCCGGGGACAAATTCTATTAACAGCTTTCCCTTCAACATGATGTTGGGTTGTGAGCACTGAACGTGGACTTGTCTCTAGTAAAGGGTCTTAGTATGTCAACATTCTAATTAGCATCCACATGGAAGGTGCGTGTTGTTGTTGTTGGCCTCGCTACTTCTGTAATCCTGACAAACTGTTCAATTGAAGAGTACTGTTGATGTAGTGTAGAGCACCCTGTGGCTTTCTTTGAAAGGGCATATTAAAGCTTCATCCAGATTACAACTGTTTAACCTGGCAAAGAGTACCATGACCTCTAAAACAAATATTGTGTCATTAATATAGCAGCGTCCACAGATGGAACTGGCAACCTGAAATGTCTGTAAACATTTGCAAATTATATTTGAGGTCCTTAATTAACCCCATTAGTCTTGCAGATTGAAAGAACTACCCAATCAATATATAAAAGAACAATTGAATAAGGCATATGTGTTATATATATATATATATATATATATATAACATATATAGAATATATATATATAGAAATATATATATATGTATTTCTAATAGGGCATAACATTATTTTAAGTCTATTTCTTTCCACTAAAGGATCAAAATTTTAATACATTCAAAACAAAATGAAATTAAGAATGACTGAACCCATTCATTGAGTTCTAAGTTTAGAATTGGAAACTACTTATAGCTCATCTGTGTCAATCACTCCACTTACAGATAAGAAAACTGAAATCTAAAGTGGTTAAGTGACCCAGAGATATATTCATGTGAAGAATCATAAGTGTACGATTTTGTGCAGTAAGCTATCTATCTATCTATCTAATAAAAATTTTAAATATAGATTTTTAAATCTAAGACTTTGGTCTTTCCAGCAATAAATATAAAACAACCATTGTTGGTTTGATCTTTCTGCTTCAGTGGTCAAAGTTGTATAGTATTTCATGCTGTGAACATGCTGTCATCTACTTCTGTCAAAACAATATTGTTGGTATAATTTGTGGAGGGAAGGGAAAAAACAAATCATTTAAATAGGGATACAGGTGGACTCATTGCAACAATGAGATGTACAAGTTGTTATGTTGACAAACCAACTTTATCCCGGAGGTGGAGGGGTGGGGGGGATGGAGGGGAGATGGGAAGGGGAAACTAAGG
Source organism: Dipodomys spectabilis (assembly GCF_019054845.1). Taxonomy (NCBI): domain Eukaryota; kingdom Metazoa; phylum Chordata; class Mammalia; order Rodentia; family Heteromyidae; genus Dipodomys; species Dipodomys spectabilis. Next base: position 864,891 of record NW_024870740.1, read on the forward strand.
AGGAGGCAACAATGCTTGATAAGAAACATACTCATTACCTTTCCCATGTAATTGTAACCCCTATGTATGGTATTTTCACAATAAAAAATAAATTAAATAAAAAAATATTAAAAAATCAGAGCAAGCAGTTCATAGATGGGCATGAAGCAGAAAAATATTGGATTGGATTGTCAGGAAATATGTTTGAAACGTCTCAATCATTATTCCTTTTCTATATATCTAAACTTCTGGACCTTAAGCTTCATTTATCTTTTAACCAGTTTGAATCACATATATATATATATATATATGTATTTCAAGTGTGGTTGTAGATACAAAGATGGAAGAATGTAATGTAGAGAAACTCACGTACCTCTAGATTCCCCTAGTATCTGCTTCTCAGCATGCATGTAGAATAAAACAAACAATCACAAACTAAAAACCAATCAAATAAGAAGGGGAAAGAGAACAATAGAGAAAAGGAAAAGAAAGGCAGAGAAAGAAAATGCAATGCACTCTAGGGGGGGAATCTCTTGAAGAGAAAGACCAGTCAGCTCAATATTGGACTGTTGAGTTAAACAAATAGAAAATGGGAGACAGATAATCAGTGTCCCTAGTGTGGTATGCAAAATGGTACAGTGTCCTGAAGAAGTACTGGGTTCAAATTTTGAACCAGTGAGTTTTTCTAAGATGGGTGAATTACAAATGGCTAGGAGGGATCAAAGATAAAGTGGACACTACCACAATAGCTCAGTGGGCAATGTGAGTTAATTTTCATAATAACCTGAAAGGAAGGAAGACTGTAGAAAGACGTTTGTTTCTGTTGTTGCTTACTTTGTTTTGTTTTGTGTTATGATGATTTGAACCCAGGACTTTTGTCTGGCTAGACAAGCTCTCAGCCACTTGAGCTATACCCTTAGTCCTTTTAGCTGTAGTTATTGTTTTGGATAGAGCATCACATTTTTGCCTAAGGCTAGCCTTAGTCTACAATCTTCCTATGTATGCCTACTAATAGCTAGAAACAACTTGCCTAGCTTATTGGAGATGGGGTCTTACTGTTGGCCCTAACTGTCCTTGAACCCTGATACTTCCAATCTTCTTAGCCTCCCAAATAGCTGTGGAGTTGTACATCACATACCTGGCACTACCATTTAAGATTTATAAATATTTTCTGATTACATACAGTTTGTAATTTTTGTAATTCATAAAATATTTTATACTGGATAGGTTGGAAAGTGCAGAGAACTACAAGGAAAAAAATCACTTACCAAATTATCAGAGAAAAGTCTTTGATATACTTCCTTCTATATATTTTTCTGTCTGTATTCCACATAGAAATATTAACTTCACTGTGTGTGATTTGAGTCAGTCTCTAATGTATTAAAACTTTACTCTTTTAAGCTTTGTTGAAACCATCATGTTTAACATTTAATTCAAGCCTGCTTTGAAATTATTTCATCATCCAATTATTGCTGTTATTTGTTGGTATTTGAATTTTAACTTGGTAATCCATGTCAACATTGCTCAAATGCCACCCGAGAGCCTCTTTGGCCCTTATGATCCTGATAAATATATTCTCATTGCTACTTCCACAGCCGTGAAAGACTAAAATCTGTCCCAAGATTCCTGAGAATTCCTGTCCCTGACTGTTCTTAGAGCAGCAATTCCACAATGTAGTCTTTAAGGGATCTCAAGGGTCAAGACTATTTTCATGATCACTAAGAAATTACATGCCTTTTCTCTCTCAATAGCTCATAACAATTGGGAGAGACTGACCAGGTCCTGTCTGATAGGAGGTAATAGCATCCTTCTAATGGCTATGGGAGAAATTACTTGTAAGCTCTTGGCTTTCAAGAAAATTTATACGTTTAAATACATCAAAGATTACTAGATATATCCCACAGAAAATCCTTTATCCAAACTCATTTTAAGCAGGTTAGGACTCAAGAAAGGAGAAAGTTTATGTACTGCTTAGTGCAACGAAGTGTATTTCCAAAGCTAGGAAATTCTATTTCTTAAGATGCTGAAATTTTTTCTACATCAATACATTACATATTGACTTAGAATACGAGTAATGAGGGAGAAGGTACCATACTCTTATGTTTCAGAAAGTTAGTCATGAACATACTGAACAAACAAGCAGTCTAGTTAGGAAGTTGGTTTATATGCCAAGAGAAGTGGATAAAACACTGTCAGAGAGTCTACAGTAGGACAGGATAGATAAGTTGGTGGAGCAAGACATCCCTATGCAGTTTACTGGCTTTAATATGAGAAGACAAGATGCAAAACAATTAAGTAATGGCTAATGTAGAAGTTGAGCCAGCTTTTTTGACTCTATCTCTATTAGACTGGAACTCATGGTGAACCTGTTGTTTATTGGCCTGGATGTGCCTCTGTGTATGTATCGTGTGTGTGTGTGTGTGTGTGTGTGTGTGTGTGTGTGTGTTTCACACACTTTGTCATATATATACTCAACCGTGTTGAGTGGAGTCATGGTTGGACTCATGACTTTTCATATGTAATCTTAAGATTTCTTTGAATTTTGAGCACTATTTTGTTTCACACCAGCTTGTTTCTGCCCTTTGAGAATAATCCTTGCAGAAAAAAAAAAAACATGAAAAAGGTGGCTGTGTTCAATATAATTCTCTACGAGTATTAGTTCTGAGCTCTGGCACCCATTAGAGCTGGAAAGCTACCTCCAAATATTAGTTTGTGGTTTCTTGGTTAGAGTGGTTCTCCACAGTGATATGGAAACTTTTGCTTCCATGTGGGCTTTGGGAAGAAAAAAAATGCTAGGAAGTGGTGTCTATAAAATACTAAGTGTTTCTCACCCTTATTGTCCTTTTTGGAAGGATGTCTTTCCCTAGAATCTTAGTAATGCAGTCATTGTATTTCACTTAGTAATTTAAAGTTCACTTATTTATTGTATCTATTACATCTTATCTATTAAACTGCAAACAATGTAATAGATATTTTCTTTCTTTTTAATTTCTTTTTAATTTAATTTTGTTGTAAAGACGATGTACAGGAGGATTACAGTTACATAACTAAGGTAATGAGTACATTTCTTGTTGAACATTGCTACGCCTTCCCTCGTTTTTCTCCCACTATCCCTCCCTGAATCCCCCCACCCCATGTTGTAAAGTTAATTTCCAACCTAGTGTCTTGTGAATATCACTCTTGCATTGGTTCACCTTTTGTCCTAGTTTCACCATTTTGTTATTCCCCTTCCCCTCTCCAAATCAGATGAATGTATACATAAGACACAGGGTACCAGAATCAAAAACAGTGACTATGGGGGATAAACCAAAGGAAAAAATAAAGAAAGAGATTCATACAGTACATTAAAAACAACAACATCCACAACAAAACCAACCTTCTTGTTTTCATACCTTGGAGTTCATTTTGATTAGCATCATTTTATATGGTCATATGCACATACTTCTTTAGCTATTGTGGTCCTCTGCTAGGACTATCTTAGACATCTACTAATTATTACAAATGAGGGAAAATATGGAGCCTGTATTTCTTTGTGTCTGGCTTATTTCATTTAAAATGACTTTTCCAAGTCTTTCCATTTCCTTACGAATGGTCTTGAATTCTTTTTATCTCTTCTCCCTTTCCCTCTCTCCTTTTTCTACCCCAGTTTCCAATAACTTCTCTAATCTACCACATTTTGCTGACAGGAATACAAAGAGCAGGAAAATAATTGGAACTGAGCTTCTGTGTCTCCAGCTCTTCATAATGACAAGTTCCCCACAGTGGCTCAATTAAGACTCATCATGTTCTTTGTGTATGTGTATTGAAAATTTTGCTCACACTGCAAACAAATAAATGTCTGCATTTTCCACAGTGCTTAGTTGGTTTTTAGTCTGATTGTCTCTACTGATATTTCTCTTTTCCAAATTTTAATTGGTGTTTAAGCATTCTATTTCACAAAGCTCATATTTATTTTCTTAGATTTTTTGTCAACATTTTTCTCTCTATTCCAGTCATTCCAAAGAGATTTGATAAGTTACATATTTTCATTAGGAAGCCCATTTCAGAGCTAATAATTACAGAACAGTAATTGTTCTGTAATAAATAAAAATAGTACACTATTTAGACACTTGCTGTAAGTTTCTGGTTCAATTCTATAATTTAAAATTCAAAATCAGTTACCTTTAGGTTATCAGTAGCTAAAGGAATGGAGTTGTAATAATGACTAGGGAATTAAATGATTCAAAAAGCTCTGTATTTAAAGCAATTAATCACAAAGGAATTTATAAAATAACATCTATGGTATACCTACTGTGGGCAGGAAATTCTATTTTTAAAATAATGTATGTGTTTAAGCTTAATTCTAGTGTTTGTTTCTTTATAGCTATCATTTTTAATACTTAATTTTGTTTTACTATTATCACTTATAAACAAAAAGATATTTTATCTACCTTAAAGGTGCTTATTATAATTCTTAAACAAAAATCACATCCCTACTACATATAAGCTACTTTAGAAAAAGGAAGAAAAAAATCTGAGAGTGAGTAGTACAAAGAAGGTATTAGGAGAACAGAAATATTCGTAATGCAGGACAGACTTCTTTAAGAAGGTATTTTTCATTTTTTTTGTTGTAAAGGTGATGTACAGAGGGGTTACAGTTATATAAGTCAGGTAATGTGTACATTTCTTTTTGAACAGTGTCATCCTCTCCAAGAAAGCATTTCTTGAATCAAGTTTTTATGATAATTGGTAGCGGTTGAAAATAAAATTATTCAGGCTGTCAGAGTAAAAGTATGAGTTTAACGGATGTGCAAAAGTTAAGAGGACTATCCTCCATAATTCTTCTATGGAAGGACGATCAAGGAGAATTGGTAGAGGGCATGTGTTTACCTATTAGGAATTCTGGAAGTGAGTAAACTAAACTGAAAGAGTTTGAGCTGATGAAGCACAGTCAATCAGCAGGGAAGAACATCACCTATGTCATCAAGGAGATGATTCTCAACATCAGTAAGGTCAAGAAATAGAGCAAACAGCAACCCTTGACCAAGGCTAACAATCTGAGACAAGCTATGGCAGCAAGAGAATTCATTCACCAACAACATCCAAGCGTCCTGACATTACTTCCTGACAGGAAAATTAGAAACCACTTCACATATAGAAAGACAAGAGAAGCAGAAGGAAAAGTCTGCATATTTAATGCAGGTTCAGAGCTCAGGCCTAAGACTAGTTCAAGCCAACAGCTGATGGAGGTGGAATGCAGATGGAAATCTAGTAGGAAAGTACAGCTGTACATAGCTGAACAACAGGTAATCTGGGCCAGAACCCTTGTCCCCCCCAACTGTCTTCTAAGAGGATAAGCTTTAGGATTGTAAACTGCTTACAGTGTCCTTTGAGGAGCAGAAGGAGACCCATTTAGGTGATCAACTCTGATTCACATTGAGGTAGAGTTCTGCCTTTAACCAGGTGGTTATTATGCCTGCAGACAGGCAAGCAAAGCTTCAGTACACAGAGGGCAGATAGTTGAAGTAAAAAAGGATTGCCCTAGAACTGAATAATCATCCAAGGACTTTCTTACACTCTAAATAGAATGAGAGGGGTGGGGAGACATTAATGGATGTATCAAGAACTAGGAGTACGTCAGACAGTGGGGCTGTGAATGAATGGAATGAGCAAGGGCTAGAGCAGAAAAAAGCTTTGAAGAATGAGCCTTTCCTCTTCTCACTCTAATTTGGTGAAGCTGTGTCTTAGAAATTACCTCTGAACACAGAAAGGGTTGGTGAAGTAAATTCCATCTTAAACAAGAGTGAATGCCTTTCCATTTCCTAACAAATGGGGAAATGTCATTCTTTCTGATGGAGGCATAGAATTCCATTGTGTATATATACCACATTTTCTTGATCCATTCATCTACTGAGGGGCATCTGGGTTGGTAAAATTATATTAAGTGAAGTAAGTCAGGCCCAAAGAAACATAGGTCCCATGGTTTCCCTTATTTGCAATATCTAGTATACGTATGAGTCAAGCAGAAAAGGTCAGATAAGTTGATGTTAGGGAAATGAACCCTAAGATATTTATTCAAATGTTTTTTTTCTTTCATGCGATTGTTTCTAACACATTTATAAGATTATTTCTTTGTTGCTTTGTATGTCCCTCCCCCACAGTATAACCCCTGATTTTACTGTATTTGATGTCGGTATAATTTGTGGAGGGGAAGGGGAAAAACAAATCGTTTAAATAGGGATACAGGTGGACCCATTGCAACAATGAGATGTACAAGTTGATATGTCGAAAACGAACTTTACAACTTTGGTGTGGGGGGGGGGATTGGGTGGAGGGGAGAATGAGATGGGAAGGGGAAACAAAGGAGGAGGCTACAATGCTTGATAATAAATGTACTCACTATCTTGCCCATGTAATTGTAACCCCTCTGTACGATACTTTCACAATAAAAAATAAAAGAAAATAAAAAAGAAAAAGAAAAAAAACAAAAATCAAAACAAGAGGGAATGCACATTCAACAAGCAGAACATTAGCTCAGGCCCCTATCCGAGAGTGAGCTTCCTTTTAATTCATTGTATGCGTGACTGTGAACAAATACTCCAGAAAAACAACTTAAGGGGAACAAATGTGTATTTTGGCTCAGGGTTCCACAGGGTTCAACCCATGATCATTTGACCCCTTGGTCACTTGATCGCTTGGACAGAATATCATAGCAGCAAAAGTATCTTACAGAAGCAAGCTGTTAACTTCATTGAAGACAGGAAGACAAGAGAAAGAGAAGGATGCAGGGACAGCACAACCCCATGGACCAAACCTTAATGACCTACATCCTCCATCAAAATCTTCCCTCCCAATATTTCCAGCACTCCCTAAAATCAACTGGGAGCCAAATCCCTTACAAACACATGAGCCCGTGAGAGATACTTCTGATTTATAACTTTATTAAATGATCCACATTTATATATACATATATATGTGGATCATCCATATATATATATATATATATCCATATATATATGGATAGCTGAAATTATGGACATTTTTGTGGGTTAACATTTTCTTTTGACATTTCCCACATTGACATGTCTAGACATAACCACACAAGTGTCATTATTCTGCCCTGTTCTGGGCTATGCATATATTTCCACCTATTTGTGCATTTAGATGATAGACATTGGGACCATTTTTTAAAAGAAATTATTAGCACGAAGAAAAAAAGACGCTCTTTTTCCTCTGGATCCTCCAAGAGCTTTTTTGATCAAGGCTAGCACTCTACTACTTGAGTCACAGTGCCACTTCTTGCTTTTCCTGGGGGAAAAATGACATCTAGTCTAAACTTGATTATTTTCAGTGAAAGAGAGCTCATCAACTGTTATAAGGATTTTCAGATTAATGAACAGCTTTCTCTATAAATTCTAAGAATTGATGAGATTTTACATTTCAGAAAACTTAAAGAAGACTATGTTAGGTTGAAAAATGCCTCTGATCTTTACACCTCTCTCTCTCTGTCTCTCTCTGTCTCTCTCTCCATATTCCTTGCAATTCTACTAATCAGAGAAAGGGTAATTATTTCCCTACTCCTATCTGGTATTATGGTTTGGATTTGAATTTTCCTCCAAACACTCAAGTGTTGATACAGACTATTCAGAGATGAGGCTTTAAGGAAATATTTGGATCATGATGACCTTGACTTCATCATTTCATTAATCCATGGGTGTGTCCTAATTTGATGAACTCTCAGGGGCTAATAGAAACTTAGGAGGTAGACCTAGTTGAAGAGAGTAGAATTGTGGGAGCATACCCTTGAGAAATACGTTTTGTCCACTACCGTTTCTCTTTCTCCTTGTCTTTGCTCCTGAGGTAAGTGGCTTCCTCTGACATCCCTTCTCTTCCATGATATTCTGCTTTGGTATCATCCTACAGTAAAGGGGCCGAGTGATCACGGGCTGGAACCTTTAACACAGAGCCAAAATTAATCTTTCCTCCTTGAGTTCATTTTCTCAGGTATATTGCCCTGGTGACAGAAAGCTGGCTATCACATCTGGCTGGTTTGTGACTGATTCTGACAAACAGAAGGCATCAGCAGTAGTGATGTAGCAATTCTGAATCTGGCTTTGAAAGCTCTTGTGTGCCTTTGCCAGGTCTCTTTGGCCTTTGCCATGCCTTCAAAGAAATCCAGACTAGCATGCCAGATTAGAGACCACCTAGAGCAGAGATGAGTCACCTCAGCTCTGTTCACCCTAGACCCTCAGCCCACAGCAAATCTGCGGCTGTGCTTGTCCCACACAGGAGGAATTGAAGTGGTTGTTACCTGAAACCAACTTAAATTGAGCTGTGGAACTGAAAACTAAAGGAACTGTTGTTGTCTTAAACCATTAAGTTTTAATGGATTTTACTGTGCAGACATAGCTAACTGGTATAAAGATTCCCTTTCTAATGATAATTCTTATACCTGTGTTATAGAGACTAATTCTATGATGACTTTATTCAGAAAAATACCTTTGTGTGTGTGTGTGTGTGTGTGTGTGTGTGTGTGTGCGCGCGCGGCGCGCCATTCCTGGGGCTTAAAATCTGGGCCTGGGCTCTGTCCTTGAACTTTTGTGCTAAAGGCCAGCACTCTATCATTTGACCCACAGCTCCACTTCTGGCTTTTGGAGGGTTAATTGGAGATAAGAATCTCATGGAATTTCCTGCCTACTCTTGATTTTAACCAGGGCCCTCAGATTTCAGCCTCTTGAGTAGCTGGGATTGCAGGCATGACCACAGGCGCCCCCCAGAAATACCTTTTATGATATGACTGCATTGTTTTTTAAAGTTGATGATACTAATTTGTGTATACCTGTCTTGCATACACTCACTTGGGTATATACATCACTATAGTTTCTTCAAGTGACTATGTGATTGCTACCAGTGAAATTCACGAATCAATATCAAAATATAGTAGCCCAGTAGTTTAGTGCATTGTGCTGAAAAGTGAGTAGAACACAAAACAAACACCAAGTCAAATATTTATGAACTTTACTATGAGACACAAGTTCAGAATCTAGGATACCTATTAAAAGCATTTTAGGGGGTTTTTCAAATTCCAGTTTTAAAGAAAAATTAAATCAGCATGTCTGGGCATTGTAGGAGGTAGACTATTGGTGTATCCTTGTTTTGTAAAAACCCTGCAAATGATGATAATAATGCAAAAGCAGTGCTAAACTCCATTTCATTATGATCTGTCCTTTCACTGAGCTTCTTGTTGCTTGATACAGCTGAGGGACCCTTCATGGCTTACCGTGGCCATGCCTACATTCATTCTGCACCTCTTTTCTACTCCTTGTGTTTTTATTTACAAACAACTCCAATCTTTCAAGAAACACCCAGCTGTGAGATAGATTTAGGACTCATACAAACACCATTAGATCATATAGATTCCACATTTGGATTTACCACAGACTTAGGCTTATGTAGCCTCCAATAAGTCCTTTCATTGCACAAAGTCATGGTTTCCCCAGGGATGCAGTAAGGTTGGAGCTAGTTCTTTGCCAAGGTCTCACAATATTTAAAAAATGTAATATGAACCTGGATTCTAGATTCTGCAGTTTAATAGAAGTTTTTAGTTGGCAATCAACTAGCAGCTTACCACAGACAGCAATGACATACAGACTCAAGATTCAGTGAATTTCTGTATTTCACTGCCATCTGTTGGATTTTAGCTGTATCCAAAGTGTTTTCAGTTTTTTGTACACGCACTTCAACTCATATCTACCAGTCTTGTGTCCTTTTGAGTAAAATAAGAAATACTTCCCCATAATCTAAGACTAAGACTACCGAAATGACCATTACAACATATACATCTAGGGCTATCCATTCTCACTGTCGGTTATATTTAGGGATGCTATGAAAGACTAAGACCAAAAGACAAGATTTAGCTGAAATTTCTTACATATGTAAGTTATTAATAATGTAGGCAGACTTGTCAGTGTTACTGTGCAGATTTTCTTTGGTGGGAAGCTATGAATGAGGGCTAGAAATCTGAATATAGATGGGTCTAGAATCCTGAGACACCTTTAAAAATGTAAATATAGGCAGAGTGTCAGTGGCTTACCACTGTATTTCTAGCCATTCAGAAGGCTGAGATCTGAGGATCGTTGTTTGTATCCAGCCTGGGAGGAAAGTCTGAGGGACTCATCTCTACTTAAACACCAAAAAGCCAGAAGTGGAACTGTGACTCAGCTGTTAGAATGCTAGCCTTGAACAGAATAAGCTCAAGGATAGCGCCCTGGACTTGAGGGCAAGCCCCAGGAGCAGCGCGCGCGCGCGCCTGCGCGCGCACACACACACACACACACACACACACACACACACACACACACAGAGTAAATATATTTTCATAGGTGCTAGTACTTCACTAACCATCTTCAAACAATTTGAAGGATGTCATGCAGCAATGGGCTGGATTTTCTGTGAGAAGACAGACCACAGAAGATTCCTTCTCATTTACTTTTGGGACATTATTTTTGAAATAACAATTCATTCTGAGAATATAAAAAATTTACTGGGAAGATGGCTCAGTGGTAGAGTGCTTGCCTTGCATGCATGAGGCCCTGGGTTAGATTCCTCAGCACCACATAAGCAAAAAGAAAAAAGCAGGAAGTGGTGCTGTGGCTCAAGTGGTAGAGTGCTAGCCTTGAGCTGAAGAGCTGAGGGGCAGTGCCCAGGCCCAGAGTTCAGGCTCCACGACCAGACCCCCCCCAAAAAATTACCTTTAATTTAAAATATATTATAGTTAATGTTCAGCATTCAGGTAGTCTATAAAAATATTCAAATATTAGCTGAAGACTTCTAGAGAGAACATTTACTTGTGACTTACTTTCAATTACGATTTTACTCTACCTGCTTCTTTCTATTCATTATTAATCTGTCTCATCTTTCTCACTTTAGTACTGTAGATACCTATACACTCTTCTTTAAATTATTTTAAATGAATCATCTTATTAAAGGTGTTCATTAAGTAGATTTCAATAAATTTTAGTTTTGTGTAAGATGAGCACACAATAAATTGTGCAAATATAACCAGGACTTTATATAGCTTTGATAAATGGGTAATTCTATTTGTATCAAGATACAAAACAATATGATGCCTGGTGCTGGTGGCTCCTAGATACTCAGGAGGCTGAGATCTGAGGATCAAGGTTTGAAGCTGGCCTGGACAGAAAAGTCCCCATGAGACTCTTGTCTCCAAATAACCACTCAAAAATCAGAAGAAGTGGTGCTGTAACTCAAGTGGTAGAGCGCTAGTCTTGAGCACAACGAGGCTCAGGGACAACTCACAGGCCCTGAGTTCAAGACCTGAAAAAAGAATAAAAAATATACGATAATACCTTCCCTTTCTTTTTCAGGAAATGTTCTATCTTTAACCTAAAGGAAACACTTCTGTTAACCATAAAGGAGGATGTATTCATTTTTAAAAAAAAATTCACAGCAAGACTTACTGGTATGCACTTTTTTATATATTAATTATTTCCATCAGCATGTTGTTAGAGGTCCATTTGTACTTCTTTTTCAATGAGCAGTTGGTTTCTGTTTCATTGATAATGCTATTCTATTATATGAATATACCATTGTTTGTTTATTTTGTTTCTTGTTGGTGGACTCTCAGACCATTTCCAGTGTTTGGCTCCTTTGACTAGAGCTGTTAAGATTGTTCTTATACAAAACTTTTTGTGAAAAAACAACTCCATTTTATACAGTAAATATTTTAATATGAAATAGCTGGGTCTTAAGGAAGACATAAACTTAGTTTTATAATTCTTTTTATGTGTGTGCCAATACTGGGGCTAGAACTCAGGGCGTAGGGGCTATCCCTGAGCTTTTTGTACGCAAGGCTAGTGTCCTACTGCTTGATCCAAACTCCACTTTTGTTTTTTTTTGGTTATTCATTGAAGATCAAAATTTCATGGTCTTCCCTGCACCGATCACTTTAGAACCACAATCTTCAGATCTCAGCCTCATAAGTAGTTAGGATTATATGCGTAAGCCATTGGTGCTCAGCTCTAGTTTTATCATTAATTTTCAGATTTTCCCCAAATAGTTGTATTAATTTATAAGTTTTAAAATGTGGTCATTGTCCAGGATTGTCATTCTAACAAGGTATAGAGGAATATCATTGTGGTTTTAATACTTCTTTGATGGCTAGTTATATATTTCATGGTTTTTCACATGTTATTTGGCCAAAATGAATGACTACTGTGGTTAAAATATGATTTGTCCATTTTGAAACTAATGTTACAGTTTCATTCTTATGATGGATGAAGTAGAAACTTCACTTTGATTGTAATGTTTTGGAGATGGAGCCTTTAGATAGTCATCATGACAGTGTTCTGGTAACTGAATCCTGGTAACTTTACAAGGGGGGGAGAGAGGGAAAGAGAGAAGAAGACAGAGAGAGAGAGAAAAACAGAGGGAGAAAGGGGGAGAGGGAGGAAGGAAAAGAGAGAGAGTGAGGGGGGAAGAGGGAGGGAGAGAGAGGAGAAACTCAAGAACTCACACATGCTCCCTATCTCTTGGTCATGTGACTCTGAGCCTTTACCAGCAGACCTTTGCAGATACAGCCCCTTGACCTTGGACCAGAATTATAAGCCAATGGACCACAATTGTGAGCCAAAAGACTTCTCTCCAGTCTATGGCATAGTGTTATAAGCAACAGAAACGAGACTAAGATAATGGTCTAATTCCTTATCCATTTCTAATAACATAATACTAAGGGCCGTGTGTATATGTGTGTCTATGTGGGGGGTGTAGTACAATTCTTGATCATGTAGATATTTCACAGACATTTTCAAATATGTGTTTTTAATGTTAATTCTTTAATAGTTTTACTGAGAAAAGTTATGATGAAATGTAATTTCCATCTATTTTTTGCTTGTTTTGTTAACTCGGGCTATGCTAGGACATGATATTATCTTATGTTTTCCTCTAAAACTTTATAATCCTAGCTTTTACATTTAGGGCAAGGATCCAACTTGATTGATTTTATGTATAAAGTGAGGTAGACTGATATTCAGTTTTAAAATGTCTCTATGCCTATTGGTATAGTACCATTTGTTAACAAACTTTTCTTCCCGGTTTGGTGTCTTTGTATGAATGCTTTAAAATTTGTGTCCATTTTTGAGCTCTCAACATCTCCCTGTCTCTGTCTCTCTGTCTCTGTTTCATCTCTGTTTCTCTCTCTCTCCCCTCCAGCCTATCAGTTCTACCTTTGAAGAATAATGACTACTTTACAAGTAAATATACACACACACACACACACACACACACACACACACACGTATTAAAAACTTCTCATGATACTGGATTCATCAATGAATTCCTAGATAAAAACTTAAAGACAGGGCAATTTAAAACTAGATAAAACTGACTTTACTTAAATTAAAAACACTTATGTGACTAACATGTATAAGCAAGTAGAAAGAAAATGGAAACAACAAAATGGCACAAAGTTATGCTTTGCGTATTATATATATATAATATCTAGTATTCAGAATAGCGAATGAATATTTTCTGCTCAAGAAGAAAAATAAATAAATAACTTCATCTGGAAACAAATTATCTGAATAGATATGCTTCCAAGGAAAACATACAAATGACCAACATCTTACTTCATTTTCTGTTTTATAACTAAATACCATCAACAAGGTGGTTTGAAAAGAATAAAGGCTTATTCAGCTCCTGGTTCTGGATGTCCAAGATTGGGTGACCACATCTAGTGCCAGTCTTTTTGCTGGTGGACTTCCACAGCAAGAGCAAGCAAATGTGCTCACTCCAGTCCCTCTTCCTTTACAAAACAGCTAATTCAGTCCTCCCAAATAGGCCACTGCCAAATACCACTCATCTATGCGGATTAAGTTTTCCAACACAGAAGTACTGGGAACACACCCTAAGTATAGCAGACAATAGGGGCAGGAATAGATGCTCAGCACCAATAGGGAAATGCAAATACAAACCATAGTGAGATGATGCCATACAACACCAGCTATGGTGAATTTAATTAGAAAATAACAAGGGTTGGTGAAGATGTGGAGAAATTGTTGCCTTCACATTGCTGGTGGCAAAAGGTATAACTGCTGTAGGAAACAATTTTTTTTTTAGTTTTAATTTTTATTTTTTGTGAACACACTGTACAGAGGGGTTACAATTACATGGGCAGGTTAATGCGTACATTTCTTATCAAGCATTGCAGCCTCCTCCTTTGTTTACCCTTCACATCCCTTCCCAGCCTCCCCCGCCACCTCCCCCACCCAATCCTCCCCCCCCACCCACCCCCAACCCCCGCACCAATGTTGTAAAGCTCGTTTTCGACATGACAACTTGTACTTCTCATTGTTGCAACAGGTCTACTTGTATCCTTAAACGACTTGTTTTTCCCCATCTCCTCTACAAGTTATACTGACATCAAATATAGTGAAAGCAGGGCTTATAATGTGGGAGAGGGATATACAAAGCTACAAAGAGATACTCATAAATGCATTAGAAACAGATGTATGAAAGGAAAAAAACATTAAAATACAATTAAAATAAGCATAGATTTTAGTATATGACCCAGAAATTTCACTCCTACTTATTAACAACATGTATATGTAAATATATATATATATATATCACATAGCTAATATCATTTTAAAAACTTTATTGTCAAGGTGATGTACAGTTACATAAGTAAGGCATTACATTTCTCGTTACCCCCTCCCTCATTTCTTCCCCTCTTTCCCTCCCCCCTAATATTTTCATACATTTATTTCCCATGTACTCAATTCTCTTACAGTCTCTTATTTCATATATTTCAAGCATGCCCACACAAAAATTCATGCAAATATTCATAATATCCAAAAATTGAGCACAACTCAAATATTCTTAAATTGTTGAGTGGATAAATAAAATAAGTGTATCTATAAATTGGGTTATTATTTAGGTATGAAAAATGAAATTCTGATATATACTATATCACAACTGGACCTTGAAAACATCACACTAGTGAAAAGAGCCGTAAATCAAAGAATACTCCATTTACATTTATGCAAACTGTCTAAACCAGGCAAATCTATGGACATGTAAGTATAATACTGACTGTCAGGGTCTGAGGAAGGGAAGACTTAGTGTGTTTACTAATAGTCATGGCTTACTTTAGGTGCTAAAAGAAAATTTCTGATATTAAACTTCGGAGGTAATTGCATGATCTTGTGAATATAATATAATCAACTGAAAAGCACATTTTACAATGGCTAACTTTATGTGAATTTTATCTCAGTTTTTAACAACAAAAACACTAGATGTTGTGCCTCATGCTTATTATCCTAGCTTCTCAGAAGGTTGAAATCTGAGGATTGTGATTTGAAGCCACTATTGGCAGAAAAGTTGATCAGATTCTTATTTTCAATTAATTACCAAAAGGCTAGAAGTAGAGGTATGGTTCAAGTAGTAGAGCACCAAACCTAAGCAAAAAAGCCAAGCAAGAACACAAGGCCTTGGGTTCAAGTTCCACTATCTGTACAGATGGAAGCATTTTTAAATAGAAGTTAAGAAAATGCACATTGTAAAAGTGAGCTTACCACTACATTTCAACCACAACACAGAAATGGAAGGACAGCTCAAGTATTGACCCCCACCCTATTGTCCCAGGCCCATACAGACTCCAGGCAAAATCCCAGGTATGTGTGAACTTGTTTGAAGTGCAGGCAGGGCAGTCCACCTAAGCCCCGCTGTAAACATCCCATTGTGGGCCCAATTGAAAGGCCCCCACCTTCCTTGACCTAGTGGCTTTTTCATTCACCTCTGCCGCCTTGCTTGGACCTCCTATAAAAACCCAGCTCCTGTCCCAACTCTCGGGCACAACCTTCAAACCCGCGGGAAGGCCTGTGCCCCTCACTGTTCCTCAATAAACAGTCCTCTGCCTTTGATGAGTCTGGCCTATTCCTTTTCTGTTCTCGTCCATTTTCCTAACAACAGCCAATGAAAATTCCTGAATGTGATAAGGACTTCTGGGAGCTCCCACAACTGCTGGTAGGAAAATAAAGTTGTTCAAATCCTAGAACATTTCTTCATTGCTTTTTATTAAATATATGTACTTCAGCACGTGAGTATCATCATGGAGAGTTCACAAACACATCATTATAAAGAAAAGCTGCTTGCTGAAAGATCTCTGCAGAGCAGCATCACGAATGGAAAGTTTTTCCTGATGAAACACCATGCATTATACTTAGATACACACATTAGTGTATACATACAAATTTAAACCCAAACTCAAAGCATGAATTAACAACCCCCCATGATAAAATTAGGGAAATTCTGAGAAATGAAGAAAAGAATACTGCTGGACAGGCTAGAAAGGGAACTTTTAAAAATTGGGTGGACATGTTTTCCAAAGTAAAGGAAAAAAAGAAACTTTTGACTAAATGATATCAGTGTTAATCACCTTAAGAAAGAGTGCTATTTTATTTCTAACCTGCAAAACTGAAAGTAGAAGCAGAAAGGCATGCTCACTGCTAATGAGAAGCTCCCGGAGCAAGGGAAGGTTCTGTCTTTCAGTAACTTGAGTAACATGAATAGATGAAAAGATGACCTATGGCCAAGGGGGAGAAAAGCACCTGGCAGATGTGAGAAATTGGAAGGATTCTAAAAACCACCTACCTGAAACCAAAGAAAAAGATAACTATTGGACAAGAATTGGTGAATTGAGGTAGATATATATTTTAAAAATCACCTCCTTTTATTAAAAATCTCAATTCATTTATAAGATATATCTATTTTTCAATCTCATTATTCCAAACCTGTCAGCACAGTGCCTTCAATCATTTGGCTCTAACTTTTCTGCTGTACTTTTTGTTTCTTTTATTGAAGTCGTCATAGGTCTAAAAGCATCTTCTCTCTCTCTCTTTCTCTCTCTGTCTCTCCTCTTTCTCTCTTCCTTTTTCCCTCTCTCTTCCTTTTTCCCCTCTCTCCCTCTCTTTCCTGATAGTCAACATAAGACTTTCATGAAATTCTGGAAAAAATACATGGCTAATTCCCTTAGATTTCAATGACTTCAACACTTATGGAAGTTAAAATCTCTACTTTGAGGCACTATTAAATGAAGACAGAACTCATTGGGATGAGCCATCGATACCCTCTTGTTCTTTAAAGATGAAATTTCAATTCATAAAAATTTTACCAAAGAAAATAACATTGGCATAAATGATGAGTTCCCATCTAGGCCATAGCATGCATGCCTTTCTGTTACATTCATTATAAAACTTTTGCAAGGGACTAAGAAACTCAGTGAATTCAGCTGTTTGCTGTCATGCAAAAACAAGTTACTTCTGTAAAAATTTCTTGCAGATTATTTGGGAATTATATCCACTTGATGGAAATCAGCTAATAAATCAGACTGTCTTCTTATTACCATTCATATCTATCCTAAAAATGTGCCAAAGCTAAGATGGATAAACTCATATCACCGCAACTTGCTACAGACTTCCTCTTTGTGACTGATCTTGCTTATGAAAACTCAAAACTAGTTTGTTTGATCCCATGAAAGAAAGCTCTCCTGGAGCCATCTATAGTCGTTCACCTGGTAACTTGGCATGTTTTGTAGATATCCCATATTATTATGGAGTTATTGTCAAGTAATGACATGCAAAGCTCCGTTTCTGCTATGCCTTTCTATGTCTATACTGCTGACACTATATTGAATGGTGTTACAATATCTCCAGTCTAATAAACTCAAAATCTATATATCCCACAACTCCTTCCTGAACGAATTTATATGTATCCAACTGCCTTCACTTGCAAATGAACTTTACTTCTCTGATTAAGCTTCCAACATTTCTCTAAAACCGCTCTTATCATTCACCTTCCAAATTTCTGTTGCCTGCTTTATGGAAATGAGTGGCTCAGGACAGAAACCTAAGGGTCTTTTGATTCCTCTTCCTCATGCATTCTGCATCCAAACTTGAGGAAAATGTGTTGGCTTTACACAAGGAATGTGCCTAAATTCAATCACTTCTCATCCCCTCACTATGGCTAAATTCATCTAAACTCATCAGTGATGGCCTAGTTTTCAGCAATTTCTTTCTTCTCTAGCACCCAGATTTTACTGTCTACTTATGGTCCTTTATGGTACATTATCAGAGTAGCTCTTTTGGCATCTAAGCCTTTTCATCTGACTTCATTCAAACTGCTGCAATGCTTCTCAATTTCACTCTGAGCAAAGCCAAAGTCTGACAAAAAGACCCTAGAACCTATATGATCTGGCCTCTTTTACCTTCTGTCATTCTTTTAATACCTTTTCCTACAGAGGTTTCTCCCAGCATGCTCTGGGATCTTTTCTGTCTTTTCTGTCTACTCCCATAGGTTTGGAGCAGACTTTCCCACATCTGTATTATGATATTCCTTCACCTCCTTAATGTTGTTATAGAAATCTTATCAATGGGTTCTACTTTAATCACTTCATTTAGCATTACAACTGAATCGTTAACAAGGTAGCCTTTCTTTCCCTGATTTGTGCTTTTTAATTGCCTTTATCTCACATTCTGCTTATCTACATTATTGTATTTAATAGCTATTGTTTGTTATTTCCTCTGGAAGTTTACATTATGGAGTGAAGTTAACTATCAGTTTCATTCACTGATGTACTTTCATATAACTAGAATAAGGTCTAGCAAATGATAGGAATTTAATAATTATTTGATAGATAAACAAATGATAAGTGAATAAAACTTGCTATTTTTTTGTTCCAGAAAGAAAATATTTCAGGATGATTGGGGTATCTCACATCTGTAATTTAAACTATTCAGGAGGAGTTATGGTTCAAAGCTAGGTCTAGGAAAAAGTAAGCAAGACTCTCTTATCTGTAAATAAGGTGGGCATGATGGTATGAATCCCTAATCTCAGATAAGCAGGAGGAGTATTTAGGAAAATTATACTCTGAGATCTTCCCAGGGGAAAAATACAAGAACCTATTTGAAAAATAACTGGGACAAAAAGGGCTGGGGTGTGATTGAAGGGGGTATAATGCCTCTCTAGCAAGTACAAGGTCCTGAGATCGAATCCCAGTACTGAAAATCAACGAAAAAGAAAGAAAATAAGTAAATATTTCTACCCAAACTTTAACAGATCATTTATCTTCACTCTTTTGTCCAGACATCCAGCAGAATCTTTCCTGACCCCAATAGCAATAATCATAAGTGAGCATGTGATTAAGTTTATATGCTAGATAGAGGTAGAATGTTTAAACATGTGCTAAATATGAATATGGAAACTTGTCTACACAGAAGCAACTATGAATTGAAATTCTCTGATATTAATGATTTCTTTTTCGTCTTATAATTTCAAGTATTATTCTTAGTCTATATCTGTACAAACATACATATTTATTATGTGCCCATATGCTATGTTACTTCACTGGAAATTTTGTGTGTGTATGTGTGTGTGTGTGTTTGTATGTGTGTGTGTGTGTGTGTGTGTGTGTGTGTGTGTCTATGAAAAAAGCTATTATCTAAGTTAACCACTTAGTGAATGAAGAAACTTGTTCATGACACAGGTTCGATGGTGGGTGTTTTGACATCGCTTACTCTTTATCACCAACCATGAAGATGTTATTTATTTAACAAGAACAAAAGTGAGGTAGAGAAAACAGAGTAGATGGAGCAGAGTGCTGTGATCTCAAGTCAAAACGCCTGATGTTGAGGCTAGAAACCAAGCCTCTTTTTCAACCTGACTTCTCACCATGCTGCCTCCTGAGCCCACAGCAATCCACGGGAACGATGCTGTAATGGAGAGCAGCAAAGCCTCACAGTTTTCCACACAGACAATAAACACTCTCACAAAATGTATTTGATAACTCTTTGATTTTCTGGTTTTTGACTAAGTAATGGAAATGCCTTTTAAAATTACTTCATGCATGATTAAGAAAAAAATATCAGAGGTCATGAAAATAAAGCTATTATAATATCGAAGGCATAAATGGCTTTCCTTCAAATTTTGGGATATAATTAAAAATAAGTACAAACAACTTTTACACTGAAGACAAAATCAAAGCTAAATAAAATTTGTGACCAAAATAAAATCTACAATATTAGAATCAAGAGAAGCCAATCTTTTACTATTACTAAATAAGTTTTCCTAAGAGTAATTCTTAGATAGCATTCTGTAAAATTAAGTTAGACAGGACAAAGAATAGGATTGATTGTCTTATTAGTTTCCAAATATATTTTCAAGCACCCCTTAGTGAAATAAATCTTAGCTTACTATCTTGGGTAAAGTGAAAAAGAGATATGTCTTGATTATTAAACTTGGTAACCTTTCACAATATTTACTTAGAACTGTACATTTTGTTCAATTGACAGATTTTTTCCATACATTTTTCTCTGTATCTAACATGCTGCTTCTTAAGATTTAAGAAACTACTTTGTCCACCTATCCAAATATCTATACAACTCCCTGTAAGTAATTCTTATGTACTCTTTATAACATGAATATAACTCAAAATTTAGGCATTCTTCTAACATTTAGAGTCAGCTGATGATGGAGATAACTGTATATATATCTATAGCTATCGTGTACAGTAATTAATCTAAATTAACCTTTCCTGATCCCAAAGAAACTAAGACAAGTATTTTTTAAAAAATAAAATTGATTTTTGGGATGAATTGTTGAAGTGGATTGGCCAAAATTTTGTTGAGAAGTTTTTCATCAATATTTATCAAAGAAATAGGTCTATAGTTCTCTTTCTTTGTTGAGTCCCTGCCTGGTTTTGGGATGAGGGTTATAATGGCTTCATAGAATGAGTTCGGCAGTGAACTTTCACTTTCAATTTAATTGAAGAGTTAGAGGAGTATTGGTGTGAGCTTTGCTTTGAAGGCCTCTTACAATTCTGCTGTAAATCCATCTGGTCCTGGGCTTTTTTTAGATGGGAGGTCTCTTATCTGTTTCTATTCCAATGCTTGATATGAGCCTGTTAAGATGGTTTAACTCATCTTGGTTTAGAAATGCAAATCAAAACAACACTGAGATACCACATCACCCCAGTTAGAATGGCTATAATCAAAAACTCTAATAACAACAGATGCTGGAGGGGATGTGGACAGAAGGGAACCCTACTGCATTGTTGGTGGGAGTGTAAACTTGTTCACCCACTTTGGAAAGTAGTATGGAGGTTCCTCAAAAGACTCCACATAGAGCTCCCCTATGACCCAGCAATCCCACTTTTGGGCATTTACCCGAATGATCACAAACAAGACCATACTAAAGCTACCAGCACAACTATGTTTATTTCAACATTATTTACCATAGCTAAGATATGGAACCAACCCAGATGCCCCTCAGTAGATGAATGGATCAAGAAAATGTGGTATATCTCTATATCTCTATATCTCTATATATCACACTGTATATATATATATATATATATATATATATATATATATATATATAATGGAATTCTATGCCTCCATCAGAAAGAATGACATTGCCCCATTTGTTAGGAAGCAGAAAGACATGGAGCAAATTATATTAAGTGAAGTAAGCCAGGCCCAAAGAAACATGGGTAATGCGTAATGAGAAATCAAAGTGGCATTGATCAAGCCAAATGGAAAATTACTCTTTACTTTACTTAAAGCCTGAGTTCTGCCAGGCAACAGTGGCTCATATCTGTCACCTCAACTACTCAGGAGGCTGAAATCTGAGGAACACAGAAAAGCATGAGACCCTTCCCTCCAACTAACCACCAAAAAATGGGAAGTGGAGCTCGGACTCATGGTAAAGTGTTAGTCTTCATCACTAAAACCCAGGAACAACAGCAGAGCTGTGCAAGCCCTGGGACTGGCACCAACAACAATGGATAAATTAAAAGAACAAAACTCTGAGTTCTCCATTACTTTGTCCATGATCATACACAAACAGAATTGAAGATTTTGGAGTAGATGATGTAGTATAATGACGTCTATTAAGCATGGGGCATGGCAACATCATGTGGGTAAAGTGAGAAAGGATAAGCGCTATGATTTAGTGCAGATTTAATGCCACCGTTTAGAGATGAAGAGATGAGATGCTGCTGTTAGAAGAGAATTTTGGAGGATTCTGAGACTAGTTTCAGGATGAGACTTCCTACCTTCTAAACAAAAACAGGACACTAAATGTATACCTTAGCTAAATTGCATTAAATACACTTAAGTTACATTAAATATACAAGGAAATTAATCTATTTCTATGTATTATTTAAAACAGAAATGTATTACTATTTAAAATAGATTTGAACATTTACTCTTTCAAGGACTGAAAAGACCTTTATGCTGAAGTCAAACTACTTGGTGTTTTACTATAGAAATGGAATGGCAGTTTCTAGGTATGACCCAAGTTTTTCCCAAGGTCACTTTGCTAGTTAGTCTATCTTTTTCAGTGAATTTTGAGTCCTCTGAAGGATTACCTGACTTCTAATTATCATATTTATTTATTCTTCCACTGTTTACTTCCCTTCCCTTGAATTTCTTAATTTAGGACTCCAAATCAAAACAACTCCATTGTCAAATCTCAGTGACACACACAAAATCATTAAAAACAACAAGTCTACACACAAGCTTAGACTTCTCTTGCATAAATGAGACAATCATGAAGGGTATTAATTTGGACATTCCACACACAGAAATGGCTGGTCTTTTCCTTTTCTCATTTCTCAAGATGAGGTAACAGTAAACAGAGCTTGGAATTTTCCCTAATCACTGTCAGACCAGATTACATGTCATGTAGATATGAGAGAATTGGTGTCAGCACAGCGCCATCAACTCTGCACATTGGATATTCATCAGATGATGCTCAATACATGTTTGTTGGAATATATTAAATGGAGCCAACATTCATACTTTTTGACTTTCTTTGAATATACTTTGAAAATCCTTTCTTTGAATAATCCCACTGTTTAAACTTTCAGTGTTCTTTTGGCTGTTTGAAAATTAGGAAAGAAAGTGACTTTAGATTGACAAAATGCAAATTAAAAATTAATTAAATTACAAAATTAAAACTAAAAATAGTAAAATTAATATTTATTACTAATAAAATTAATAAAATATTGTTCTTATAAAAGATGCAAATTCTGTAGTAGAAATTCCTCATTGGGTAGGTAGGGTTCACCATTTATTTCTATTTTCTAAACAAGGATAATATTTTGTTAATATTCCAATGATCATATATGGTCTTCCTATGCCATTGATACTGCTATTTTTAAGTATAGATTTTTTTTTTTACAAATGATATATTTGCAATGGAGTTTACAGTTAATGTCATGGGTAAGATAGATAACATTATGAATTTATCCCTTAAAGAGATAATACTGAATTGGCTAGTGAGTCATTTGTGATAATTACTTTTATAAACACACCAAAAATATTTTTCTTGAGCAATATAATTGGCTGATATGACTGCTGTCGAGTTACTGGAAAGTTATTTTTTCTTTGGTGATATTAGACCTTGAACTGCTGCCATTTGAGCCACAGCTCTAACCCCTTGCTTTGTCTGTTTTCAGATAATGTCTCTCAATTTTATCCTAGACTTGCCTTAGATCTCCATCCACCTACCTCTGATTCTTTAGTAACTGGCACTAGCTTGCTTTTTCCCACCCATTTTCCTCTGATTCTGTGCTCTCCTCCTAGCTTCCCTCTTATGTGCAAATGTATATACCATATGTGGGGTCAAGAACAGAGAGTCATCTAAAAGTGATGTGACAAATTAAGAGGTCCTTTGTTTCTTGAGTTCTGTTTAGTTTATCATATCTCATTGCATTTTGAATTTAACACCTACACATCAGGAAGGCCATGTCTCTCTGATCTTGGCTTATCTTGCTAACATGATTTGTTCTAGTCCCATCCATTTCCTTGTGAATGCCATTATTTTGTCCTTTCTAATGGCTGTGTAATACTCATTGTATATAGGTAGCACAATTTTTGGATCCATTCATCTGTGGTGGGGCATCTGGGTTGTTTCCGTATCTTGGCTATTGTGAACAGTGCTGCAATGAACATGACACATACATGTGTCCTTACATCCTGGTTCCTGTTGTTCAGGGTAGATGCCTAGAAGTGGTATCACTGGGTCATAGGGAAGATCTATATTTTTCGTTTTCTGAGGACCCTTCAGACTGCTTTCCAGAGTGGTTGTATTAGTGTACATTCCCAGAAGCAATGCAGTAGGGTTCCTCTTTCTCCACTTCCCCACCAGCATTTGTCACTGTCTGAATTTAGGATTTAGGCCATTCTGACTATGGTAAGGTGATATCTCAAGGTTGTTTTTATTTGCATTTCCTTTATGGTCAGGGATGATGAACATTTCCTCATTTGTTTCTTTGCCATTTTTATCTCTTCTGGGAAGTCTCTCTTTAGCTCCCTTGCCCATTTAATGATTGGTTTGTTAGATTTGGGAAGGATTGTCTTGAGTTCCCTGTATATAATGGATATTAGGCCTTTGTCTGATATATTGCTGGTAAATATCTTCTCCAGTTTGGTTGGCTGTCTTTCTAGTTTGGAAGCTATGTCTTTAGTAGTGCAGAAACTTTGAAGGTAGTCCCATGTGTCGAGTCTCTCTCCATTTTGTTGTGGCTCTGGGACTGTGTTCAGGAAGTTCCTGCCTGTGCCTATAAGTTCTAGTGTCTCGCCTACTCTGTCCTACAGTAGTTTCAGAGTTTCAGGTTTGATGTTGAAGTCTTTAATCCATTTTGAGTTGATGTTAGTGCATAGTGACAAGCTGGGATTCACTTTTAATTTTCTGTATGTAGCTGCTCAGTTTTCCCAGCACCAATATTTGAAGAGGCTGTGTTCCCCGCGCCCCCCCCCCCCCCCGCCCCCGCCCCCACTGTTTGGCTTCTTTGTCAAATATCAGCTGACTGTAAGTATGTGGTTTTATTTCTGGGTTTTCTAATCTATTCCATTGGTCTTTAAGTCTGATTTCTGGGAGTACCAAGCTGTCTTTGATATTATGGCTATTTAGTAGAGCTTGAAATCTGGTATTGTGATTCCTCCTGCATTATTTCTTTTGCCTAGAATTGCTTTGGCTATTCTAGATCTTTTGCTGTTTCATATGAGTTTTTGGATTGTTTTCTCTATTTCAGTAAAGAATGTCATTGGGATTTTAATGGGAATTGCATTGAATTTGAATATCATTTTTGGCAGTATGGCCATTTTCACAATATTGATTCTGCCTATCTAAGAACGTGGAAAGCCTTTCCATTTCCTGGTGTCCTGGTTGATTTCTTTCTTTAGGATTTTATAGTTTTCAATGAATAGGTCCTTTACAGCTTTGGTTAGGTTAATTCCTAGAATTTTTTTCTTGAGTTTATTGCAAATGAAGTTGTTTTCTTGATTTTTAAGTAGAGATTTTTAAAGTTATCTATACTCTAATAAAAATTGGCAAATATAAAATTTGGGAATAGTTTAGCAACCTAAAGAAACAAAAATCCCTAAACTGTGAAGTTAGTTATCTCTTGATACAAATAAGAAAAGCAAAACCTTATTTAAACATCGGTTGGAAAATCAAATGATGAAAGATACCAACTTGAATGGAACAGGAGACTTCAAAGCTTTTTACTAACACTAACTTTTCATTCATTCCAGTCTATCATTTAACACCTGTTAGGTAAGCAGACAGTAACCATTTTATGAAAGAATATGCAATATTTGTAGAACAAAGAAACTTGTCTTTATTTTTCTTACCAAAGACATACCTTTGTGCTACATCAAACATATGTAAATAATACTGATTGGGATCATAGTGGTGAGAAGATAGTGATTGATAGACCACATGGCTCCAGTCCAATTTTTCTCATTATTCTTCAGTCTAGAAGGAGCACATTATGAATTTTAGTGACAGAGAGAGTACAGTATGCATTGAAGTAAAGCCAGTCTCTCTTTGCTCTCCTTATGGAGAGCAAGCAATTTCAATTCAATTAGATCAAAGTGTTCTTGCTTGATGTAGGTAAATGAACTTGCATTTACCTATGCAAGTTCATATTCAATTTTAGATGGACCAGCAATAATAGTATCTAGTCCCTGTTGTCTTGAAAACACTCAACACATTTTTTTCTTATTTTTTTTTTCCTTTCTCAGTCAAATCATGAAGGATTATTTTGGTCACATGCACTTTTTAAAAATCTAACTCTGTATTTCTTCCCCCAAACTCTTGGGTTTCTCTAAATATACATGTTGTGAAATGAATTTCCTAAAAGTGGTCTATAATTCAGGAAAAGACAATGGATAAGCTTTGGAAATACATTCTTTTGAAGAACAATGAAGAAACATAGGTAAAAAATACTGTAATTGGTATTTATATTGAGAGAGAATCACTTAGCTTCTTTTGAATATTCATCGATTATAAGGATATCAACATTCAGCTCTCATTTGTTGATTTGAGAATGATAATACTTGTGTTTCACTATTTTCTTGAGGGGGAAGGGTGAGCTCTAAAAGCTATTCATTCTATACTTCTTTTCCTTATAAAGATTCAGAATAAATTCCTGAAGATGATTTTATTTGAGTACTTCTCAGACAGTGATACTTTAAAAATCTCTTTAGAAATAACTGGCTAAACTAAATCTGTGCTTTACATCATGGCTAAATTTTTATTTTATTCCAAGTAAACATTTTGCTCTCAATTTCAGTCACTAGTAACTAAGCTACATGTGAGATTTTCCCTTTTCAAAGACTCTGTCAGCACTTAAGAAAGAGCATCTGATTTGGGGAATAACCTTTTCAGCCAAAAGTTAGCTTTGACACAAGAAATCACTGCACCTCCTTTTGTTGGTTCTCATGTCTTAGTTCAAAACCTTTATATATTTTTAATTCATATGATCATTTGAAAGAGGGAAATATTTATATTTATAAAAAATGGAGACAGGGGGCTGGGAAGTTGGCTCAGTGGTAGCGCGCTTGCCTTGCATGCTCGAGGCCCTGGGTTCGATTCCTCAGCACCACATAAGCAAAAAGAAAAAAGCCGGAAGTGGCGCTGTGGCTCAAGTGGTAGAGCACTAGCCTTGAGCTGAAGAGCTGAGGGACAGTGCCCAGGCCCAGAGTTCAGGCCCCACGACCGGACCCAAAAAAAAAAAAAAAAAAAAATGGAGACAATAACACATAGAATGTTCATGTATCCTTTACTCAGCTCTCCCTAATATTAAGTGGTATTTTGAGCTTAGGGAAAAATAACCCAAAGGAGTGAGGAGTTCCTCCTATGATATCCTATCAAGGAATACCTAGATATTTCAGAGCAATTTTCAATTCATAAAAAAGAAATCTGTGTTTCTGAAGTTCTATACATGCTATATCTACTTTCCTATATTATTAACATCTTGTATCAGTATGGTAAATTTGTTACAAATAAAGAACAAATACCAATATATTATTGCTAACTAAAATTTGTACTTAATTCAGTTCTCCTGAGTTTTTACTCACTGCCCTTTTCTGTTCCAGGAAGCCTGGGTCAAACATTTCATTTAGTATTGTGTCTTTGTAAGTTTAAGACTATGCAGGCAGTAGCAGTTTCTTGAGCTTTCTTTATTTTTGAAAGCCTTGTTAGATTTGCAGGGTAATCATCAGGTGTTTTATAGCACATTGTTACTGAGCTTTGCCAGAAGCTTTTCTATTAATTGTTGACTTATATCCTTACATTTTTCTTAGTTTTATTAGGGGAAATAATGCTGCTTTGGCAGAATAGACACATTGTGAATTGGTCATTCATGAGCTAGGTTTTTAAATGTACACTGTGGCCTTCATTTCAATGCTCATTAATTACTGCTAATGTTAACTTTGATTATTGTAAACATGAGAGCTGTCAGATTCTGATGTTATTATATTCATGTGTTCCCCCTCCTTTACTTTTCCCCTTTCCCTTTACAAGCTGGCATTTGAAGAAGATAGGTTAAGACATATTATATATACACACACACACACCAACACACACACACACACACACACACGTTTCCTGTAGCTTTTTCCTTCTTGTTTCTTTATCTCTTTTTTTGTTGGCATTTGGTTTTGAAAAACAAGCCTACAAATAGTGGGAAAGTTTTTAAACCAATCTGTTATATATTGTTAAACCAAGCTTCAAAGACTGCTTACTGTAACTGTAGTAAATGTAACTAAAGAAATTACGTTCACAGCTGGAGGGGAAGGCACCTTTAGAAAGGTGCTTTGAATAAAGATATTCATTGTTGTCTAGGTCACTAGCGGTTCCTGGCCACTGGCCATGTTTGACCAAGAACTTCTTTCCCACCTTTCAGATCTATCTGGTGAAACTAAGAAATTTCCTCAAGTCCCAAATTTTAGCACACTTCATATATCGTCCTCTAGAGGGCACCAGCTTTCTCACTATTTTTGAGCAGGAGACAAAGGGAGAAAAACAAAGGAGGGCGAAACAACGCTTGACAAGAAATGCACATACCTGATGTGACTGTAAACTCTGTACAACAGTTTTTCAAGAAAATATATTTTTAAAAAATATAGAAAGAAAGAGAGAGAGAGAAAGGAAGGAAGGAAAGAAGGAAGAAAGAAAGAAAGAAAGAAAGAAAGAAAGAAAGAAAGAAAGAAAGAAAGAAAGAAAGAAAGAAAGAAAGAAAGAAAGGAAGGAAGGAAGGAAGGAAGGAAGGAAAGAAGGAAGAAAGAAAGAAAGAAAGAAAGAAAGAAAGAAAGAAGGAAAGAAAGAAAGAAAGAAAGGAAGGAAGGAAGGAAGGAAAGAAGGAAGAAAGAAAGAAAGGAAGAAAGGAAGAAAGAAAGAAAGAAAGAAAGGAAGGAAGGAAAGAAGGAAGAAAGAAAGAAAGAAAGAGAGAGAGAGAGAGAGAGAGAGAGAGAGAGAGAATAAGACAGTGCAGCTCTGCTCTTAAAAGGTTTTGGGTTTTGGTGGAGGGCTGGGAGTTGGCCACCTTTTCTCCAGGCTCCAGGCTTCTGCTACATGGCAGGGTTTTCTCCCACATCCTCACCTGGCGTGAAACACACAGTACACTCCTGGTTGAGAAAGGGTTCCTATGCAGACTAAATCCCCCAGGGTGACAGCAGTTTCTCTCCAAAGCAGCATTAATGTGTGGCAGCAGGATCCATCATTTCTCTTTTCAGCTGCATTACAATGTTTATTCGACTTTAAAACATCTAACCATCCTTCACAGCTTCACTCTGGGGAAAAGAACAAATTTCGTATCAATGTGTTGCGCAGCCGCTTTGGACTAATTCCATTTATAAATGACAGCCCTCCAGTAATGACCAAGAACCAAACAAGACAGAAGAAGAAAAACTTTTTTTATTGTGAAAATACCGTACAGAGGGGTTACAATTACATGGGCAAGGTAATGAGTATATTTCTTATCAAGCATTGTTGCCTCCTCCTTTGTTTCCCCTTCCCATCCCTTCCCATCTCCCCCCACCCCCCCACCCCTATCACCTTCCCCACCCCCAGCCAAAGTTGTAAAGTTCGTTTTTCGACATAAGGACTTGTACATCTCATTGTTGTAATGGGTCCACCTGTATCCCTATTTAAATGATTTGTTTTTCCTCTTCCCCTCCACAAATGATACCAACATCAAATACAGTGAAAGCAGGGGTTATATCGTGGGAGAGGGACATACAAAGCAACAAAGGAATCATCTTATAAATATGTTAGAAATAATCGCATGAAAGAAAAGACATTTGAGTCCTTATCTTGGGGTTCATTTCGCCTAACATCAACTTATCTGATCATTCCTGCTTGTCTCAGACATATACTAGTAAAGAAGTTCGTTTTCTCCTGAAGCACATGATTCTCTTTCCTTGGAACGTGGCATTTTAGGTTCTTCCACATCCCTCATCTACTCTTAACAAGAGACAAAAGTAAATAAACGAAATTTGAGGAAAACGTGAGTCTTGATAATGTCTTCTTTATAAAGGATTAGAAAAGCATATTTTTAGTTCAGCAGATCCCTTCCCCCTGTATATGGCTTGCCTCATTTTTTGAATTTAGTCTGAAACATAGTCATCTATAAGAACACTGGTCAGAGCCGGCTGCCAGTGGCTCAAGCCTATAATCCTAGCTGCTCAGGAGGCTGAGATCTAAGAATCGCAGTTCATTGAAAGCCGAACAGGAATCTCCCTGAGACTCTTATCTCCAATTAACCAGCAGGAAACCGGAAGCGGCCCTATGGCTCAAGTGGTAGGGCACTCGCCTTGAGCCCAAGAGCTCAGGGACAGTGCCCAGAGTTCAAGACCCATGACTGACAAAATAAATAAGTAGATAGATAGATAGAACACTGGTCAGGAGTGCTTCAAATATTCCTAAGCTAGAAAATTTTCTTTACCTACCAAAAGCAAGAGTGCTCAAAAGTCCTATTTTAATTTTAAAGCTATCCTCCAGGAACTCAGTTTGGGGGCTCAGTTAATTATAAACTTTATTAAATAGTTTATAATAACAGCTTTGTTTTGAAGTATGGAGTCTACCTATAAATCAACATCTTCTCATTTATTAACATAAGACTTCTTTTCATCATTTAACCTTGTATGTTGGTGCATTCATGCATTTTAAATATTGTGCACCAGTAACAAATTCTTTTTTTAAATTTTAATCCGACATAATGCTAGTACGGTGAGGTGAAAAAATAGTACAAACTGTTAAAACAAAAATGTTTTTAAACCTGACAATTTGGAAAAAAGAAATAGTAATATCAGGATAAATGGAGGTTTCCTGTAGTAGAAAAATATACAAGAATGTGCTGAAGTATAATGCAGAATAATAACACATAATTGTAGAATGTGTATAATGAGAACGCCAAATATCTCAATTTTTCACTTATGAATTGTTCAAGTCGCATATTGTTCAATGAATCAAATAAAGTATTAAAATTAAAAAATAAAAAAATAAAATGTGACTACTGTCCAGAAGAGGGAGCAATCTGTCCAGTCTAAGTACTTTCTTACTAAGTACATTTCTGAATAGAAATGTAGATAAATGAATAAATTTTCATATATCAGCGTTAAAGCTTTGAAAATTAGCTACAGTTTTCTGTGAAAGTACATTTTAACATTTTATTTTATATTTATCAAAGTTAAAGGTAAAGAAAATTTAGATTTCTGGGTCATAGGAACTAAAGACAGTGTGTATTTGAGGATCAAATTGCTTTTAAGTTACTTTCCTAAAGAAATTAATGAATTGTTGACATGGAAAGTAATTATGGAGCAACACGTGTAAATAGGAATTGCAATGACTTCAAGGTAAGGTAACCATGATTACCAACTTCTTTGCCCCGTTGTGCTCCTGCCATTCAGACCATTTAACGATTAAAAGCTCAGGTGAACCTGGGCTCTGGTTGCTTGGGCCTATAATCCTAGCAATTGAAGAGATTGAAACAGAATGTCTGTTTGAAGTCAGTCTGAGTAAAACAAGTCTTCAGAACTTGATCTCCTATTAGCTAGGAAAATGCCAGACTAGATGCATGGCTGAAGTGGTAGAGAACTGAGCAGGAGAGCTGAGAAGGTAAATTGGCTAATGTAAAATTATTTTGAAGTAGTCACTTGAATATTAGATGAAAGGAATGACATAACACTTTTCATATTGCTTTCTGTTTCTTTATTTTTTTTTGTTGTTGTTGTTGGTCTTGGAGTCTAAACTCTGGGCCTGGGCGCTGTCCCTCAGCTCTTCAGCTCAAGGCTAGCACTCTACCACTTGAGCCACAGAGCCACTTCCGGCTTTTTCTGCTTATGTGATTATGAGGAATTGAACCCAGGGCCTCATGCATGAAAGGCGAGCACTCTACCACTGAGCCACTTCCCAGCCCATTTTTTCTTTTTTATTACCAATTACAACATACAATGTATTATCTTAAGGGGCCTTGTCCAAAATTACTCTGAGCCTTCAATCATAAGTAAAATATTTATTCCAACCTGATTTGTATACATTAAATTATTATATATATATATATATATAATATGTACATATCATGTATATTATAAACTGTTATATTTTACTATAAATATTTTAAAGAATGAATTGACTATTAAATTTGAGAACTACAGAAAACATGAAATATGAAATCATTAATTCACAGGTATAACATAAGATTCAGCTGTTGTATTTAATTATAGAACTATTCTGTCAAGGCTATATTGAGTATGGCCTGGAAGTGTCATCAACCTGAGACTCAGGAAGAATTACTGTGCCCTTCTTAGCAGTTCACCTGGCTGACAATGGCTGAAGGCTCTGCCATATTGCTGAATTCTCTTTTTCCAATGTCTCTTTTAAGCAAAAAGGCACTCGTCAGCTTGCTCAGTCTTGGGAGAGAGCCTTGGGAAGAGTGGATGCAATCCAAGGGTGTTACTGGAATTAGGGCTCGATGGGGCCAGGTTAGTATGAGGATGGTTGTGGTGTGGTTTTAAGGGATTTTTTTTTTTAAGTTTCCTTCTGTGTGAAGCTGTCCCTATTTGAACCTCCAGTTCTCTCTTCCATGTGGCCTAGATGGAAAGGCAGAAGAGGGCTGGATTTCACATTGAGGCCTGTTTCCCTCTTGCCAAATATACGGTCTGGCTATAATATCTGTACACTATTTTGCTGCATAATTGTTACCCAGGATGCAATGATTGTTTAATCTGCCAGGATTCTAGAGAGCAGCTGGGGGAAAAAAAAACTCTATTCATAGTGACCCAATACGTAATCTAATTCCCCACTTCAGTGCAGTTTCATAGCACAGAGCTTCAGCAGTACCAGTCAGACTTTTGTCTGTTTATAATACTGAAGCATCTGTCTTCTCAAGTCCCTAATACATTTGTCAGAGAGTAAGGAAATTCTCTCCAAAGATAACAGAAGATATTTCTGTCAGACTATATGACTTCAAACATCAATGAAATGGCATTTGGGTTTTCATTTTCTTTAACAGTGGAAGAGTTTGAGCTTTGGCAAGAAGGTGGTGTTCTACTCTTCCATGGTTTCCACTGGAAAGGAGAATCAAAATGCGCTAGTTTTCTTCCAGTTTTCGCATTGGCTTGACAGCTAACATTATTGCAAGACCAATAAGAACTAACAGAACTGGGAGCAATGTTCTTCTCTCCTTAACCCTTTGTTAACTTTGCCTCTCTCTTGACATATATTGATGGGTGAGAGACACAATGAATGCAACACTCTGCTTAGAGAACAAGCAGAGAGGCAGGTTAACTTTGGAGCTGAGGAGGATCAGGATCCAAGGCTCATAACATCCCTAGGTTCCTGGAAGGAACACGGAAATGTTCTAGTGGTCTCTTCACACACATCCAGCTTTTGTAAAAATTGAGAACTATTTTATTTTAACTCTCACTGTTTTTTCCTCCATCCCACTTTTCCTTCTGCCCATTGATGTGGACACAGCCCAGCGTTTCTCAGTCCATAAGAAATGAAGTGTGATCCACTGAGTTTAGAATTAGAGTAGTAAGTTTGTATAGTCTACATTCTTGCTGTACATTCTTTCTGGCTGTAGTTCAGCTATTGCTAGCTCTCTGAATTTGAAATGGCTTCTTTGATCAACTACCCTGCAGGAAAAAAAAATGACATAGCTTTTAATTAAATGTTTGGAGAATGACACAATAGTATCATCATGTAATGAAGACACAAAGACTATTCATCCCAAGGATAAAAGACTAGGTGCTATTGGAAGTATTCCATGTTGTCACGGATGTGAGTGTATGTGTGCATGTGTGCGTGTGTGTGTGTGTGTGTGTGTGTGTGTGTGTGTGTATCAACTTGGGATCATTGCTTTCTTTGCAGGATGTATTGGTAGCTTTTTGTCACCACAATGAAATACCTAACCCAGGCTACTGAGGAAGAAAAAACGTTTACCTCACAATTTTCAAGGTTCAAAGACATGAAACCTGCCTCTGCGCAATTCTGGTGAAGGTCTTATGGCAGAGGGCAACTTGTGGAGAGCTAACACGGAAGAGAGAGAAAGAGAGACAGAAGAGACAGAGAGAGGGAAGGAGGAGGAGCAAGGGTTACTTCTTTTTTGGTCAACTTTCTCAGGGGAATTCAAGGGGTTACATGAGCACTACCTTCCAAGAGTGAGTCCCCCTTCCCCCCACCCTCAATAACCGTAGGAACTTTCATTAGGACCTACATGTTTATGACCCCACCACTTCAAATATTCACTATACTGGGGACGGAGCATTTAACACATAAACCTTTGGTAGAAGGCATATGATTGGACTGTATTCAAAGCATCAAAAGGAAGGATAATGTATGTTTATGGGGTATTGATAAATAGCCAATTCTGGCCAATTTCCAGGTTCTGGTGTGAAGGTCAATATTGTTACCAACAAATATTCGCTGAGAAGTGATTAGATTCAAGACTCTATACTTCTAACTCCTAATCAAATGAAATTATTTCTTCTGAAAGAATTTGTCTATCACCTTGGATTGATAAAATACATTATATTCAACATCATGTTCCATCTCAACACATTTCTGTTGGAGGTCATCTCTTCAGAGATGAGTAGGAGAGCTTACTCTTTTAGAGTAAGAAACAGCAAGCCTCAGCAAGTTTGTGTCACTTTTCTGAGTTTATAATTCACACAAGAGGAAGAGCTGGGATAAGACATCGTGCTCAGACTCCATGCTACCCCCTTCTCCGTAATGTAGCTAAAATGATACCTCGGTGAAAAAAAAAAAAAAAACTCTTGGAGAATATGAGATCTGTTTACCTCAATTGTGAACTCTGTTTACCTCAATTGTGAACTCTGAACAAATAAACAAATATCTTCAGTTTCTGTTTCATGATATGTTTGGTGGTGTGATCACCATTTTATTAACTTGCTATGAACATTTATAGCCACAGGTGGTATAAGAAATGGCACTCAGAGAGGGTACTGCTCTAGAAGGATAAGGGTGAGACAAACAATGTCAGTGTTACCTTCTTGTATATGCTCTATCTCTCTATTTAATAATAGGTAACAGATACAGACAAGCCTTCTCTGTATCTGTCTTTTTTGATTACATTCTTTCACCATTCTATCATCTCTCGTAAAAGTGACTTCTATTCCTCCATGCTGATGTGTCCTCGCCGTGCATGTTTTATAATTTGTTTATTCATAGATAAATTTATATCAGCAATGGCATGTGCTTAGTTGAGTTCTTGGTCTACAAATATGGCTCAATAATGTCAGTATGCAAAGCCATTTTTTGTTACATCTTGTTTAAAAATTGACCTTTGTGAGTTTCCAATTCTCATAATGGGCTGAACAAGATTGGGGTCCAGACTTCATGCCACAATCTTTTCTGAGTCAGAAGCAGAATTTTTTATTGGATCCCTTATCGAACCAATATTGATTCAAGTTGTGATGCATGAATTCATCTTTCCATGACGAAAACAATTTCTTCCAGATCATTTATTGAATGGTCCAACTCACTTCTTCATATTGGATGCCACATCTATTATATACCAAATTTTCAACTCTATGCAAAGTAATTGTGTGCCATTCATTGATGAAAATGTCAATCCCTGAACAAGCATGCAATTTTAACTGTGTGCCAGTCCTGTGGCTTGAACTTGAAGACTGGGAGCTGTCTCTTAACTTCTTTGGCTCAATGTTAGCACTATACCACTTGAGCCACAACTTCACTTCTGACATTTTTGTGTTTATTGGAGGTAAGAATCTAATCGACTTTTGTGCCTGGGCTGGTTTAGAGCTACTGGCACCTGGCTCCATCATGCAATTTTAATGAGAACTAGAGAGAACTTGTAAATAGGATGTAACTAAGCAGAAAGTCAAGAACAGGGACATTTTCTCCTTTTCCTTTAGGTCTCTGTTGAGTGAACATTAGTCATCATAGGATATACAAAGTGGCTCCCCACCAACTTGGTGGTATCTTTTTGACTGGATGATAAAGCAATAAAACCCCTTAGAGTGGTTTGACTGAGCTACCATATCATAGAATTCATTAATAGACAACCTAAAAACAAAAAAGATAAACTTCGAGGAATTCAAAGGTTGTTCTTAAACAGATTCTGTCAAACTTGTCAACTACAGTACCCCAACAATGACAATAACTATTGTTTTCCATATTTAATCTATCTATGTCTTGACTAGAGGAGAATCCTCATTCATGTTCCTAGTCTTTGTTCATGATTTATGAACAAATCCTGAAATATGCAGCTAGAATTATTATGTTTCTTCAATATTTGTTCAGGTCAGTTCTAGAAAAGGAGAGAATTAGGGTCTATTTAGATTTTTTTGTTTTGATTTGATCTCAGAAGATAGACAACTATGATACATGAAAACATTGTATTTCTCATACAGTTTTATAGAAAAGTTACCCCATAATTGTATTCCATGAAAATAACTGAAATATATCTGAAAACCTTCTCCCTAGATAGAGTAATTGAGTGGAATTCATGGATTCATGTTATAATCACACAGTTCACACATTCATCTGACCAAAAGCTATGTTTTCCTCATGGTGATTCTCTTGCTTCTCATGTTTTGCTATGAACAACAGCTTCGGTGGCGGTCACTTTGTCATCATTCTGTCCAAATAGGCTTGAGATCCTCATCAGACATAGTCTCAAGAACTAATCTCTGATTTGATGTGAAAGGTGGAAAACAGTTTCTCAAAAAGCCCAATCAAATAAATGAGAGTCTTTGATTAGAATTGTCAACATGTCAACATATAGTGTCTACTTTTAGACCCAAACAATATGAATAGCTTCTATTTTGTTTGTAAACTCTTTAAAAGTAGGAGGAATGTCTACAGAAATGTAAGAAAGGGCACAGAACTGTCCATGTGCACTGAGTGACCCATTCTTTTGAAATCAAGTTGAACTATAATTGTATCAACCTTGAGTCTAAAAGTTATTTCTTGCATTAGAAATCTAGAAATAGAAATGAACTGAAAAGAAAATAGTAGAGTTGGCAAAATAGGTGGAAACATTTTCTCAGAATATGGAACCAAATGCTGTTAGTTGTCCTTAGCATGAACGATGGCCTTTGAGTGTACCATACATAATTAAATGAATATAGCAATGAAATTTATATCTTAAACACATTTTGATTGTTAAGATACTATCTACACTGGTTAAACCTCAAGTCCCAACTGACATTTGGCTTTCACTCTCCTCTCGGAGTCATGAAAATCATGATTTTACGTTTGACAACATACCAAGTCAAACCAAGTCATGACATTTTCCTGGCCACAAGAAAAACCTCTTAACATTAGTGCAGTTTTGACCTAAAAAATGAAAAATATTTGCAATAATTTAGCCTAAGATGCATATACATAGACACAGTAGCTCATGGTCATTTCTTTTACCTGAATTTTTAAATAAACATATATAGAAAGAGAAGTTTTCCTTTTAATATGTCTTTTCGATTTAGGATTATGTCAATAGTAATTTGGAGGTGCTCATTTTTATAATCACTCAAAGATATTTACCATGTTATTATAAAATGGACGAGTAAGTGAAAACTAAATGATGAATAAAATACATTTCCAGAGGTTTGCTGAAACTTTCCCCAGGTATTTTTCATGAGTTTGATTACCAATGGAAGTCAACCAAAGTCCTGAGGACTTATGAATCAGGAAGTCATAATTACTGAGTAGTCATGAAATGCCAACACAGTGCTACTTCTGTCTAAGGTTATTATATTCTCTTTTAGGTGGCCAAAAGTAGTACAGTGATGCCAGGGTTATGCCACCACAAACTGAAGATCAATTGCAAGGCCTATTTTACCAGATTAAATAACTTTTTTAAAAAGCTCAGAAAACAATCCTTAGTTAAATGAATGTTTAAGATATAATCTTGCTAATATTAAAACTCACATGGGCATCAAAACAAGAAGTTGTGTTTTGAGAGATAGGAGAAAACAGGAATCATGAATAGAATACTAAAATGAAAATGAATAGGAAGGGGACATTGTCTAACTTTAAACTATTTGTCCTTATGATTTTATTCCTTGAACACTCTTCTTATCTCTTGGTTTAACAAACTCAGCCAAGGCTTTAAACAAGTTGGGAGAAGCCAGAATAGGAAGTGGAATAGGAAACTTAGGCTGATAAAGTAAAGGCAATTTGCTCAATATGTAAGACCAGTGCTTCATCTTTTTAATAGATGGTCTGGGACCTGAATTGTTACTAACAGATAAGCTATTAATTTAAAATAGAAATTGAATCCGTCTCATGGGATTTGTACAGATAATGATTTTTCTCATATGCTCTTCTCCACATGTTCTTTTGCGTAACTGCAGGCCATCTTAATTGTCACATATTCCAAATGCGTAATTAAAAGAACAGTTTTCCCTTCTTTTACAACATTTAATCTTGAGTAAACTTGGAGAGACCATTGCTTTGGCAAATGGAGAAACGTGTCTTGAATTCTTCTGATTCCTCATTCGGCTGTTCGGTCTGCCATCTGGAGATCAGCCGTTCTTCACTGCTCAAAACACACACCTACTTCTTCCTTCCTGGCACAAGTTTGACCTCACTTTTCAGAACATTACTTCCTTTATGTAATATTGTTGAGGGCAGAAAGCCCTTTGTACTTTATTTTTTTTTCCACACCAAGAAACAGGTCTCACTTTGACATTTCCTGTTGTTCATTTCTTCAGTCAGGTGCTTTCACACAATTAGCTCCTTCTAAAGTGAAGAATCCCACTCAGTTTAAACGATTTGTTCAAGATTATATTCTCATGTACTGCATAGAAATAGCTTCATAGTGACTAAACCATTCTAATATTGAATTCAAGAAATTCTTAGAAAAGTAATATAATTCTTCAAAGGAGAAGCATATACAGAAAAGAAATAAAAGAAAAGAAGCCTAGAAGGAAAGAAAAGAGAAGGAAAAGCTTTTCTGTTCAAATAGTATGCCCTTATTATCACAGCTATTATAGGAAGCCCAAAACATGCCAGGCAGAATGCGAGACCTTATCTCAGTAATAGCCATTCACAAAATGACTAGAGGTATGGATCACTAGTAGACACATGCTTAGTAAGTATGAGAACCTGAGTTCAAACCCTACCACCATCTTTTCTTTTTACTTGTATCTTTAAAAAACAAAATAATAGAATCATTGAGGATTCTGATAAGTACGTTAGTGCTAAGAAAAAGGTATACCATTAAATTTTGTTCAGTTAACATCTTTGCTGTTAGTACTTATTCCATAGTGTTGGTATAGGAAATATAATATTTATCAGTTAGCCTTTTGCTATCATAGCTTTGTACAGTACATAACATTAAAGTCCTAGATGCCCAGAGAAACATTTACTGGGTAGTTTGGAACTTAATTAACTAGATTGGCTGTGGTCTTGATGGGCCTGAATTAGAATAGGCTAGTCTCTAACATTTAGGCTAATCCATAGAAATCCAAAGTAAAACAGCTACCTGGACATGCTCTTTTTGTGACAAAAGGAAGAAATTCCCCGAAGATGGGCAAAAAGTACTGCGTCCCTAAAGGTGTAAATTCTATATAAATAGTCTATCATTTCCATCTACATTCTGTTGAGCAAAACAAGTCACATAATCAAGCCCAAAGTCAATAATGAGGCAAAGAAGACTTGTAAACAAATAACTTCATCTTTATCAACACCTGGGATAGGTTGAGTTGGTAATGAATGATTTAAAATAAAAAAGGAAGAGGCAACAATGCTTGATAAGAAATGTGCTCATTATCTTGCCCATGTAATTGTAACCCCTCTATATGGTGTTTTCACAATTAAATAAAAGGAAAAGAAAAGTTAATTCCTTAAAATGTCACATTTTCACACCTTTAAATTCTAGCAAATACGTATTAATCTGTGTGTATTATGAGTTTAATCTTTTCTGTTATTTTTCTGTGTAGACTTTTTTGTACAAAATTGTTTCCTGTTGTATTTCTATATATTCATATAGTGCACTGCCCTTTCATTAACTCTCTTCCATTTCTCCTTTTCTAACAGATTTTCGTAGGCTTTACTAAATATTTTTAAATGATTGTCTATATTTTAAATTTTCTGATATCTGTATCACTAGTGCAATTAAACTTTCCACTTAAGTCTTCTTAAATCTAAAGAACTTCTTTTTACTGTTAACCTTCATTTTTATTCAGTGTCTTAAGGTACATGTGAAGTTTTGAACATTGGTAGGAACTACTTCTATATTTAGACAATTAGGAAGTATTCTTTGGAAGAATTTAGATTTAAGATGAAAAGAAAGCAGAGGGCACAGGACCCTATGCCCAACTGGCAGGGATGTTCAATTTGAGCAAGAATTTGGGCAAATGGAAAAATGAGAAGATTATTAGAAGGCAGTGAAATGAAAGAATGGGTACCAGAATTAAGACTATAGCACAAAGCAAGATAGACACAGACAAGGCATCTAGAACCAATGCTAGTACATAATATTTCAGATGCATTTGGGTATATGAGTTATTTAAGCACATTTTCTATTTGTTCATGTGCTTTTGTTTATAATGTCACAAGTTACCAAATCTTCTATTTTCTATTAATTACATTTTTTTAAATCAAAAGTGTTTCTAAAATCTGTGTTCATTCTTGGGCTTGATCTTAGGAGGATAGTTAGAAGTAATATTGCAAATGAAATGTTCCCTATTTACTTCCATTTTTCCGTTGCTTGCCCCTCAATTTTTCTGATTAAATTTTCTTAATTTCTCTTCCTGATATTTATTGCAATAGTGTGCTCCATTCAAACCCTACATGCACATCAACTTGTGAATAATTTCTTCATTTTAGAAGATATATAGGTATTTACCAGATGCTAGGTGTTTTATTTCACTTTTTCTGAATATGATTCTTTGGAATTACCATTTAAAGTTGACTTCAACTTTTTTTTTTGCAACCTTGTTTTCATGAGCTAACTAATGATAGCTAGAAAAGCTTTCATCTCCCTTCTGTTGGAATGAAAAGTCTGTCTCTGACATTAATTCTGCAGATGAAAGAGTGGATACTTTTCCTGTTACAATGCACTTCTTTCAACATTCCTTCCAGGCAAACCTGAAAGGCAACCTCTTTAACCTAAGTACATTGTGAAGCACTTCGGCAGATCTAGAAGCAAAATGATCAGCAAAACATAAAGCAGTAGCTAGATTTCTTATACTACCCTAAATGTATTTTGGGATTATGTCCCTAATATTAGAAATTTCTAGCATCATCACTTTGCTGGATTGGTTTCAGCCCAGATGGGTAGGATTCTATCAATGAAAAACTTCAACCTCCTATGATTCTTGCTGTCATTTAAAATCTGCAAAGGTAAACACTATGTATATAAGAGTTTGTAGTATAGGCTGAAAAGAGATGTAAGAAATATAAGTCATAGATGAATAAAAATACATAGCATGCATAGTAAAACATTATTGAAATAGAGTATCATTGTGAAATAAGCTTTTTCTCTTCCTTCATTAGAAAACATTTTCCTATATATGTTTAGGCAGGATATATTTAAAAAGATGAATAGTTAGAAATACATTGCATTCTGGTTTTTTTTTGATTGACTGTTTGTTTGTTTTCTGGTGCCAGAACTCATGCTTGAACTCAAGATGTCATGCTCTTGTTTGGCTTTTTGCTCAAGATGGAGCCATAGCTCCACTTCCAGGTATTTTGCTAGTTAGTTAGAAATAAGTATCTCATGGACATTCCTGTCCAGTTTGGCTTTGAAGCACGATCCTCAGATCTCAGACTCTTGAGCAGTAGCTAGGATTACATGTGCAAGCCAGAAGCTTCTGAATGTACTGTTTTTTGTTTTTTTTTTTTTAAAGAAAAGTTTATATACACCAATTTTAGTCTCGGTGAGTGGCCTGGGACAGTACTTCTTAAACTAATAAGTATTAAAAACCTGCTACAGGCAACGGGTACAGAACTACTGTGGAGGTGATTAATACTATACCCAGTTTTTACTTCTAAAGTATTCTGAATTATCTATTTACTCCAGATCACATTTATGTCATAAATGTTTACTTCAGTATAAGGTGCTTTCTTCAGAGGAAGTATCTCTAGGTAATGATCATTTCTAGCATGGCATGTTTTCTTTCTTTTGTATAATTGTATTTATATGTCCTTTTTTGAGAAATGTACAATAATCTCCATCTCAAAGTCATTTTTTCATTTAACATGCATTGTAACTAATACAGAGGTCACATAAACATGATTATTTCCCTCAAGGAGCATGTAGCATTGCTGAAGAAATATGACAAATATGTGAATAGCTATCATTTGTAAAAGAAGATTTTGAGGAAAATGAATTAGCAGTGAAAAGCTGTTTAGAGCAGGAAAAGTCTTTATGGAGAGAGATGATTTGGATCAAGACACCCAGAAAGGAATGAATGTAATAGATCTCAAGCAGTGTAAATAATACCAAGAAATTCAAAGAAGCACATTTAGAAATGATTGAACTTTTTACCTCCCTCAATGGGAGTCATATGGCTGGTGCAATGAGATAGCAAAATGAATAATTGAATTTGATGAGCTTAGTGAGTGACGAACAAACATTAAAAGTATGAGGAAGCAAATCTGTGACAAATCTAAACATAAGCTTAAAAGTAATTGCCTTATGTCCCATCAAGAAGTAGCATAATGAGTTTCTGCATTATAATATCAATATTATATTTTAAAAAATAATCTGAATCATCACAGTCATATTAAATTCAAAGAATTGTGATAGTTTTCTAACACTTAATGCAGAAATTTGAAATTTACATAGAAAAAATTCATGAAGAATTCCACAGTGATGCCTATCAGAACTGCAGACTTTTTATATAGTCATTGTAATTGTAAGGCTTGTTTTTCTTTTTTATGCTCTTACACCAAATTCATTCCAGATGGATAAAAGAAACCTGATTGGAAAATGCATAATAAAAAATCTAGAAGATAGCACAACAGACTTTTCCTTCATGATCTTGGGATAGGCATACACTTTTCTGATAGGTTCCACACATCAGTAACCAAAAAGATGATAAAATGCACTTCATTTTTTAATGAAAACAAATGAATCTTGGATATAAGAATCTTGGCCAGATGAATCTTGGATGTATGCAACAAAATAATTCCAAAGCCAAGGACAGACAATGGAATAACTACTCTATTCTTCCATTTGTGTAAAGATAAAAAACAAGGAAAATTAATATTAAAAATTAACTATCTTTGGAAATAAAGGAGCCATATCTTAATTTATCTGAATGGTCTTAGGTATAGGCAAGTTGGTAAATTTCACTGAGCTATCTATTCAAAAATTTAAATTTAATAAATTTAAATAAAATAAATTTAAATTTATGTTATATTTCAATAATAAAGCCTTAAAATTAGTTACACACTTGCATTAGAATAGAAAGACCATATTTGCTACTCACTAAAGT
This sequence comes from Dipodomys spectabilis, assembly GCF_019054845.1. Classification (NCBI taxonomy): domain Eukaryota; kingdom Metazoa; phylum Chordata; class Mammalia; order Rodentia; family Heteromyidae; genus Dipodomys; species Dipodomys spectabilis. The sequence continues at coordinate 908,153 of NW_024870740.1, forward strand.
TGTATCACATAGCATAGACTTATATTACCAACAGTACAATATTTAGACATACTATGTATTACATAAATTCATATATTTATAAATGTCTTTTAGTTAAGAATGAAAACTATGTCCTGTGATAAGCAGAGATGAATACTATTTCAGTTATGAGGAGAAATTCAGTTCTCATTCCCAGAAATACTAGAGATTGTTACTTTAAAAAAAAAATTGTGTTGGCTATAGGGCTTGAACTCTGGGTCTGGACTCTGTTCTTGAGATTCTTTTGCTCAAGGCTAGCATTTGGTCTCTTAAGCCACAGTTCCACTTCTGGCTTTTTATTTTTTGGTAGTTTATTGATTGGAGATAAGAGTCTCACAGGCTTTCCTGCTCCAGCTGGCTTCGAACCATAACCCTCAGATCTCAGCCTCCTGAGTAGCTAGAATGACAGGCATGAGCCAGCAGCACCAGACAAGAAATTATTTTTATAGCCAGTTACTTATAGCCAGTTACTTCTATGTAGAAGTTTAATAATGAAACTATATTATCCTTTGATTAAAGCCCTATAACTTTATAAAATAGCAAATATAAAGCCTCTGAGTAGTGCTTGTAGAATTGTATCTAAAAATTATTGAGTACTTTTACGCACATGTACATGTGATTATAAATGCATTCATATATTAACTTACTCTAACATACAAATGACCAAATGAAAAGACTAGTTACAGCTAATTTTTTTTAATTTAAATTTTATTATAAGGGTGATTACAGAGGGCTTACAGTTACATAAGTAAAGTGATGAGTACAGTTCTTTTGAACAGTGTTACCCCCCTCCTAGCTCATTCTTAAAAGCAAGAGTTTCAGGCTCTTAGATACCAAGTTGTAGCTCAATATCTAATTTTAAAAATCTGACTTAAGCATCTAAAATTTCTATGTTTTAAAAGTCTGCCCTACACTGATTTCACCTTCTAAAATGCCAACCACAGAAATTTTGTTCTCATATGTTCTCATATGGAGGATAGACTTACCAACAACATGGCCATAGCTAAGACATGAGATCAGAAGGCTAACATATTTAGTGGGTGAATTTGTAGTGATGCATGTATACTTCCTTCTGCAAGTTTAGGAGTAGAAAAACACATGCAAGTACATTTAAAGATAATTCCTAACGATGCACACAAATAGAATATATTCGATTAGCAGAAAAATGCATCTTTGTAGAAATAGTTGTAGAAATAGTTGTTAAAATGCTATGTGCTGCAAGTAGCTAAATATTCAAGTCAATGTGACTTACATGGACATTGATTATCTCTCCTAGAAAGAAAAATAGATGTAGTTTCTCCAACAACTAGTCAACAGCAGGGAGTCTGGGACACTGTGCTTTTTGTTCTACCAAGGAACTTATTCAAATGTGTTCAGATTTGCTTCACTTTGCCCCATGACACATGGATGTTTAAACTTTCACAAATAATCATTTTAGGACATATTCTTTCTTTTGTTAATTTTTTTGCATCTCTTTTCTCACAAGAGAAAATTATGGGACCCCTTGTCCTCTTCCCCAAGAAGGTATCTTCCTTTCAGTAGCAAGGCTTGTCTGGCATGTTTACGCCCAGTCACTCACTGGTAGGGTTAGTTTGTGATGCCTGGATTGCACGAATCAGCATCCACTCCTGGAGGGGGCCAGCTCCTCAGGAGTAAATTGGAGGCTATAGGCTTGGAAGGAATAGGGATGGAAGGCTGGTTGTTGGTCAGGACAACCAACAGCGTTTGCCACAAGAAAGTAGTAATGCTAAAAACAACCATGGCTTTACAAGTAACAGCCTCCACCACAAACCAGAGGGCCACTCTGACACGAAGTTTGTGTGGAGAAGATGCTGCATTCTGTCTGAACACAGATTTCTTAACAACAAATTAAAATTCTGAACAGTATCTTCTTTGAGTATTCAAGAACATTGTATTTGAGTTTACTCTTCAAAATGATATGTATAGCAATCTGCAAAAGACACATGCATTATTGAAATATTAATGATCATCATGTGACTATGTCATTCAATGATCAGAAGCCAATAAAAACATTAAGTCAAAAGAGATAGACATTTCTTTCTTGCTGGGAGAAAGGTTTAGGATTAAAACTTTATTTTCTTTAATGTTGGGTTTAATATGTTAGATTTGTATGTTGTCTAGAAAGGTTTGGAATTAAGTTAACAAAATTTCCTTATTATCTTAATTCACTTCTTTCTGGTTTCAGTTCCCCTTGAAAATGCTTCAAAATAATGTGATCACTGTTGACATTTTTAATTCAATACTTGGAATACTTTTTAATGCCACATAACAGTTAACAGTATAGAAGCATGCATTTCATTCATACTAGCACATGATTATTGTTTTAATATGAATTTTGGTGGTGGTGGGGACTTCTATCAATTTCAAAATGTGTACTTTGGAAAATACAGATTTACTTGTCTTGTTCTAAAAGTACAAAGAAATTGTGAAATGACATGTAAGAAAGTTTCATGTGCACCAAAACTACACGTGGTCCTATGTATCAGGAAAAGTGAGTGCAAATCAATGCCGAAAAGGATGGTAGCTGAAATAGTTAGTTGTGAGGATTTGAGAATGCTACCAGAATTTGGCACCTGCTACATTATTCCAGCGGTCAGACTTAAAGAAAACTTCGATTATGATTTACGACAGAAGGGAAGCAAAGGTAAATTCTTGTCTTCTTTAACAACAACAACAACAACAAACATAATAACGTGCCTGTGAAAGCAACATTACACTCAGTAGAATCCAAATTTAAAATTAATCGTTTTTCTAGTCTAGATTACAGCATGGACAACAGAACAAAGTACCTTCTGTATGCAAGATTTATGTCCATGGGGTTGAGGTTTGGATTCTTATCACTCTGGCTCTGCTAAGTTGAGGGTAGTTTTTAGATTAATTCGGTACATACATACATCAATGGACAAAAGAGTACTGAAGTGGTTTTGAAAAGACAGTGCTCCATGTGGGTTTTTTGTGGGTTTTGTGAGCTTTTTTTTTTCGGTCCTGGGGCTTGAACTCATAGCCTGGGCACCATTCTTGAGCCTTTCTGTGCTTTCAAGGTTAGCTCTCAACCACTTGGGCCACAGCTCCACTGAATAATTTATTGGAGTAATTCTGAGTAATGTCTGAGTAATTTATTGGAAATAGGAATCTCACAGAACTTTCTGCCCAGGCTGGCTTCGAACCTTGATCCTCAGATCTCAGCCTCTTGAGTAGGATTACAGGCTTGAAGTGGGGTCCTCATCTATCAGGCAATCTCAAATCCAATCTTGTCATTCTAGGAAACCCCTTTCTTGGTTGTCATCAAAGTTTAATGAGCCAAAGGAGCAACTTCTAGATACTACATCCTGGAAACCAATGGAGACTTCTGGAGAAAATAAAAAGAAAGGTCTTTCTTCATCCAGGCCCCAGTCGCCTTTTGTCTTTCCAAGACTAGGAATGAGGTGGTGCGCACCCCCCCCCCCCCCCCCCCCCCCGCCCCATTCCTCACCCCGAGCTCCCTAGCCGGCTCCTTTTCTGCAATAGTTTAACCCATTTAGCCCCATCCAATCGGGCTAGAAGGAACTTTGAAAACTCGAGGCCGAACGGGGAGAGAGGAGTTTGAGGGAACTCTCTCCGCACACCTCTCCCAGGTCTGCGAAGCTCCAAAGCCCGCCCACAAAGCCCAGCGCCCAGCCTAGGAGAAGCCGGGAAGGGGGAAGCGGGGAAGCGGGGCGGGCTGCTCCAGGACTCGGGCTGGCTTCGGGCCAGTACTGGGTGGAGGTGGAGGTGGGGTGGGCGAGGAGGGGCGCTCGGGTCACGTGCGCCCAGGGACCGCAATAAATGGCAGCGCGCGCCGGGGAGCCGGGGAGGAAGCGCCCGGCGCCTGGCTCTGCGCGCGGAGACGGTACCCAGCAGGAGCGCGAGGTCGCCGCCGTGTCCAGCACGCGTCTCCGCCCCTCGCTCCAGCTCGTTCGGCTTGGAGACGTCCCGGCGCCCACCCCGGCAAACTAGCGAGGCAGGCCCCCTTTCCGCGCCTCCTCCACGATCGAAGTTGCCTGCCACTTCTGGCCGGTTTGAAAGGAGCCGAGGAGGCAGAGGATCGCCATCCTCTGCGATCTGCGTCCTCTTCGCTCAGGGACCACCGCGTGCCGAAAGCCTTCCGGATCCCGGCTGTGTGCGAGGGGTGTGTGTGTGTGTGTGGAGGCTGCGGGAGGCCGCAGGCGAGGCCGGCGGTCCCGCTGCGCAGCGCTCTCCGGGCGGAGCCCACGCTGGAGGAGGTAAGAGCATGCCTGGAACGCAGCGCCCGGTCAGGCTGCCACCCTCCCACGAGCTGGCTCACTTCTTTTCACAATTCTACTTAAAGGGGAGGTGTGGGGGGGAATGCCGAGAATGGCTGGGATCTGGAGAGTGGGTGGGCTCCTAAAAGCTGCAGCCAGAGTTCGTGGCTTTGGTCTCCGCCCTAGGGCGCGAGCTCCTTCTCGTTTAGGGTAGCTGGAAGGCGGTGCGCTGCGTCCGTCTGCGCGCAGGCAGGATGGGGGGGGGGAGAGGGGGACCTCTGCTGTGACCTGGGGCCGAGGGTTGCCGGGGGGCGGGGGGAGCGGGGGAGGAGAGCTACTGGCCTTCTTGCGTGCTGGCCACAGGTTAGACACAAACTCTCAGAAAACCGTTAGTTTTTGACCCAGACCTGGCAAGAGGCGCTTCTACTAGGGATCCAAAGGTTGACCTTTGCAGGATGCCTGGGCCCTCTTCCCGGTCCCCGGGGATACCTGTGTGAAGAGAGTTTTGTACTTGGCAACATTCAACGCTTCCCCCTCCCCCCCAAAACCACACACACACACACACACACACACACACACACACACACTTTCAGAATGTTATGGACATTTTGAGTGTCTGTGAACCAGAAGTGAGACTCGAGGAAGAAATAAATGCTTGCAACAACAACAGCAACAACAATACTTTTCAAACATTGTAGAGAACCAGAGACCTCTGGACGGAAACAAAATATCAGAGGGGGACGAGATCCCTGGAGCAAACTGTAATTTATGGGTAGCCATTTACAATTTTTGTAATTCGACAGTTCAACTCTCTGGCTACTTTCGCCATTTATTTTTGACCTCAGGGGTATCTTGGAAAGTAGAGTTGTCTGTTTTGTGGGAAATGCATTATGAATCCTCTGAAATTATTATTTTTTTAAAGTTCATGGGTTAGGGATCAGTTACTTGGAAACGTGGATTTTCATTTATTGGCGTTATGGGGAGTAATGCGGGCAAGCTTGTTTTGTAAAGCTCCCGTTTTGCTTCTGTTATTAGAGAATTCTGTCTGCTAATAGTTTCATCCTAATCACGTGACATGTCGTTGTAGCCAAAAAGAGTGGAAGAGGCTGTACTGGAGATTGTCGCAGGGAAATCCTGAGGTCATTCATTATGAAGTGTACCGCGCGGGAGTGGCTCAGAGTAACCACAGTGCTATTCATGGCTCGAGCAATTCCAGCCATGGTGCTTCCTAATGCCACTTTGTTGGAGCAACTTTTGGAAAAATACATGAATGAGGATGGTGAGTGGTGGACGGCCAAGCAAAGAGGGAAAAGGGCCATCACAGACAATGACATGCAGAGCATCTTGGATCTTCATAATAAGTTACGGAGTCAGGTGTATCCAACAGCTTCTAATATGGAGTATATGGTAAGGATGGTTATCGAGTGGTATATACAAAAACAATTGTGTATGCTTTCAGCCGCCGTGATTACATTTCTGCATGCTGTTCTTTAATCCTTTACCATTTATCCTGTATGAAATTTAAAACAAAACGAAGATTTTCTTCCAGGGTATCTTTCTCCACACCTTCTTTTGTGTTCCTTTTGTTTCTAAGAGCTCTTGTTCCTCGAAAGTATTCTACACCCTGTCTTTATTGGCCTGGATATATACTTCTGATTAGCTAGAGTGTTGGTTTTATTCTAAAAAAAAAAATTACTTAGAACACTTACATCCTAACACTTAAGTGACAAATGGTGGCTCTGGAAAATTCAGTGAATAAGAGTTTGGAGAAGCTTTTTGGATTTCTCTACTGAGCCTTTCTTACGAAGACATAAATGACATTGTGAAACATACGTTTCTGTGGTTGCTTTATATTATGTCTTGACAATGGATCCCTTTCACCCATATTTATTACTTGTGAGTTTTAAAGTATAATGCTGGTCCTAGGGAAAAGATTGTATTTACAAAGCATTTGATTTATTCTTATTAATCTTCCATTTACTCAGCATAAATTAGTAAGTCTGAGAAGCCATATTACTTCCACTAATTAGGATTGCACTAGCTGACCCTAATAATAAATAGTAGCTGATGAAAGGAAAACTTTTTTAATGAACATTACAAATAATATTTCTCCTCTGGATATGTTGCCAGGTACAATTTCTTTTAATGCATTTTACTTTTTTTTCCTTTCTGGCATTCACATTTATAAATATGTTTCTATTTGTAAATGCAAAAATATAATCATGCATTTAAGTAACTTTCAAGGAACATGGGATCATTCTAATTTTCTGTCGCTATTATAAAATACTTCATTTTGTGAATTTTACCTCTAAAAAGATAGTAGCCAAGTGAACTCTTCAGAGAATTGGGGCCCCAGATTGTCTGGATTAAGATCTAGCACTTATTCCATCTATCTGTGTGAGACTGGGCACTGATCTAGTTCTATGTATTTCACATCCTTGCATCCAGAGAGTTGTGAGGGTTAGACAAAGATGAAATAATCTGTATGAAGGTTAGCTTCTCAGCAGACAAATTCCAAGCCTCAATAAATGGTAGCAATATATATATATATATATACATATATATATATATATATATACATATACATATGTATATATGTATATATATAACATAACTATTTTGTCTCTTCATACTGTTTAATATTTAAAGAAATCACTAGTTCTTTTCAAAATCCTATGCACATATCATCGTATATTTCTCCTTATGTATCTTAAATGTTTGTCTAAAGTAAAAACAGCAATAACTTCTTCATTTATGAATACACAGAGCTATTTTTGTCAATTTTACAAGCTAGTCTCATCCTAAGCTTAATCCATGTGGATAAGGCATTCAGTTGCTTTTTATTTAAAATAGGAAGGGCTTGAGAGGTCAAACCCATGAAAGGAAATCTGAGGATATTTGTGTGTGAGTTAAGTAACATGTGATCTCTTTGCACATTTGACTTCCAAAAAATAAAATAAAATAATAACTGCCTATTGTATGATGTCTGGCCCAGGATGTTTATATGGGTTTCTTTTTAGTTTTATTGGCTTCTTTCTCTCCTTGAAATGTAGATTCAGAAACTAGCCAGAGTTTGTGTTGTGTTGCCCTTAGATACTATTAGCACTGGAACTTGGTCTTGGCTCCTAACAAGGCTTCAGATCAGCTTAGTAGCTCACTGTAATATTGGAAGACATTTTTTTAGAACACACATATGAAAAAGAAGTTTCTTTTAATGTTATTGTGTTTTATTGTGAGGGTAATGTACAGAGGGGTTACAGTTAAGTAATGAGAACATTTCTTGTTGAACATTGTCATCCTCTTCTCATTTTCTCCCAGTTTCCCTCCCTTCCATTCCCTTCCCCTTCCCCAAGTTGTAAAGTTCGTTCCAACGTAGTGTCTTGTGAGTATCACTGCTACATTGGTTCACTTTTTGTCCTTTGTCTCACCATTCATTATTCCCTTTCCCCAAGATATGCAAACAAAAGTTTTGTTTTTGTTTTTTCCTTTGGTTTATCCCCTGTTGTCACTGTTTTTGATTTTGGTACTCTGTGTCTTGTATATATGTTTATCTGATTTGGGGAAGAGAAGTTTCTTTCTTAATGCTATCTATTGGAAATACTGTTGAGCTGTGTAATTTACAGCAATGTAGGTACAGACAATCTACATGTTTTAAAATACAATTGAATTGGGGCTGGGAGGGTGGCTCAGTGGTAGAGTGCTTGCCTTGCATGCATGAGGCCCTGGGTTAGATTCCTCAGCACCACATAAGCAGAAAAAGCTAGAAATAGTGCTGTGGCTCAAGTGGTATAGTGCTAGCCTTGAACTGAAGAGCTCAGGGACAGCGCTTAGACCCAGAGTTCAGACACCACGACTGAAAAAAACAAAACAAAGCAAAACAAAAAACAACAATTGAATGGAAGTTATTTAGCCTATATATATTCTGAGAAAATAGAATTAAAAATGGGGTCAAGCTGATTTTTGTTTTTTTTTTTTTGGTCCGGTCATGGGGCCTGAACTCTGGGCCTGGGACCTGTAGCCACAGCGCCACTTCTGGCTTTTTTTCCCCTGCTTATGTGGTGCTAAGGAAGCAAACCCAGGGCCTCATGCATGCTAGGCAAGCACTCTACCACTGAGCCACCTTCCCAGCCCATTTTTTTTTTTTGTTGTTGTTCTTGATATATATTTTTTATTGTAAGAATACTGTACAGATGGGTTACAGTTACATGAACAAAGTAATAAGTCCATTTCTTATCGAGAATTGTTACCCCATCCTTTATTTTTTCCCTACCATCCCTTTCCTCCCCACCTCCCCAAATCTTCTCTGCCCCACCCCAAAAAAGTTGTAAAGTTCATTTTCAACATAGTGTCTTGTACATCTCATTGTTACAATGGGTCATCCTGTATCCTTATTTCAGCACTTTATTATTTCCCTTCCCCTCCTCAAATTAGAAAAATGTATATGCAAGATACAGGACACCAGAATCAAATACAGTGACAACAAGGGTTGTATAAGTACATTAAAAAGAACAGCAACAAAGATAAAACCTCTTGTGTCCTTATCTTGGGGTTCATTTTTATATTTTTAAATTTGCAAGGTTCCTTGAAAAATGTCACCACTTGTAGCCACATATAGCTTATATGTCATTCCATGTGACACATTTCAATAACTAATTACCTTATTTGCAATTGGTGCTCATTCCAGTTCAAAGACAGCCACATTACATTCACATTTATTCTTGCCACATCTCCATTCCTGCTTATTTGTAACTTGTAGGGTTAAAATTTGACTCTAGGTAGTTGTGTGTTTTCTTGAAGAGCTATGTCTATTCTTACTGAGAAGAATAGATGTCCTTGAAGATTTTCTAGTAAGCAAGGACACTTTTTTTTTTTTTTTTTTTTTTTTTTTGCGTATGTCTCTGCCTAATGCCAAGGGAGTGGAGCCTAGTGGAGTTTTCCTGATTGTGAGAGTTCATTACTGAGGACATGGAGGTGTGTGCTGCTTTTCCAAGGTGCTCAGGGCCATGCACCGCAGGAAGGAGGAGGGCACACATCAGTTGGAGCAAGAGGAGCAGATGTGCGTGGTAGACATGACAAGAATCATTACAGAGAACTAGAGATGTAGCAGGGTAATGAAAACCTACAATTGTGGCAGAATCAGAAAAGAAAAAAGTGAGTTGTTGATGAGAGGACCCACTCATCTTAAGAAGACAGACTACCTCCTTTTAACTTGAGGTAAATTGAAACACTAGAACCTTTGGGCCATACAGGAAGCTGTTGCTGAAAGGGTGGTGGAGTTTAGAGGAAAACACAGACTTCACATCTAGGTAGCAGCGACTTCCTATCTTATCTCTACTGCTTACTGGAATGTGAACTCTTTATATTGTGCAGATATTGGGAATTGAACTCAGGTCCTCACACTTTTGCTTAGGGTTTTCTCTCTAGGCCTGCACACGACCACTTGAGTCCCATCTCTACTTCCCATGTTTTTGCTAGTTAGTTGGAGATAAGTTTCTTGGATTTGTCTGCCCAGACTGCTTCAAACAGTGATTCTCAGATCTGATCCTCCTGAGTAGCTAGGATTATAGGCATGAGTCAAACATACCCTGTTCGGAGTGTGAACTCTTGACAGTTTGCTATTATTCTGAATATTGTTTCTTTCATTGGTAAAATTGGTGGAAAAATATAAACCCAGGAGTGAAGATGAGATAAGACATTAAATATTGTTGGATAAGTCTGCTTTCTTTGAGACCCATTGTTGGTTTTTTTTCATCCATATGTCTTTGTTTTCAGAACACTTCTTGAAGTTTTTTCCCTTTTGCTTTTGGCTTTCTTCCTCCCTCCAGGGCTTTATCAGTTTTTTACTTTAAATATGATGCATTCATGACACTCTGACCTGTATGTCCATTGAGCAACTCTTTCTCTTATTCTTTCTCTGATTTCCTCCTGTCTGTGGGATCATCTCCATGTGTTTTCATTGGACAATAACATCAAGCAGAAGATGTCTATAAAGAAAACTATAACTGCTTTATTCTTTTTCTCCTTCCTCACCTGCCTGCCTACCTGCTTTACTTCCTGGATTTTTTTTTTTTTATCAGCAACTCTCATTGACATCTAATCAATTCTCTCCAAGAAAAAAACCGGTAGGTGGGTACATCCTCAGGTACTGCCACAGTTTTCTTTTATTTTGGATCCAGTCATGGGGTCTGAACTCTGGGCCTGGGCGCTGTCCCTCAGCTCTTCAGCTCAAGGCTAGCACTCTACCACTTGAGCCACAGATCCACTTTCAGCTTTTTTTTCTGCTTATGTGGTGCTGAGGAATCGAACCCAGGGCCTCAGGCATGCAAGGCAAGCACTCTACCACTGAGCCACCTTCCCAGCCCCGTGCCACAGATTTCTACACTCACAAACATAAATGTTACCACTTGACCAATTCTGTAGAGTTTGTCTCAGGAAAGGCTTCAGGATTGATCTCTATTTCACCCTCATCTTTGCTTTTTGTCTCACACTTCCCACTGAGCAGACTGTAATAATCTCTTCTTTCTATTGTATTTCTAATTTAGCCCACCTTCTTCATGCTGTTTGTGAAGCTAAATTTTTTCCTTAAACATAGCTATACTGTCAGTCAACTGCATAAAATTCTCTGAACTCCAAGTTAAATAAAGCCCTCCATAATTAACTGATAAAGGAAGCTACATAGCTTGCAACTTCCTTTCACGTTGAACTATTCCTTGATCTTAATGATCAATGAGTTTTATATGCCTTTACACCGCTGCTCATTCAGTATCCTCTATGCCTGGATACTGAATGCCTATATTCTATCTCTTCCTTAAAAACTCCTATTGTTCCCTTAAAACTGAACACAAATGTTATCTTTTCCTGTAAAGCTTTCTCTGAACTGCTCATTTTCCTACCACACTCCTAAGGTACTTCATTGTAACCTATTCATTGCATTATACCTGTCTTTCATAGAAATATTTAAATGATTCTGCAACTTTGAATCCCTAGGAAGGTGAGGCTATACCTCATCTATTTTTATAGTCTAAGTGTCTAGTACATAGAAGTAGTTCTCAGTAAGTGTTTATTGATTGAATATTGTTGAATGTGCAGTAGTGTGTTGAATGAAAGGATGGGTAGAAGGAGCAGGTAAAATCATACATGAGACAATTATGGAGTACATGAAAGAGAAATTGAAATAATGAAAATTTGAATATAAGATATCATCAAAACCAGAGATATTGTTGTGGGAATTGAAAATGCTTGAGAAACAGCATAAATGCATAAATGCATCAAATAATTACAAAGTTTTTCTGTTTATGTAAAATATTCATAGGATGCTAAAATATGTTCTATATGAAATAGTTCATACACTCACATGTTCTGGAATTTAAATAATGAACTAAATTAATGGGTATTTACTTCTTATTATAACTATTTTGGGGGTATGGTGCTTGAACTCAAGACTTGTGCTTGCTATGCAGGTGTTGTACTACTAAATCATGCCTCTCATTTTGTACACTGGTTATTTTAAGGTAGGTATTCCTTTTTGCTTGGGCTCTAAGTGAACTACAATCTTCTCACTATATCTCTGAAGACAGGCTCCCACCATCATGTCCAGTTCTTCCATCAAGATGGGGTCATACAAACTTTTTTGTCCTGGCTGGCTTAGAAACATGATCTTCCCTATCAGACTTCCAGATAGCTTGAGTGGCAAGTACACCCAACTGCACACAGCTGTACTTATAAAATTTTACTGTAGAATCTCTTTTTTTTGTAGACTCTCTTATAACATGATAAATTGACTTAAATTCAAAATGGTTTGCTTCCATGCAGAATGTACCCATGTCTAGAATGTTCTGTAACAACCAAGGCACTTTACTTAAAAAGAGCACCAAGGCCAATTATGTAAAACACTTCCTACTATTACTACTATTTCTATGTCTCTAGGGATTGTTGGCAGAGAGCTGGAGGATTGAACATGGTGCTTGCTAATTCTCAATCTGCATATGAGAGATGCTGTAGGAAAGTATTGGCACAACACATTTCTAGATGTAAAACAAAACACATTTGAATACCAGGGGGTGGTGTGCCAGCGAAAGGCTCAGAGAGACTGGTGGTGATACTAGTGTTTGTGGTTCATGTTGAGGCGAATGATGGCTTGGCTCCAGTGTGTCACCTCTTTCTGTAGCTGTGCTTGAAATTGGAAAACGGGTGTTTTAGGTTTATTTCCTCTGTTTCAGTATTACACATCATTCCAGAAACTGGACATGAGAAACTTAGATTCTTCAACAGAGTGATGCCAGTTCAGGTTTGCAAAAAGTGATCTTTAGCTTGTGAGTTGTTCCAATTTCCTAGCTGGAGTCTATAAGTATCCATCATTCCCCCTCCCCTTTGTCTTCAACAGCATATATCCAAATTGCAGATGATCTTGGCTCCATCGTGTTTGCACATACCTTAGTGTTTACACATTATTGAATCAAAATGTCCCAGAAATTTATGGCAATTAAGGTTTTATTACAGCTCTTGAGTAGCAGTAGTTTTCTCTGTATATTGGTACTTGTCTAGTAATTGTCAAAAATCACATATTTTAGCTTGTAAGTACAGTATCTATATGCACTTAAAGATATATGACATTTCTCTATTTATGAAATACCATCATCTAAACTTGTTACAATTTTTTAATTCTAAAGTTAAATGGCTTATTTAATAATCTTTTTATTGGTAATATTTTTATTGGTAATCTATTTTTATCTTCATGAGTTTTGTTTATTACTTAGATTTTTTCAGTTTCTTACAATTATGTTACTTTAATAATGTTTAGACATAATGAATTTACAAATTGTTATATATAAATATCTTTATCTACAAAACATTTAAGATTATCAAAACTTGTTTTTGTTTTTTTTTTTTTGCCAGTCCTGGGCTTGAACACTGGTCCTGGGTGCTATGCCTTAGATCCTTTTGCTCAAGGCTAGTGCTGTACCATTTGAGCTATAGCTCTACTTCAGGCTTTTTCTGTGATTAGTTGGAGTAAGAGTCTCATGAACTTTCCTGCCCAGCCTGCCTTTGAACAGTGATCCTCAGATCTTAGTAGCTAGGGTCCTGATTAGCTAGGATTACTGGTGTGAGCCAAGGGCTCTTGGCTGAATTTTTTAATAGTAAAGACATTGTTGACACTTTCCTGCATTTTCCCTTTTGGAAATTCCATTGTGAATGGTAGTATGGTAGGAAGAAAATGACACTGCAGTCCAGTTCTGTTGAATTTAGTAATTACCCTGGAATAACTACCTGGAATTCTTAGAGATTAAGAATCCCTCCTTAAATGTAGGCAATTTATCTAGGACTTTACAGAGTCCTGGAAAGAGATGTCAACACAGCTGTCATTCACTCTATCATTAAGACATACCTTGGGAGGTTATATGCCAGGCATTGGCTGGGGCTCATCAGAGACCATTACACACATTCTATGTTGCACTGAAAATATGATGACTAGAAATGCAAATCAGCAAATTAACCCAGATGGGTGACTGAAAACCTGCCAAGAAGTGTAGAAATTGAGGTCACAGATTTAATTAGAAAGAGAAGATTTAAGTAATTGTAAGACTTTCATTTTTACTTAGTGATAAAAAATTTACTTGAGCAGTTGAACAGAGGAGGAGATGAGGTTCTGCTAACTCAGGATTATTGTTGCTTTGTTGAAATGGACTTTGGCTGGTGAAAATCAAGGCATGTGTGTGGGAAGAGAGACCAAAATTGCAAGTATCCAATCGGTGGTGGATAGACTAGCAGCAGCCGTGAAGGTGAGAAGAAGTGGCAAGAGTTTTGAATGACCTATTTATAATCATGAAATTAACTTGCAAATTTCAAGGAAGTTTTGTGGCACGACTATGACATTGACTTGACTAGCCAGTCCACTTGTAGATTTGGATTTCCTGAAGCTGCTGCAAGATCTAAATCTAGCAAGCCTTAACGACAAGGTGGCAGTTTCATTCTAGTTAAAGTATCAGTGGAGAAAATTCTAAGTCTTTTTTTACCTTCCAGAATGGTTGCAGAGATGCCAGAATTGACCAGTTACTTAATATTTAGTGAAATCCCAGGAGATTAAAGTTCAAACCCACACCTCACATATCAGGGTGGAAATACCTAGTTTGCCCCCCTGGATCTGTCCTCTGCTCTCCAAACCTATGTCACTCCCTTCTTCAATAGAAGCTGAGAGAGAACTTTAACAGAAGCTATAGAGCACAACATCTAGTTTTTGTCAAGGTGATTATTGTATTATCATGTAATGTATTATTTATTTTATTTTGAGGTAGTACAGATTTTGGATGCAAGATATGTCTGTATAATTTTTTTACCCCGAGGAACCCATTTTTTTAAGATAGCAAAGGACACGAACAGACAAGTTTTTGATAGGGAAAGATAGAGCTCATATTGGGCATATTAAACTTTCATACATATCCTAGTGATTTGTCAGGTATGTATGTGGCAATTAGATTTCTGTTGTTAGCTGGGAATATAAATTTAGGATTCATCTAAATTTTAATGGTGAAATCTTGAGGAGATATGAGATCTTCACAGGAATGAGTATAAATAGAGATGGTTAAGGAGTATGCCCTAGGTTTTTTTGTTTTTTTTTTTGTTGGTCGTGGGGCTTGAACTCTGGGCCTGGGCGTTGTCCCTCAGCTCTTCAGCTCAAAGCGAGCACTCTACCACTTGAGCTACAACATCACTTCCGGTTTTCTAGTGGTTTATTGGAGATAGGAGTCTCACGGTTTTTCCTGCCCAGGCTAGCTTTGAACCGCAATCCTCAGATCTTAGCCTCCTGAGTAGCTAGGATTACAGGCATGAGCCATCAGCACCCGGCTAGGTTTTTTTTTTTTTTAAATGAGAAATGGGATGGAGAATTAGGAAGAAATTCAGGAGAGAATGGAGTTCAAGAGGCCAAATCAAGGAAAAATAATTAACTCCATTTAAAAAACTGCTTATAAAACGAGTGAAATAAGACTGTGACAGTTAAATTACATATTTAAAAATAATGAAGTTAGTGGAGATTTGACAAAAAAAGTTTGGACATAATTAAAGTAGTCTAAAACAGATTAAAAGAAGGAAAAGATTGGAGATCACTGATTTATTCATTAAACATGCAACATCTTCTTGGGTGGGGCGGGTAGTATTCATGTTAAAAAGTTAGAAGCTAGCTTTTAAAGTTAGCTTTAAATGAGGGAGGAGATAACAATGATGGACAAGAAATGTTCTCACTACTTTACATATGTAACTGTAACCCCTCTGACAATAAAATTAAAATTTAAAAAGTTTAAGGAGTTTCATGGAGGCCAGGATGACTAAGTGTCCTTCAATGGTAAAAGAAGTAAAAATATAACTGACATATAAGCACAGGCTAGAACCTTACAGTGAAAAGAAATTTGGATTCTTTTGAGTGAACTAAAAAGCCGTTAGACAACTTTTGTGTGCACTGATATGCCCTTGTTTCTGGTGCCTTTGAATTAGTTTGAGGCTGTGGCTGACAGCAGGTTGCTGAGTTAGAAAGTCTTCACAATATTTTTTCTGAGAAATAATGTGAGAGATAATGGTAGTTTGGGACTAAGGGACTGGTAAAAATGAAGAGGTATGGGTAGTTTGGGTGACTTCCTTGATAATATTGCTGAATCCTTTTGTTGACAACGCTGAAGAATATGGTGAAGACTTAGGAAGAATCTAGAATGTCCTTGGGTGTTTATAATCCTCTTAGCAGAGAACCATATGCTAAGTCAGGAAGAGGAGTAGGAGAAAGGAAGGATGAAATCAGTGCTGTCTTTTGAGGCAGTCTTAGTTTGAAGTGGCTTCCAATCCTCAGTTGCATTTACTGGCCATTGAAGAGGTTGGACTTCAAATAAAAGTGTAGAAACCATATAGCTATTAATAGGAGCTCTGCTAAATAAACTGATGAACATCATTCAAGGAGAAGATTTTTATGGACAGAGGTTAAATATCTTAGATTGAGTGCAGCTCTGTGTAGAGAGGCTGGGCAGAAAGGAGTAGCCAGAGCAAGAGGTATTTGAGGTTGGAAGAGAAGATAGAAGTCTTGTGTCCCAAAGCAGGGAGAAGAAAGATCAACAAAGAACTCTTACTTTTATAGTATTGCTAAACAGCTGAGAGAGGAAGAAAAGTCAACAATGGTAACCCTCATAAGAGAAATATCAGTAGTGAGGTATGCCCAGACAGGAGGGGATGAACAAATGGAGAAGCAACCTTAATCCTTTACAGTGTTTCTGTGAAGAGATCAAGAAATGAGAGACTGGTTAGAGGGGAATATGGACATTTTTTTATTTTTGAGATATATTTATATGTTAATGGGAATCAATTGGTTGAGAAAGCACTTGGATATAGGAGGGAGAAAGTCAGCTCATTTATCCTAGCAGGAAATCTCAGGCTATTGGTATGGAAGAGAAGTATATTTGATAAAGAAAAGAAACCTTTTATGTGAATGTTTCTACATTTTTGAGTGAGCTATGATGAAAAAGCCTCAGCTGAGACTGGATGAGCAAGAAAGAAGAGGGTATGAGGATAAGACATTATGAAGATGATTTTGGTGATTATGTAAGGCTTTTTGCACTCAGATGTATGGGAATTTTAGGGTACTTCAGATTTATTTGCTATCAGTTTAGATATGTAATATATGGGAAATCTTTAGTATATATTTTATACTATGTCAAATAATTGCCAGAGCCTCTGATTAAAAGAAACGATTCCTCCTTTAATTGGCCATTGATTGGTCTGACCACTCTATCCAACCATTTCAGAAGGTATGAGTTATTTGATAATTAGAGACTTTGAACTAGGCAACTTCTGGAGGTAAGAGTGAGGCTCAGCTTTTAAAGTATTGAGATAATAGCTAACAGAGATCAGGCAGCAAACAAAATACAATATTTAAGGTTTACACTGTAAACTGAATGCTACATATATGTTGTGTAGGAACACTACATATGATTTCATAGGAGCACTAAAAATTAAATTATGGAAGTATTGATCCCAATATGTAACTTGGAACAGTGCACTTCTGAACTGGCCAAAGAACCTAAATGTCTTATTTCAACTAGTTAACAAAATTAATAAAGTGAATTACTTACAGATGTCTTATTGAGGAGATGAGAATAGAATCACCTAATTGTTTCAAATTGCATGTAAGTCATGAAGAATTTCTGAACAAAGTGCGTAAACATATTAAAATGCATTTGAATATTACTTATATCCATCTTTGGTTTAAGGAAAAGGTCTGATTTTAAATTGTAGGTGGCAGTTTCTCCATGTTGGATAAACTTTCTCTTTTACTAATTTGTTTGAGAGGTATTTTTAAAAATTTGTTAATCCATCTTTTTAGTTGTAAGACTAGAAATAACCAAAATGAGTATATTTTGGTGACTTGTTCTAAGGAGAAGCTAAATTGTGTATCTGTTATGAATACAATGGGACCAGAGATATGAATAGACAGTGTTAGAACTTGCTAATGGAAGTGTGGTCAATTAGGGAAGACACTCCTACCTTGGTTAGTCATGTCATTAAGATGTATTTCTCTCCTGAACAACTGAATAAAAATCTAAATCTTAACAGGATTTGCTATTAGAAGAATAACAAAGTTTGCTAGTGGACCATGTTGAAAGGGTAGGATATAAATGCCTTAAGGTGAGAATGTAATATTAATTAGAAATCTTGTAGAAAAAGTGGTTATGTCAAAAACGAACTTTACAACTTTCGTGCGGGGGCGGGGGGGGTGGCGGGGAGGATATGGTGGGGGGGGGGGGAGGATGTGAAGGGGAAACAAAGGAGGAGGCTATAATGCTTGATAAGAAATGTACTCAGCTACAATGCTTGATAAGAAATGTACTCATTACCTTGCCCATGTAATTGTAACACCTCTGTACAGTATTTTCACAATAAAAAAGAAAAAAAAAGAAATCTTGTAGAAAATGTAAAGGTTGTGCCATTAATGATTACTACCTTAAAATGACAATCTTCATAGATCATGCTTCAGTTATCATTTTGCATAATACTACTTATGTAATATTGAAACAATGCGTTTAGTTGAAATCATCTTATGAGTGCATTTGCATATTAAATTTCTATTTCAGAAATTAATTTAGGTCTAAGCAGCATTTCTCTACATGGTTAGGATACTGGCAGATTGTACAGCTCAGTTTGAAAGTAGATGTTAAGTGAAGCTTGCCTTACAGGCTTCACTTCTATGATTTCCAGAAGACCTTAATATGTGCATTGCCTTGAGGTACTGCTGCTTTCTTAGAAGTTGCCAGGGCCTGTGTGTCTGGTAACATAAAGTATTTCCTTTGAAATTTGAGCCTTATGCCTTTTCCCTCTAACTAAAAAGTCTTTTTTAGCATAGGTGAAGCACAGTGGTTAAATACCCCCAAAGTAATCCCCAGGCATTCAGGAATGCTTTACAAGTCTTTTCCACAGTGCCTTTTCATACCTGGAGACTTAGTCACCAGAAGAGCAGACATCCTTTTACAATTTGCTTATTTAGTTCATTGGTGTTTGTTTGGGTGACAAGAAAGTGGCTTAAATGATTGGAAAATGAGGAATTATATTTGGAATCGAGATTGGATATCTTCTCAACTGTCCAAGAGTGTTATTTACAGAGATTAATAAATTATTGGGATGTTTTAGGGAGAAAAATCACTTGAATGACTCACTTCATCAGATTTGTGATTACAGTTTTTTATTTAAATAGGAGGCCACAAGTGATTGGGAGGGATTTAAACTTGAAATAAGATGCACAATTAATAAACCTGTCTTTTCTAAAGTTGTAGCCTACCAAGAATAAATTTATAAAGAAATTTCTCAAGAAAAAATAACTGCAAGGATTTGGCTTCTATAACCCCTGCTGTGTTCATGAGCTAGCTGAAAGATGCTGGTGTTTCTGTTATCTGTTCAGAGGAGTTACATGTAGAAATCTCTGCCTTCATGTTTCCATGACTAATCTGAATCTGGTTTGATTTAACGTTTTTAAGCTCTTCTTCCTTTTAATTAAACTGGGAAGTTTTAGTGCTTTATGTTGTATTTATTAATGTTGTAGAACATTAAAACTGATTAATCTTTAATGTAATAATTAGACTTAAAACCAGAACAAACGTACTTGAATATGTGATCTTGTACATCACAAAATAGCTTTTGTTTCCTAGTTAACTCGTGTGTGTGTGTGTGTGTGTGTGTGTGTGTGTGTGTGTGTGTGTGTGTGTGTGTGTGTGTGTGTGTGTGTGTGGTGTTTGCTTGCGCGTGTGTTCATTTGGTGGTACTGGAACTTGAAGTCAGAGCCTGTCTCTGTCCCTTAGCTTTTTTGCTGAAAGCTGATGTGCTGCCATTTGAGTCACAGCTCCACCTCTAGCTTTCTGCTTGGTAAATGGATATAAGAGTCTCTGAGATTTTTCTGCCTGGCTTTGAACCATGGTCCTCAGATCTCAGCCTCCTGAATACTTAGGAAATGCTTATTTCCATATTCTTTGTGACTAACACTGGACTTTTATTCTTGTTTAATATATTATAGTAATGATCTTGAATTCATAAAGAGTAACAATATGAATTTGGGAATCATGAAAAATATAGAAAGGGTATAAATTTAGTAAAGTGAAAAAGACAGGCCTGAAAATATTTAATCCTCTTTAAGATACAAAATGATTTTTAGCATCCAAATATAGACAAAATGATATTACTAAAAAATACTCCTTTTCGTGACAAATAGAAGTTGCTGATAGAAGTTACTGATGATCTAGCATTATTAACTCTCCTAAAAACTACATTTTTGGAATGACTTCCAATTGTTTATTTTACTTAACTAGGACAACAGTTATTCTGATAGGATAGAAATTATATATTAATGCATTCACATTTCACAGCCAGTTACATTTTCATGGATGTTTTGAACTCTAGAAATACAGTGTTTTAGTACTGGAAAACTCATGGCTTTCAAGCCTATTTTTGCCCTTTGTCAACATTTAAATACATACATGCATACACCCACATACAGGAAATGAGAAAGGCTTTATGTTGGATGGCTTAAGATAAGATAATCTTTGGAAACAAAGATTGTTGATAGTTTTTCCAGCGTTTGTTTCAGTCATCTAACTTTGCTGAGGACAGTATTGTGCTCTAAGGAAAACCAACTTACAGATGTAGTTGAAAGTAGAGATGCTTTCATTTCTGTGTACTCCAACTATTCATTTTTATGAAGAAATGGTAATTTTACTGTAGGTTGTCTTTAAATTAGCTCTGGCTGAATAGTTCAGAGTGGAGGAGGAAAGCCTCTAAGACCATCTTGATTTAATTTACAAACCTGAATTTAAGAAGAAATGTATAGAAACCAACCAGCATTTAAATAGGTAGTGCTTGAATTCTTGATGGTCCTGAAATATCATGGTTTAGAATAAAAATATACCCAGGCTATGCTGTTTTCAGATTTTAATATTTCTTACAGGACAGTTATACTTTCAGTACTTTTTATTTTATTGTGTATGTGATGTGTATGTGTGTGTGTGTGTGTGTGTGTGTGTGTGTGAGAGAGAGAGAGACACACACACACACACACACACACACAGAGTGAGTGTGAGTTGGAACCATAATTTGAATGTAAGCCCTTTAATTCTTGGCTTGCTTTCTTCCTCACTTTTTGAGTCATGCCTCTGACCCTGCTTTCTTTTTATTATTTGGTGATTGCATAAGAGCTTGAATTCAGGGTCTGGGTGCTGTTTCTAAGCTTTCTTGCTCAAGGCTGGCATTCTACCACTTGAGCCACACTTCTACTTGTGGTGTTTTGCTGATTAATTAGAGATGAGAGACTCATGGACTTTCTTGCCTGTGCTGACTTTGAACTGAGATCTTCAGATTTAGCCTCTTAAGTTACTAGGAGTACACGCATGAACCACCGGTGCTCTGCTTTCCAGCATGCTTTTTACTGATTAATTGGAGATGCAGTCTCACTGACTTCTCTGCCCTGACTGGTTTTTAACCATGATCATCCACGTCTTAGCCTCCTGAGAAGCTAGGATTCTAAGTTATTATACCACTGCCTGGCTGTATGTTTTAAACAATCTTTTTAATCTATGTTATTGATCAACTTAAACACTGATGCTTGATTGGATTCCTTAATTATTTTAAATTGTCACAGATTAATATTAGATATTGATAGAGATTTGGATTTAATTTCATAATACTCCATTACTTCAGTTCTTATATTAAAATAATATATGCTCTTAGACTATCATTTTTATAGTTTAACCATGCTTTCTTTTCTGTTTAAAATAGCGTACACAAAAATATTTGTCATATCTTAAGAGCAGTTTACCTATAGTATGTACTAAATAAATTCTAGTTCTCAAAGTGATCTTTCTGAGTTACCTTGTATCCAACTCACAAATGCCAAGGCATTTGAATATATTTTATGTTTTATTTCAATTTCTGTATGGCAGAAACATGCATATTTGTGAGTTTGGAGCTAGTTACATATCCTCTTTTTTAAAAAGGCCCAGCTTCAATTTGTATGGAAAACTGACATCTAAAATTAAAGACTCATATGAAAACAAGAATGAGTTGACCTTCAGCAGGGTCTTCAGGACTTCTCTCTGGGTTCCTCTGGGTGGTCTTAACTCAAGATCCCTTACATGTTTTGGGACCTGAACTGTGGCCACTTGGGGGTTTATCCATAAACAGGTCTTCTTGACTTGGAGATTCTCACACATCTGGAGCAGTTCCTGATCATCTGTGTGGTCTCTCTGCGTAGTCTGTCCCTCCATCTCTGTGATTGGACAGTTGGTTCAGGTTAGTCAAGATCTGTCTTTAGGAGAATCAAAGAGCCTAACCTAGCCTGAGGAGTCTGCCTCCTGTTTATTAGAGCTGAGAAGCTATCACTTCAGAGTGAAAGGCAAATTCACCTACCCCTTGTGTAGGAAACCTATTTGAAAGCAAATATAATGTTTTCAAGCCATTCTTTTTTCAGCCATCTAGGATCAGTATGTAATTTTCCTCCGTTTTGAGGCTTCCTTTTGAACCTGAGCTTATAGATTGGAAGCCTGTGGATAAGGATAGTTTTGATGTATGACTTAAAACGCCACACACACACACACACACAGACACACACACACACACACACACACACACACACACACACACACACAAAACCTAACTTCCAGGAATGAAGACAGAATTTTGTTTGTCTCTTAAGAACACCTACTTTCCAGGCAATCTGCCTGAAAACTTGTTTACTTTGGAGGAATGATTATTTCTTTTGCTTCCTGGAAACAAAAGAAAAATCAGCCCCTTGCCTATTTTCTGGGACAAGAGCCAACTCATTATTACCTAACTAAATTTGTTGGAAAAATGACAACAACTTAAAGTATATATCTGTATAATAAGTATATATCTGTATAATAAGTAAAAGGCATAATTATAAAATAACATAAAAACAGTAAAATTAATTAATGGAAGGCTCATGTTGATGAATAGAGTGCTTGCCTGGTGATTATTTGTTTATGTTAACGGTATGCGTGTCATGAAAAAACTGGTCTGAATACTGGACATGACTGCAAAATAAAAATAAAAGATGAGTTTTTGCTAGATAATAGATCCATTATCCTAAGAGTATGCTTTACATTTTTGCATAAATTTTACTCTGTAACTTTGAAAATCTTTTGTACCCTGCAAGGGAAAGAAGTGTTCATTTATGAATAATTGTGTAGGTAAAGAAACTTCTTCACCCATGTTCATGTAGATGCATGCATGATTCTCTATTCATTTCTTCCTGGTATTTTTCCTTCCAGTCTATGATCATGATTAAGTTCTTCTAAAATTTAAAATCAAAACAAGCAAACAAGTTTTCTATAAACTCTGACTCAACCTTTCTTAACTTCTGTCCCATCTCTTTTCTCCAAAACTATTAAAAAGTGGCCCATACTGTGTTCTCTGCTTTTCTAGCTCTGTGTTCAGATTTGCCTCTCTATTGTTGATCTGAATTTACATGTAATAATAAATCATTACTTAACAAGTCTATATTTTGACTGCTCAGCTGCAAAATTTGACCTTATTGCCTATTTCTATTCCTGAATCTCTAGTCTCATCATTTCTATATAATTAAATATCTTTTCTTTAAAATTTTTATCTTTCTGCTCTCATTCTTTGGTCATTTTTCATTTTTTCCCATTCACAGTTGGTAATTTTAGAACTCCTTCCCCCATTACTCTTCTTATTCTCTATTACTTTCTGTAACAATTAATCTCGGGGCAAATAATTGTAGAATTAACAATTTCAGAGTACATATTTTTTTCTTCTAAATTATATATTCTCACTCATTTGCATGTCTATCAGTTATATACCTCCCTGAAATTCTGCCAGAGAAACACACAGATACACTTCCATTATAAGTCTCTTCCCTATGTTCTTTGACTCCATTTGATCAACAAAGCAGTCTTCACCTTTCTTTTCCCCTCATCATTTGCCTTCAGTCATTCATCAACCTAGAGGAAGTGTATAAATATCATTTATCTTCTGTCTCATAACTTTATTTGCTAACTCTTGTCTTCAAACTGTTTCTTATTGTCTTAACATGCCCAGAGTTCTGTAACAGATGTGCCAAGACTGAGCCTAGTTCTACCTGAATCTGTGATTTCATTACCACACTTAGTATACTGCCTATTGTTTCAAATTAATAAGAACTACTAGACACAGGACTTATGAGTAACTGTTAACTATTTTGTATATTTTTTCCTTTAAACCCCTGCTTTCATTGTATTTGATGTTGGTATAATTTTTGTAGGGGAAGGGCAAAAACAAACTGTTAAAATTGGGATACAGGTGGACCTGTATCCACCTGTACAAGTTGTTATGTCAAAATACGAACTTTACAACTTTGGCGGGGGTGGGGGTGTGGGAGGGGTGGGGAGGGGAAAAGATGGGAAAGGATGGGAAGGGAAAACAAAGAGGAGGCAATGCTTGATAAGAAATGTACTCATTACTTTGCCCATGTAATTGTAACCCCTCTGTACGGTATTTTCATTAATCTCCTTATTTATATGATGAACACAGAACATTAGTCAAAGATACTAGCATGAGTTACATGACTACCACAGTCTAGTCAAAGTAGACATGCAAATAAATCTTGACCCATCTGTGAGACTGGCGGGTGTTAAGAGTACAACAAACTTTTGAGAGGATGTAAAGAGACTGGACTATGTAAAAGTGGATTTTGAAGAAAGAGTTCGAGTCTGCATGATAATTAGCTGGACAGGGATGTTCATGCAAAGGAAATAATCTCAGCAAGGAATAGCATGTTTAATAATAAGCAACAAACACTTTGTGTATAGGGATTTACTGGATTCCTTAGAGGAACAACAAAAATATATTAGTGATAATTTTGGTAATTTTTTTGTTTGTTTTTACTTCTTTCTTTCTTTTCTTTTTTCTTCTTCTTTTTTCTTCGTGCTGGTCCTGGGGCTTGAACTCAGGGTTTGGGTTCTGTCCTTGAGCTTTTTTTGCTCAGGGCTTGTGTTTTATCACTTCAGCCATAACTCTACTTCCAGTTCTTTTGGTGATTTATTGCAGACAAGTGTCTCAAGTCTTTTTTGCCCTGGCTAGTTTCAAACCATGATCCTCAGATCTCAACCTCCTGAGTAGCTAGGATAATAGGCATGAGCAACCAGCTCCCAGATCACTTTGGTACTTCTAAACACCTGTACGCATACAGTTGGGAAAAAGATGTGAAGGAGATAAATCAGGAGGATTAAAATTTAAAAGTTGAGATAATAGTTAATAAGAACCCAGATCATCTTGTTGACTATGCAAAGAAGAGAGAAACTCCAGTAAATCATATTCTGAAGACATGTCCAGATTCTTCATTTGCACATAAAATGTTTATACTTTGCTTCGTTTTGCCCTGTAGACATGGGATGTAGAGCTGGAAAGATCTGCAGAATCCTGGGCAGAGACTTGTTTGTGGGAACATGGACCCTCAAGCCTGCTGCCATCCATTGGACAGAATTTAGGAGCACACTGGGGAAGGTAGCTAAAAATATATCTTTTTCTTCCTGCTGAAAATAAAGTTTGCAACTAAGTGCTTATCAGTTCATTATTGCAAGTATTTGATGACTTGGTTTATATATGAAAAACAACTAATCACAAAACAACGCAATCTCAAATATTGTATAGAATAATCACTTATTTGACTTATTTTTAAGTCAGTGATATATTAACAATAGTAATATAGTGCACCTAGATATTCAAAATTTGTCAATATGTTTCTCTCAAATTTCTTCATTTTTGGGGGGGTTTGGTTTTAGATTTTTCTCCAAATTGTTTCTGTGTTTATCTTCCTCTTATAGATATAGGCCCCCAACATTTCATGTGCAAGCATGGTATGATGAAGTGAGAGACTTTAGCTACCCTTATGAACATGAATGCAACCCATACTGTCCATTCAGATGCTCTGGTCCTGTATGTACTCACTATACACAGGTATGTGTTGTGCAGATTTCATTTCATTTCTTTGTCCTGTGTTAGTGTAACTACAGAACAATGTAGTTCCTGAATGTAGGTCATTCTTATGTGTTAAGTGTAACTACAGAACAATGTAGTTCCTGAATGTAGGCTTTTTTTATGTGTTATTTAATATGCTTATTAGAAGAAACTGTAAAAGTATTGATCACTTGCAATAGGTTTGTCCATTTTTATAAATAACGTAAGCAGTTAACACAAACATACGTGAAAAGATAATATTGGAATAATTTCATGAAATATGTTTTAATATGACCCCTGTACATGTATTTGAAAGAGTTCATCTTCAAAATTTCATTTTAATATTATAAATATATCCTGATTTTCCAATTACTCAATATTTACATGTTTTTATGTTTAGTATTCACATTTGTATGCATTAGATATGTTCTGAATTTCCAAGCAAACAATGGAAGGAGGATTTAATTTAATTTAAGCTCATCAATGATGAGTTTTTGGAGCTTCTATGGCTTTTATTAGTGAGTTTGTGGAAGATGATGGTTCTGTACTCCTTTACCTGTGACAAGATTAAAGTTAGCTTCAAATGACAATGTGAAAAAAATTCACAAACTTAAAAAATTGTTCCAGTGTCTTCTTTTAAGATGCAAAATTATCTTTGTTAATTTATTCTTCATAGATATAAGACATAGAACTTTTGAATTTTTGTAGTAAGTTTGTAATTTGAAATTTTCAATTGTGTGTGTGTGTGTGTGTGTGTGTGTGTGTGTGTGTGTGCGTGCGCGTGATGGTCCTGAGGCTTGAACTTGGGGCCTGTTCACTGTCCTTGACTTTTTTGCTCAAGCCTAGTTCTTAGCTACTTGAGCTACAGCTCCACTTCCAGCTTTTTGGTGGTCTATTAGGGATAGGAGTCTCAAGGACTTTCCTGCTTCGGCTGGCTTTGAAATATGATCCTCAGATCTCAACCTTCTGAGTAGTTAGGATTACACGTGTGAGCCACTCGCACCCAGCTGAAAATGTTGATATTTTTATTTCAGATTAAGCTATTTGCCTGCAGATTTTTTAGAAAAAAATTGAATTAAGTACAATTCAAAAATCTCAGAAAAAAGTGCCCCCTTTAAATATTGCCTTTTTTCATTTTGAATGGTAAGTATTGGTCTCTCAGTTTTGGTATTTTATTCATTTTCTTCCCAGATATGTTGTTCTCTTATTTCAACTCAGCCTGTTTTCTCTGATTCTTTCTTTTCTGTAATGTAGGTGGTATGGGCAACAAGTAGCAGAATAGGATGTGCCATTAATTTGTGCCACAACATGAATATCTGGGGACAGATATGGCCCAAAGCTGTCTACCTGGTGTGCAATTATTCCCCAAAGTGAGTAGACCATGAGATGTAAATTTACCCTCACAACATGTACTTACATCATTTTCAGTGTATGTTGAATAATACTTTTACTTAATGTATCTAATATAGCAGTGCCTAATTGCCTAGTGCATAAAATCAGTGAGTACTTAGAAGAAATATAAAAACTGGCACAATCTTTGTGAAGAATCTGTTTTCAGTTTAACTCATTGAGATATTCTATCCTATAAATAGTAATTTTGATGAGAGATGGCCCAGTATAAATTAATTGAGAACTTTACTTTCATCTGTGCAAAGCCCATTAGAGTAAAATATTCTATATTCATCTGGGTTTTAGTGGCTCATACTTTCAATCCTTGCTGCTCAGGAGAATGAGATCTGGAGGATCCCAGTTCAAAGCCAGCCTGAGCAGGAAAGTACACCAAAATAACTATCAAAAAGCAGGGCTGGGAAGGTGGCTCAGTGGTAGAGTACTTGCTTTGCATGCCTGAGGCCCTGGGTTCGATTCCTCAGCACCACATAAGCAAAAAGAAAAAAGCCGGAAGTGGCACTGTGGCTCAAGTGATAGAGCCCTAGCTTTGAGCTGAAGAGCTGAGGGACAGTGCCCACGCCCAGAGTTCAGGCCCCATGACCGGACCCAAAAAAAAAGCAGGGCTGGAGGTATGGTTCATATAGTAGAGCTCCAGCTGAGTAAGCAAGCTGAGGAAACAGTAGGCCCTGAGTTCAAACACTGATACATCTAAAAGTTTTTAGGTTCAAATTTAAATTTATGGTCTATTTTTAATAAATTATGGAATATAGGTGAATATCCCATTATTGAATTTAGTTTTCTAGGAAAGTTTGATTTAAAAATTTTCAGCTGTATATATAGCAAATTTTTGGAATATTTTCAAAAGCATAAC
The DNA here is from genome assembly GCF_019054845.1 of Dipodomys spectabilis. NCBI lineage: Eukaryota > Metazoa > Chordata > Mammalia > Rodentia > Heteromyidae > Dipodomys > Dipodomys spectabilis. Next base: position 936,179 of record NW_024870740.1, read on the forward strand.
AATCTGTTTCTGAATGTAATAGTGCAAAATTCTCTGTATTACCCGACATAGTAATACACAAAGAGCTGATTGAGAAAAATCTCATATGGTGATGCTTTTTAACATCTGATAATTAGTGCACTTTATAATAGAGCATACCATCTTTTTAGGGGAAACTGGTGGGGTCATGCCCCTTATAAACATGGAAGACCCTGTTCTGCTTGTCCACCTAGTTTTGGAGGAGGCTGTAGAGAAAACCTGTGCTACAAAGGTGAGTATTGTTCTGTTAGAATATTCACTTTGTTCTGTGTTTTTAATGTAGTTGTGTGCTAATTTTTCTTGGAAAAAAAAAGTAAAAGCAGGCTTCGGGGATACAGCTCAGATATAGATTGCTAATCCTGCTTGAAGCCCTCATTCTATCCACTTGGCACTACAAAAGAGATGAACAGGTGAAAAACCAAAGCATATTTGATTATTGAATGGTTCCTCAAGCTGTATTTCACATATTTTGAAGCTGTCACATGAAAATATATATTATTTTAAAGTTTAAATGATATTGAGTATACTAGCATTTATTATACTAACGTATAAGAAGGAATGTTTCATGATTATTTCAGATAACCATTTTTATCCATTTTCTTCTTTCAATTTCCTCCAAAATGACAACATATTGTCTAAATAACCCTTTTGATATATTGTTGAGTAGTTAGTCCCATAACTTGTTAGTGGCAAATTAGCACAAATCATTTTAAAAGTTAAAAAAAACTTTTCATGTGTCTTTCTGTCCTAGGTGTATTGAATTATGTGTTGAGTCTTAGTTTCTCTCTGCAAACTATATAATTTTTCATGCTATCATGTAACAAAAATATATAATGGTATCATTAAGTCATTGAAATTAGTGCTCTCAACTGCTTTACATTTGCAAAAAGCATATAAGAATATCATTTCCCATTATAGTGAATAAAGATAAAATACAAATGACACAGCTTTGGGAGAAGTCACATGTGGTTGTTCAAGTGAGTCCTCTGTTGCTTTGTACTTTCTGCTTAATGATGACTAAATGAGGATTCATGTGGATCATGCTACCAAGTGTTTGAATCTATGGCAGCCTTTTTGCAGTGCTTGTGAAGAGATATTCATTATCTATAAAGAGCAGGCAAGAAGCACTCATTTATGTCAGCCTGGGCTGTATGTCATTTTTCAACTTTTGCAAGTATTTGTTACATCTTTTCAGTGATAGTGCTTTTCTCTCTATGCCTGAACCAGCCACTTTCCAGCCCTTCATCAGTGATCACTATGTCTTACATTAAGCAGACTTTTCTCTGAATTCACACTTCCTTTTTTTCTCTAGGTTTTGAGTTCTTAGACATGAAAATACACCCTCTTGAAGATGTGCCACTGACAAGCCCTTGATATGGGCCAGTCTGGAAAAAACAAATCTCAAGCTTGAAATTATTCTGTATTTCATATTGTACAGAATTGAGAGAGAGACAGAGAGAGAGGTAGAGAGAGACACAGAGAGATACACAGAGAAAGAGAAAGTGACAGAGAGACAGAGAGACAGAGAGAAGAACTTTTTCATGGAAATAGATATGAATATCCAGAGTAGGGCATGTCAATCCTTCTTTAAACTACATTTCCATTATGCAGAGTTCTAAATATGATTTTTTTCCTGAAGATGCTAGAAATAGAATTCCATTGGAGAAATCAAATTCAAATTTCCTAGGCTCTGACTTTATTAGATCACAGTGTCAATTTCAGTTGAATATCAGCCAGATATATTTCATTTACCTTAGTGCAGTGCAGATAGATCAGCCAGCACCTTGGCTCTCACTCACCCCCAAAAGTACTGGTTTTCTTGTTTTAAATATTAAACAGATAAAGAAAAATCAATCCACTTTTTAATGCTCAGATAAAATGAAATTTGTGTCTTAAATCCTTTCTCTCTAACAGAAGGATCAGATGGGTATTATCCAGCCAGAGAAGAGGAAACAAATGAAATTGAACGGCAGCAGGCACAAGTGCATGACTCCCACGTCCGGACAAGATCAGATGATAGTAACAGGAATGAAGTCATAAGCACCCAGCAAATGTGTAAGACCCCTGCACATTTATATAGAGGGCAAATCCACCTATATTGTTATTGCATGTTTTTAGAATGGAAAGAAGTATGCCAATATAATGTACATAATAAATCATAGGTGAATTTATGGGAGGTAAGAAGAATTTTACCTTATCAAAATTGTTTTTGTTTTTTCCTGTTAGCCCAAATCGTTTCTTGTGAAGTAAGGCTACGAGACCAGTGCAAAGGGACCACCTGCAACAGGTAATAGCTACTATGATTACTATGGTCAGCTGGTGAAATAGAAGACACATTTGAATTAAATCCTAATAGTGGAGCTAAATTTTGTTCTCAATTATTTTCACTTAGATATGAATGCCCTGCTGGCTGTTTGGACAGCAAAGCCAAAGTAATTGGCAGTGTACATTATGAAATGGTAAGCAATACAAGTGTAATTATTTGGGAACAGTAACCCCAGATTTTTATTGTGTATTATTCAACTTATGCCAAATGCATATGTGTATATACACATTATTTTTCTCAGAAATATTTATTTAAGTTAAAAGTTATTTAAATAGTTGTTATCTTTTGTAGAACTTTAATATTCTATTATCTTTGTATCTCTTTCCTTTTTTCAGCAATCCAGCATCTGCAGAGCTGCAATTCACTATGGTATAATAGATAATGAAGGTGGCTGGGTAGATATCACTAGACAAGGAAGGAAACATTATTTCATCAAATCCAATAGAAATGGTGTTCAAACAATTGGGTAAGTGTTAGAATGATCATTTGGGTCAGATGATTTTTAAATGGTAAAACCTAGCTAACTTAATTTTAGAACAAAGTCTAGAATAATTTATATATGAAGAACAGAAGTAACTTCATTTTAGCCACATATTTTCTATGGATAAAAAGAAGAGAAAGGATCTAAATTTAAAATCAAATCCCTTTGCTTATAAAATGCATGGCAAAACTTTGAGTTTTCAAATGTGATAAAGTATCTATGAATTTATAGCTAACTCAATGTAAAACAACACATTTTTCAAATATGTTAGAAGATACCCCAGAAAAGATAATTTGCATATTCTCTACCCTGGTTAGGAAAAATGCTTACTTCATGTCACAGCAATTTTGTTAACAGGATAAATTGTGTAAAAGATCATTTTTTGAAACAGTCTCTAATCTATAGTATTATATGTATGTAGTTTAACATAACATAAAAAAGCATTTACTAATTTTAAAAAATCTTCTCATACAAAGTATATTTTAATTCTAAAACCCCGTGGATTTTTCCTTTTAAAAAGCAGAATAATATAGGCTTTTGTAATATCTTTGTTTATTGTATTTTTTCTCAAAGTTAGGAATTAAACATATTGAACCTCAATACTCCACAATAGGATTAAGTTGGAATTCACAATTAAAAACAAATAATTTTTTAAAGAAATGTACTTATGGGGCTGGGAAGGTGGCTCAGTGGTAGAGCTCTTCCCTTGCATGCCTGAGTCCCTGGGTTTGATTCCTCAGTACCACATAAGCAGAAAGAAAAAAGCCGGAAAGGGTACTGTGGCTCAAGTGGTAGAGCGCTAGCCTTGAGCTGAAGAGCTGAGGGACAGCCCCCAGGCCCAGAGTTCAGGCTCCATGACTGGACCTCCTCCCCCCCAAAAAAAGAAATGTACTTACTTTACTGACTTTACTTTACTTTGACTGTAACTCTGTACACCACCTGTACAACAAAATAAAATATAAAAATTTATTAAAAACCTCAAATTTTGGAATGACCTTTTATTTTATTTTTTAAATTTAATTTTATTATCAAGGTGATATACAGAGAGGTTACAGTTACATGACCTTTTATATATACAATTTTGGTGAAAAGCTTGATGTGTAATTCTACCTGTTAGTAATAATTCTCTTTAATAAAATGTTCATTAGTTTATCCACTCAGAAATTTTTTTTTTCTTTTTTTTTTTTTGTCGGTTGTGGGGCTTGAACTCTGGGCCTGGGCGCTGTCCCTCAGCTCTTCAGCTCAAGGCGAGCGCTCTACCACTTGAGCTACTGCGCCACTTTGTGGTTTTCTAGTGGTTTATTGGAGATAGGAGTCTCACGGTCTTTCCTGCCCGGGCTGGCTTAGAACTGCGATCCTCAGATCTCAGCCTCCTGAGTAGCTAGGATTACAGGCGTGAGCCACAGGCGCCCGGCCCACTCAGAAAATTTTTTATTGCCACTAAGGAATAATAATTATTGGCTCTAGACAACTGAACATTGAGTGCTGTATTAAAATTTTCTTTATTATTTACTATTTTCTCCTCTTAAACTTAATTTTGGATTGTCTCTTGTAAAAATGCTAATGACATGTGGCATGCATTATGTTTAATAAGTCATATATTTTGCACTTCAGATTATTATTTGGAGGGGCCATATTACAGATAATAAATAGTAAATGAATTTGAAGATGCTATAAATAAAAGATTGTTGAGGTTGTAGACTTTGAATCCTATGCAAATGTATTCAGTGAGCATACCATGTTAAGTAACATTCCTTTTCCACCTTACTAACTCTGCCATATGTGTTTTTCTTAAAATTTGGGTGTAAATAAGCCAGTTATAATTTTGATATATGATAATGTACCTAATTTTGCATTCTTGTTTTTTTAATAATGCATGTATTTAGAAGTTCTTTCATTTGCAATAGACCTGTGACAGATAATAGAGTGAGCAAAAAGTATTCCCAAGATGCTTTTGTTTTGTAGTCTTTTAATAATATGACTTCATATTTGCTGTACTAAAGGATTAACTAGCTTGGTTCTATGGAGACAGTTTTAATTTTGGTATAACACAAATATGTACTTATTATGTGCCTTGTTTTATGCTATTGGTCAATAAATTTTTGAGATTGTAGTGAAAATAAACCACTCTTCAATGTGAATAATGATATTGATCTGATGAGAGGAATATGAATTTAGGATGAAATAGATATATTCTTGTATCACTACCTATGTAACTATTTAAATATAAATGAGTAATAGCCAAAGTATACATAGACATGGAAGTTCCAAAAATGGTCCTGATGATGATACTTGTAAGCAAGTGATTGACATTTCTATTTTTTTTATCCTCAGCAAATATCAGTCTGCTAATTCCTTCACAGTCTCTAAAGTAACAGGTTAGCATTTTTCATCATTTTCTAATTGCTATATAATATATTTTTGATTATTCACTTACTGTTCTGTGTTTTAATTCTTTAGTTCAGGCTATAACTTGTGAAACTACTGTGGAACAGCTCTGCCCATTTCATAAGCCTACTTCACACTGCCCAAGGTAGGTATGAATGCATGTGTGTGTGTGCGTGCGTGCATGTGTGCATGCATGCGCTTTTGTGTGATGTTTTGTCTGGTGATACACATTTTTACCTGAAATTCTGGTATTTATAGGATTCAAAGTTCTGAATGTTCTTAAACTGTGATGCAAGATGGAGCAGTGACATCTCTTTGATCATGTATACTCCAGGTGCTCCTACTGTGTCTTCTCCAGATACAGAGGGCTTGCTGCCATCCCATTATAGCAAAGACTAATCATGTGACCTCTATGTTCCAATGTGCTATAAGGAGTTTTTAATTAGCCTGCTTGGGGTATTACAACAAAATGCCACAGATTGGATGACATAGACAACAGAATTTTGTTTCTCACAGTTCTGGACTATGGGAAGTACAAAATTCAGTTGTTAACTGAGATGTTCTTGCTAGAGGCTGTCTTCCTAGCATTCAGATAGTCACCTCCTTCCCTTTGTGTCATCACAGGGGTTGGCACAGAGTGTGCTCCCTTGTATCTTGTACAGAGTGGTTACAGTTACGTAAGTCAGGTAGTGAGTACATTTTCTTTTGAAGTGTCACCCCCCCCTCCCTCATTCTCTCCCAGTTTTTCCCATCTTGTCTGCCCCCATAAAGGTCCTACTTCCAAATCCAGTCACATTCAACCAATGAATTTTGGAGTGATATAAACATGGAATTCCTCCAACAGAAACTAAAATGGTAGAATTCTTACGTTCTAACATTGTTATCCAGTTTCTAAGTTAGATTAATCTAATTGCAGTTGGTAAGTTAAAATACTCATTTATTCATTTTAAAGAATTATAATGAAGTTTACCTACTATAAAATAATGAAAGAAAGGCTACATTTTTTTCGTAGCCAAGCTGACGTGAAACTGTTATGTTATGGTACTGCACCCTAATCTGTACACAGGAAGGGTGTTATGTTCCTAAATATCCAGTCCTAATTCTCTCCCACTGCTTTCATTAATGCAAGCATCCACATGACCTCTAGAAACCATCAATAATATTTATAAGTATAATTGTAGCCTGATGTACTCGCTTTACTTAAAATATTTAAGGATCCTATTTTTGTGGCACTTTATTTACTTTGGAAAGCCTTCATTACTTACCCTTTTAAAATAAAATCAGAGCAGGGCATGAGTGATTCACACTGGTCATCCTAGCTACTCAGTAGGCTGAGATCTGAGGATAGCAGTTTGAACATAACCCATTCAAGAAAGCTCCAATTAACCACCAGGAAGTCAGAAGTGGAGCTTTGGCTCAGGTGGTAGAGCGTTAGCCTTGAGCAAAAAGAAGCTCAGAGACAGTGCCCAGACCCTGAAGTCAAGCCCCAATATCAACATAAAAACACACAAACAAATAAAAAGAATCAGTATTTCATTTAGAAGAATAAGACGGTGTTCACAAGAAAACAGAAGATATTAATATAAAAGTGATTATTTCTTTTTCTGTCAGTAGGAACTTTCTCAGTTATTAAGCACGAAATCAGTTCCTCCATGTAGGAAATACTAACCTGCTTCCTATTAGAAATTCAGTTCTTTTTTGTCTGCATGACAAGTAATGATGTTACTTATGTGACAATTGATAACTAGGGAGCCATCTGTCTCAGCATTTCATCTTTCTTCTATAGCTTAGGCAGTCTATTCGAGACAGAATGACTAGAGCAAATAAACTTTAAAATTTTAATTGTGGGAGAACATGAACTGACTAGATTTACCTGCACAATGACATCCTTGGGATGCTCCATTACTGTCAGGACAACCCAAAACAAACTGCCTCAGTTACTTAGTACCTAACCTTGTAGAAAATGTGGTGTGTATGTGTGTGTGTGTAAGTGTATGTCTATGTGTTCAGTATAATTGTATGGTTTTGCATGCATGTGTGTTTATGTCTATTGTATATGTTAATGGAAATAGTTTACATATATGTATAGGCAATTAAGCCTTTAAAATCTATTGAATGTTTAATGTAAAAATAGTTGTCATTAATACGCCTCAGTATTTTCATTCAAAGCTTATAGGCAAAGTATAGATCAAAGAGTATTTCCTAAATCACTACCTATCTTTTTAATAGTATGTGACAGGTGTTAAAAACAGAGATCAAACATAAACAAAAAGAAGTTCCTCAAGTCTTTCTTTTAAATAAACTCAACTTAGAATTGCTAATGGTGACCATCTGTAAGTTAAATGCCAGGAATGAGTGAGGCTTTAGAAAGAATGATCCCAAGGCAGAACAGGTGGTTTTCTACCATAAGATGGGTGGTGAGTATGGTTCTCACCATGAAATCATTTTCCAATCAAGGGAGGCCTCCCTCCTATGGATACTCTAAGCAGTGTTTTTTTTTTTTTTAATAGCATTAACCCTTTAACTCAGTTATTCTAATTCATATTCACTTACTACACATATTTAAGTGGCTCTGGCTAAACTATACACCCTGGAATATACAGAAATATATGAATTTTTAGAGATTTAGAGCTCTGGCTATTTCTTCAAAACTACTTAAAGAACATTTGACTGCATTGGCAAAGTAATATTTTGGCCTACTTTTAGAGAAAACAACAACAACACTATTCCGTCATGTGCTGTTAGTAATTTTCATGTGGTTAATATTGAGAATCTCATTCAGTATATGAAATAAATTGTTTTCCACTTTACTTCCTTTTAGTGCACAAATGTGTGTGTGTGGGTGTGTGTGTATGCATGAGAAGTGGGGGAAGAGAGAGAGGAGAGAAAGAATTAAGAAGAGGCATTTGATTTTTAACTGGCAAGTTAATATTTCTTGAGCTCTCAGGATGGATTGAATTTTTTTGTTCCACAGTAATAAATTCAGTGTATATTTAAATAAGAAGCCTTTAATAAATGTCTTTAAATGAACTAAGCTAATCAAATATCACTAAGTCAACAAGAGACCTAGAAAAAGTGTATTTCATGTAGGAAGAAGTGCAAAGGGCCAGAAGTAGGAACTTGAGGAATGACCATCAGGCCATGTACTTGAAGCATGGTGAGAAAAGAAAAAGGAATAGGATATAAAGTTAGGTAACAATGGTGCCAAATATGCAGGGCTTATTCTGAATGGCATTGCTAACCACTGGAGTATTTGGACCAGAGAAATGACATGCTTCCACAAGTGTGTGGAAAAAACTGGAGAAGGCCAAATCAAGCAAGGAATATAAGTTTGACATTAGATGATGATTCAGTGTTGATTCAGGAATGCCCTGATCTTAGACATAATACAATTGATTATGGATCAAAGGTACTGCTGGTTGGATGTAAGGTGTGAGATAAAGAGAAGAAACAAGGACAGAAGAAAGCTTTGGGGTGTGGCTCCTGTAATAGTGGTGTTTCCTCTGTATTAGGAATGGGAGCCAACGGATGAAACAGATTTGGGATCAGAAGAAATTAGGAATTTGGTTGTGGACCATTTAAGAATGAGATTTCTATTAGAACTTGGTGCAGGTGCTGGGAAACTGGGAGGGTATACAAGTTTGGAAAAAGAAAAGTCCCTACTGGAGATGCTAACTTGGAATTTAACTCATTATGCCTGATCATGACCACCATGAAATTGGATAAAATACCCCAAAGTGTGAAAGTAGAGAAGAAAAACTGAGGTGAAACAGATTTCACTAGTTGTTTACTAAACTACACACATTGAGTGCTGACGTCTCAGATACATGGAGATACCTCCTTTGAATCCCCAGTTTAGAAGGCTTCTTGGCTAAATCAGAATGAAAGAAAACCAGCCTGGAAATATACAAAGTAAAATGAAGCAATTGTGTCAAGGGCCTACCTTGTATAATTGACCTATTTCAGGAGAGAAAATGTGAGAAAAGGTATAGCAGTGTTGGCTTTGCCTCTCTCTATGAAGGTTTTCAAAGTAAGAATGATTGGTGTTATAACTTTATACATAATTTTTTCAGAGTATATTGTCCTCGAAACTGTATGCAGGCAAACCCGCATTATGCTCGTGTGATAGGATCACGAATCTATTCTGATGTAAGTATCTTACCCTATACAGCTCTCCATATTAATGTAGATAAAAATATATGCAAGGTGATGAATCATGTCTATAATCCTAGCTACTTCGGAGACTGAGATCTGAGCATTGTAGTTCAATGCCAGTCCAGACAAAAAATAAGTCTGTGAGACTTTTATCTCCAACTAAACAGTAAAAGCAGGAAGTAGACATGTGCCAATCAGTAGTGTGCCAATTTTGAGAAAAACAGCCAAGTGACAGTGTGAGGCCTAGCTTTCAAACCCCAGTCCCCCCCCCCCACATACATATGCATACGAATATCTATGTATGTGCCTCTGTATATACAGAACAAGGGAACAATTTCTGAAGTGTCCTATATGGTCTCAGAAGAGCTACTCATCCATTTCTGAGGATGTATATGGGTGTACAAGTATTTATTGTGACTAAACTTTTCTGCTTACCTTCCCTACATATCAGACATTTAAAACAAATAGCTTGGGGACATTTTTTCTCAAAAAGAAGATGTAGTGTGCTTTCCTTTATTCCTTTGTTTCTTCAGTATCTGAAGCATGAATGAGACAATTGCGAATTTCTCAAATATATAAACAATAACGTCACTTCCAAGGGAGCATATGATAAATAGCATAGAATCAAAACCAGATAATTCCGTAAATATATACTAAGGAAATTGTTTGTGGGAATGTTGTTACAGATGACTTTCGTGGGCTTGGATGAGGAATATTAGTGGGAATGGTTTCAGTATGGATGAATGTATTCTGAGCTGGGTTTGACCTGTTGATTGGCAAAGAGCATGAGAGAACATATTCTACGTGGGCCAATGGCATTTGCAAAGAAATGAATGTGAGAGTTGCACAGATTGCTTGATTAGCTGGTTTTCTGCCCATGAAGCAGGCCTCCAGATCTTCTTTTTGCTGGTAATTTTGAAGTGGAGTCTCTGGGTCCTTTCTGTCTGGTCTAGCTTTGAGCCACAATCCTGCCAATCTTAAGCTTTCAGAGTAGCAAGAATTAGAGGAGTGAGCCGCCAGCACCAGGTTAGGTAGGAGTCCACTCCAGACATGAGAGTATTCTGTGTGTGCAAGGCAATGTTTTTACATTTCATGCCACAGACGTGTAGAAACCTTTACCACTCTATAAGCCAGAGAGGTAAAAAAGCAAGCAGGAATATTCTCTTAAATATGATAGGAAATAGATGGAGTTAAGAACATACTCACCTTATTTCTCTTGACAAGTTCATTTGGGTCTGGGGTTGGTTTGTTTGTTTTTTTTTTCAATTCAGCTTCACCTTTGAATTCTTCCTCAGTTATAAGTCTCTTCTGCTGCAGATTTGCTTATTGTCTTCTGCAATTTCCATGTCTTGCTGGTAACTTGAATTTGCTAGTGCTCACATTTGGGCTGGTAGCCTTGTTTCAAACACATCTTTAAAAAAAAAATTCTGTCAAAGTCATAGTCTTTCTTTATATCTTCATTATGGTTACTTCCCTGGGAGGGATATTACTGGCTCTCCTAATGCCAGGATAAAATCATCTTTTCTTTCAAACCTTATTACTTTGTGTTTTCCTCTTTGCACTTAGTGTGTTATTAGGTATTTTGATTGTTGTCTGTCTCTTTTATTATTAGTTTTTAAGGTTCTTGAGGGTAACAGGTGGGCAATTCATTCATCACCTTTCCATTACTTACTTTGTCTGCCAACCTGTGAAGAAGATGGGCTTGTTTCTGCCTTAACAGAACTCGGAACTCAGAATGGCCCCCAAGCCATTATCATCTACACCAATATGTATTAAAATAAAGAAATGGAAATATGCATATCTGGACTCACCCAGGATTTCCAAGGAGTCATTCTTTCCAGGTTTTTCTCTTTTTTATTGTAAAGATGCTGTACAGAGGGGTTACAGTTATATGAGTAAGGTAATGAGTACATTTCTTGTCAAGCATTGTTACCTCTCCTTTGTTGTTTTCCCACTACTCCTTCCCTTTCCCACTACCCCTCCCCTCCCCCACCTCCTTCACTCCTCCCTCCACCCGAAGTTGTAAAGTTCATTTTCAATATAGTGTTCTTGTGGGTATCACTGTTGCAATGGGTCCAGGTTTTCCTTTTACCCACTGGAACTTTTCATCTTAGTCACATCTGGCAAGAGCCTTTCAAAGTATCCTGTACACTTCTTTTCAGTTATCTCTTGCTAGAGTTAGGGGTTTGCTGGAATTTGTTTCCAAAGAGCACTGTATCTTTGCATTTAAATGAAGTGGGTAGGCAATAGAAAGCATTTTGTGGGTCTTTGAGAATTCAGTTGGAAATATGAAGATTCCTGTCACTTGGCAATGCAGACTTAGAGATGAAACCTTTAACAGCCCTTTTTTTGGTGTGTTTTTGCAAAGTAGATTATCTCCTCAGTGACAGTTGATATGGGAAGGTGGGATTGAATCAATTTCCATTCCTCTCTTTTTTCCACTTATGCTGTCTCTTTCATTCCATATACAGAGTTAGAATCAATTGTGTCCATTTTTGCATGTGTCCAAAAAATTCCACTATATTCCCAGGTACATTCTACTTTGTTTGCAATAAAGTATGGGCACAAAAAAAAATTCTGACCTTTGAATTTGGTAGGAATGCAGGCTGACTACATAGCTGTAAGCAAATTCCCAGTGCTCTCAAAACAGTGTAAGTGTTGGGACTTAGTGAATGTTATATCTAAGCACTTTTGTTGTCTAGGGGAGAAATACTGATGATACCTTTTTAACAGAACAGGATAAATACTAAAATGTGTACAAAATGATTTTTTAATTCCATCTGCTAGGAATAATATTGAATATAATTATGAATTCAGTTTGGAACTTTAATAGTGAATTAAATGCCTCCTCCAAGGCTTTAGATAGATGGTATGTTGTAGCAAAGAAACAGAATTGAAAAGGATTAAGCAGCTTGGCCTTCAGGCTCTGTGAGCTAATAAATACTGACTGATGGCATAGAGTTCAGAGCACATTGAGAAAGCAAGGTCATATAAGACACACTCACTTATGCAGACTTTCAAAGCACAGTAAATCCCCACATGAGCATAGAGATAAGAACAGAACTCAGCAAAGGCATCGGGAAAGGCCAGACCAATGCAGGTAGACAGGAGGTGAATTGCTTCTCTGTCATACAGTTCAAGTATTTCCTGTATGGGATTTCCTCAGGCCGTTGTCAGACTTCAGTAGAACACTTAGATTAAAGGCAAAATTAAGGTCTAGGGAAGACTTTGGTAGCCAAAAGAAGTTATTTGACTTTTGGAAGCCAGTGGTTTAAAAAAAATGGAAAGTGTTAGACCTAAACATCAAATTTTATCAACAGAAAGTGATATATATATAACACAGAAGATTTCTATCTAGTATTTCTGTCAGAACTTTCAAATATAGGCTGATAGGTAGAAAATGTTCATTATTCTTTAGAATTTCTTCTTAAAGCTTTTTCTGGCAAGTGCTCAACAATTTGAGACACTTTTTGTATTTTTGAGATAGAGTCTTATATTTACATACAGTTGAGTCTGAACCATGATATTTCTTCTTTGCTTCTCACATACTGCCATAGCTGTGAAAACAGGCACACCCCACCACATGCAGTTTTTGTTTTTGTCTTTTTTTGTTTCCTTATTGAGTGAGATGGCATCTCTCAAATGTTTGCCTGGTCTAGTTTTGAACCTTATCTCTACCTCCCAAGAAGTTGTAAGCATATTTACCACGTTACCCAGCCTTCCTGGGGTTATTGCTTCGCACAAATACCTCTGCATAGATTATATTATTTAAAAGGAAAAAGAAAACTCCCCACTTAAACTATTTTACAATGGAGCCCTAGAAATGTATAGAATTATGGTTGAGTCATATATAATAAGCCAAAACTGAGCATAAATGGGGTACATACCATCTAATCTGTGAACATATCTTCTACACTAACTGAAACACTGTATGTTAAAATTTGAGGGTGACAAACAAGCTCTTGAAGAGTTAAAAGGAGTAAATACGTTTTGTATTGCTTTGACAACAAAAAGTTGGCTGTTGGGATAGAAGACCTATTTTTTAGATTGGATGGTGGAGGAGTCTAACCAGGACAGTCATCCTTAAGATCTGCCTTTAGACTGGCTCAGAAATGACTTTGATTTTGGAAACATTAAATACTGTATGATGCCAGCTGCTCGCTGGCCGTGTAGACAGATGTCAGCAACTTCTGTCTAGAAGAGTAGGCTGGACCAATTCAGCTGGCATTTCCTAATAAGGGTACCTGTTTCCCTTGCCTCCCCAGCTGTCCAGCATCTGCAGAGCAGCCGTTCATGCTGGAGTGGTTCGAAATCATGGTGGTTATGTTGATGTTATGCCTGTGGACAAAAGGAAGATGTACACTGCTTCTTTTCAGAATGGAATCTTCTCAGAAAGGTAAAGCGAAATTATCTGCCATCTGCCTCATTATTTATGATTGCTTTGCAGCATCCCTCCGTAGGGAGGTTGTAAATGAAGTGGCTGAGCCAGTTTGTTGCCTCTGCATTCTTGCCTAATGAGCAACCAGTCTTCCAGGGATGGGAGAAGCTGCAGTACCAGAGGGGACTGTCTCCTGCAGGCTTATAAAAATCAACATGAAAAATCGGATTAGGAGTCAGAACCACTCTTTTGTTAATAGATCTTGTAATTAGGAAATTTCCTTTATCCTCTTGGATTTTCTAGATTAGTTTTGATAGTTAATTCTTTCTAGATGAGTTAGGCTCTGAATATTTCTCTAATCCAGTGATCTGACAAAGAATTCAACAGAAATAATGAGTTTGATTTTGCCTACAACCAGATTTTGTGTGCAATTGGAAGTTCGTATAATGTCAATGAACTCTTTTTAGTCATTCAGTTTGTTCCCTAGTGCTATTTTGGTGATTTGAGAATATTCATATGATTCAATTTATGAACTATTGATAAACACAGATAAATAAACCATTAGTGATTTTTTTTGGCATTGGCATTTATGAAAGCAATACTGTTTCATTTTTCACTTGTATATATTCAAGGAAATAAATGCTTAACTTTTAGATATGGCCAGAGTCCTTCAAAATTGCTATTGGAGAATTCATATGACTAATAGTTTCCCTAAAGAACTGCAATCCCTAAAAACTATGCCATATTAAGTGTCCAGGTTGTCTCCCATATAACTATCTGGATGCTATTTTTACATAATGGTCTGCATTTAACGTCTGCTTTCAGATGGGATTATATAAAAAGTAAGCCATCATGGAGAAGGTGACTTCTCGACAATCTTACTCATTGCCCTGCTCAGCAAATATGACAACAAGGGACTGACAGTTAAAGAATCCAGTATGCCCTTTTATAATCTAAGTGCTGTGGTTTCATTTACCTGTCATACGTTTAAGTGTATTTTAAAACCATAAAGCGATATCCACTAAGATAGAATAATAATTACTTTTATTGTTTTTGAAATAGTTGTACAAAAGGGTTGCAATTTAATATGCTGAGTTGAATGTAAAATACATCTTGATCACAGTTATCCTTTTCCTCATTTCCTCTCCCCCTTCTATCCCACCCCGGTTTCCAAGTTCTATTTTCACACATGTACATTGAGTATTATGGCCGTATTGGCTCACCATTTCATTTCCATTCATCCACCCCCACTTCTTTTAGTCTCTTAATTTTTCCCAAAGTCAATAAATGTTGCAACTTCCTGGTACTTAATGTGTTGAGTTGCTTGTTACATTGTTCATAGAGTTTAAACCATGGGCTCTCACTTCTATGTATTCTTGAGTATCCACTAGACAGTGGCACTACTAGATTCTTTAAGTATATTAAATCAATCCGTGCAAAAGCTTTATAATGTTATTCCTCTAACTAATTCATATGTGTGTTAACTGAGGCCAAAATGGATTAAATCATTAGTGTCTCCAAATAAATCAGAGTCCAGCTTTAGCAGCAGATCAGGGGGCTGAGAGATACACATTTTTTCCAGTATGTCATTTTGTGCAAAAGAAGAAACACACCAGACACAGCTACTACAGATGAACCCCCAGTTTGTCAGTTAACGCTCACTATGTGTGTGCAATGTGTGTGTCATGTATAGACATTGGTGATTTCTTCATCCTCTCCTCACTCGAAAATTTTCTCTCTTCTTTGATTGTTCAAGAAAAGAAAAGGAAACATTAAAAGGAATTACACTTTGTCTTTTTCTTAAGACTCATTGTGTTAATCTTTAAAGGTCATTTTTAATTAAAATAAAATGATACCAAAGTGTAATTAATTGAAAGAAATAATGATAAATGGCATTATCTGTCTGCCTTAACTTTTGAAGATTTAAACAAAATGTTGATCAATAGGCACATAAAAAATGAGCAGTTTAAATAATAAAGTGCATAGCTCTGAATTATTTTTGAAGATGCGTTAAGAATTTATATGAATGGAGCTATAAAATCTTCTAACTGTACAAAGAAACTTAACATATACAAAAAGCTATTATGTTCTGCACAAGAAGATAATATTCTTAGATATCAGTTTTTTCCAAAATTTATAAGTTTAATATGACGCAATGAATGTATCATCAGATTTTTCCTCTTAAAGGTAGAGCAGATTACAAGACTAAGTTGTACAGAGAAAATAAGAAATGCTGCAAGTAAACAATAACTAGGCTCTTCAGCCCGGCTTCTTTTTTCCATTATTATTTGTAAGTAGTTGTACAAAGGAGTTGCCCTTTAACAAAGCAGTTTATTAATACAATCTATCCTGATCAATGTCACCCCTTTCAACATTCTCATACATCCCTCCCTTGCCCACCTCACTATTCTTAATTTTGTGGGATATACATTACATTCTTGTCTGCATTTTCCCTCTCTTCTCTTCATTCATCTACCTCTCTTCCCTTGACCCACCCTACCTTTCCAAGCATCTGCTTTATGGCATTTTATTTTGTGGAACCTTCATTTTGGTTCTCTAAGTAATTACACTATTTGAGAGCTCCCTTGAATCTACTGTATTTCAGTTAAAACATTGTATATACTTGCTTATTATCCAATTCTCTTATATGTGGCAGTGCATTATTTTTAACTTGTTTTAGAAGTACCTCCAAATAGCATTGAGTTGTATTCCTTTTCATCTCCTTCCTCTCTACTCTCCATATTTTTCAATTTTAGTAAATAAATGCTTAGGTACTTCTAGATTTGACAATTAAATTTCCTCATTAACATTTTTCTTGAAAGAAACAGTGTCTATTCAGAATTGTTTTGTATAATAGCAATATAATTTAAGACCTAGAAAAAAACATAATAAGTTACAGCATTGTGTAAATATGAGCCATTTTATTAGTTTCGGTGAACTTTTAAGTATGTAAATCCACTGTTCACCAGTCTTAGAATTCTCTTAGAAAACAACAGCTAACTCTCCTGAAGTATATTTCATTAGAGTCAAAGCAGAAAATGCATGAAAATATGACTAGAATCTGTGAAATACTAGACAGACTTTTCCTTTCATACATTTTAAATTTCTTTAGTAAACTTAGAGTCCAGCGTACACCAACATCTTAAGAATGATGTCATCCGTGCAAGAGCTTTCCAACAACTATAAATTATAGTAGTTTAAGAAAGTTGACCATCTGGATTCACAGAACTGCTTTTTTGACTGTCATAAGAAAGCATGATTTATTAGAAGGATTATATGTACAGATGACATCAATGTATTTTTTTTTTTTGTATTTTTGCAGTTTACAGAATCCTCCAGGAGGAAAAGCATTCAGAGTATTTGCTGTTGTGTGAAATGGAGCACTTGGAAGGGGATCATAATGACTGTTCCAAATGCCATATTTCTCAAGTTTGTATAAAACTGTAACATTACTGTACAAAAGATAGCAACTATGTTCAGCCTCCTACAAGTGCCAAATGCATATAAGTCTTGATAAACAACATCTATAAAATAAAACATGGGACATTAGCTTTGGGAAAAAAATAATGACTATGTAATGGTTTTAGAAATCCTGTGTTAAATATTGCTATATTTTCTTAGCAGTTATTTCTATAGTTAATTACAGTCATGATTGTTCTACATTTCATATATTACATCACATGGTGCTTTGTATATGCCACTAATAAAAATGGATCTAAACAGTGAATGTGAATGTCCTTCAGAAAATTATCTGGTGCACTAAAAGCAATAGTTTTTAAACTGAAATAAGCCTTTTATCACATTTTTCCCAGTCCAATTCCATGGTGTTACCTACTCTAAAATCTCAAGTTGTTTTCTACTTAGTACCTGTACAGTGTTCCTCTTTTGTTTAGTTTAGATATATACAATACTAAGTCCTGATATTGCACTTACTATTTTGTATAAAATAATATTTTAATATTCTAATGAACCTGTTAAAAATTTTGGCTCCTTTGGAATGGTTTTAATTGTAAGCGGAATAAAGTCAAAGTTGTGGTATAGGATATGAATAGTGATTATGTCATAAACATAGGGCTAAGCATGGCAGCCTATGTATTGTTAATGTTGGAGTCACACATTTTGTCTTGTATCCTGGCACATACTCCTGCAGGCCAGGAAGTATAATAGCAAGAATAAAGATGGACCAATGTCTTGTCTCACCATTGCCACTGATTTTCATAATGGCAAATGGCCTTGTGTATAAATGTTGCTATATTATGGTATCTAAAGTGGTGATGTATTTGTTTCTATGGAAAATGTATTGTGCTTTGAGACTATAATTCTGTAAAATGTTACCTTGAGTACTTCTTTTCTGTTGGTGAATTTATTCATTTCCTGTAAACTTATTAAAATTAATCATATTTCAAAGGAGTATTCTCAGTTCCTTTTGCATACATGCCTTCCTTTAGAAACCATTTTAAGATTAATGAGCACTATTGATATAAATAAGTCTTCTAAATTTGGATTCTTGACTTTAGCATAAACAACATATTTCATGTCATAAGTCTAGTCAGCTTAGTTATTTAGGTACTCTTACATGGAAGAATAAGTCATATATTTAGAAGATTTTTTTCAGCAAGAGAAATAAAATAAGAAGTGATTTTATAAAGGAAGTGAATCTGATTGTAATTTTAAAAGGATCAACAAGATAATACATACTTGACATATTTTAGAAAGTAAATGAGCAGGTGTTTAGTTAAAGTACATACTGGAATTGGGAAATACAAGAAAGCTCGCTAGCTCAAACTAAAAAGAAAAAAAAATAAAAACCATACATGGTTGAAAGAAAGCAACTTATGAATAAACCAAATATCTCATAATGTTTTGGAAAGAATGGGCAAGGAATTAAAAAGTTATATACTAAAAAGTGCATAGCTGGGCCCTGGTATCTTACTCCTACAATCCTAGCTACTTGGGAGGCTGAGATCAGAGGACTGTGGTTCAAAGCCAGGTTGGGCAGAAAAGTCCATGAGACTCATTTCTCCAAACAATCACCAAAAGAAGTGGAAATGGAGCTGTGGTTCAAGTGGTGGAGCTGTAACCTTAAGCATAAAAGCTTAAGGACAGCACCTAGGCCCTGAGTTCAAGCCCTAGGACTGGCACAATAAAAAGAAAAAGTGCAAATACTGAAGCAGATTTTTCCAAAATACATAGAGTAAGTGACTTTGTTTTTTATTCCTCCCACCATCAGTTCTGACAGTTAAAAGATTTCTCAAATGGGTCGCTACATTGGATCCCCACTGCTAGCCTCCTGTACTATCATAGCATCTCTAGATGGAGCATCTCTATTCCTTGTCCGAGCATCTTTAGTCTTGCCTTTGGTTTTGGTCTCTTCTTTGAGTTTCCATTGCTTAAGAAAACAGGATCCACCATGAAAGCAGTTAAGAACCTCCATAGTCTTGATTATTTTGTTTATTTATTTATATTCTACAAGAGACAACCTTGGGTAAGTTATTTCACTTTCTCTCTTATTGCCTTGCCTGTAAAAGGAGACATGAGATCTTACAGAGATTGCACTAAGACCATATTCTGCACTGATCCTTTCATTATTCACTAAACATAAAGTTCTCCAGGAATTTTACTATAATCCTAATAAGAATTAAATACTGTCTACTCTATGCACATTATGTTAATGATTTTTCCCTATTATATTTAGTTCCCTGAATTTAAGACTAAGTTCTTTGGGAATTGTATCACTTTTACTCACTTCTTTACCTAAAAACATATTTATCTGAGTAATTTTTTTCTCCTAATTGGGTTGGACTATACTATTGAATGGAAATTTTAACAAATGCTATCCTTGAGGATATAGATGAATAATTCTGTACTTAGCATAGTGGAAGATGAACACCGAGATATAATGTTACAAGTAATAAAATGGTGGGCATGCTGTGTGTGGATTTAAAGCTTGTCAAAATTAATCGAATAGTATTAACATCATTATTTTAGTTTTTCAGTTTTATTAGACCACAGATGAATTCCTTTAGTGTTCATCTATTAAAGCAATAAGCTTCACAAAGGAGAGCAACATAAAAATGCATTTCTTTTGTAGTCTTTTGAAAAATTTGCATATTCTCCTGTCCACTTTTCTATTCAATATTGTATTTAAAAACCTTTATTGATTTTTATTATTTATAAATTGTTTTCCAAAGAAACTTCAGTTCTTCTAAATAATGTGGAGAGCTAAACAACAAAGTAAAGCAAGCTGTCATTTTTGCAAGCATACCAAACTTCAGATTTGTAGTTTAAGCGAATTTTGATTCCACAAAGAATTGCATTGTTTAAGCTGTTTTTAAAAGGTATCTGAAGTGATATTTCTACCCTGGTACCATAATATTCATGAACTACAGAAATAATTTAGTGAAATAATCTGATCCTCTTTTACTAATTTATTGGAATTAAGACTAAGTTATATCATTTTTGAGATTTTTTTTTAAAAGCCACACTCTAGAACCCTGCTATTAGAGCTGAACAATTAGATATTCTTTATCCCTCTCTCTCCCCCAG
Organism: Dipodomys spectabilis; assembly: GCF_019054845.1. NCBI lineage: Eukaryota > Metazoa > Chordata > Mammalia > Rodentia > Heteromyidae > Dipodomys > Dipodomys spectabilis. The sequence goes on from NW_024870740.1 coordinate 956,471, forward strand.
TTCTTAAGTCACATTGCACAAATCAGTCAGTGTGTAAAATAAGTATGATGATTAAGCTTCTTTACACTAGACCATTAAGTTTTGTAAACTAAAACTTCCAATGATACCTAAAAATACTTCCTAATTAAATCCACAATAGTTTTCACATTTAAGATTTCAGTCATGAGGATGGAAAGCAGAAGCCTATATAAGACCAATAGAGAAGTTCAGTCTATATTGAAAGTCTATATAGAAGAAGAAATCAAGAATGTATATTTAACATGACTGAATTGATTTAAAACAACTTCATAAATGCAAATACTTAATCTGGTTTAGTCCTAAAGGTAAAAAATAAATAAATTTTTAAAAATCTATATAAGAACATCATAGCTAGGGACAAAATAAAAAAAATATGAACAAATACTGGCCCCTTCCGTAACTTACAGCTTTAATTCATTCAGAAAATATTGAGTTTCTTCAATGCACTGTGGATTGTGCTAAGCACTGTAGATGTAAGCAAAACTCCCAGCAATTTAGAGAATATTGGGTGACATCCAGACAAATATATGATCACAAGCCATAGTGATAATAGGACTATATAATTACAAAGAGAATGCACTACTTTTAGAATACAGAAAAGTGGGGCTTTACTTGGTTTGGGAGGCGGTCAGAGTGAAGAGAGTTTCCTGATATTAAATTAATTGATATTAAACATTTAATCTTAAGGATAAATAGGAATAATAAGGTAAGGAAAAATCTGTGCAATAAAATAAAAACCAAGAATGTACAAATATTTTATCAAAGTAACATTGTAGGAATAACAGCACAAAGACAAAAAAAAAAATCCAAATATGTGTTGGGGGCAGAGAACAGAACAGAGATATATCTAATGAATCTGGACCCATTGGTGGGGTAGGAACCCAGAAGGCTCCTCAGGATCTCAAAGATACAATGCACACTTGGAGCCCTTGGATGTGCTCATTTGTCATCGGCATAAGGTGACAAGTATTAATCTGCTCAAAAGACAGACATCAGAGTTTGAGCAGAGAAGGAGAAGTATTAAGTAAATACTGTACGACCAGTGCTAGAGTTTAATAGAATTTAATGTCAAGTACTCTAATACTCCAGGTCAATAGAGTCTGACTCTTAAATGATTGATATGAATACAAGAACTAGATGGAGGAGATTGTATGTGAGGGAGGACAGATGGCTCATGTTGAGAAACATGCTTGAAACACCCTACATGTTCCATACGTTATTTGATTTTTCATAGCAAAATCCAAACCCAGATTACTTTTCATTTTTATGTGTTAGAATACAGATTCTAAAAGGTTTAGGAACATTAAGGTCTTGAATTTGAAAACTAAATTTACATCTCTGTTTTACTAAATCTAAAAGCCCTGGCTCTTCCCACTAGGTCTTTCTCCTGTTATTTTTTATAAGGACTTGGAATAACTGCATTAGTTCCCCCCAAAAAAATCTTTTGAAATACTCTTATACAAAATTTTACAATCCTGGCATATGCCATTAATTTGCAAAATGCAGGAAAATTGTAGAAAAATAATAGAGGTTTTACTTTATTTGATTAAAGGAACAATTGTTGTTTAGAGAATATCAGAAAAGGATGAAGTTTGTATGCTGTAGATGTTATTGGACTGTTCTTCAAAAAAAAAAAAAAATAGACTGAGTTACGTTTCCTTCCCCACCTGAAGAAAAAGGAAATAAGAGAAAGACAAACTTTCTCATAAAAGAATGGATGGCTGGAATCATACTGCTGACTAACTCACTGCATATAGAGCTTCTGTTCAGCCCCCACACCCCAAAAGGCAGCAGGAAGGAAGAGGGCTTTATACCTTGTAGAAATGATGGGAACTCTGCTTTCTTACTTCCAGTTAAGTGGACTCCTCATCTTCATTCTTTTTTTTTTTAATTGTGAAAATACCATACAGAGGGGTTACAATTCCATGAGCAAAGTAATGCGTACATTTCTTATCAAGCATTGTTGCCTCCTCCTTTGTTTCCCCTTCCCATCCCTTCCCATCTCCCCCCCCCCCATCTTCATTCTTTACATACCATCTTCCTTTATCCTCCTAGGAGCCAATGATTGACATCTCACCACACCCAACAAAGCCTTTCAGATTTTAAGCTCATCTAGATAAACAATAAGAGATTCCTGAGTTTAAAAACATCCAATTCTTTGAAATACATATGTGAAGGCATGAAGAATCTTCCGACAAAAAGCACATGTAAGTGGACATCCCATCCATCAGCTTGCCAGAAGCAGTAGATGTTTTAGAAAAGAGCACCTGTAAAAATATTTTCATTAGTGTCTTTTAGAGTGATCTGAGGAAGTGGCGCTGTGGCTCAAGTGGTAGAGCGCTAGTCTTGAGCTGAAGAGCTGAGGGACAGCACCCAGGCCCAGAGTTCAAGCCCCACGACCGACAAAAAACACACACACACAAAAACAAACCTTCTGCCCTAGAGGGATCTGAATCGATTTTTTTATGGAGAAGTAATAATCATAGAACAGAGGAAGTGCCAGGTTTGGGAACAGATTAAGAGAGTTAAATTTTAACTATTCCAGTTTAGGAAGTAAAAAGCTGCAATGTGAAAAAAGAAATTATTTGAGAGATATAGAAGATGAAACAGAAAATTCCTTGTTGAAGACAAAAATATGAAATGTCTATAGCTATGTGAACACATAATAATATTGGATATTCACAGAATAACATACTATCCAATTAAGGATCAATGAATACAACATTGAATTGCTAGTGAGAATTTTGTATTTCACATCAACTTTGTCTTTTTCTATGTGGATAATCTGTATAGGATTCATTGAAATTCTCTTAGACTTAGCTAGTATACCTAAAATTCTATATAATAAATTCCTCACAGCATTGAGAGAAAAATTAAAGAATATAGCTGAAATTGCCTAGCACTTGTAAATACTATTCAAGTGAGAGTTATATGCATCTTAGGTATCTATAGGGAGAGAAACAGATTTCATTTCAGATTTTTTATGAACTGTATCTATTTTATTGAAGTAGAATTTAGATTTTAAAAGTGTGCTTTCAGTTGTTTCATGAGTTATATTATTTTCCTAGGGTTTCTGTAATGAAGTACCACTGGCTGAATACCTTCAACAACAGAAATAATATTTATTCTGTGAATCCATAAATATGGGAGTTTTATTCCATCTTCTAGTATGTTCTACAATTTCTTTCTTTAGACCTCTGTAGAGGTGTTAAATATCTTGCCTAGATTAAAAAAAAAATTGAGGCTATTGTGAATGGGGTTGTTTTTCCTGATTATCTTTTTCAGCAAATTCATTGTTGGTGTATAGAAAGACTACTGAATTGTGTATGTGAATTTCGTATCTTGCTACCTTGATGAAAACGTGTTCAGGGTCACATATGACTACCTCACATCAAAATAGGAATAGGTAGCAGCTACATGAAAAGTGTATAGCACAAGAAATACTGCTGTAGTAATCAAGTGAAACAAGAGTAATAAATTTAAAAACCCTTCCTTTTGCATATGTATAGTCATGTGAAGCTTAACAAAAGGGACAGGTATTAAAACATACATCCCTGGGGAATTCCCTCAGGTGAGAATGTCATAAAGTGTACTTGTATAATCCTAGATAGTCCATGTCAGTCAGCATGGCCTTTGGTAAACACTAGAGGTATCATTCTGTTATGGTATGATGCATCATTCTGTTGTATGGTAATAAAAGTTTTTTAAATAAAGTTTTTAAATGGGAGTACACAATAAAATACTGGCAAAAGCACAGCATAAAGAAGTGAATAAGATAGTAACATAAACTTTTCTTCTTACTAACAGTATCAAGGTTTGAACACAAAATAAATATCTAAGACACTTGTTTCCTAGGTGGTGGTACTATTTTGGTTATGGTGGAAATATTAGGAGGTGGGTCCTGCCTGTTAGAAATAGGTCACTGCAATGTATTCTTGCAAGCTATACTTTTCACTACAATTTCCAATATTACCCTCATTAGGAACCTCATCAGCATAAGCCTTCACTATGCACATTCCTACCTATGTTCTGGTCTTAGGAGCACTTTTCCAGAATATATTGTTAAGCAAGCTCCACTTATAATACTGTAGATTTTCTGTAGGCTATTTTTCCAAACTTCTCCAAAATCCTCCTGCAAAGCACTGTCAAAGCCTTCTCCAAATCATTTCAGGTATATGATCAACCATTCCATTTCTTGGTATCTATTTTTTTTCTTTCCTCCTTTCTTTCTTTTTCTTTCTTTCTCTTTCCCTCTTTTCCTCTTTTTCTTTTTCTTCCTTCTTTCCTTCTTTTCTTTCTTGCATTTCTTTTCATATCTCTTCTTTTCTTTCTGTGCCTGTACTGGGGCATTAATCGAAGGCCTTGTGTTCTCATCTAGTTCTTTCCCTTAAGGTTGATGTTCTCACTTGACCCTTACCTCCACTGTCAGCTTTTTAGGCTCTCAGATTTGTCTGCCTGGGCTGGCTTCAAACTTCAATCCTTAGATTTCAATTTCCTAAATAGCTAAGATTACAGAGGCAAGTCATCAGCTGTGGGTCTTGGAGTGAATTTTCTATGTTAACTTTCTATAGCTGTAACAAACACCTTAGATAATAAACCTGTGAAGAGAAGAAAGTTTGCTTAGGCTCATGGTTCCGGAGTGAACAGGCACATCCATTAGGCCTCAGTGGGTTTGCCTGATGGTAACAACAGGGAATGTGTGGCAGAAAAAAAAGCTACTGACCTCTTGGCCAGGAACCAAAAAAGAGGAAGAGAAAGAGGCCAAGGTCTTATAATCCTCTGTGAGGGTTTGCCATGCCTGTAATGCCCTGAAAACAGCTCATTTGGCCCCACCTCTTCAAGGATCAACTACTTTCAGATGGTGCCACTGTGAGGCACAGCTTTTAACACATTGACTGTTAGCAAACACTGAAAAGACCACGGACAACAACGTGTTAAGATTGGATTTGAGATGAAATAAATGAGAGGATTTTATAAAAATTTAAATATATAAATTAAGACATCCTTTACATGCTCCTTTTATACAGGAATCAATAAACATGTATTATTACATCTATTGCATTATCTTTCTTTTTTTAATACAAGTTATCTTGTTTAAGCAGTTACCTATGTCCATGGGAGAAATATAACAATCCTGAAAGGAAAGGAGTATTTTTTCACAGTGAAAAAAAAAATCCAACCCACAGATAATTTCCACTGGTTCTAATGGCTCTTCCCCAGCTCTTTTGGTCAATATGGTGTTCTGCTCAACAGTAGCTTTCAGTGTAGCACTGCCAGAGAAAGCCAGGCTGTGCACGCAGAGCCAAAGACTCCTTCACGTCCTCACACACTGAGTAAATCTTTGCTTACTGGCAGAGGTGCCCACAGGTTGGAGCACTTGACTGGAAAGGAGAAACAGATATAGATGTGAAAACCTGAACTTGGGTGAAAGAGAAATGGAAAAGTCCAGGGGAAAAAAAATAAGAGCAAAGGAATCAAGTATTCTTTTCCTTAGACATAATTTTTAAAGACTTTTAGAATGATAAATTGAAATGAGAAATGTTTATATATAATTTACCATCACTCAGTTATTTCTTCTAAGGATTTTTAGGTCAAGGAAATACAATTTTAAAAGCGTTTAGATAAAAGTATCCATAGTGTTGGTTTTTAAAAAAATATTATTGTAAAGGTGATACACAGAGGAGTTAGAGTTACATAAGTAATGAGTACATTTCTTTTTGAACAGTGTTAACTCCTCTCCTCTTCTCACATTTTCCTCCCTGACTTTCTCTCCACCCCCATTTTCCTCCCTGACTTTCTCTCCACCCCCCCCCAAGTTGTAAAGTTCATTTCCAACATAGTGTCTAGTGAGTATCACTACTGCATTGATTCACCCTTTGTCCCGCCATTTCTGTACTTTACATTCCTTTCCCCAAATCAGATAAACTTATATACATATCCAGGACAAAGGGTACAGAAATAAAAAACAGTGACAACAGAGAATAAAACAGGAAAAAAATGAAAGAAAGAAGAATAACTGCAAATAGTACACTTAGAGAAACCTCTTGTTTCCATTTGTTGGAATTCATTTCAATAAGCATCATTTTATGTGGTCATATGCATATAGCTTTTGAGCTATGTGATCCTCTGCAAAGAAAATCCTAGACATATTCTAGTTATTACAAATGAGGGAAACCATGCAGCCTATGTTTCTTATGAGAGCTTTATTTACACTTAGAAGAAACACAGGAAGCTCTTAATGGAAGAATGGATGAAAATTGACTTTCAAGAAACAATCATACCATAAGATGTAAAAATATGCTATCTGACTTCTCATTGTGACTGGTCAGAGCTTTGAAAATATGGTTTTGTCCTTTTGAGTCTTCCTCAGAGGTCTGCAGTGGAAACTGGCTATCCATTCCCTTTATTCTGTTGTAAGAACCAAGTTAATTGTTTAATTTTGTTAAAAAGTGATTAACAAGACATTATAGTTGAAGAGATGTTGGAGAATATATTTTTCTATTTCTAAAATCCTATTTCAGAAAAATTAAAGAAAAACATATAAATTGAAAACTAAGAATATAAATTTATCTGTTGAGAATAATATGGGTAATAATGTAAAGTATAACTGAATTCCTAAGATTAATACAACTTTGCCTAACATAATAAGATATTTTAATAAAAGTAAAATTTATGGAATATATAGTATGTTCTACATACAATAGCTAATTCTAGACCTTTTATTTTATATATCTGTAAGCTATAGAATGTGACCTCAGAAGAGGATAAGAGTATTAGAAACTTGCAAGTAAACTAATTCCAAGAACATCACAGAAAATAACTAAATTTAAAATTATGCACATGTCTTTTAGAGAAAGTCATTTTAGGGAAACCTATTGCTAAAATGTGTACAGATCATTGAATTTATTTAAGTGTAGAACAACTATTCACAATGTCTTACAATAGTTAAAGATAAATAGTTACAATTAGAGAAATAATTAACATCCAAAATTTTCAATAATGGTGGTAATAAAAAAGAATAAAAAAGTAAATCTTCATAAACATCAGTTGTTAAAAAAGATTTCAATGATTAGAATAGTTGGATTTTTTTTCATGGGAAGGAGTAAGCTAAGGATGATGTAAGAATAATAATTCAAAACAGTAAGGCATAAAATAAAAGGTAGCCATGATTTAGGTGACATAGAAAGCAAATAAGAATAATAGACCAGCCAGGTGCCAGTGGCTCATGCCTGTAATCCTAGCTACTCAGGAGGCTGAGATGTAAGGGTTTTGGTTCAAAGCCAGCCGGGGCAGGAAAGTCCTTGAGACTCTTATCTCCAATAAAATCACCAGAAAACTAGAAGTGGCACTGTGGCTCAAGTGGTAGAGCACTCACCTTGAACTGAAGAGCTGAGGGATAGTGCCCAGGCCCAGAGTTCAAGTCTCATGACCAACCAAAATAATAATAATAGACCAATTATTAGGGAGCTGAGTGTCATAGTTTGAGACAGAGCATCCAAGAAATAAATGTGTCTCTGCATTCGAATTGTAGGAAAAATGGAACTTGACAATAAATAAAGGAACCCAACTAAGGAATTTCCCCAGAAACCAGATAATATAAATGTTCAGAAAGTGTGAAAAAATGCTTAGGTCTTTAAATCTATAAGATTTAGCCCTATATCTATAAGAACCTTCAGAAACAGAAAAAAATAAAAGTAAAGGACAAATTTATAAAATAAAAATAAAATTCCTCACAATTGAAGAAGAGATAACAGGCAATTGCAAGTGTATAGGAAGTAGGAAACAAGAGAGGCAAATTAATACATACTATGGTGAATTTTAAGACTATCAGTCAAAGAGAAATTTTTAAGTATTGCTAGTGGCCCAGAGAAGACTAAAGAAAGAATGAGTTTCTGACGGACAGCAGACATTTCATCAGTACCTCTCAGTGCAAATATCAAAGAAGCCATATATCAAAGGGCACTTCTTAAGTGTTGAAAATAAAGAACTTAGTTTTTTTTAGTATTTTCAATCATGCAATTTAAAACCAAATGTGGGACTATTGTAAAAATATCCTCAAATACTGATGACCTCCATGTTTTTAATTCAGTGAAGCTGATATTGGAAACATCCTTAGTTGTAGTACTTAAATGGGAGGAAAAGTACTGAAGACAATTCTGAAAGAAATAAAGTAAGGTTAGCACATTAGGTTCATATTGCTGGGGTTAGATAATATGTTTACAGGTTCTAGAAATTAAAGATTGCAAGATACATATCTTATGGGGGGATTATTCAATACTAAATGAAAGGAAGTATTGGAATGTTTTGTTAATAAGGTTTGTTCTTAAGGGGAGGAAGGTTCTAGCTCTGCCAAGATGAAATAGACTCATCTTTGGATCCAATGTGACTATGAAGTACACAAAACAAGTAGGTTGTATATGATCTCTACATTCAAGAGAATGAGTTCTTGGGATTCCTTATCATCTCATACAATTTAGACCAGAGGTGCAGAAGCCACTAATCTGAAATCACTCCGTTCCAAGAATATTCTCTTCTCCTAACCAAAAGACCAGCAAAAGAGGAGCATAACAATAGATAATATTTTGGAGGGGACGGGGGGTCAGGGGGAGAAAGCAGGGAGGATTGGGTGGGAGGGCGGGGATAGGATGGGAAGGGGAAACAAAGGAGGAGGCTACAATGGTTGATAAGAAATGTATTTATTATCTTTCCCATGTAATTGTAACCCCTCTGTACAGTATTTTCACAATAAAAAAAAGAAAAAGAAAATATTTTGGAGACTAGCTCCCCTATTCCAGCTACATACCAACAGTTTAACATCTCCCAAAGTTGGTATTCCACCCATCTGTCTTAGAGAAACATGCAAGATTCTGATTTCCTGACTTGAATCTTGTCAAGACAATGGTGGAAACTGACCTCCCATCCTTGGTCTCCACTGGTAGAAATAGGCAATTTTTATATTCCCTTGCTGGGGTAACAGCAACAGAGCTGAACAGGGACCTGATTGCCATTCCCCTCCTACCAAATATGCAGCATTCATTTTCCTCCCTACGACTCCTTCTCTGCCCAAGAAGGTGAGCTTACTCCCTACTTGACCTCAAGGAGACTTCATAATGGAGAGCTGAGCCTTTACACCAACCTGACATCAATGAGATAGAACAAGGTGTCTTCCCCTAGCCTCAGGGGAAACTATTATTTTTATCTAGATGGCCACAGCCCTGACAGAACCTCTCTAATAGTAGATGTGGGAGAGTCTGACTAGCTGGTCAGCAAGTCAATTTTGCAACACTTAGTAATTTACTAGGAAAAAGGAGAAAATGTGGAAGTGGGACTGAGATGCTTCACGTGTGCTATCTCTTGTTGAACTGGAAAAAAGCAAATTGTGTCTGTAAGAAACTCCCTTTACTATCACTACTCAGGAATATCGAGGTCAGAAAATGGAAAATGTCATGGCAAACACTCATTAAAATAGAGCTGTAATGGTCACATTAGTATCAAATAAACGTGTGAACAGTAATATTAGTATTTTTTATTGCAAGAGAGAGAGAGGAAGAGCAAGAGAGATTTTTATATCAATAAAAGGGTCATTTTGTTAGGAAAATATATTAGTTGTAATGTGTATTCACCTAATATAAAGCTTCTGAATACACAAAGCAAAACCTGATTTAATCATAAAGAAAAACATACAAATCCAAAATGGTGTTTGGCAGAGAAATGCATTCTTTCTCCATGGTTAGAAACTAAAGGAATGACATCACTTCTCTGCCCATTAAATATCAGAAGATAGCTTCTAGAATAAGGAATGGAAGAAATCTGGAAGATCTCATATGTAGGAAGGAATAAGTAAAATAAGACTTTTTATTTACAGGAGTAAAGATCTTCTATGTAAAAAAAAAAAAATGAGAATGCTACAAAATGAGTGCATATTACTGAGAGACTTTGAAGACCTAAGTAAACTTAGAGAACCAGCCAGTACCCCACATCGCTGTGGTCCTGGTTCTGGCAGAGTCCCATCTAGAGCACAAGAGGAAAAAGGATGCAGTTACATACTTTGTTTCATCGCAGTTTACCAGACAAATGACTCCTGCTACTTCTGCTCCCATTTCATCAGCCAATTCCACTGGCCAAGCTTGTTTTTAAGAATGTCAGGCAATAGAATTCTTTCTCAGGAAGAGCATTAGGTACTGATCAATATTAACATAGTCTACCTCCCTATTTAAATTATTGATTAAAATTTCTCCATTGTATAAAGAGAAGAAATTGCTCTGGGATTTGAATTGAGAGTTTGGGCACAGGAAGCTAATAAGTCTGATTATTTATTTATTTATTTAGGGCAGGAGAGGGCATACTTTAAGTACAGTATGCTCAAGCAAAGACCTTCTAATTATGTACAGAGAACATTTCACTGATTATATCTAGTAATCATTTTTGACTGGTACTATTATACAAATATCACCGATGGTGGTACTGTGACCTCTTAGAAATATTTCATCCATTTCATGAAATCTAATCTTTATTTGTGAGGTTAATTTAAAATGGTTAGGTCCTTTTAACATTTGTTCACCTATCTTGGGCTTCAATGAAAAAGGAAATTAGGACTTGCTCAAATCTGGCTTCTTACTGGTTTTCAACCAATGTAGAATTCCCTTTCTTGTTTCTTTTACTTCTTAAAATGAGCTTTAAAAAAAATTCTGTAGAGAACATTTAAAAAAATCAATCTTAGTTTTATATACTATTCTAATATTCTAATTTGTTAATCATTTCTTTTGTTTCCATTTTACCAGTGCTTATAAAGATTCTTTTTTCTCTCTCTTGAATATATTAAACCATATTCATTTCCCATTTTATTTTCTGACTTCATTATTAACCTATAACCTTTACTTTTTACAAAGAAAATTCACATCCCCAATTTTAGAAGACTTAAAAGGAGTAATTATTTAAATACTGAATGTGTGGAGTTATGGGGCTCCCCAAAGACTCTCTTTTAAGAAGTGGAGGTGGGGAGAAAACTTTGGCAAGAAACCGCCGTGCAAAGCAATTTTTGCTTCCTGAAAAACTGTGGGTATTTGCAATTTCTGATGTTTTCCCTAGTTAAAAGAAAATACCAAAGTCATCCTCCTGTGGTTTTGTCTTTTCAACTTGAGTCCGAGTTTCCATTTTTCTAGGCAGCAGTTTCTTGTTCTTTGGTACTTGACACTGGCAGGGATGCTAGCTCTACAGAAAGTTTTGAATGAAACTGCTGGAGTATTAGATAACAAGAGGTTGCTAATCCAGTTACTAAATGGATTCATGAGTTGGCGGTTTAACTATTTACCTGACCCCCCCTCATACCTATGCTATCCACAACTGCAAGTGTTTTTCATAAGCCATAAATCTGTTCTACACTTCCTTGTTAAAAAAAAAAAATCTGTGGCTCCTCTTTCTTCTAGAAGATGTGAAACATCTTACTGAAATGGATTCTCCTCTCCATCATATCTCCTCAGGATTTTAGTTATGGCCAAATTCTGGACCTGTACATCTGCTTGAAGTCTCTTCATTTAAAAAAAATTAATCAAAGTCATCCTTTAAAAATTATATGCATCTTCAATAAGCAATTCAAAGTTACAGTTCCAAATTTTGTTTCTTCATGTCTGAAGTATAAAGCAATGTTTTAGAGTTTGGGGCTAAATAAATGCATATTCCAAGAATCTAATTTTTTATGATAACCTGTCTATCAGTTTGGAGTTCTATTGAATGTTCCATCTCTTTTGTTGAGGCCGTGTTTTTCTTGCATCACACCAGGACAGCTATTCAATAAAATCACTTTCCTTGAGTTTCTAACAGGCAATATTCTAACATGATAGGTATTATGCTAACATGCTACGTCTGCTTTATTGAGATGTCTGAGTTTTGTTTTTAAATTGCTCTGGTCAGTGAAGAAATTACCATCAACACAGATGCTGTTTTATAAAACTTCACATAAAGAAAGGATCTTTCCAATGTATATTATAAAAAATTCTTTTTAAATAGTGTTAAAATTTTAGGTGAAAGCCATCTATCTAATTAGAAAGTAGTTATTTCAAAATGAACAGGTCAGTGAGCATCTGTGATTTCAGATGGTGTGTCCTTGTGTGTGTCTTTCTTCTCCTTATAAAAGTGTAGGTTATGCTGTTGACATGTGTTGGGTGTGTTGGAATCCCTGTAAATACATTAGAGTTCCTACCCATTTTATGCTCTTATTCTAATGACAGAAGGTAAATAATAAATAAATTAACAAGGTACCTAAACTAATTAAGAAGAAAACAGTACTTAATATTGTATCCTGTAAGTGTTCAGAAACTCAATCTATCTATCTATCTATCTGTCTATCTATCTATCTATCTATCTATCTATCTATCTATCTATCTATCTATCTATCTATCTATCTGTCTGTCTGTCTGTCTGTCTGTCTGTCTGTCTGTCTGTCTGTCTATCTATCTATCTATCTATTTATCTATCTATCTATGTTTCAGTACTCAGGTCTGAATTCAAGCTTTATGCTTACTAGACAAGTTATGTAGCACTTAAGCCACACTTACAGCCCTTTTTGCATCATGCTACTTTTCAGATAAGGACTTGTAGTTTCTCCCTCCCCCAGCCTGCCTAGACAGGAATCTTATACTTAACGTGGGATGACAGATATGTGCTATCATACCCAGATCTTTGTAGTCTTGTAGGGGGTTTCACTAACTTTTTGTCAGGGCTGGCCTTGACCCAGGTTGTTCTTAATCTTTGTGTCTAAAGAAACTGAGATTACAGGTTTGAGTCATCCCTTTGGCCTTAAAATAATTCTTAACATGAAAATTCAACTGATTACATTTTGAGCGAAAGCTTCAGTTCCAGCAATTCAAGCCAAAGTGTAGATAAGTTGATAGCTAATGACACTTCAACACAACATGGCTTGGGCCTAAATATCTTAATACTGAATTTATACTTAGTGCCCAACTGAGCTTATCAAGAACATGAAGGGAACAGCCTTGATTTTGTGTTTCACAGCAGTGCCTAGAAGTGGAGGACAAGGGAGGGGCATGCACCCAAGGAGAACTGAATCCTCTTTTGTCAGGTTGGGGAGGGAAGCCCAGGAGCCGCCAGGAGTTCCTCAGGGCAGACGTCATCTGGGTTCTCTAATTTAATAGGGTGCAAATAGATCCTAAAATTAAAAACCCAGTCCTCTGTTTATTTCTTCTGTTTAGGAGGCAGTCAATAAGCTAAGTTTCCAATGTCAGCTGCCCCTGTGGCCAGCTTTTGCTGGCTATGAAAGGGTTCTATTGACTTTCACCAACCAAAAACACAGGAGGCTGACTATCCAGGAACCCCACTTTATTTTCAGTTATGGCTTCTTCTGTTTCCATATTTAAAAACAAAAAGTCTTTCTTCCTTCTGGTTTTCCCGTTGAAGGAGGTGTTCAGGTTTGCTAACAATTGTAGGTCTATACAGTGTTTCAATCCAAAAGGAAGCTCCCAACTTCTCAAATGAAAGTAGACATCTTTTCTCTCTTATTCTTACCTTCCCAGCCCCCATTTCTATGCACAGAAATCACGTCATTCCTGAAATATGACCTCTCGAGCATTTACTTAAGTCTGAAATAGCATATAGCAATGGGGAATATGACAGACTTCTTATGGGTTGTTCTAAAACCAGCAGGTGAGGGGGAAACATGAAAAAAAGAGAAAGAGAGACAGCACGTGAGCAAGCAAGCAAAAAGAGAAAGAGTGAGAAAATGAGGATGAGAAATATGTATGTTTCCCATATTAGGATTCAAAGGGAGAAATACTAATCATTGAAAAAATAAGCAAAGAAGCAATCATCTCATTAATTGGTAGCATAAACAGTATAAAATGTTTACTTTTAAATTATGGTGGAGAACATTCACCATAGACATATATATGTATATATATATATATATATATATATATATACACATATATATACATAAAGTAATACATAGAGTAATGCTTTGACAGTGTATCTTGTTGTTATTACAGTAGTTAAATTGAATTCTAATTATTATTTTAATATGAAGCCAGATGCTCATGATTCATGCCTATAATCCTACCCAAGAGTCTCTTAGATCTGAAAAATGAATTTCAAAGCCATCCTAGGAAGACAAATCCACAAGACTCTTATCTGCAAATTTTAATGCTGAAATAGAATTGTACTAGAATCCTAATTATAATACTGATATCAGAAGGTATTAAAATAAGCATGGGCTGTGCTCTCAAGCTTAAGAATAGAAGTTGCTAGGGCTTCATTCAATCCTTTTCTTTTTTAGACAACTGTATTTTCTATATTTTCTCTCACAGTCCATTGTTTTTATTAAATGTTTTTCTATAATATTGGATAAATAGCTAACAAGGATATCCTATTTAGTGATGAAAAGCAATGATTCATTTTACATTTATGTTTGGATTTAGTTTTAAAATATGTGTTCTTGTAGGCCAACAAAAATACAAGAAAGAACCTTTTGCTTTAATATGGAAGAATTTTTTTTTTTTTTGCAAGTTGTGAAGCTTGAACTTAGGGCCTGGTCCCTGAGTCTTTTTTTTTTTTTTTTTGCAAGTTGTGAAGTTTGAACTCAGGGCCTGGTCACTGTTCCTGAGCCTCTTTGTGCTCCAGGCTAGTGCTGTACCACTTGAACCACAGCATTACTTTCAGTTTTTGAGTGGCTAATTGGAGATAAGAGTCTCACAGGGACTTTTCTGCCCAGGCCGGCTTTGAACCGTGAGCTTTAGATCTCAGCCTCCTCAGTAGATATGATTAAAGTTCGAGCCACCAGTGCCTGGCTAAGGAAGAAACTTTATATAGTATAACTTTGACTTCCATCAAAGTGGTCAGGTCTCTATCATAATTTGTACAAGACATTATCAAATTCCCATTTCAACACAGGTGTTGGTTCCTGACCTTGTTTAGGGTAGCAGGTATTCTGAGCTGGGATGATCATATAATTAATGCAGTCCTCATTTCAGACACTATTCCTAGGTTAAAGCAGGACTATTCCTGGGTTAAAGCAGGACCCACAAAGGAGGGGAAATTGAGGAAAGGAAGCCAAATAACATACATCTTAGAAAAGGAAGAGGACAGGAAGAATGACTAATGATGAGGAGATGACTAGTACTTCCCTTCCCCTAACCCAACCTTCCTATCAGCTCCAGTTATAGATGCCAAGCAAACCTACAACTGGAGAGCAGAGACCAGTCCAATGGATCAGAACATGTTGTGAAATATGGGGAAGTGTGTGAAGCTAGAAAAGTTTTGAAGGGAGAGAATGTAGAAGTTACATTCAATTAGGGGCCTCTCACTTAGTTGGTAGAATTCAGCACCAGATGTCATTTGCCTAAGAGCATGAAGGTTGTTCTATAGGTTGGACTGCTCTAGTTATGTCCTAAACAGATCTTTGCCTGTAAGTTGACAATTTTCAACTGTGGTAATCTAACAAAAAAGAAGAGATAGAATTACAGTAATAATGTGATTGTTTCTTCAAATAAAAAGATTATTTTGTTTTTGAGTTAAAATTTGTAATATGATCTCAAATGGGCAAAGTGCAAAATTATATTACTTATTTATTTATTTACTTATAGTTACTTATTTATTTATTTACTTATAGTTGTACAAAGAAGTTACAATTCCATGTCAAGTCATCCCTTTTTTTCTTTCCCCTCCTCCCCTGCATTCCTACCCTCAAGTTACATAGTTCATTTCTTTTTACATAATATATAGTGACTACCATGACTGCATTTGCTCACTCTTAAAGATGCTGTTTTAAAGATCTCTAATAAAGTGATCCAGGCTGAAATGATTTGTCCTGATAATGGTGAGGAAGAATGAACACTAACCACTTCTCTTTCTGTCCATAATACCCATAGGCTTTTGCTGAATAGAGAAAAGAACAAATATGCAGCCTTTGTTAGCCAAGATGTTTGAGGGACATCTCAGAACTGTGAGTCTTGGTCTACTGAGGCGTTAAGGACTTATTGTCCTTTCTGACTGATGTCATTTAGCATCGATATACCAAACCTCTGTTTAGGTCCTCATTAACTGGGCAGTGATGCGAGTTGTGAAAGGACAAGGATGAAAAGCATGGTGCTCATCAACTCAGAGCTTGAGAAAAAGGGCTGAAACAGTGGGGTACCTTGAAATGAGAGATAGGCAAAGATGGAAATAACCTTGCAGTCAGCATTATGTTGATGGCGGTTAAGGATATAGGTAGGCTGTAGCATGCCTTCCAAAGAAGCCAGTGTGCCAAGCGAATGCTAAATGATGATAAACTGTAAACTGGTAAGTCAAAGATGACAAGAAAGAGCATGCCTATGCAATTCAAGGTCATAGACCATCTTACCTTCTTTGCTACATATGTTAGCCTTCTCTTTTCCATTTTAATATGAATTTATTAATAATTACCTTTTATAATTTGTCTATAATCTTGGCAATGTTTATGCAGTGTTACTTTACTAAAGCTTGCTGGCTAGTGTGTCTCAGGTGAATGATTGTTTAATTAATTAAGTATCTGTTCTAAATTTTTTTTGAGACAGGGTCTTACTATGGACCTCAGCCTGGGCTTAAAGTTGCAATCTTGCTTCTTCAACCTCCAGAGTTGCTAGGATTACATGTACACCATAATATTGGTTTTATTTTCACCACTGACCACTTAGAGCAGTTCTTTTCTCTTTTGGAAATGGTAATAAGAATGTCTTAGGAAGCAAGTGTCAGTTTTCCTATGGGGCTTTTCAGATTTCATTTTCTTCCACTCAAGAAATCCTGATATTACTCATACAGTGCCATTGTAGCCGACTCAGTATTTATAGCCAATGGTTATTGGTAGCTTGCACCTGTAATCCTAGTTACCTACTCAAGAGGTTGAGATCTGAGAATCTAAGTTAGAAGCTAGCTTGAGGCAAGAAAGTCCTTGAGACTTATATCTCTAAGTAACCACCAGAAAATTGGAGGTAGTGCTGTGGTTCATAGTGGTAGAGCACTACCCTTGAATGAAAAAGCTCAAGGATAACACCCAGGCCCAGAATTCAAGCCCCATGACCCATTAAAAAAAAAGAAAAGAGCGTATAGCCATTCTCACATGACCTCTTTCAAGCTTCCTCCCCACTTACATGTAAAATCGGACTTTTACCAACGCCTTTGGTCAAATTTTTGCTCAGAAAAAGAAAAATATATTAACTAAGGAAAATAACATCATACAAGTATGCTATGCCAGTAAAAATATCATCGTGTCCAGAAAATACTTTTGTGGGTGGCTTGATTTGCCTAGAACACCTAATTAAACTTTTTCCTCCCTCTCCCAGTGACATATCCACATTACTGATTGCTTGCTGTTTATATACATTTTTCCAAAACTACTAATCTTCAGTTTAATTCATATGCAAGACTTAGAGGCAAGAAAGTTGGTATGGTCAAATTCCTTTGTGTGTATATATGTGTGTGTGTGTGTGTGTGTGTGTGTGTGTGTGTGTGTGTGTGTGTGTGTGTGTGTGTGTGTGTATGCATATATGTATGTATGTACACATATATGTGTGTACATACATACATCTCTATATATGTACATATATGTGTGTATATATGTATACATGTATAAAATGTGTACATATATTTAGTGAACATAGTATTTACTCTTAGCATTTTGGTTATTAGGAATATTCTTATATTTAAATATATTGGTTGACCCAAACATCCATACGATTGATAGAATACATGTATTTTCTCTTTGAGGGTGAGGTATTCTCACTTTGGGGGTTTTCGGATATGAGGAAGGAATGAGCAATAATGACATGCCACCTCAGGAAACTGTCTGACAACATTTGTATTTTACAGGCCTGCTTTACCAATTTGTGCCTAATCCTGTGAAATTTACTTATGTATTTATCTTTCATTCAAAGTTTATGGACACAGTCATAGTCCTTGACTCCAAGAAATCTAAAATTATTATTCAGTTTAATCACTTTCATGATACTTTTGGAGATGTTAAATATTTTTTTAACTTATGTATTCCCCTTCTTTGAGGTGGTCAACTTGCCTAGCAGTATTTTCTTAGCTAGAGTGTGGGAATAGTGAGATAGGCCTATTTGCTACAAGTAAAAGGGAGCTGAAAAACAGAAAAGGATGTGTCCTTCACAAGAAAAGATGCAGTATCTCTATCCTAACTCCCAAACAGGACAAGCAGAAAGACAAGCTCCAAGACAAGGGGGACAGATTCCATTTGAGGCCAGGACCTAGTGAGATATTCTAACCTTATTAAGGAGAATGAACACTAGGAAGAAATGTTTAGGTCACCTGGATTACATCTCTGACTTGGTAAGAACACTGGCAGTAATGGGCATGCTTCAAGAGTTGAGTGGAGTCATGATTCCTCAGATCAAGAAAATTCTCTCACATCAGTAAGTTCCTCAACCTTTTCAAGACAGAGACTTGTTACCTTGACTGCTTTCCTGAGGCACAGTCTTCTCAGTGGGAAAGGCAACTGATCCACAGAATTGTAATATGCTTACTAGAGCTTCCCTTGATTGGACCTCCATGATGGGTTACTGTCAGAAAAGGTATCTATGGGAAGAAAACATCAAACAAACAAAAAAAGAATTCAAGTCTTGGATGAAGGCTTAAGAAATTTAAAACTATTGGGAAATGACTACTGTAATGAAAAAGTTCCTTGAACCATTCTCCGGCCTCTCACTGGAAAATGGTCAGATCATACCTTCCACTTAGATGTCTTCCTATGGCACTTAATGCCAGTAAGTATGCTTATTACTTGATATTGTCTTCCTTTGTCATACATTTTCCAGAATTAATCTGAATAATTTCTCTTTTGCTTGGGTTTTGACTAGCTCCCTACTAAATGGTCATATATCTTATGAAGGTAATATGACAAGGAAAGAAGAACAAGTTGTACCATTTATAGGAAGATTTCTTTCTGTGCAATGATGGGGTTCTCTGTTTAGACATTTCTGTGGAGTATGAGAAGTGAAATATGGATTGGAGCATCTGAACTCCATCCAAATCCAGGAGCCTACTGGAACCGTGGCTGGAGAAATTAATGAACATAGGAGTGTTTAGTGTCCCAAATGGAAACTGTGTGAATAGTCTTCTTGAAGGAGTAGCTCAGGAACTTACACTTAAGTTTGGGCCTTGGCTTGAAGCTTGGAAAGGAAATGTGCCTATTTGAGAGTGTACAGGCACCAGACTGTTGGAATAAACTTAATTGCTATCTTTCTCATACAAATATATAACAGTTCTTGGCACATTGATATTGATTGGATTCTGTTAAATGAACTTGAAACCAAGACATTTCACTATAATTCAGATGTTTATTCCAGCACCCAATGATGCTTTCATTATTCTTTCCATCTATGTCTCATAATTACTTGTCTGTGAAGCTCTTTGGAACTATCTCTAATTTGCTCTTATAGCTTAAAGCTTACAATAGGCAACTCCAGGTTCTGCCCTTCCAAATATTGACTTCAAGAGAAAGAGAATATTAGTATTTACCAGAAAAGTTCTCAGAACATCACTACTTGGATATACTTGAGTTAATGCCACTTCTAAACTGTGATCTTTGGTCCATTCCTAGGTTATCTGTTTGTTCCCCTGGGTGCTAACAGGTGTGACACTTGTGACTGACAGTTTGATTTGAACTATATGGATTATGTAGGAAAAACAAAACTTCAAATTACAAGACATTTGTTCTCTTTGTATTTAATAAATAATGAAGAGATTCTGTAAAAGGTTATTTTTCCATAGAATTAAAAGTGTAGAGAATCCCACATTAACATCAACAAAACTTGTTACAATCCACTACATATATGTTATCTTTAAAAATTGGAAAATTGTATTTAGAACAAATAATGGAAGCTTAGAAGTTGTCTTTGTGTAAAATTCAAAAACTAATGTATTATTTTATGCATTCTAGGTAGTTGGTAATCAGAAACTTTCAAGAATTTTTAAATTGGATTATATAGAAAGAAAATAAAGCCATGATAAAAGGAAAACTGTGAGAAGACTGGGAAAGTTAATGAAGTGACAAAAAGTAAACTTGGGTTTCATATTTTTATATCATTATTAACCAGAACCATGCAGGTTAAAAGGCACAAAAACCAGGCCAGGTTAGCAACATATACCTATAAACTCAGCTACTCAAGGGCTAGAGATAGAAAGATACCAGTTCAAGTCCAGTTGAGGGGGAAAAGTTGTAAGAGATTGTATCCCATATCTCAAGAAACAGGCATAGTGGTTCACACCTTTAATCCCAGCTACTAGGTAGGAGGTTGTAGGGTGATCATAGTCGATGGTGGGCCCAGGGAAAAGCACTATGCATTGTCTGAAAAACAAAGTAAAAGTAAAAGGACTAGGGTTGTGGAATAGGAGCAAAGTGGCATGAAAAGAGTCAACAGCTCTGAATCCAAAATTGATCTAGTTCATGCTTTTATAATCTTTCAATTCGATAATGGAAATGGGTCTTCTTTGTTTCCATTTGTCCCCTTCCCAGTGTACTTGACACTGACTGGTCCCATTGCATCCTTCCATTTGTAACCATTTATAACCATTTTATATGCACATTTATAACCATCATCACCTCTTGAAAGACTGCAGGTGTAGAATTATTCCTTCTGGTGGGAAATACATGCTGGTTTGGCCTAGAAGCTACAAGAGATCTCTAAGACCAAAGAACATGATGCTGACATACCAGGGTGAGACAGGAGTCTTCTTAAGGTAAGCAGGTGATTTTGTCAGAGCCCTCATTATGAATGTCCCAGTCATGAACATCAAAGACACCGAATGAAGAGGCTGAAATAAGAATACTGAAAAAGTTTGTTAGCTGTGATCACATGGCAGTGGTGAGGGTTTTGTTGTTAATATCTGAAGCAGTGTTCCTA
Organism: Dipodomys spectabilis; assembly: GCF_019054845.1. Lineage (NCBI taxonomy): Eukaryota > Metazoa > Chordata > Mammalia > Rodentia > Heteromyidae > Dipodomys > Dipodomys spectabilis. The sequence goes on from NW_024870740.1 coordinate 977,377, forward strand.
TTTGCTAGAGGTTATTGGACAGTATGGAAGAGCCCAACAGTCCAAATAGTATGAAGAATTAAATATATCTAGGGTCCATGATTTTCACCAGATTTTTAATGTGCTACATAATTTTATCTCTTCCAAATGGTCATATTAAAAAATAAATTTCCTAGCAGGGCACATAGTGGCTCATACCTGTAATCCTAGCGATTGAAGAGGCTGAGATTAGAGGATCAAGGTTCAAAGCAAGCTTGGAAGGTAAAGTCCAGGAGACTCTTATCTCCAGTGAGTTAAGAGAAGGCTAGAAGTAAAGCCTAGGAACTGTGTTCAAACTCCATAACACACACACACACACACACACACACACACACACACACACACAAATATACTTTTTATTTTATTTCCTTTAACATAATGTAAGAACTAGCTAATGGAATATTTAGAAAAAAGAAGTCATTCAAATTATTGACATAACATTCATTCTCTATATATAACTTTAAACTAGCATAAACTATGGAGGCTTTACATTCCAGTTTGAGTGACAATAATGACTTAATAATCTGGTTACTTCACACTTCACTTTGATTATCTAATTTGGGATTGTTTGGTAAAGCAATAATGTTTTACAAAATTCATAATCATTAATTCCATTTGAAAGATTAGATGTTTAATGATTTTTTGCTCTTCATGCACCTTAAAAGCAAACATTGCGAAGGCATATTTTTTGTTAATGTAGGAAGATAGAATGCAGAAATTTGTAAATGTTTATAACCATAAATTTACTCCTACTGCTTGTCATTTTTTTAGATTCATCTTTATGACTTTATGCATGAATGATTAGTACAATAGTTCATATATAACAGCTACCCAGGAAAATCTTGTTGAACTGAATCAAACTAAATGCAGTTGTAAATATTTTCAGATCACATGAAAGACATTTAGTAATATACAATTTTCCTTGGCTGAGTTTAGAAGTTATACTAACACCAATAGTTAAACATTTTCTTTGGAACCCAATATTGAAATCTGAGGTAAGGTCACAAACCACATATAACCTGTTTCTTTCTGGAATAGATGATAAAAAGAAATTTCAACTTCTTGTCAATGTACTTTTGGAAAGAAATTATATGTATATAATAAATAGAGAGAAAACTATATTCTGTCCAGTTCGAAACTTCAATTACTAAAGTGTTAGAAATTCAAAATCATCACCATTTCTTTTTTCTATACAATGCAACAATGTGAGTCATTATCTGTAAAACACAAATTCTTAAACATAAAATGTTGAGCAGGGTGCTTATGGCTGACACCTGTAATCCTATCTACTCAGGAAGACGAGATTTGGAGTATCATACACTCTGAAGCAAGCCCAGGCAGGAAAGTCCACTATACTGTTCTCCAATAAACCATCTAAAAGCTTACCTGGAGACAAGTGGTAGGTATCAGCTCTGAACAAATAAACTGAGTTTAGAACACAAGACTTTGAATTCAAGCTCCAATACCAGAGGAAGATTGTTCTATAGACTTCACCCTAATGAAGGAAAATACTCCTTATTTTTAATAATCATTTTATTTTAATCCATATTCAACAAGAGCTTTACGTTTACTTATTTGTTTCTTAGACTATAAATTGGAGGGGCTCTCCTTCATTAAAAATAGAAGAGGCAACAATGCTCAAGAGGAAATGTACTCATTACCTTGTTCATGTAACTGTAACCCCTCTGTACAACATTTTTATAATAAAAAAGTACAAAAAATAAATATAGTACAGAGGTAGCAAAAATAGATATCTGGATTATTAGTATGAAAATATAAATGAAGAAAATAAAATTAAAGGAATTTTAAAAGAAATTAGGATACTGTTAAGATAGAATTGTGCACTAATATTTTTGAGACAACACTGATGAGGAAAGGATTTGAAGAAGCTGAGATATTATCTTAATGTTCCTCATATAGTATCTGTCTTATAGGCTGATTTCTGCCAAACATTGAGACTAGTTCTGAGAGTCCAAGCCTTTCTGTACTTGCACTGATGAATTTGAAATGAGGCTTTCTCTTGTGAGCTCCTGAAAAGTCAAGCTCAAAAACTTTGTCTATATTGTGGTCAATTGAGCATTTTTAGCTGAAAACTTTAATCTCAGTCTATCAAAAGAGCAGTCATGACTTTCACTTGTCTATATCCTGAACATAAACAGTCATACAATCTAAGCCCACTGCTTATCCAATTTCATCACTAACCTTAATATACCTCCTATGTGAAAAAGTTCATTTGTTTATGTGAGGAAAAAGCAAAGCAACCTAATACGACATTATAGAATGGAAAGCTTGTAATAGTCTCAGCTTTATACTCCAGCATCTTGGCATAAGGTAAGCTTTGCTTATTATGATTGGCCCACACCATAGACTGGCAAGTTAGCTTAGGGAAGCTGGAGTAAATCTAGCTGTTTACATCACTCAATTTGACTGATGGTATATTTTTATCTTTTTTCCTGCCAACTGTACCCTTGATAAATAATTCTCAGGATCAATACTTTGCTAGTTGTGACAATCAGGAATGAATCCAGAGAAATAAATTCTATATTATTTATTTTACACAATGTTTGTTAAGTTCTCCTAGGGGGACTCTGAGTTATTAGTGTGTATTAAAAGCAAAAACTAAATACAGTAGATTTCCAGTGAGCATTGACTTCCCTCCAAAACCTTATATAAATGTTCTCATTAGCTTGCAGCTCTACAGCTCTATTAGAGAGCTGTTTTACTTCAAGGCAACCTTCTCAAAGGTTGGCATCTCTGTCCCCAGACTGAGGCCTTAAGGTCAAATTTACACTTTAAAAACATAATTAAAATATAAAATGATCCACAATTCCCCCCAAATCATTAAATAAAAAGCAATCAGTTTCGTAAAAATTACAGATTGAATTATATCCCAAGGGGGGTTTTACAACAGAAAAAAAGACCTGATTAGTGGCTTAATAAACACAAGTCTAACTGGAAAATTCTGTTGGCTTCAAAATCAGATAAATAAATGTGAGTCCTAGCCCTTCTATGCCTTGGCTGTGTGATTTTGGACAAATTACTTATCCATCATGAGCCTCAGTTTCCACTCCCAAATATTATTCTGAGTATAGCAAAATAGAGTATGAAATTGTCTAATAAAAAGCATGGCATAGTAAAGGTATTTTATTTTGTTTACTATCTCTCCCTCACCATAATAATGTGATTTACTTAAGGACAGAGAGTGTGGTCTTTTGGTTAAATGCTATACCAGAATGCAATGGATATCCTGCAACAGAGAAATGCTTGGGAAACATTATTGAGCAAAGCAAGTTTCTTTCTTCATTAGTAAAACTGGAAATACATTCTAATGGATACATTCTAATTTAAAGGTATATCATAATTATCTTTTCCCTATTGTACCTCACTTAAACTGTTTATAAAATTTTAGGATATGCACAACTTCTGGCATGAGTTTTTAAATTTTATTTCAGAGGTTTACTTTTTGATTGGTAGCAATTGGTTGTACAAGACTGTTTCATTTTAACATGCCCATTTATTATTTTTAATATATATTTTTATTGTAATATATATTTTTATTGTAAAGATACTATTCAGAGGTGTTACAGTTACATGAGCAGAGTAACGAGTCCATTTCCTATGGAGCACTGTTACACCCTCCTTTATTTTTCTCCTACCATCCCTTTTCTCCCCACCTCCCCAACTCCTCCCTCCCATCTCCCACTCCACCCCCATACCCCAGACAAAGTTGTAAAGTTTGTTTTCAACATACTGTCTTGTGCATCTCATTGTTAGAATGGGTCAACCTGTATCCTTATTTCAGCATTTTGTTATTTCCCTTCCCCTCCCCAAATTAGAAAAATGTGTATACAAGGACTGAACTGGGTGAATAAAGTATGAAAGTATAGTACCCCAGCATGATCTTCTTTAATGCATTGCATCTCTCAAACATAACTTTTCCCAATTACACAGTGTTTTCCATGCAGTCACTCACACACACACACACACACACACACACACACACACACACACACACACACCAATAGCTCAGAAAGGTAGGTTAAGGTAAGTATTATACTAGGAATATAAACAATATTTTATGGGAGAAAGCATATGACAATGAGAAAATAGGTTTTAATTTGGATCTTGAAACAAGAGCACAGTGGTAAAAAATATTCCTAAGTATGTTTCATAAAAGAAAGCTAAGATATCAATTTGTGAAAGGTTTAACTAATAGATAGGTGTTGCTTTTTTGAGCAATGAATAAGAATCAAAATTACCTCATTACGCTGGAAACTTAACTATTTATAGTTTTCTAAAGCTAACCTTGGCAAAGGTGTATGGAAAGATGCCAGACTAATGACTGCTCAGGAGGGAGGTGGCAACTGCTGATGCAGTAGGAGTGATGGACTTAAGCAGACTACCTAAGAAAGACTTCTCTATTTAATACACCGCTCCCTTGTTCAATATCCTCCCCCACCTACGTCTTTATTTCTGTCATCCTTTCGCAGTCAAACGCGTTGGAGGATTTGCTGATATTCTGTGTCTTAATTTCTTTATTCTCATCTTTAAATCTATGCTGATTCTCACTAGTCTGCCAATTCATCCATGAAAATGCTACTCTCCAATGATCTCCAAGTGCTAACAAGTTTAGGAGAATGTTTTCGTTCCTTTTTTTATCAGCTCAATGTTAGATGTTTATCTTCCTTCTTGAAATGCTTTCTTTCTTTGATTTCTATGATTTGCTAGTTCTCTTTCATCATTTTGACTGTACTTCCTTCATCTTTATCTGGATTTATTACTCTTAAATGTGAATTTGGAGGTCCTCATGTCTCACTACTGCCTCTTTTCTTCTTTCCTTTCCTTTGGCATTTATACGTTTATATATTTAATTATGCATTTAGTTACACATATGACACTCACATTAGAACTTTCATTTTGAGCATTTCTGCAAGTTTCAAATCTGTATTTTCAACCACTATCTTGACTCTGACAAAGGTTTCTGAATATCTGAAGATGCAGGCTCCAACCTCACTTTGTCTTCCTTCTCCTTTTCTAACCAACTCTTGTCCTTTTTTAAAAATTTTATTGTGAAAATACCGTGTAGAGGGGTTACAATTACATGGGCAAGATAATGAGTACATTTCTTATCAAGCATTGTTGCCTCCTCCTTTGTTTCCCCTTCCTATCCCTTCCTATCTTCCACCGCCAAAGTTGTAAAGTTCATTTTTCAACATAACTTGTACATCTCATTGTTGCAATGGGTCCACCTCTTGTCCTTTTTGTTATTTATATCTTTTATTATGTTCCTTCCCTAATTCATGTGCCACCAGTGATCCAGGTGCTCCTGGTTCACTTGAAGTCTAGAAGTCATTCTTCTAACTTCCTTCTCCATTAACAATCATGTAGAATCTCTAATCAAGCAATACCTTGACAGCTTACTCTTATAATACTGCCATTTTGGCTATTTCTTTTCATTTACAAATCCTACTGTATGGCAGGATGTTGATTGTTTAGCTTCTTGTGTTTTTTTTCTCTTTTTCTCTCTCTCTCCCTCCCTCATTTTAGTGACAACCCAAGCATCTACATCTTGCAGCATTCAAAGTTCTAAGCATCAGAGTTAGGTATTCCTCTTGAGTAGGTAAGACAACACTGAGCATATGGAGAGAAAGAAGGAAAATTGGTGATGGGAAGAAGGCTGATAGAAATAACAGAGTTCTCAACCTGGAAAAGGGAAAAACTCATTGTATAAGGAATTAATAACCTGATTACAAAGTTATGTTATCCATTAAACATCAATTTAATACATTTGTGCAAAGAACAGAAATAGGAGAATTGGACACTGTGTTTTTGGTTCACTACAGAAGGAAGTTTAAGCAGAGGGGAAATAAGATCAAGAAACTTGTAGCAATATGGTCTGAGGGAACTAGAGGAGGTATGTGAAAAGATCAAAAGAAAAACAGCCATAAAAGATGTATATTCAGTAGCACAGGAAAGATAGATATAAGTTAAAATCAATAGGAGAAATGTAGAGAGGGGGAAGGAGAACAGGGATAATTTGGGGAAAAAATAAAATTTGGTAGATCTTTTCACCAAAGTTTAGGATAGTCTCAGAACTAAACATACAGCATTTATAAAATACCTTCTTCTGAATCACTTAGATGAATTAACTAACTTTTCTCTTTTATTTGAAAAATTTGCAATTTACAGAATTTTAAGCAACTTAATTCAAAAGAACTTAATTAATTTTGTCAGCCTGGAAAAAAGATGAATGCTGTGATCTAAATATACTTAGAATTCAAAGAATTAAAACCCCCCAAAAAAACAAAGCCTCAAAGAAACACTGCTCCATTAATAAGCAGGCTAACGACTTAAAGAGAGACTTCTCTGAAGAAGAAATAAGAATGGCCAATAGACAAATGAAGAAATGTTCAACACCTCTGGCCATAAAAGAAAAGCAAATAAAAACAACATTGAGATTCCACCTCACCCCAGTTAGAATAACCATTATCATGAAATCTAATAACAACAGATGCTGGCAAGGATGTGACCAAAAGGGAACCCTACTATACTATTGGTGGGAGGGCAAATTTGTCCAACCACTTTGGAAAGCAGTATGGAGGTTCCTCAAAAGACTAAACATAGAGCTCCCTTATGACCCTGCAATCCCACTTCTGGGCATTTACCCAATGATCACAAACAAGGTTATACTAAAGCTACCAGCACAACTATGTTCATTACAGCATTATTTACCATAGCTAAGATATGGAACTCAATTAGATGCCTTTCAGTGGATGAATGGGTCAAGAAAATATGGCATATATACATAACGGTATTTCTATATTTCCATCAAAAAGAAAGACATTGCCACATTTGTAAGGAGATGGAAAAACTTGGAAGAAAAATCATATTAAGTGAAGTGAGCCAGACCCAAAGAAACAGATTCTATGGTTTCCTTAATTGGTAATAATTAGTTTATGTCTAGGATAGTCTTAGCAAAGGATCACAATAGCCCAATAATTTTGTACATATGGATCATGTAAGATGGTACTAAGTGAAGTGAACTCCAAAATATGGAAACAAGAGTTTTTTCATTGTTGTTATTTTTAATGTACTATGTGAAATTATCTCTTTTTTCTTTCATGTTTCTCTCCTATGGTTTATCCCCTGTTGTCACTGTATTTGATTTTGGTACGTTGGGTATTGTATACACATTAGGGAATTAGGGAAGGCAAGGAGAATACCAAATGGTGAGACAAAGGACAAAAGGAAAACCAATGCAACAGCAATATTCACAAGACATGTTGGTAATTAACTGCACAACTTGGGGGAGGGTAGAACTGGGGAAGAGGGAAAGTGGGAGAAAAATGAGGGAGGGGGTAACAAGTTTGACAAGAAACGTGCTCACTATCTCACATATATAACTGTAACCCCTCAGTGCCTCACCTTGACAATCAAAAAAAATTTTTTAAAAAGAATGTTGTGGTCCTGTAGGCTTTCTTTTACTGTTCATGAATATAACTGTATGATAAAAGTTGGTATTTCTCTTGTTATACTATCTTTCTGGAATGTTAAACTCTACTGAGGATATAAAGTAGGATAGCAATTACTGCCAGCTTAATTGTTACAAAAATATTATTGTGTATTATCACTTCTATTAATTATTTATTATAACCCTTGCGGTGTGAGGTAAGAAACCTTACTTTTAGGGTTTTTTGTTTTGTTTTGTTTTTGCCCTGTTTAAAGACTTTCTGCTTGGTAATCAGGCCCTCTAGCCGCAGCCCTGTTTTGCACTGGTTGTTTCTGAGACCACTATCCTCCTAGCTGAGATTTCAGACATGTATCACCACAACTGGACCTGGTTTTGATCATACTACATTTTAATCATGTATTTTAATTTATGTGGCAATATGAAAATGGTAGTTACCGGAATTGATTAGCTACCTTTACCCAACAGATTACTTACACTCTCAACACAAATATTTAATTATTTTATCAGTCAGATTGCCTTACACTTAGAAGAAATCTTGAATTTGTACCTGAATTAGAGCATAGAAAAGGCTTTTATCAAAAATTTGTGTATTTAAAAAAAAATTTACACCTTATTTTGAGGACTGTAGAGAGCTGCAAGAGGCCGCACTTAAAAGATGGTGGCGGCTTCCGCCTTCTGCCCTCCCGATGGCGAGTGCTCTCTGTGGTAAACAACTCCTTATATGGCTAGGGCAAAAAATCTGGCTTGCTTCCGCACACCTGAGCCTATTGGTGGTTCCCACGTGGCTGGCATATCAGGGTTGGCTATCCAGCAGATAATTAAGGCCGTGAGGAACCCTCCCGGGGAAGAGAAGATGTAAAAGGTCCTGAATAAACCGCCTGAGAGAAGAATCAGCTGTTGTGTCTTCCTTGCCGGTCAGGGTAGACGCGACAGAGGACACAATTCTTTTGGCCATTAATACAACAAATAGCCCTTCAAAATCCTATAAATAAAAAAAAATCCTGTAACTATATGTATGATTTCTAACATTTATATAGAAAATCATGTGGGGTTTTCATTAGATTTTGACATTGCTTTTTAAAAATATTCTTTAAAATTTTATATTTGCATATCATATCAAGGCAGATTTAATATATTCAATTGTCTATATAGTTAAAATTGGGTAATTAAGGTGGAGTAAAGTTAAACAACTTGTTTTTAGGAGAAATGATTTCCAAGCAAATTTACTGTATGTAACTGTATAAACGTAAGAGTAGGATACATGCTGCAGCACAAAACATATTTTGTTAGCTTGTAGGGTGGCCATACAGGCGGCCTCCCTTCAATGACTGGAAAATAAAGCCGTCTTGTTTTGAGCTGATCTATGTTGGTTTGGACCAAAAATCTCACTAGTAATACTGAAAAACTGAATAAGCCTTATAATTTATCACCTAGCCTGATTTAGAGTTTTCATTACTCCTTAGTTTTAGTCTCGTGGGAGGATGCCTTTCTTTTCGCTGATACTCAAGACCCTTACTTTCAAAAATACATGGATAAGGACATTTCTGTTCTACCTTTCAACAGGATTCCCATGAGTCTCATGCTTGGTACTCCTAGAGGCCTTTTATAGCACAGAAAATACAAGCAAATGGAGAGGTTGAGGAAATTGCTCAAGGGCATTCAACAAGTAGGAGCCAAAGCCAGGAATAGCAAGAACTTCACACTGCAAATCCTTAGCACAACTGCCTGATTTTAGCCCCTCTTTGATGGTGAAAAAAGAAGCCATCCAGTCACCAATGCATTAATCTTTACCATTCAGTTATTCTTGCTGCTAAAGAAGGTAAATGTGTTACAGGAATGATGAACTTGAAATGGTAAACAGAATGCAGAGCAGTATGTCTATTTAATGTAGATTGGATTCTTACTAGTTTCAATTTTTCCTAGTTTCAATTAACCATCAGTATAGAAACTAAAGGTGCAGAGTCAGATTGAGAGACAATTTGCTGGTATTTACTTTAACTAGTAAAGCTCCACACATAGCACTTTAACATGAGCTCTGCTCCAGGAATTGCATGAAAGCTGTGAACTTGACTTAGACATTGTCCCTACGAACAATTCAACAGGGTAGTCATAGAAAAGATTACACAAAAGTTGTCTCCAAAACAGAAAATGAGAACAACCTTACATTGTCATGAAATTAACTAAGCACAGAGAGGAAAATTAGATAACATGAAGACTATAATTTTGTAATGTAATCCCATATTCAAGAAAATGGTTAATGTATTCACTATGAAAAGACGTATTTTTTTGGCATAGGGGTCATTATCCAAATTAGTCTCTGAGCTATAGAATTTCTGCTACTTCAAAATCATGAGAAAATAGATACTTTAAAAAAAAATGTTGGTTGAAGGTTTGAACTCGGGGCCTGAGGCTAGCACTATATCACTTTGAGCCACAGCTCCATTTTTGGTTTTTGAGTAGTTAATTGGAGATGAAAGTCTCATGGAGACTTCTCTGCCTAGACTAGCTTTGAACAGTGATCTTCAGATCTGAGCCTCCTGAGTAGGTAAGATTATAGGTATGAGCCTACAGCGACTAATCAAGTAGATACTTTTATTTCAAACTAGTTTGTCTATGATCAGACAGGAAGGGAGGTTTGTCGCTGAAAATCAATTCACAGTTTCACATTTCCTGTCCTTAGGCCACAAAATTATTGGTACATTAAAAACTTTTGCTACATGAAAAAGTAAAAAATAATATCAAGAAAATTGAAGGCCAAAGTAAAAATATCCAAGTAGAAAATGAAGAATGTTTGAAGGAATGTACTGAAAATAATGTTGCCGGTTAAAGTGACCACAGTTAAAAATAGTCATTCTTTTCACTTATTGTTCTATATAAAGTTCTCCCCATCCAAAATTTGTGTTTTGTCAACTTTTTGTACACAGACTATATTGCCTGAAACATTAAGGTCATTTAAAAATATATATAAACTTACAAAAATGTGCTATTATTTCACATTTGAATATAGTTGTTTTTCACAGACTGTAGTGGTACTATTTACAACTTTCAGCATATACCTACCTCTTCTAGTGTTACTCAGAAACTGAAGCTTATTAACATAACTATGATTAAAATCATGTTTACCGTAAGGACTATGTGCAAGTGTTTAGCATTGTGGCTATATGGAGCTTGTATATTCTAATTTCAGTCATTATTTGCCACTCACAATAAAATCAGCTTGTAAGTTTTTCAGATAGCGCTAGAGATAGCAAGAGAAACTCACATCTTCCTTAATAACTTGATATATTTAGTTTGCTAAAACAAATGTTGGGTGTACTGTTTGTTTAGATTGAGTTACCATTTTTTTTTTAGAAAAAGCACAAAAAAACCTTGTTTGGTTTTAAGGTTCATTTATGTTGTCAAATATCATGATGCCATATAATGGTTATGATAATGCTTTTCTTCTAAAGTTAACATGAAGATTAAATGAGATAATACCTATAAACTGCTTAGTCCAGAGCCCAGTACAGGATGGCCATCCAACAAACGGGAAATTTTATTTTTATTCTATGGTTTAAGGAGCTGTTGTATTTGATATCCTAATTTAAGACTATTACAGTTCTGAATATTTTCAATCAAATGCCAAAGTCCCTTCAACTCTGGGAAACTAGGAAGACCTAATATTTTGTTTTTAATTTATTTTCCTATTATCTTTAAGTAGTTGTACAAAGGGGTTCCAATTGAATATATTGATTAATGAGCACAATGCAGTTTAACCAGTGTCACTCCTTCCATCCGTCTCCCTCATCTTCCTCAACCCCATCCATCCCTATCAGGTTATCTGGTTTCATTTTCACCTATGTAAATCGAATACCTTATTTCTTGATTTCCAATGTTAACAACCAAACAACAGACTATAGAAATTTCAATGGATAAATGTCATGATTCCAGAAAGTGTTAACATCATAACAAAGGCACTCACTCCTGGTCACTAAACACTTCCCTGTACTGCTAAAAATGAAAACTAGACTCTACTAGTAGAATTTCAATCTGATTCCACCAATGGGAGATACTCTTGAGACTTAAGAAAGAAGGCATAATTCTCTGGCAGGAGCTGTTGTCAGGAGTAAAGGGCTGGCAGAGAGCAGAAGGGAGATCAGGCCAAGAGCCTCCAAAGAACTCCTGAAAACCACTCATTTGCTGTTGCTGTTAGCCACAATTGGTGGCAGCTTCTATGTTGATTTCCTTTGCTTCTGATTTTTCAGAAAATGATTTTTCTAATCTTATTTCCCTAGTCCTTCCAGTAGTTTTGTAAGCCACAAATTTCCTGTTCTGTTCTACTACTAAAATGTCCAGAGTGGCTTCTGCTAATCTAATCCAAACTGTCGTACTGAAGGGCCCATAAGTCTTCTCAGTAGAGTCCCAGGGTTTTCCAATTTTATATTGGCTTTACAGGATACTAATTTTAGTCTGATAATATTTCCATTATGCAGATGACCAGCATATTGTTTTGAAGTTGGACTGTTTAAAGACACAACTAAAACCATATCTGACTATGTCTATAATCCATCCTAACTTCCTTTTTGTTCTAGAAGAAAGATGGAGGACCATCTTCTGCACTTTTTTCTTATCTCTTCTGATCTTACCAATAGGTAAGGTACCCTCGTGTCCTGTTTGTGCTTTTGTAGTTCAAAAGTGTTCCTCAATCAGTGGTAGAGTGCTTAATTACTCAACTGTGAAAACCCCTAGTTTATCCCTAGCATCACAGACAACAACTATCATTGATATTTAATAGTGCTCAACAGCTTCAGGTTCAAGGTATTTGGGGAAAATGCATCTCATGGTGGAAATGTTTTCACAATCAAGATGTGGAATATTTTATAATTTTCAAGTGTTATTCTGGGTGTTTTGTAATTGAGTCTTTCTTCTGTATAAAAAATTTTCTTGTGTTTATTGGCCATTTGTCCAATAAGTACCCAAGTCTGTGATCGCTTTTTTTTTAAATCATTGAATCGTTATTTTCTTATTGTACTTTTATGTTTTCTATATTCTGGAAATGAGTCCTTTATCAGATATGTGGTTAGCAAATATTTCCTCAGGTCTGTGGTTTGTCCTTTCATTCTCCTAAAAGCATTTTTTCAAAGGGAAAATTTTAGTTTCCACTCAGTCCAGTCTGAATTTGAGCTGAGCATGAAATTGTTGTTGACTTACTTGCCATGGTGACCCACAGCTGCAAATTCCTCTAAGCCACCTGCAGGCTGAAGCCACCCTGTGCTCAGAAGAGGGGCCGGAAGCTCTGTCACCTGTGTCATACAGAGGTTTGCCATTTTACCCCTCTCCCGTGGCATGGAGTTATTGCTTGTTACTTGATGTCGAAGCTAATTTGTGGCTATTCTGGTTCAATTTCCTCCTACTCCATATCTCTTAAGCCTTAGGGTAGAGTCTCTTTAAGTGTTACTACTCCTCCATTAATACTACAACTCCCCTCCCTTCAGAGGAAGCTCTGTAGTAACATGGCAGCTAACTCTGACCTGAATTGGTTGAGCATCTGGTAAGTGAAAAATGTTCTTGCCTCTATCCTAGTAGCAGCAGATTTCCTGCTTCCTTCCAGTTAAAACCTGTACATATGTGTATTTCTTGTGCTCCACCTAAGTCTTACTTAGGGCTGCCTATGGGGCAGGGGAAAGTTTTATATCCACTCCTTCCTGCAGGAGTTAAACACACTCTCTTATCTCACGCATTCATTAAAACACTGAATGCTTTGCTCAATAAAATGTTTTTGTATTTCTTCTCTACATATCACACAATTCTCTAGTGGATACCACTACTACTCTTGAATCCATCTGGGCTTAGAATTCAATCCAATAAGTAAAGGGTTTGATTATCTGAGACTATATGTACTTCTGACACCTGTCATAAATCCCAGGATGTGATTTGCACTTCTTTTTTTTATTTTTTATTTTTTTTTATTGTGAAAATACTGTACAGAGGGGTTACAATTACATGGGCAAGATAATGAGTACATTTCTTATCAAGCATTGTAGCCTCCTCCTTTGTTTCCCCTTCCCATCCCTTCCCATCCTCCTGTGATTTGCACTTCTTACCCACCCACTATAACCTTGTAGATCCCACTACAACCTCGTAGACCCACTAGCTTTTCCTGAAGATATATTGTTTTCCAGAGTATCTTCCAGAATTCAGGGAAGTGCTTTATTTATATTTAATACCCAAGATACAGATGCATGTGCATAGCACTAGATTTGTGGAAAGGACCATGGAGTTTCTTTGCATTGATTGTACCACTCAAAAATTCTACACATTCAAGCCCTCCAAACTCATGGTGCAAGTATTTGACTCCCTCAAGCAAATACATGAAGGATTATAACTCAGCTCTAATCAGAAGAAACTCCAAAGTTCTTTGTGGAGAATGTTGGGGTAGAGCACTTAAGTTTTTATTCAAGATTTGACCCTTTCCCATCCAGATCCATTGAGAACAGAAAACGCTCTTATCACCTAGGAAATTCAAAAGAGTAGGAAATTTATGTGAAGGACCAGGGACAGAAAGTAGATATATACTTCTTATCATAGCACAATATTACTATTCTAAGGTAGAAGGGCTTTCCTATGGAATCTCAGCAAAGACTAGGGGCTGTCACTTCACATTAATAAGGTGTACATACATGTAAAGTAACAGTTATGTTGAGATATCTCAAGACAAAGAGAAGCTGGGAAACATTTTTACACAGTTAAAGAACTCAAAAGTAGAATTGTTTTGTTTTAATGAAAAAAATAGACAAATTAGTTGACCCTAGGAATAATACTTGTAATGATAGACACAGATTTGATTTTAATAATCCATTTAGAATTTGACTTTGCTTTAAGTGTATTCAAATGTTTAATTAGGACAGGAAATTTTCAGGCATCAGCTTTTTGTTTTTTTAATAAGCATTTTATTTCAACTGGCAACACAGAGCATTCTTTCCTTTTTCTCTAGCTGCTAAATCTGTTTTCCAAACCCTATTCCAGAGGATTATTTTAGCCATAAATTCCTGTAACTTTTAATTTTTAACGAAAAAGTATCAAAACGAAATTTTCAAACATGAGTACAATACATAGATTTAGATTCTGGATATTCTAATAGATACTCTCAGCATAAAAAAACATGTCTTCATTATGAAGTGATTATGCCTCTCAAACATGAATGACAATATGGCCCCTGCTGGTGATTCACATCTGTACTCCTAGCCACTCTGGAGGCTGAGTATGGGAGGATCCCAGTTCTAATTCAGATCATGCATAAATATTTTTAAGATCCCCATCTCAACAGAGAAATCCGGGCATGATTATGAACACCTGCCACCCTACCTACAGCAGAAAATATAAATAAGATCATAGTCTAATCCATCCCAGGCGAAAGACAATGCCCTGTCTAAAACTTAACTAAAGCAAAAAGGGCTATGGCTCATGCAGTGAAGTGCTTGCCTAGTGAGACATGAAGTCCTGAGTTCAAATCCCAGTACCAACAAAGAAAGAAACAAAGAAAGAAGGAAGGAAGGAAGGAAAATAGTGAGGAAAGAAAGAAAGAGAAAGAGAGAAAGAAGGAAAGAAAGAAGGAAGGAAGGAAAGAAGGAAGGAAGGAAGCAAGGAAACAAGGAAGGAAGGAAGGAAAGAAGGAAAAAGGGGAGGGAGGAGAAAGGGAAGAAGAAAAGAAAGAAAGGAGGGAGAGAGGGAGGGAGTAAAGAAGGAAGGAAAGAAAGAAAGAAAGTAAGTAAGAAAGAGAAAGAAAGAAAGAAAAGAGAGGGAGGAAGTAAGGAAAAAGAAAGAAAGAAGAAAGAAAGAAAAAGGAAATAAAGAAAGATCAAAGGAGATTGTGTATTTAAAGTGTACAACATGAATATTTTAGGGGTGTGTGTGTGTGTGTGTGTGTGTGTGTGTGTGTGTGTGTGTGTGTGTGTGTGTGTGTGTGTGTGCTGGGTAGTGTTGATTTTCAGCTTGATTGGATTGAGAGATGCCAATAGTGTCAATAAATCACTTGTCTGAGGTGTCTGTGAGGGCATGTCCAGAGGACTGACAAGTGGATCAGCCCTGAAAATGGACAAAACCAACCAATAGTATGCGGACACTAATGGAATAAAAGTGGAAAAGAAGCTAAACAGCGAGTGGAACTCCATTCTTCATGAGTGAGTGTGTCTATTCTGCTGTTACCATCAGTGGATCCCAGACTCCAGCCTCTTTAGCCTTTCAATGTAGACTTATAGCAGAGGCCCTCCTGGAGGCTCTCATGGGATGATGTTCATGGGCCCCTTTATTCTGAGGCTTCCAGCTTCTTGAAGTAAGCAGCTACCAGGTCCTCTGGCTTGTAGCCAGTATAGTCGGACTACCCAGTCTTCAACTGTGCAAGCCAATACAAGACACCCATTTTATAATTATGTAGATTCTATTGATTCTGTTCCTTTCTTGATCCCTGGCCAATAAAACAAGGTAACTAAATTCATCTAGCACATGCCTATGCCTTTAATTTAATTTCATTTTCTAGGTAAAAAACCATATAATCTAATGAAATTTCAAGTATACACCATAGTATTACTAACTATGGTCATCATGCAAAGTACTAGGTACTAGATGTTATTTATTTGTTAATGAAAGTTGCACCCTTTGACCAACATCTCTGAATTTCCTCTTTCTTTAGTCCCTGACAAGCATATCCAGTGATAATAAACTCCCCTGGGTTTTGTTTATCTTGGAATTCATTTAGCTCCCCATCATCTTTGGAGAGATTTCTCAAGTATAGTATCTTTAGTTGGTAGTTTTTCCTTTTGCCTTTCAGTATTTTAAACATAATGTTCAACTCCCTCCTGCCTCTGCATTTCCTCTGAGATAACCACTGAATATTACAAAGATTTATTTGTTCATATTGTCTTCCATTTCTTTTGCTTTCAAAATTGGCTTTGACTTTGACAATTTAATTGTGTTTCACAATCCTTTTGGCTTAATTTTACTTCAGGTCCTTTGATTTCATAGACTTGGGTGCCCATATTAACTCCCAAAATTTGGGAGCTTTTCAGTTATGATTTCTTTTAATAGATGTTCCCCTTTCCTCTGACTCTCTTCTCCATCTAAACTTCCTACATGTTCATTGTTCACAATTTTATGTTTGATAGGTCCTGTATAAATTTTTCCAATTCCTTTTTCTTTCTGTTCCTCTACCTGACTAGTGTCAATCAACCTGTTTATGTTCATTGGTTTTGTTGTTGTCCCATGTGATCAAGACTTCAGTTGGAGTTCTCAGTTGAATTTTTATAACTTCTTTATTTGAATTTTTATTACTTCTTTATTACTCTCTCTATATATAATTGTTTTATTATTCTGATAAAAGTGATATAAAGAGGAGTTACAGTTATCTAAGTCAGATAAAGAATACAGTACTTTTTGTATGTTTTTATTGTAAAAATACTGTATAGAGGGGTTACAGTTACATGAGCAAGGTAATGAGTACATTTCCTAAGGAGCAGTACGGTACTTTTTAGACAATGTCTTCCTTATCTCACACTATTCTTTTATCTCTAGGATTTCTCTTGTTTTTTTTTTGTCTGTAATTTAAATTTCTTCTCTAGAATTATCATTTTGTTTATAAATTATTTTTACTTGTTTTTATTTTTAATGTACTCTTATATTTCATTGAATGAGATTGTTTTGAATTTCTTTCAGGAATTTAAAGATCTCCGTTTGTTTAAGGGTGATGCTGTGACTGGGTCCGGTGTCTGGTGTGAGGTCTACAGTGGAATCCATGACTGATGGTTCCTAATACCAGGGATCCGTTAAGTTGTAGAGCCGGTGTGGCCTCTAAGCAGATGGTACTCATTTAAAGACCTTAGTTAACAATGCTGGTCATGGGACAAGGATCTGCTTTAGGCTATACTGTTGTCAGTACAGAAAACAAGAAGGCTACCAGGTGTTTGGGTATGTCTGTGCGAGGTCCTTAAGAGTGCTCCAGGTATATCACTAGCTTGTTGATTTCTGGAAGACAGATAACTCAGAGTGTCTTAAACAAATTTTGGACCAAATTTTAATTTACAAATGACTTAAAAGTGTCAATGTGAATTGATATTGGAATGAAATATTACCACTCATGCTCATTAGGTTTCTCACTATTACTCATACATTATATGAAAAATTCATCCTCAGAGTTTCTTATTCCTATTTGTTTTTTTGAATCCAGTTAGAAGTTAGGATATCTTGTTTGTTTTTCTTGTTTCCTCTTATTATTCAGCATGGGTTTGGAAATCCACTTGAGGTAAGTATAAGATGTGAGTATCATACAACAATCAATACTGTAGAAAATAAAAGAAGTTCTAAAAGGAGAGGGAGAGGAAATAGAAAAAAATGTACTGCAGTGACATGGAAAGCTAGTTTTATTTCTGATAATTTAGAATCAAAAGTATTCTTGATTTTTTATTTTTATTTTTATTTTATTTTTATTTTTGTCAGTTGTGGGGCTTGGACTTTGGGCCTAGGTGCTGTCCCTGCTTTCTTCAGCTCAAAGTGAGTCCTGTACTGCTTGAGCCACAGCATCACTTCTGGTTGTCTAGTGGCTTATTGGAAATAAGAGTCTCACAGACTTTCCTGCCTGGGCTGGCTTTGAACCCCAATCCTCAGATCTCAGAGGCATGAGCCACTGGTGCCAGGCTTGATTTTATCTTGAATGTTTTTTAAATTTTTTTCCTTGGTCGGTTGTAGGGCTTGCACTCAAGGCCTGTGAGCTGCCCTTGAGGTCTTTTTATGCTCAAGGCTAGTGCTGTACCCCTTTAACCACAAATCATTTCTGGTTTTTGAATGGTTTATTGGAGATAAGAGACTCACAGGGACTTTTTTTGTCCAGGTTGACTTTGAACTGGGATCCTCAGATCTCAGCCTCCTTAGTAGCTAGGATTACAGACATGAGCCACCAGTCCCCGATTTTTGTCCTTTGAATTTTTTAAAATTTTATTTTATTTTGTTGTAAAGGTGATGTACAGAAGGGTTACAGCTACATAAGTAAGGTAATGAGTACATTTCTTGTCGAACATTGTTACCCCCTCCCTTGTTTTCTCCCACTTTCCCTCCCCCCTATCCCCCCACCCCCGCTATAAAGTTCATTTCAAACAATGTGTCTTATGAGTGTCATTGTTACATTGGTTTACCCTTGTCCTTTATCTCACTATTTTATTATTCCCTTTCCCTTCCTCAAATCAAATAAACACATATTCAAGACACAGGGTACCAAAATCAAAACAGTGACAACAAGAGATAAAACAAAGGGAGGAAAAAATGAAAGAAAAAAGAAATAAATTCACACTGTATGTTAAAAATAAAATAAAACAAAAGCTCTTGTTTCCATATCTTGGAGTTCATTTCAATTAGTATCATTTTTATATATTCATATGTACATAGCTATTGAGCTATTATGATCCTAGGACTATCCTAGACATATACAACAGACAAGGGCCTCATATCAAAAATATACCTAGAGCTAAAAAAAATAAACCCCCAATAACAAATCCTCAAAGAAACAACCACCCTATTAATGAGTGGGCTAAAAAATTATAAAGAGACTTCTCTGGAAAGGAAATAAGAATAGCCAGTAAACACTTGAAGAAATATTCAACATCTCTGGCCATAAAGGAAATGCAAATCAAAACTACATTGAGATTCTACCTCACCCTAGTTAGAATGGTCATTATCAAGAAAATGAATAATGGTATTTGCTGGTGGGAAAGTGGCCAAGAGGTAGAGCTATTACACTGTTGGTGGGAATGTAAACTGGTTCAGCCACTCTGGATAGCAAATGGAAGTTCTTCCAAAGACTAAACATAGAACTCTCCTATGATCTAGCAATTCCACTCCTGGGCATTTACCTAAATGATCACAAATAAGGCCACATTAAAGTTACCAGCACAACTATGTTCACTGCAGTATTATTTACCATAGCTAAGATATGGAGCCAATCAGATGCCCCTCAGTAGATAAATGGATTAAGAAAATGTGGTATATATACACAATGGAATTCCATACTTCCATCAGAAAGGTGGAGGTAGGTGAAGTAAGCCAGAAACAAAGAAACATAGGCTCCATGGCTTCCCTCATTTGTCCTTTGAATGTTATGCACGTGATATTTATGGTATCAATAGTTTTGTATTGTTAAGCATTTCTTTAAAAAAATTAATTTTCTTGAACTATAAGTAGTAGTTGATTGCCTTTGGTGGTTTCACTATTTAGCTAAAAGCTTTCAGATTTGTTGTCTTATGAAGTCCTCAGAAACTTTTTAGTACAAATATGTTATTGGTATTACTAAAAGCAAAACATTGTTCTGAAATCACTTATTAAGTAGAACTTATTGGTTTGATTAACCAACTTTTTTCCATGAGATGAGGCATTCAGTATAACTATAACCATTATTTCTACTTCCCTAAAATATTAGATATGTAGGAAAATGTTAGTTATCAGAGAAGCTAGGTTATTTATTTCATTCCTTGGGAACTGACCTGTGATAAAAGAAAGGTTCTACCTGGTTATGAACTTTCTGAAGTAATTGAGGCAAATTAATATCTCTGATTAGGCAAAAGGTTCTATTGACCATTATTACCTCATGCAGAATTTCTGAAGTATTTATGCCAATTCTTGTGTCATGAATTGTAAGTATTCTATAGCAAAGACTAGCATTTTTTTTTCTCCATATCCAAGCTGGGTTCAAAGTCCCATCATGACTCTTTCATTGGGTTCTATTCTGTTGGGACAATGGAGGTATTCTAATGACTATTTCATATTCTTTCTTTTTCCTAATGAGAAACAAAAAGCATTAAGGTAAACATAATACTGACTAAGATAGATACTAATAGATAGGTCAAAGCAAGATGTGAGGCAGAAAAAAAATGGAGGCAGGCTAGGAATGTGGTTTAGTGGCAAGTTCTTGCCTAGAAAGCATCAAGCTCTGGGTTCAATTCCTCAGTACCACATACACAGAAAACGCCAGAAGTGATGCTGTGGCTCAAGTAGTAGAGTGCTAGCCTTGAGCAAAAGAAGCTCAGAGACAGTGCCCAGGCCTTGAGTTCAAGCTCCAGGACTGGGGGTCAAAAAGTAGGCACATTTTATCTCATCTGAGTAAACATTCTGAGAGAAAAAGTCTCTTCTCTGGGGTTGTTTTTTTTTTTTTTGTATGTTTGTTTGCCTTGTTTTTCTTATCAATAAGGAAACCAAGTAGTCAAAACTATTAGATTGATACAAGCATCTTTTTACTTGCTAGTTCCTTTGCTTACTCTTCCAGCAATCATTCGGGATTCACTAGACTGTCACATATTTTTTGAATTATTACTATATTTCATTTTATTTTTTTGAAGCAGCAATAGTTAGCTGCTGGATAATAGCCTGAGAAGGAAAATCTAGGTATTCTGGCCTAACCTCTGCCACACACATACATGGAAAACACTTGACGATTTCCCCTGTTTTCTTTTCCCCTCAGAGCTCATAATGTGGTTACTTCATCTTGACCTAAATCTTAAGTGATTTTTAAAGCAGAGTAATACTGTGAAGCACTGATTTTGGAAAAAGGAAGCACCAGTGGTTTCCATAGTTATTGCCTTTGAATTTTTTTATATGTAAAGTCCTGCAACAGAGAAGAATGCCCTAAGTACATAATGCAAAAACATTAACATTGAATTCATTTATTAGAGTATTCAGCAAATATTTACTGAGTGTTTTCTGTATGGTCATTGGGTGCCAGCCTAGTATTGGTGGAGCTTGAGGCTTGTGATATTTGATTGACCTATATAAAACAAAGTTGACAAAATTATGACTGTCAAGTTAAGTACAAAGTGAGTCCTATCTGGAATAAAAGGAAATATTTAAGCTGGGCACTGGTGATTCATGCCTATAGTCTTAGCTACCCAGGAGGCTGATATTTGGGGATTGCAATTCAAAGCCAGCCTGGGCAAGAAAAGTGTGAGGGACTTTTATCTCCATTTAGCCACTAAAAAGGTAAAAGTGGAGCTGTGGCACAAGTTGGTAGAGTGGAAATTTTGAGTACAAAATCTCAGGGAGAGTATCCAGGCCTTGAGTTCAAACTGTAGGACCAGTATAAACAAATAAAAATAGACAAATATATACATACATAAATTCAGATGTCACAAAATGACAAAAATCTAGTAAAATAACATAATATTTTGGTAATTAATTGTTCAATAAAATCTTACAACCTTTGTTTTGGCTTCATATTTTTAGATAAATGTTTTATACAATAATAATTTTGAGATATTTTCAGTGAAAAAATAGTTTTGTGATAGTTTCAGTGAAAGCAATAAACCAGCCATATTGACATGCAAGAAAATTTTGGACTTCACAAGCCAATTTTGGTAATTTATTTAATTTTTTATTGTTTCTGTGAGCTTTGGGAAAACTTCAATTTTTGTTCTTTTACATACAACCCACCGTACCTAAACTAAATACCTTTTCAACTCAGCTACCCTTAGTGTAACTTCAAAACTACTCATAGGAACTGGGCCAAACTCTGATGGGAAAGGGAGTGTGATAGAGGAGAATAAAACTGCAGTGTTTCAACTCAGTTATAGTTTAAATCCCTTAGCTACACACTGTATAGCTGTGTGAAAACATTGTTAGGGCCTCTCCCTCCACTTTGAAACAACCTGTGCAAATGGAACTTCTCAGAAGATTGCACCACTGACTTCAACATAAACTACCTCTGACAGGCACGTCAGGGAGACTAATGAGGTCACACTGAGTCAGATGAGTCCATACTCTCTGTACACTGTGTTCTACTGAAAGGTAGCCCCTGAAGATGCAGCAGAGAATTGCTGTATTCAGGATTGACAAAGCCTCATCAGGCAAGGTGTCTTTATTAATTGCTGCTGGTTTGTTACTGACAAATTTTCTGTGCATATGGCTATTTGAATACAATGAGCTTTGAGTAAGTTCAAGTAAACATACACCCTGAGGCTAGAGCTCTTTAAACAAGATGCCATGTAATGAAATTTTTATGAGAATTATCTAATTAGTATAAAAATTGAAAGACTGAAAACAATGCTAGGAATTAGTAAGTCTCTAAAATTTTTGCTGGAGCATATATGTCGTGGATCTATATTTTAGCATAAGTTTGAAGATACTAACAAGCTACAGGATATTTAGGAATAAAATTTTCTCATGTTCTAGGCAAAAGGATATGTTGGCAGTGTGGAAGATGATGTCATTTATCCTTTCTGTAGTATTTGGAATTTGCTATAATAATAATGATAATTTATTGCATTTATATTATTTGTTATTGTTACTATGGCAATTTTTACCTAATCCTGCTTACCTCAAAAATTCCTTTCTATTTTAGTTCTCTCTCTTGTTCTCTGACTTCTTTTTCTATGTTGTCTTCATGTCTCCTTTTCCTTTTCCCATTATTAATTGTGGTAGATGATCCTCAAAACTATAAACTTAGTCTTTTCCCACAAAGAAGATATATACATTCTCATGTCTTCCACTCTTAGTTTTTCATTTTAAAAATTATACCATACTATGGTACTGGTACATATATAAAAACCAATAAAACAGAATAGATGATCCAGAAATAAAGCTACAGCCATCTCATTTCTGATGAATGAGTCAAAAATATGTACTAGAGGAAAACCTCTCAAACAAATGCTGATAGTAAATTTTATTATCTGCAGGCAGAAGATTAAAACAAGTCTCCTAACTCTCACACTTTTTAAAAATTTTTAAAAAAATTTTTTTAAAAAAGTTCTATGCCTCCATCAGAAAGAATGACATTGCCCCATTTGTTAGGAAATGGAAGGATTTGGAAAAAATCATATTAAGTGAAGTAAGCCCGACCCCAAGAAACATAGGTCCCATGGTTTCCCTTATTTGCAATATCTAGGAAAATCTTACCAGACAAGTAGAAAAGGTCAAAAGCTGTGTACATATGACTGTATAAGATGATGCTAAGTGAAATGAACCCCAAGATATGGACACAGAGGTTTTTCCTTTGTTACTATTGTTTTTAATGTACTATGTGATTTTTTTTTTTTTTGGTTTCTTTTGTATGTTCTTCCTGCTATGGTATAACCCCTGTTGTCACTGTATTTGATATCGGTGCCCTGCATCTTGTATATACATTTTTCTAATTTGGGGAGGAGAAGGGAAATAACAAAATGCTGAAACAAGGATACAGGTTGACCCATTGTAACAATGTGATGTACAAAACAGTATATTGAAAATGAACTTTACAACTGTGCCGTAGGCGGCAGAAGTTAGGGAGGAAAGGGACAGTAGGAGAAAAACAAAGGAGGGGGTAACAATGCTTGATAGGAAATGTACTCATTACCTTACTGAAACCCCTCTGTATAGTATCTTTACAAAAAATATTTTTTAAAAATTGAATCTTCCTAGGTCCTGTTGGCTTAGGCCTGTAGTCCTAAGTTTAGTTTAAATCCTTCTGTGTGGTTTTAAAACAGCTGGGGCAAAAACTAAAAATTAAAAAGAGTCCATGATATTCCATCTGGACTGGAGGTGATTCCAGTAGTAGAGTACAACCCACAAACAAAAGTTTAAAGAAATTTCCATCTTCCTTCTTTTATATCTCACATATTGGAATTATAAACACATGCCAGAAGACCTGGCCCTGATTATTAAGAACCCTAAAGTTTGTGTACGATTGCTGATAAAATGATTACTGATAAAAACAGAAAGTTTAAATACTTTTATCTTAGGAGAATACATAGTGAATATGGGATAAAGAATCAACAAATAAATACATAAATAATGAAAAATGAACGGGAAAGACAGTAGAAGACAGGGGAAGCATATGAGAGACAAGGGGCCAGAGTCTTAAGGATCTCAAATTCCACTCCAAGGATTTGTGTTTCAGCCTGTAGCTTAGTGGCATGCATATAATTAGTGCATCCACATGAACTGCTTTCTGAAATACAGGCTAATTAGCCAAAGTTCATAACACTTGATTGTTTGCTTCTGGGATGGAACTGAGAAGTGCACTTTTACACAAGCAACTCTGCCTGACATTTGTGGCTGCAACTCATGTTGAGAGGCAATCTTATAGGTCAAAGGGAACCATCTAAAAGTGCTCACAATGAAACATGAATCCCAAATTCAATAGATTTTCCAAGTGAAAGATTCAAGACATTGATATTTTAGTAATACCCTTTTTGCTTGAAGTCCCTAATTAACATATCTCAGTTTTCTTTGCTTCTTTTTATTCAGCCCTTCCCTTTTTTTCTCTCATTTCACACATTTATCTGTAGACTTTATTTAGCAGTCTAAAACTATATGATACTGAGATGAACTCCCTTGTAATAATATTTCTCAGTGTGGAATATTCATATACTTAAAGATCACTACTACTGTTTAACGTAACATAGACTATTTGTATAAGGAAGGAAGACAATATTGAGATAGTAGGAATTAAGTTAGACATGGATTTAAATCCTAAATTTGCCAGTTATAAACTCAAGAGTCTCATGAAGACTCAGATGATACTTATATAACACAAGATTAGATGAACATTTGGGTAGTTTCTAGCTTTTAATAGTGTCAACAAAGCTGTTAAGCACTTTTGTGTTCAAGAGGTCATGTGTGTTCTCATTACTTTTGAGTAGATATCTATGAGTAGAGTATCTTGCTCTTCTAATGAGTGATAGTTGACATTTCAAGATGATTTCTTTGTTGCTTTGTATGTCCCTCCCCCACGGTATAACCCCTGCTTTTACTGTATTTGATGTTGGTATAATTTGGGGAGGGGAAGGGAAAAAACAAATCGTTTAAATAGGGATACAGGTGGACCCATTGCAACAATGAGATGTACAAGTCCTTATGTCAAAAAATGAAATTTACAACTTTGGCTGGGGGAGGAGAGGGTATGGGGGGAGGGAGATGGGAAGGGATAGGAAGAGGAAACAAAGGAGGAGTCAAGGATGCTTGATAAGAAATGTACTCATCTTGCCCATGTAATTGTAACTCCTCTGTATGGTATTTTCACAATTAAAAAAAAAAAAAGAAACTTCAGAGCAAGTTTTTGAACTGGGTAAGTTTGCATGTGAGGGCCATGTATGGGAGCTCCTCTAAATCCTCACCAACAACCAATACTATCTTTATAATACTTAATGATTTTTGCAGTATTTAAAATATGTAATGATAGTATGTTCAGAAAATCATATTACAACATTCAGGAGAGATGAGAAAAGTAACTCTTGAGTTGTAATGTATCATCAAGGTAGCAGAAACTATGGTTACTCTGGTGGATTCTCTATTTTATTGGCATAGGAAAGTTTACAGGTCTAATTATAATCTCACTCAAAAAGTACTTAAATTTTTGAAGGAATTTCTTTTAGATTACTGCACATAAAATATCTTTATGCTTTGCTTTAGAAAGCTCTGGAACTAGTATTTAGCTAGTAATATGAGGTTACGGTTTCCTGATGTCATACTGGTAAAGTGAGCCATGCCAAACTGTCTGCTTTAGAACAAAAATGGTTGCTTAAGTTAAGTGGAATTTAGGGTTGGTGAAGTAAAAGAATTCAAAGTCAACATCTAGGCATGATTTATTAACTAAAACATCTTAATTATGAAGACTGTTTCCCACAGTTTGAAAATCACTTGACCCAGATAAATCTCAGGTGGGTGCCAGCTGGTTTATGTAGCAAGTTAAAAATCCTTGAGTCCTAAAGCTACAGCAGGACACTAGCTTGAAAGTGTTTTGGGAAAATTTTTTTTTTTTTTACGAGAATGAGACTTTAATCAGTTTTAAGTGGAGTTTATAACACTAAGAGATAAAGGGTTATTAAAAAACACAATAACAAATGGATATCTGATTGGTATGAGGCATTATCCTATACACATATTTTTTGTGTATTCTCAGTGCATAGCATTTACATACAGGCCACTGCTGCACAGTACAAGAGTATCTGAAGAGGCTGAATCAGAGTAAGGCTGTTTAACAGACTGAGATGTTTTAGTATAAATATATACTTTATATGAAAACAGATTGAACTTTTGAACTGGCATGTAAAAGGCGACTCTGTCCAGTACTACAGTTAAAGCCCCCATTGCATGTGTGTGACACATTAACAGTATTTAAAGGTAAACGAGGCACTTTGTGGCAACCATAGCCATTGTTATGAACATATTGCACAAATTTTCTAGAACTCAACATGTAACTCGTACCCTACTTTTATTTTTTAAAGTTGAAACATTTGATTCTGCCAGTAAAGTCCACTTAAGTCTATAACTTGCGACACAACAAAGAATGGTGGTGCTATTTATTCAACTACTCTTTTGTAATTATGGCAAAAAAAAGTCCAAGAGGATTACAGAGGATGCTATAGGGCCCAACTGTAAGCCTTCTTAAAAGTGATACCTTCAAGTAACTTCAGACACATAAGCAGCTGCACATCAGAAATGGGAAAAATCTTAAAACTCAGATGATATACTATTTATAAGAAACTTTTTTTTAATTGTGAAAATACCATACAGAGGGGTTACAATTACATGGGCAAGGTAATGAGTACATTTCTTATCAAGCATTGTTGCCTCCTCCTTTGTTTCCCCTTCCCATCCTTTCCCATCTCCCAACCTCCCTCCACCCCCTCCCTCTTTCCCCCTCCCCCACTCCTCCCAGCCAAAGTTGTAAAGTTCGTTTTTCAACATAACAACTTGTACATCTCATGTTGCAATGTGACCACCTGTATCCCTATTTAAACGATTTGTTTTTTCCTTTTCCCTCCAAAAATTATACCAACATCAAATACAGTGAAAACAGGGGTTATACCGTAGGGGAGGGACATACAAAGCAACAAAGAACTAATCTTATAAATATGTTAGAAACAGTAGCAAGAAAGAAAAACCATTTGAGTCCTTATCTTGGGGTTCATTTTGCCTAACATCAACTTATCTGACCATTTCTGCTTGTCTCAGACATATACTAGTTATTGAAAATAAGGGAAACCATGGGACCTATGTTTCTTTGGGCCTGGCTTACTTCACTTAATATAATTTTTTCCAAGTCTTTCCATTTCCTAACAAATGGGGCAATGTGATTCTTTCTGATGGAGGCATAGAATTCCATTTACTTAAAAATTTCAGTTATATTAAGGCATAAGTTATATATATATATATATATATATATATATATATATATAATGCCCATTTAAAAAACACAATTCAGTAACTCTATGAGTATTTGCTTGTTTTTCCTGTGACTAGCTTTCCTGTAGATGACCAGTGCTGTTCTGTTTATCATTCACCTGCTGAGGGACATTTGCATCATTTCCAGTTTGAGCAGGAAGCAGACTCTTAAGAACACAGGTGGTCTTGTCACTGTGTGACATACATCTCCACTTCTCTTGGGGATATACCTAGGAGTAGAAAGTCTTGGTTTTGGGTTTTATGCTAAGGTATAGTTAACATGTTAAGAAACTGAAAAGCAGTTTTCTAAACCACTGGCACAATTTTGTATTTCTCTCAGTCAGATTCAACTATTCTAGTAGCTCAAAATTCTCTTCAGACAGATGTTGACTATTTCTTGTTTGTTGGTTAGAACTTAGCCATTCTAATAGATGTCAATTAATATTAAAATACAGTTTTAACTACAATTTCCTTAATTCATAATTATTTTTGGCATCTTTCCGTGTGTTCAGTGGCTGTACATATGTTGTTGTTTTTTATTTTTATTTTTTTACCATATGCTGGCTCAACCACTGAGCCACCTTCCCAGCGCCTTTTGTCAATTTTTAGTATATCAGTTTATTTTTGTTTCCTATTTTTTGTTCTAGTTGTCCTTTATATATTATGGATAGAATATCTATATGAATAGACATTTTTCAAATATTTTCTTCCAACTGTGTATGAAGTATAACTAGTAGGATACTGGTTACGGTTGCCTCAAGCATGAATGTGAAACTCTATTTGAAAATTACATTAAAGGATAGGTACATGCTCAGTGGTAGAATGCTTGTCTGGCAATTGTAAGATCTTCAGCCAAAATGCCAGCACTGCCAGAGAAAGAAAGGAGAAAGAGAAGTAGAAGGTGAGAAGGAGGAGGAGGAGGTGGAAGAGAAGAGGAGGTGGAAGAGAGGAGGAGGAGGAGGAGGAGGAGGAGGAGGAGGAGGAGGAAGAGGAGGAGATGAGAAGATTGACAAGCCAAATAAGTGCAAACATATTTTCAGTGAGTAGGTAATAATAACACTGGTGACCGGGTAAGGAAATTTGGCTGTAAAGAGAAGCTGACAAGTGATGATAATTATTATCCCCATAACTATAATGATATAATCATTAAGGAAGGAGAATTTTGATATTTTGTTGGCTTCAGTTTTTATGAGAATGTAAATTTAAGGCAAGAGTCAGCAGATGACCTTACAAGATGACTGAAAAGGTCTGATTAGCAGAAAGAGGCAAATCAAATGGGAAACATTTTTTGTAGCTCCTGGGGTGGGTGAGGGGATTGGATGGGATGGGATTTAGATGGGATTTAGAGCAGGAGGGTGCCATTGATCAGACCTGCAAGTCTAAGTTAGAGGCCAGGCCTAGATCGCTCTGAGAAAAAGATCATTTTCACAGTTCCTTTTCGTTTTCCATAAATATGCCTAGAAAAACATTTTGCCAAGCAACTTCAGGTATTATTTCCCCAAAGCCTCTTTTAAATGGACCAGAAAGTTAAATGAAGGATAGATAAATTTTGAGAAAAATTGTGTTTTGTTGTGTTTTGACAAGTTAACAATTCTGCTTGAATAAAGATTAGATATTGAGAGATGAAATTTAAGAAGGTGATAAGTATGCAAGAAACAGCTCAGAGTCAGTTTGGAAAGTCTTTCTTTTAAGAAGAAACCAGTGGGAGAAGCAAAAAGTGGGGACAGGTCAGAGGTCATGATTAAAGATGCTAAAGTCTTCCTATATAGATAAAGGTGTTTCTTATTGAGGTTGGCATGCATAGAAGAGACTAGAGATAACTCTACAAATGCCAGTTGATGGAGTTTGTGTTGCAGGCACTCCAAGGTATCAAATTGAACTAGAGCTATGCTAAGGACAGACGGGGTCAACATGCTGCCACAAAAAAAGATGATGCAGAAAACAGAGTTATGAAACTCTAAGAAATAAGTCCAAAGCAATGGCTAGAGTGAGCAAATAGAAGGTAGGGAATATCTGAATCAATTTCTTGTCTGTGTCTTGTCTACCTCCATAGCCTCTGTTTACTATGGCATGGCTTTTGGGAAGATTAAGGTGTTCAAAGGGCAGATATTTTCTAGGCTTGGATTCTAAAATATACTTGATTATAAGATTTTCAGGAGTATGACGTATGTTAATCAATTAGAATACTGTATTTATTTGATCAGTGTTACTTTTAGAGGCAAATTGTAGAAAGTTAAACTGTCTTTAATAGTGAAATTAAGTCATCAGTTCAGAGCATTAAAAATGACACTGTGGATTCTTTTAAACTTTGTCACCTTCTTCAATCTGACAGCTGGGCAAAGAATGATAATTTCCCAGAGGGGGGGAATCAGTATCCTGTCTGGGCAGACAGATATAGAGGCTCAAGACAAGGCAACTAAATGATAGCAAATGTGTGTCTTCACCCTTCCCTCCCATAACTGATCCGGGTGCTTTAGCCTATTTCAGGTCAGCCCCCCAAATCACCTTCCTCTTCACCCAGTGGCACCTTCTGGTATCTGCTTACCTAGGAATGAAAATTGAAAGGCATCACAAAATGGCAGATAAGAGAGCAAGGGCATACTGGTAGGAAGCTAGTTCTACACCTAGACATTCAGGCATCTTCTGACCTAGGCTGTAATGTAAGGTAATATTGATTTTGGATAAGATTGTTGGACTAGACTAGATAATCTTCTAGTCCAAAATAAATGGCAGTTTCCTTTACCACTTTCCTGATGCTTATCTTCATAGTTCTTTTAGTTTCTGCACCTGGACTTTCAGGGCCAGGATGTTATATGTAACAGTAACTTTTGCCTAATCTATCTCTTAGCTACCTTCTTTGTACAAGTAAGAAATTCAAATTATAACCACTCATTCTTGTCCCTAGGAAACAAGAAAAAAATCTGATCTTGAATTATGTGTAAATGAATCCTTCAAACTCAAAATTAATGAAAAAATGCTGAGATAAATTTATTTATTTTTATTTTGTTGTAAAGATGATGTACAGAGAGGTTGCAATTACATAAGTCAAGTAAGAAAGAGTACATTTTTTTTTGAACAGTGTCACCTCTTCCCTCATTTTTCCCAGCTTTTCCTTCCTGACCCCCCTGCTCCACAAGGTGTATAGTTCATTTTCAACATGGTATCTAGTGAGTATCATTGCTACATTTGTTCACCTTTTGTCTGTGCTCTCCCTTACCATCCCCCAAATAGATAAGCTTACATATAAGACAAAAGGTACAGAAATCAAAAACAGTGACAAAGGACAGGGGGAGAAAAACCAAAACCAAAACCAAATTTCTTGTTTCCATTTCTTGTAGTTCATTTTGATAAACATTATTTTATATGGTCATATGAACATAGCTACTGAGCCTTTATGATCCTTTGAGATAAATTTATATTCATACTTTAGGCCAAACTTTTCTTGCATGCTTATTTTCCTTGGTTGGATTATTTGTTATTTTGCATACTGTTTTGCTGGAAATTCATATATGTCCAAATCTTTTGGGAAAGTAATAACTATCCTATAGCAAATAGACATAGAGAGTAAAGTGTCCTGATTTGTTGATGCAAGAATTGTGCTTGAGATGTAGCAGATGCTCAAAAATTTAAAATAGATAATTATTTAGATAAATATATGACCACTTGTAAAAAATCATTTAAAAATCTGATGTGTTCAAACCTGAGTGAAAGGTTATTGTCCTTATTCATGACAACAGATTTACTTGCCTGAAAAATCAGGAAGATAATGTTGTTTTTGAAGTTAAACCTTAGTCACACATGAGGTGGAATTTACCATACAAATTATGCAGGTTGTGGAAATGTTGTTGCTAGCTTTCAGAAAAAATTGAGAACTTCACTATTTCCAACTGGAAAACAAAGTCAAGCAAATGGCAATCAGGAGGGAGAATTATAGAAAAAATTATACTAGAGAAGTAAGCCAGACCCAAAGAAACATAGGCTGTACGGTTTCCCTCATTTGTAATAATTAGAATGCATCTGTAAATCTACAGGTAAGCAGAATGGATAGTAAGAGACAATTTCACCTGGACATGATTAATTAAACAGAAGTCTAAACATTCACACAGTGAGAACAAGGGAGGATATTCTTAGGAGAGGATCGCAAGGGCTCAGTAGCTATGTCTGTACGATCATATAAAATGATGCTTATCAAAATGGACTCCAAGAAATGGTTTTTATTGTCCTGTTTGTGGATCTTTTCTTCTTTCCTTTTCCTTTTGGCTTATTCCCTTCTGTCACTGTTTTTGATTTCTGAATCCTTGTCTTGCATATAAGTTTATCTGATTTGGGAAAGAAGGAGAAGCACAGAACTGGTGGGACAAAGAGTGAACCAATTCATCAGTGACACCACTAGGCACTATGCTAGAAATGAACTGTACAATTGGGGAGGGGGAAGGGAAGTCAGGAGAGGAAAAAACTAGAAGAAATGAAGGAGGGGTGACACTGTTCAAAAGAAAATGTACTCATAACAGCCTCTCTGTATATCACCTTTACAATAAAAATGTAAAAATCTAAGATGTAACCCCCTAAAAAAAAGTCAGTGTCCTTTCTGTTTCCTTTTCCTTCTCAGTACAGCCATTATATTTACACAACAACTAAAGCAAGGGAAATTATCATCCAGAGACCTCCTATACATTCTTGTACTGTTCATTGAATTCAGGACCTGTTAATCATTACATCATTACCTATGTGGCAAAAAGCTAAAATTTACATGTGCTTTCCGAAAGATTCCTTTACTGAATAAATAATCATTTTTAGTAAACACATCAGATAATACTAAAAGTTAAGAAACATTTCTTGATCTCCTATATCAAAGCAACTAGCACACAAAGCTTATTTCTATTTCCTTAGTTCTGCATTTCTCCTTTACATCATAGAGTATCATTTGTTTCAACAGACTTCGGGACTTTACCCCTACAGATTCGGCTTCCTTAAGTCTGGGTTTGTATCCAAACATTTATATCTAGCTCATCTAAAAATCTTCCTGGTGCTGCTGATGTCATTGCTCTGTAAGTTCAAGTGCAAAATCCCCACCTCAAATAACCAAAACCTTTTGGGAAAATAAATCATCACTTAAAAATAAGTATATAGTTGGCTGATTTCTCACAAAGACTATATAGCTATGCAGAACATTTCTAGGTCTCCCCATTTTATACCATATTTTCTTTAAAACTAAGAGGATGTTCAAACTGAAGAAGAGAAAATTAAACACAGTCTTCAGATACACATGGGAAATGGTACAGCGGGGAGAATGGGCTGTTTGTTCTGTTCTACAAGCAGAATTAAGACACACAGAGAGAATGAAGAGCAGTCAGCCTTGGGGAAACATGAGAATGTTTAACTGGGAGCCATCATAAATCTAGGATTGTTTCTCCAATGAAAACATCCAGTCAGAATCTGAACAACCAAACACCTAGCAACACAAAGGATACATCTGATCAAAGTGCATTACATGTGGAAATATCGTCTTCAAACCCTTTATGCAATTAATGCATGCTAATTTTAAAAGGGGAAAAGAAAGTTGTAGGACTACCTGTGCTGTCAGATTTTCTGAAGCCAGGGTCTACCTACTTATCCTTTACCAAGAAAGAAATGATGCAAATCATTCAGATAAACAACTTGTGGATCTTTCCGCGAAGTGTAACATATCGTCTTAGAATAATAAACTACAGTTCAAAGAATCTAGATGAATAAAAATTGGGGAAACACTTTATTTAATAAACTAAGTTAATGAAATAATTGTCTGTGCTGCAGCTAAGACTGAAACACTGCTTACTTACATTTCACCAGATGGTATCAAGTATATCTATAACTCATAATTTGATAATTCAAATATAATTTGGCATAAAATTAGTTTAACAATTTTTGTTTCATTAATTGTACAATGAATAATTTATAAAATTTAACTTTTAAGTGTATAAAACACAAAATTGTCCCCCTTTACTCGTAACCCTTATCTTTCAATCATAGATTTTACATCATTTTGCAAAAAGGAACTGGAGACACATGAATTAGTCTTTCTGACATAGCCCACAGATTTCCTCTTCATGAGTGGACACCCTGAGATGGTTTAGATCCCTCAGTAGTCACACCACTCTAGTGAACATATGGATTTGTGTGCGAGAGTGTGACATTGGATCACACCTGCACTTGAGTAGAACTCTTTCACTGATCTTATCAGTGTGACTTGCTGTAACCCATGTCCCTCAGTGATGATTGACAACAGACACCTGGACACCAACTCCAGTGAAGCTTGTGTCGTTCTTCAGATTACTGATGCTATGTGATAGGCTGGGCCAGTCTCCTGGAGGACTACATGGACTAAACATGGGTCATCTTCTCCTTTGGGGCCCATGCTCACCTCCTACCTGAATGCAGAAATCTAGGCAAGACTAGAAAGAGTTGGGCATTGTCAAATCATAAATGAATAAGATAATTGTTCTTTTAAATCATCAAATTTTGAATGACTTAATTCACTGCAATAGATAATCGATACAGCTGTCCATGTGCGGTAATTATTACACATGTATAAAGTACATTTCTGTGGTCAGTCTCCCACGATGAGTATAAATAACATTTTAACCTTGTCCTTTGTAGTTCTCTCATATTCCTTATTTAAGATATTGAAATTTTCAAAATTTACTTTTGATCTTATTTAATTTTAACTCAGAAAATTTAACATGAATTTGGCAGCTACAAGGCAGTTAAAATAGTTCCTACAATTGCTTGGTTTTGGGTTAGGTGGCTCACATCTGTCATCTTAGCTACTCCAGAGCTAAAAGAACTGCAGATGGGGTGGGCATTGCAGTTCAAGGCCAGTCCTGCCAGAACTTAGAAAGACCCTATCTCAACTAATAGCTGTGCATGCTGGTATGTGCCAGTGAAACCAGCTACTAGAAACTAGGGCAATAGTCTAGGCATGAAATGTGAGATTCAACTTGAAAAATAGTATGGGATTGTGACTTAAGTGGTTGAGTCCTGTCCAACAAACTCTAGGTTCTGAGTTCAAAACCAGTGCCACAATAAAACAAAAACAAAAAAATCAAAACAAAAACTCCACCTCCTTAATTAATTGATTGGGGTGTGTGTGTGTGTGTGTGTGTGTGTGTGTGTGTGTGTGTGTGTGTGTGTGTGTGTGTGTGGTGTGTGAGGTCCTGGAGCTTGAACTGAGGCCTCAGTCCAGGCACTGTCACTGAGCTTTTTTTGCTCCAGGCTAAAACTCTACCACTTGAGCCACAGCTCCACTTCTGGCTGTTTTGGTAGTTTAGTGGAGATAAGTGTCTCAGAGATTTTGCTGCCCAGACTGGCCTCAAACTGTGATCCTCAGATCTCAGACTCAGGTGTAACTAAGATTACAGGCATGAGCCACAGGCACCTAGTTTATCTGTACATTCTTAATGTGAACTTTCTTACTAGAAAAAAAACAACTAACCTGACTTTTTGTGACCATCTAGTCTCTTGACAGTAGGAGTTTGTCAGAAGAATGACAAGGAGATGAAGTAGGTGGTAAGAGCTATTACCCACCCTGCACCAGCAGGCTGTCTTTGGCACATGTGTTATAGGACCCCAGTTACTGTGCTGTTGAATCCTCACATGCAAGGCAACTTGAAAGTGATTGTATGTTGAAAAGTTTACAGGTCAGCATGGTTTTAATTTAACGTATTTTTTTAAAACAAAATTATATGCCACATAACAGTAATGAATAGCTATATTGGGATTGGGGTTTGTTTTGGGAACCTAGCTCTTGATAACTTTTACTTGGAATGTGTTTTGAGGCTTGTCCATGTATAGTAACACTGGCATTAGACTGTTGGATAGTTTATTTTCTTCTAAAGTCAAAGAAGGTCAATGTCTACTCTTGCTGCTCTTCTCCATGGCAGGCAGGTTCTCATGGTATCTAAGTCTTTTCACAGAGTGTATTCATAACAATTTACCATTTGGTAATGTAAGGATGTGTGAATAACAAATGGAAGGATGTGTGAATTACTAAAAACTTGCTTGATCCAACTCCATAGTTTTCTTTGATTTGCTTTCTCTGTAATTTTGTCTATATCATTCCAACTTTTAGTGTATGCGTGGTTTAAGGAAGTACTTATTTAAAGTCAGACCATGTTATTTTGAGCCAAAGTTTCTGCAAAATAATAGTAACTGGAATTTGATCTGTAAATTGCAATACTCTTTTTGCCTGTATTACAGCCAAACTCATAACATATGTGTCATTGTTATGAATACAAATGTTTTTATTACTCTATTTTTACAGAGTTCAAAGACATGTTCAAATTCCTATAGATTATAAGTGGCAGGAAGAGAACTCATGTCCAGGCTTTCTGGACCAAAGTTGTAGCACTGCCTTTTACTTTATTCTATTTTGGGGAGATGACACCACCATGAACTCCACCCCTGCCCCCCTTTAGACTGAAGCCCTGCAGGTGTTGGTGGCTGACACTCTCAACAGAATCAGCCTGTTTTCTTTGTTACTTGTCCTGACCCCCAAAGAAGACTCTAGGCCATGTTCACACCCTTGAGTTCTCTAGAAAAATGTCAGTTCTTGTCTCAAAGATTGTTTTGTGAGGAGGCTGGCAGTGAACATTCTATGCAGTGCTTTTTATTTTTTTTCTTTTAAAATGTATTTGATTTATCCTTAGAACTGGATCTAGTCACTTGGTCAGTGAAAACTGACTACCAAGGAATCAATCAAGAATAATTTGTAGCAAATCACTCTCTTTTCAGCAAAATGGTTCCATACATAACTTAGGCCCTTTCACTTCTTCAGAAGGGATGAGTTCCCATAACTGACCCTAGTCGATTCCAGCATTGAGAAAATGAAGTCAAAAGACTTTCTTAAGCCTGGAGTCAGTGGCTCACGCTTTAATCCTAGCTACTCAGGAGGCTTCGATCTGAGGGTCACAGTTGTGGTATATATACACAATGGAATTCTATGCCTCCATCAGAAAGAATGACATTGCCCCATTTTTTAGGAAATGGAAAGACTTGGAAAAAATTATATTAAGTGAAGTAAGCCAGGCCCAAAGAAACATAGGTCCCATGGTTTCCCTTATTTGCAATAACTAGTATATGTCTGAGACAAGCAGAAACGGTCAGATAAATTGATGTTAGGGGAATGAACCCCAAGATAAGGATTCAAATGGTTTTTCTTTGTTGCTATTGTTTCTAACATATTTATAAGGTGATATTTTTGTTGCTTTGTATGTTGCTCCCCACGGTATAACCCCTGTTTTCACTGTATTTGATGTTGGTATAATTTGTGGAGGGGAAGGGAAAAAACAAATTGTTTAAATAGGGATACAGGTGGACCCATTGCAACAATGAGACGTACAAGACGTTATGTCAAAAAACAAACTTTACAACTTTGGAGCGTGGGGGCGGGCACAAGGGGGGAGAGGGGGGCAGGGGTGGGAGATGGGAAGGGATGGGAAGGGGAAACAAAGGAGGAGGCAACAATGCTTGATAAGAAATGTACTCATTACCTTGCCCATGTAATTGTAACCCCTCTGAATGGTATTTTCACAATTTAAAAAAAAAAAAAAAAAGCCAGCCCGGGCAGGAAAGTCCGTGAGACTCTTATCTCCAATAAACCACTCGGAAACTGGAAGTAGCGAAGTGGCTCAAATGGTAGAGTGCTAGCCTTGAGCTGAAGAGCTGAGGGACAGTACCCAGGCCCAGAGTTCAATCCCCACAACCAACAACAACAACAATAAAAAGACTTTCTTCTGGGTGAAGAGTGTGGGATCTCAGCACTCTGGCTATGGTTTGGGGATCAGAAAGCAGTCTGTGGCTTCAGAGGCTCCTCAGATCTGCTCTACACACACCTGCAAATGGATCCTTGAATGGGGCTCTCCTTCTGCCATTCAACACAGTTACAAATTTAAATAGCTATACACATGTGATTTGAGAAGGCAAATCGGATCTCCAAACTGACTTGAAAGGTACTTTGGACAAATTGCACTGTAGTAGGAAGTCACCCAAAGGGAATTTAAAATAGAGGAAGTATGAGCCGGTCTTCTCCATCTACCACAGTTGACAAAATATACATAAGTTCTTACCATCAGCACCTCATGTTGTAGAGAAAATGTAAGACAAAAAGTAAGCAAATAGATATGACCGATGACTGAAATAATGTTCATACCCTTAAATAATCTCATTCAACCAAATAAAAATTTAAAACAGGGGCTGGGAAGGTGGCTCAGTGATAGAGTGCTTGCCTTGCATGCATGAGGCCCTGGGTTTGATTCTTCAGCACCATATGAGCAGAAAAAGCTGGAAGTAGCTCTGTGGCTCAAGTGGTAGAATGTTAGCCTTGAGCTGAAGAGCTCAGGGACAGCACCCAGGCCCAGAGTTCAAGCCCAGGACCGACAAAGTAAATAAATATTAAATAAATAAATAAATAAAAATTTTAAACAAATATTTAGGTTGACAGCAAAATTTGTTCCTATTCATTTAATTGTGCCAATGTGAACAATTAATTTAATATATTATTTGGCCACAGATGCATGAAACTATTTGGGGCTTGAAAGCCAGAGTACAAATTTAGTTATGTGCTGCTAAGTTTGAAATAATTCTCCGAGGGTTGGCAAAATTTTTATAATAGTGGTGATATATCAATGTGGTTGACCTACTTTATGACTTGAGAACTGATTAGTGAAATAGTTTCCTAAGTTTAAGAACGTCAGTAAATACTTACTTTATGTTTTTATTTTAAATTTTGTTGTAAAGGTGATGTGCAGAGGAGTTACAATTACATAAGTCAGGTAATGAGTACATTTCCTTTTGAACAGTGTCACCTCTCCCGCAGTTTCCATTTTGGCTCAGTTTTTCTCCTCCTAGTCCCCACCTCATTGTATAATTCAGTTCTAACGTAGTGTCTACTGGGTATCACTGCTAAAGTGGTTCGCCCTTCAGTCCACCATTTCTGTGCTTCCCCTTCCCCTCCCTAAATCAGATAAACTTATATATAACTCAAAGGGTGCATATATAAAGGAAATAATTTTACCATATCTAAAAACTCCTGGTAGCAATAAGGTTTAACATATTTTCAGATTGAAAAGAGATCACTGGGTTTTGACTGAAGGATTAAACAGTGGTGGCCCTTTTAGATTGATCTTGATCTACTTAGATAGTGTTTGTTATCTCAAAGTCATTGCTATCTAATCGTAAAAAGGAGGCAAATGTCCTTTAATCTTTTACCAATGTGCAATGTCTAAAAAATAAATTGATTGATACAAAGTATTAAATTTTCAGTTCAATTACATTTATGTTAACCACACCTCTGTAACCATCACCCAGTCAAAACTAGTGTTACCAGAAGCTTCCTTTGTTCTAGCTATCACCTTTTTCTTCTTCCACCTGAG
Source organism: Dipodomys spectabilis (assembly GCF_019054845.1). Classification (NCBI taxonomy): domain Eukaryota; kingdom Metazoa; phylum Chordata; class Mammalia; order Rodentia; family Heteromyidae; genus Dipodomys; species Dipodomys spectabilis. The sequence goes on from NW_024870740.1 coordinate 1,016,422, forward strand.
AGAACAATTCTTTGCACTTGTGTCACAGAAGTCTGTGTGAGACATTTACATAAATGATTTTCCTGAGTGAACTATTTATATAAATGTAATCATACAGTATGTATTTTTGTATTTTCTTTCACCCCATACTGTGGTTTATGAGGTACATCTATGTGGTCACCCATAGAAACAGATCATTTATTTTTATTACCATGTAATGTTCCATTGTGTCAGTATTTAGAATTACAACTATTTTACTGTTGATGGAGACATCACTTGTTTCTGGCTTTTGCTACATTAATTGGTGATGCTGTGAACTCTTTTGTACATATTTTCAGCACAGATACATATATTTTCAATATCCCCTATAGTTATCATGTCATAATACTTGTTTTCGGAGATACTGTCAAACAGTTGCCTAAAAAGATTGTACCAATTTGCATTTTCACTGGCTGTATTTTCCCCAGCATTTCCGATGTCTATCATATGATGGTTTTCATATCCTTATACATGATGGTCCAAGTATGAGTACTTTTGTGTGATTATTAACCATTTAGATGCTTTGCCAGGTACGGTGGCTCACACCTATAGTCTCAGCTGCGTGGCAGATATAGGAAGGATGATCATAGTCCAGTATATTCATACAGAAAGTGCAAGGGTCTACCTGGAAAATAACTGTGTGACATTATTAATTGTATTTATAATAAACTATTTTTTGTGCTAATACCCAGGGCCTTGGCTTTTCTTACTCCAAGCTAGTGCTCTACCACTTAGGTCACACCTCCACTTCTGTATTTTTTTTTCCTAATTGGAAATATGAATCTCATGGACTTTTCAGTTTTCTGTTTGTGCAGGCTTCCAACTTTGATCTTTGGAACTCAGCTTCCTTCAGTAACTAAGATTATAGGCATGAGTCATTGGTGCTTGGCTACTTATCATAAACTTTTGTACATGTCTTTTATTAAGAGGAGTCTTCTTTATTCCTAATAGGTTAACACTTTTATAATGAATGAAGGAATAGGAAAATTTAGCAAAGTATTTCCCCAAATATGTGGGATGAGAATGCCATTGTTCTTTATTCTCACAGCTGGATTAATTCAACCGCTTCCCAAATGCTAAATTTCTTTTATGGGACTGTTCTGCTTTTGATGTGTTACTGTCTTCTGATTTGATTTGCTCACATTGTGCTGGGGATTTTCCAGGATATTTCTTGAAAGAAATTTACTTGTGATCTTTCTTTCTTGCCAGGTCTCTTGAAAATTTAGAGTAATGTCCACGCTGACCTTTTCAAAAGATCTGGGAATTACTTTTTTTCTGTCCTCTGAAAGTGATTGTGTAGAATGACTGTATTTCTTCCTGAATGTTTGAAAGAGTTCTACCCTGAAATCACCTGGACCAGAGGAGTCTAGTGTGAATGTTCTGAGTAACATAATCACCAGCATTTGTAGATACTAGACCAATCTGAATTTTTATTTTTTTTACTGCCAGCCTTGATAGATATTTTCCTCCTTTTCTCCTTTTCATTCCTCTCCATCTTCCCCAACCCCACCCATCCCTTCATGTTACCTTGTTTCATTTCTACATATGTGCAGTAAATATAATGATCATATTCATCTAATCTTCCTCTTTCCCTTCCTTGTCAAGATTGAAGATGCTCACTGAGTGAACAGCTTCTTAATTGGAAGTTGAATTGTTAACAAAATCCATGGCTTCAGTGTTGGATAGGATGTCATACCACATCATATCCCCTACCTGTGCCTTTGTCATAATTCAGAATTTCAGGTGGATTTTGTTATAGGTACATTCCCTTTTGTTCTCAAACAGTTAGATAAGAAAAAAATACAAAGATTATAAATTAGCTCTAGCATTTCAGTCCTCTCCAGAAATATCAGGCCCGGTTGTAAATTCTGCTTAGTACTATTTACCTTCTCCTCCTCAGAAATGGGTTCAGAGTCAAACAAACCACAGGTAAACTCACTGGGTTTCAGCCATGATCGTGACATGAGGTGAGAGACAGTCAGGACAATGTTCAGCTTCTAGGTCAAGAATGTTAGTGAGGGCCCCACCAATTCAAATTTAGGGCAAGTTTCATGAAGGCTAGCGGCGAGGACTACACAGGCTGCCTTTGTTGGGAGTCTAGTTATACAAGCTCTGGGCCGGCTCCCATTCTTTGTGGCTGTCCAAGCAGGCCATCTCTCCTATTTAACAGGGGGGGTGGGCACTAAGGAAAGCACTGACAACTGGGTGCTTTTCATTGCTAATCCTGGCCATGACTCACTCCATGACCTCTCTTGGTAGGATTCCTCAGCTGGTAAGAGGAGATAATAATAATGACCTATTTAACAAGGAGTGTTGTGTGCATTCACAGCTAATAACAGGCTTTCCCAAGACAAGGCAGCCTTGAGCTTGTAAATCCTCATAGAAAGTTTCTCCACACTACAAAGTAAATTTACGCTTCTCTTAAAGAAAACCCAATACACCAGATCATGAACATACAAAATAGTTGAAATAAGGTGAGTTTTTGCTTGACCCAAGAACCTTCATTGATTAAAAGGATAGCCAACTTTTTTCCCCTTGTATACTTAGCTCTCCAGTGGACTTGAAAAGCTTTTTGTACCATTCATCCATAGCAACTACATTACTTTAGCATTTGTGTTTAGATTTCATATTTGGGAAGCCTGCTTGTGGGTTTTTTCCCTCTAAAATCAGTTGAGAATACATGTGCTCCAGCCGGTCACCTGCATGTCCTTACAAGGCTGGCTTCTGTTCTGCACATTCAACTTGTTAACTTCAGATGGTTATTTTTCGTGCCCTGTATCCCATGTTTCTTCATTTATGGGTGCATGTATGTATGTATGATATTCAAGAAGGTGTACAGAGAAGATTCAATTCAACATTTACATACTGGCTTTCAAGGGCCATGTGCCTACACTTTCCCAGGATTGAGCACAAGATGGCACTCTTATATCCTTGATTCAATGTGCAGAATTAACCATTATTGCAAATTATGGCCCGTATTCAACTTTTCCCCAAATGGATTTCACAGAAACACGAGAAACACTCCAGCATAGTTTTCATTATATACTCTTGGAATTTCCATGTCAAGTACACAGGGCATACGTAGGCTTTAGCTACTATACTTTTCCCAATGACATGTTTTCCCTTTCTTGTACTGAAAGTCTGTCTTCCATCAGCTCTTCTTTGACTGACTCTAAAACCTTAGCTAATATAGCTATCTGGAAATACTGTCTTTCTACAAGAAATATACAAGAATTAGTTCTGTGATTATTTTCCCCTTATTTGTGCCTTAATCATGTGTATTACTATTTTTTAAAAAGTCTGCATTGACTATCAGATTTTTAGAAAAAAGTTTTATCTTAATTTATATAAAGTCAATGCGTAAAATAAGTAAATGGATTAGATTTTAAATGACATACATGTATGTGCCATAAATGCTAACTATTCTTTCAATGTGGGAGAAAAAAAAGGAAAGCTTGGATTTTGTACTTAGAAAACAATTATTAGTTGTAAGGAAGGCACAAGAGAAAAGAGTTTGTTCATGGAATTTTTAAAGTTGGCTCTGAAAGGGGACAAATAAAACCGACTGCTTTCCTTGGAGATGTGGTTCTCTTTCAGATAAAACCATTTTATATTCTCCTTGGTAAATCTTTTCTTATTTTGGAAATAAAACATAGTAAGGCCAGAATTTAGGCTATTTTATTACTTCAAATCCTTTTTATTTTTGGTTTTTTACAAACAAAACAAAATCAACTAACAAGACTATATACTAGACATTGGGGTTCTTGGAGCCATTAAATATTAGAGCACCTTCTAGTCATAACAACATTTATTTATCTAATAAAAAGTAAACTACAAAAGCATTATTGGGTCTTCCTTATTTTTAATTGACAAATAATATTTGTACATATTTTAGTGAGGGTACCATATGATAATTTGACACATACATATAATATATGATGACTAAATCAGGGCAATTAACATTTTTTATTCTTTATGAGTTACTCAGGAAGTTTATCTCAAACTAGTTATGAAAGTGAGTATGTTCATAAACCAAAACAAACAACTCGCAATTTCAATTATTATTTCTTCCTCTCTAATACTGTCTTTTATTTTTTAAATGTATGAATGTCTTATGTTATGCACTAGTGATAACAGGGGCAATATTTAAAGAAATATATACATAGATACACAATTATACTTTCTTATCAAAATGCTCCTTAGGATTCCTTTTTTTTTTTTTTTGTCGGTCGTGGGGCTTGAACTCTGGGCCTGGGCACTGTCCCTCAGCTCTTCAGCTCAAGGCGAGCGCTCTACTACTTGAGCTACAGCGCCACTTCCCTTAGGATTCCTATTAGCCCTGAAATTTTTATGACTAAAATCATCAAAAATAATGAATATATGTATGTGTGTGTATGTAATGATTACATTTTATGAATTCATCTTAAAATGAACTTCTGTATACACATTACTGAAATTATATAAATGTAGGTAGGTACAGATACAGATATAGTTATAGAAATAGACATACTATTATTTATAATCTTATCAATAAAGCAGGTAAAGTTTGTTGATTAGTCCTTAATCAGAATATCCTCTTACAAATATATATTATGACAGATGATGTTACTCTTCAATTATGTATAAAATTATTTCTAATCCAGAAATAGGTAGTGAAGAAAACTATGGAAGTTTATTTGGCTTTATTCAATAATTACAATCGCCCCTGTATCAACCTAACAATTAGACCAGAATGGTATTATTTGCCTGTCCTGAAGTAAGTGTCCAACCTGAAGGCATCAATTCAATTATTAATTTGACAGGCAACAATAATAGACTGTTTTGAAATGTTGAAAATACTTTAAAAACCCTGATGAAAGTGAAGAAAATAGCCATATTCACATATGAATTACAATGGCAACATTGAAGTGAGAAATGAAATTAGTGGGCTTTCAAAAGTCCTATGAAGATACGGACTTTTATGTGTCAGCTACATTTCTACTTCATAATTTATGACATCTTTAGTGTAATCTAACTGCTTTGGTAGAATTAATATGGTTCAGTGAAAACAGAGTTTTCTAGTTCTATGATCTCAAAAACTAAGACTTAATGCTTAACGTTAGAAAGATTTCGTGTTCTCACAATATTCTCAGTTCTAAACACAGGAGTTACAATGATATGGAGTAAAGCAGATGTTTGAATTCTGTCTATTTAAAGAGATTATTATGACTTATAAATAAGGGAAGCAAAGTATAATTTAATAAATCTAATCTGATTTATCCAAAGATAAGGAATCCCTATTGTTCTACTTGAAGATCTTGCTGTTGCCCAAGGCAATAATGTTGGGAAAGTTGTCCTCTGAGGAGTTATAGAGGTCACCATAGGGCCAACTTGAGAGAAGGACTTGAGGGAGGGAGTTTGGATGTTTCTACCTTTCCAGAAGACAGTATTCATAAGGCCATCTTGGAAGGAGAGAACAGCTATTATTCAGGTTTCTATTGCTGCAAGAAATATACAATCAACTCATAAGAAAGGATGGTTTAATTCTGGCTCAACATTTCAGAGGTTTCAGTCTACAACTCACCTTTAGGAAGTGCACCATATGGGGGAAGTCGGGGTTGGAGAAAAAGCTGCTGTGTTCATGATGGCCAGGAAAGAAAGAGGTGGGACTAAGGATGTCTGAGATGACAACATCCACTGCAAGTCATCTCCCAGTGACCAAAACATGTAGACATTGCCTCTAAGAGATGCCACATATCCTAATAGTATCTGTGTGAAGCTTTTAACATCTAAGCCTTTATTCAAGCCATAGCAGCAGTCCTTGACGAGACACCAAACCTCCATATACCCTCGTGTTAGACTTTCTGTCCTCCTTGACTCTGACTAATCAATCTCTGTTCTTTATAAATTACTCAGTGTCAGGAATTTTCACACAGAGCAAAAAATAGAATAACATACATTAGCAAGATTAAAAACACATTCTCTTTCTTTTTTCTTTCATTGGGTTATAATGGTTCTTAAATGCCACAGTCAAACAGGTATAAATCGAGGGATACTTTGCATAATCCTAAAACTCAGATCCTCCTCTTGTCAAAAGGGCATGACCTTGATCTGTATAACCAAAAGCTTTGAAAGTTTTCAACTATGAAATATAACTTTTGCCAGTAGAGAACTCTAGTTGGATATTTAAAATATTCTATCTGATTCTCTTGTTTTGAACCGTAATGCAGAATTTCAATTTTCTATTCTTTTACCCAATTTCTACTTAAAGCTGAAAAAACAAAATGTTCTTGAGCACTCAGAATGGCATTATTTTCTGTGGCTCTTTAAGGAAGCTCAAGTGGGTTTTTTTGTTGTTGTTGTTTTTTCCCCTCCTCCAGAATCTAACCCGTCAATCACTCAACAGTCCTTTTCTTCCTTTCTGGGCCAAAATCCACTACTTCCAGGTTGTTTGGCTCTCTGCTCGCCCTCACAAGCTGAAATTTTACACTGAGTAAACCATCAATATTAATGGCATAAAGTCTCTTAGTTTTATATTGGAAAAGTGGGCCACGCAATGGAGGAGTGAAATCTCAACAGCATTAATTAAATATCAAGAGAACAAACCTACATAAGATAAATTTCTCTAAATAGTACACTTTTGTTGGTCTTGAATTCTTCAAAGTTTTTAGATTCAATAGTTTTAAAATTCATCATCCACTGAAATATCCAAGAGGTGCTGACCTATTACAGATTCACCAGCAACAACCTGGCTACCACATTCGTTCTGAATGGGTGGTAGGCACAATAAAACACCAGCCACAACTCTGTATCTCATTCACCCAGAGTTCATGTTACTTTTGTTCTGAATCCTCTGGAGCATATTATCCACATAAAGCCAAAATATGCAAACAAACTCACTTTAATGGGTTTCAGTAGTTGATTTGGGATTAGTTTCCCTTACTTCATCATTTCTAAAAGGTACATGTCGAAACACCATGAAATTGAATGAATGTTTTTGTCCCATTTTGGTTAAAAAGAAGTAAGCCCAGCTGGATCACAGTTAAGAGGATGTAAAATACATTAACAAAACTTGCTCAGAAAGTGAAATCTTAGCTGGTGTGTGTGTGTGTGTGTGTGTGTGTGTGTGTGTGTGTGTGTGTGTGTGTGTGTCTGTCTGTCTGTCTGTCTGTCTGTCTGTCTGTCTGTCTATCTATCTTTAGGGCGAAGGTAACTAATAATTTATTTTCTATTGATTAAGAACATTATTTTGTTAAGGTTCTTATATTTAGTGCTTAAGCACATTGTTATTTCAAGGATCTTAAGGATCTTATAAATATACTTTCATACAGATGGTGTTGTAATGATATTTTCATGGGCATATATGTCCTGAGATGGATCTAATAAATTGAAGTTTGATTTCTCAACTGATTAGAGTTTGGAAATAAATTTTCTGAAATTTAGGGTTAAGATATACTGATATAAAAATTTCATCATTTATACTGTTAACTGTATCTGAAGAGATCTTTCACCTACATTTTTTGTTTTATTTCCTGTTTCCTCTGTATAACATACGAGCTAAATAAAATTTATATTCTTTTCTTTTTTTGTTGGTCATGAGTCTTGAACTTTGGGTCTGGGCACTGTCCTGAGCTCTTCAGCTGAAGGATAGAGTTCTACCACCTGAGCCACAGCACCACTTCTACTTTTCTGGTGGTTGATTGGAGGTAAGCGTCTCATGGGTATTTATACCTAGGATGGCTTTGAACTGTGATCCTCAGATCTCAGCCTAACTAGCTAGGGTGACAGGTATGAGCCACCAACACTTGGCTATATTCTTAATTTATGCAACATACATAGAATTTCATAAATTGTTAAGACTTTCATATCCTACTGTTGAATGAGGAGTGGGTGTGTTTTGCTGTGAAATTGTTTGGCATCCAGTAATTCACATGCCCTCAGCCATCACTATTGTACCTGTGTTCAGGTGCTCTGCCCTTCACCTGCTACCACTCTTTCAAGTCTAATTAATGCTTCTTTTTCGGTAGAACCATCATTGTGTCCTACTAAAATTCTTAAAATGTATTTTAGAACTCATGATTAAGGTATGTTTCTGGGTTTGTCAATTTGTACTAGTAGATTTAGAGATATCTTTTACAAAAGAAAATCTTAGATTTTGATAATGAAATATTCTCCCATGCCTTCCTCAAGGGATTCTAATTAACTGACCAAATCATTCTGTGTGAAGAAATGAGCACATTGGTCATTAAATGCTCTATACGAGCCTGCATATTTTAACTTACATTCACACAGTGTAGAAAAATTAGCTTCTATGACGCAAAAGAAAAAATGTTATATCTAAGAACTGTAGGGAGCCAGGCACCTGGCTCACGCCTGTAATCCTAGCTACTCAGGAGGATGAGATCTGAGGACCACGTTTCAAAGCCAGACTGGGCAGGAAAGACTGTGAGACTCCTATCTCCAATAAACCACCAGAAAACCGGAAGTGGCACTGTCGCTCAAGTGGTAGAGCACTGCCCTTCAGCTGAATGTTGAGGGACAGTGCCCAGGCCCAGAGTTCAAGCCCCATGACTACCACCACCAACAACAAAAAGAACTGTAGGGATCAGTGAAAACACAAATTGCTTTTGAGGAATTAAAAACATCAATTCATGTGGAAAATAATTTGTAGATACTTAGTACAGTTTAAAAATGAATTCTTTTTAGTCCTAACTTTGTATTTCCAGAATTTTTAGGTATATTCACAAAAAGCCATGTACAAAATGTTTCCTGCAGTATTACTGGTGAATGCAAAGAAAGACTATACATCAATAGGGGTAAAAAGTACAAGTAAGGATATAAAATAGCATTTTGAAGAACTAAATTAAAATTAGCATAGTAAATAAAAATTTCTAAAGATTGATGAATTATAAAATGATAAAACAATTCCAAATTCCTGATACTATTATGTGTTTATCTAACAAATGACATACTACCCACTTTATCAAACAAATTACATACTACATAGTCTTTGAGAATACATATATAGTTTTATGTTAAAATGTTGTAAAGAAGATTGCAAGTATATGTACTAATTTCATGACTGTGCTTATCCTAAGGGTAAAAAAAGTGACTAGCATGAGAAAAAACTATCTTTTCTATTAAAGCATTGCATAAAATTTCCTGCTTTGGCTGGATGACTTAACTCTTGTTAAGGAAAAGAGGAACTGCCTTGGGATAAGGAAGGATTTGTGAAATGTAAGTTTTTGTCTTATATAGGTTTCTTTTCAAGATGGAATTTAGACAAATCTCAGTTCAAGAAATTGCAGAAGTTGTGAATGTATTTTGAGATTACTTCAGTACTGTTAATCATATTTCAGAGTCTCTTCTGTAAATACATTTTGCCCTATTCAAACTGGCCAATCATGAGCAGATTGTGAAGCTGAGCTCACCCAATCTGAGCAGAGGGGCGGGGCCTGCTGTGTTCGGGATAAATAGTGGAGTTGCCTGCCTGCTCTGGGTGCTTGCTTGCCAGGTTTCTGGCAGATGGCACGCTCTTGCAGAAAACAATTTTGCCTTGCTGAGACAATTCTTTAGTTTTGTGTCTATCGTTTGACTCCAAAGATTCTTGGCGAGCATAGAGAACATACTGATAACACTAGATATGTGGAAATGGCTTAAAATTATTGATAATATCGGTGTTTATCGCATACATGCTGATGAAACAAGTATAACCAAATCATAAAAATCTTCGTGTGTAAAACAAATGGTTATAACTTAGGGCATTTAAATATACCCTGATTTTAAAACTGTAGGAGAAATGAATTTAGTACAATGTTAATTATTTGAAGATCATCCTTCACACCGATTACTTGTTTGATGATCTATATTTCATCTTCAGTTGATTTTATGAAGCAAGCACCAAGATTTGTCTTTCCAGGTTGAAGATATTTAAGATCACAGGACTTTCATTCGATTTTATTCCAGACTTCTAAATATGAATTTGTGAATGAGGCATTGGTATTTGTAATGAAGCTAAAGGTAGGTGATAGGATTTGTTTTCAGTTTTGGCTCTAGTAAAACAATAAATGAGAGCCCTCTCTACTATTTTATTCCTAATACCATAGTCTTAATGCTTGCGTTTCCCCAGATGCGAATATTGAAACTTAACTACAATCAGACAGTATTAGGAGCTGGAGCCTTTGGGTGATACCTAGGATATAAGAGCGGTGTCATTATAATGAGACTGGTGTCCTTATGACAGAGTTCTCACAGATCTGCCTTGCCCCTTTCTACTACATAAAGGCACAAAAGATGCAATCAGTGAACAAGCTTCAAATTTGCCAACACCTCCAGTCCCCCAGGGAGATTATCAGTGACAAAGTAGAGCCCCTGCCCTCCTGTACCTTTTGAAAGCAAGTTCTCGGAATGGAATTCCCCAATTACCATGTGAGTTCTTGGTGAAAGGGGGAGTTGCAGTGCCTACTTCCACTAAGGAAGATGGAGGGGCCATCTCTTTCTTCAACCAAATGTTAGCCTTTGTCTGAAGCACAAAGCCAGCAGAGCTGAGATCCCTGAGCAAGTTCTCTTAGTGCCAGGACAACAGCAGAGTATCCAGAAGCCTTTGCACTTCATTCAGGAAGTAAGTGCATTTCCCTTTTCTTTTGGTATTAAGGTGTCTTTTAGGTTGTGATACCTGTTAATTGTAGTTAGTAGACATTATTGTTCCTTTATGGATATTAGTATCCTCTACTTAATATTGAAATGACAAGCTCATGACTCTCAGTCAGTATTGGAGGGAGAAAGAAGAAATAAATTAAAACCCTTTTGTACAACTTATTGAAAGATGATAATGAAAAAGGAAACAAGTTACTGCAAGCTTAGAAATAGAAAACAAACATTAAGACTTATTTGATTCATCTAGGAGGTAGTAAACAAACAACCAAACAAAAACCACATTGTTCTCTACTCCACTCATTTATCAGGGACAAAATTGAGAACAAAATACAAATACACACACACACACACACACACACACACACACACACACACACACACAAGCATATATATGTAGTAAAATGATACTCAGTTCACAAGAAAGGACAAAATAGTATTAATTAGAATTTTGTGGAAAATTCTTAATTCTTAAGTCTTTAAGTCTTTATACTTGAGCTGAGAATTAGGTTAACTGAGATGACATACAGTAAGCCAACTTGATGAGGATTATATATATATATATATATGTATATATATATATGCAGATATATAACTATAAATAATTTATACATAAATATAAACATATATATATTACTCTATTGAAAAATAAATACATGGCAAATAAATAGAGTAATTTTCTCTTTCCACATTAAGAAAACATGACAATTGAAAAAAAAATTTCTTGGTAAAGGCATGGTAAATGGTTTGTAAAAAGGAAAGTTTTTTAAAATGAAGTTAATATGAGCATGGCTATTTCAGTTATTTTAAGACTTCAGCACAGTAAGGAACAAAAGCAGGAAGAAGAAAGACTACGCTAAAGATATCATGGAATAGATATGCAAATAAATGCTGTTGGAAATGCACATGCAAATGATTAGAATTTCATATGCAAAGAAATACTGCTTGAAGACTTTGAAGAAGGAAGTGATATGGTAAAAGGTATGCATTCGTGAGCTGGCTTTGGCCACTGTGTTGAGCTGAATGCTATAGAAACACTAGAATATGAAGGAGATGTAAGGCCACGTGTTGAAGTTGAGGAGGCAAAAGGAAGTTGGCCAGTGCAGAAACAGAGCCAACGATGTTATGAAGGAAGAAACTCTAATAGACTCTTTACATTGAGTCCCAAAATAACACCAAGTAGTTGACTTTAGGAAGTAGGGTTAAAAAAAAAAATTCAAAGTAATGATAGAACCAAAGGGCAAAGTAGATAAAACACATTTAGTAACTTAAAGAAAATATTTATAATAAGGTAATTTATTTATATTGTAGAAAAAATTTTAATAAAAAATGAAGGCAAGAATTTATCATTTCTCAAACTAAGACTTAAATTTTTGCTATTATAAAAATTTAAAATAAAGGTTCAAGTCTTTCCATTTCCTAACAAATGGGGCAATGTCATTTTTTCTGATGGAGGCATAGAATTCCATTGTGTAAACAAATCAAAGAAAGGTTGGACAAATGGGATTGCATAAGGTTGCAGAGCTTCTGCAGGGCAAATGACATAGCTAGCAAGATCAATAGAAAGCCCACGGATTGGGAGAAGATCTTTACTAGCCATACAATGGGCAAGGGTCTAATATCTAAAATATACTTGGAACTCAAAAAATTAAACCCCCAACAACAAATCCTCAAAGAAACAACTGCCCAATAAATAAGTGGGCGTAAGACTTAAAGAGAAGCTTCTCTGAAGAAGAAAGAAGGATGGCCAATAGACACATGAAGAAATGTTCAACATCCCTAGCCATAAAAGAAATGCAAATCAAAACAACATTGAGATATCACCTCACTCCAGTTAGAACAGAAAAATCAAGAACTCTAACAACAACAGATGCTGGAGGGGATGTGGACAGAAAGGAACCTTACTTCATTGTTGGTGGGAATGTAAACTTGTTCAACCACTTTGGAAAGCAGTATGGAGGTTCCTCAAAAGACTTCACATAGAACTCCCCTATGACCCAGCAATCCCACTTTTGGGCATTTACCCTAATGTTTACAAAAAAGACCACACTAAAGCTACCAGCACAACTATGTTTATTGCAGCATTATTTACCATAGCTAAGATATGGAACCAACCCAGATGCCCCTCAGTAGATGAATGGATCAAGAAAATGTGGCATATATACACAATGGAATTCTATGCCTCCATCAGAAAGAATGACATTGCCCCATTTGTTAGGAAATGGAAAGGCTTGGAAAAAATTATATTAAGTGAAGTAAGCCAGGCCCAAAGAAACATAGGTCCCATTGTTTCCCTTATTTGCAATATCTAGTATAGGTATGAGTCAAGCGGAAAAAGTCAGACAATGTGATGTTAGGAAAACGAACCCTCAAATATGTATTTTAATGTTTTTGTTTCTTTCATGCATGTGTTTCTAACGCATTTATAAGATTATTTCTTGGTTGCTTTGTATGTCCCTCCCCCACAGTGTAACCCCCGCTTTCACTATATTTGATGTCAGTATAACATGTGGAGGAGATGGGGACAAACAAGTCGTTTAAGGATTCAGGTGGACCTGTTGCAACAATGAGAAGTACAAAATGTCATGTCAAAACCAGCTTTACAATGTCGGAGGGGGGGGGGGGTATGATTGGGTGGGGGGGAGGGGGGAGGGTGGGAAGGGAAGTGAAGGGTAAACAAAGGAGGAGGCTGCAATGCTTGGTAAGAAATGTATGCATTATCCTGCCCATGTAATTGTAACCCCTCTGTACAGTATGTTCTCAAATAAAATAAAATTAAATTAAAAAAAATATTTATAATAAGGTAATTTATTTATATTGTAGAAAAAATTTTAATAAAAAATGAAGGCAAGAATTTATCATTTCTCAAACTAAGACTTAAAATTTTGGCACATGGATTTTTAATTATGTAAATATGTATATGTATATATATAATAAGCATATGATTTTATAAACAATTGGTACACATTTTAGGATATCTATCTATACATAGATGTAAAGTTTAGATATTGTTTAGCTATTTGATCAAATATTTGCCATAGCATTAATTTTTCTACAATAGCATTTATCATAAATTATTCTGCCAATTCTTGTTCTCTGAGTGCTTAACAAATTATTTATGCAAATAAAACTCCAGGGTAACAAATGGAAAGAAGAAGGGTGGTCAGATACAAGTATAATATTCAATGTACAGATGTGAAAATGAACGCAGGTAACTTGAAGGGTTGGGTGGGGATGGGAGAAACGGAGGAGAGCTATAGATGGAGTGATCTTGATCAAGATGAATTGTACTCAGAAACTGACATGCTGAATTGAAACACATTTGCTCAACTAAAGACTAATTTTAAAAAATAGAAAGGGGTTGAGAAGGTAGCTCAGTGATAGAGTGCTTGCCTTGCATGCATGAGGCCCTGGGTTTGATTCCTTAGTGCCACATAAGCAGAAAAAGCTTGAAGTGGCTCAAGTGGTAGCCTTGAGCTGAAGAGGTGAGGGACAGTGCCCAGGCCCCATGACTGGTAAAAAATTTTTAAAAAAGTAAAAATAGAAAGAATATAAATTATTTATACAGCTTTAAAAAAGAAATATAACTGAAAGGTAAAATTAAACATAGAAGTAATCAATATAGTATCTCTACTTCCTCCTTATGTGAAGAAATACAATGAATGCTAAAACATTCTTGTATTTTAGACTTATTGTAAAACTCTTCTAATTTTTAGATTCTAAATACCATTTCCATAAATTATTTTTTAAAGATTGGCATTTCTTAATACAAATTTAAGAGATATTGTTTTGTTTGAGTATCTAAAGTCTATTCCATTCTATATACTGTATTGCAATCAATCCATTCTGTAGATTTAGTATATTGTAATCACTACACTTTAAATATGTATTTTTTTATTTATATAAAGTTAAGAAAGGGTATCCTTTTATTTATAACTTCAAATAGCTATTTGCTTGCTTATATGGTACATTTCCTTCTGTCAAATTTTTGAAGGAAGTATACACAAATAATTGTAAGTATTTTGTTACAGTAAAAATTGTCTGGGGCTGGGAAGGTGGCTCAGTGGTAGAGCGCTTGCCTTGCATGCATGAGGCCCTGGGTTCAATTCCTCAATACCACATATGCAGAAAAAAAAAAGCCGGAAGTGGCTCAAACGGTAGGGCACTAGCCTTGAGCTGAAGAGCTGAGGGACAGTGCCCAGGGCCAGAGTTTATGCCCACGACTGGACACAAAAAATAAATAAATACATACATACATACATTATAAAAAATTGTCTGAAAATATTATAAATTACACCCAAATCAGTGCTAAAAGAGATTTTCCCAAAGTCCCATAGTTACTAGGCTGTAGAGATGGTTCTGGGACATGCTTCCTTAATATCTACATTATTTCTTAAACCACTGAAACACACTACTTCTCAAGAGCGTTTTCCTGTAATGTGATCAAACCTAACCAACCACCAGTCAAGAGCCTGGGCTTTAACTGTAACTCTAATATTCCTCAGTTTCAAGAATACTAATATCAAGTGTTTTATTTTGTGTGAAATGAAGTAGATCATTGCAATTCAAGCATTTGGTAATAGTAAATGTGAATAGAAATATTTCTCCCTTAAAGATAAATATTACCCCTCTTCCCTCCTTTTTCTCTTAAAAATCTTTCTTTATAAAATTTTGGGCTTAGCTTCTTTTTAACTTCTACTTATTTAAAATATGATTATATTATATTGCAGATTATTAGTTGGCATCTCCTACAAAATAATTTTAAGATTAGAAGAAAATAATACAAAAAATGAAAAAATGTAGATAATTATTAGTATAATTCTGAGGAAATATTTATGTTTAAGTATTCTCTAATCTAATTCATCATTATTTTACAGAAACAAATTCTGATTTGCCAAAAAATTACAAGAGTAGTACATAGAATTCCTGAACAGCATTCACCTAGATCCCTTAAATTTGAAAATTTGCTTAAATTTCCTTTACTTTTTTCCCCCCCTTCAATTATGAGAATTGAACCTAGGTCCTCACACAGCTAGGCAAGTACTCTGCCACTGAATTATATCCCCAGCCTATTTATTTATTTAAATTCATACTTATCATTTTATCTGAGACAAGGTCTTGCTGAGTTTTTAAGGCTGAACTTGAACTTGTGACCCCCATGCTTCAACCTTCTGAGTAGCTGGTTGTATAGTCATGCACCATATTGTTTCACCCAGCTTTTACCAGTTTTCTGGAAGAAAAAGTAGAAAAATATTCTTGAATTATTCAAGAGTAAGTTGTAGACATGATGTCCTTTGGTCATAGCCATTTTCATATTTCTCAAGAACATTACCACTGTGCAATTATTTTTTTAAAAAAGTGTTGATATAAGACTTCAATATTTTTCACCCGTCTTAAAGCAAAAGAAATTTTAAAATGTTGTGTTATATTTAGTTATCACTTGAGTCTTTCTTAATTTTAATAATTTATTCTTTTTTGAAAATTATGACAGTGACAATTTAGAAGAATAAACTGAGGTTGGTTAGGTACTCTGGTAGAAATACCATAGAATGACCAGGTGCTGGTGGCTCCTGCCTGTAATCCTAGTTATTCAGGAGGCTGAGATCTGAGGAAATACCATAGTATGGAGGTGAAGCCCTCAGTGCACCTTACCTGGGAGCACTTGCAATGTGTCATTCTTGTTTCTGATTGATCTGATACGATCATTTGGTAAAGTCTGTCTCCATTGGAGATCTGTTCTACAGAATTATTGTTTTGCATTTTGTAACAATTATCATGTGAGATGATTAATATGTAAAATGTTGTTATTCCTAACTGACTAGTTTGGGGCATACAAGAGTCTTCACTAAATCTTGCAATTGCAAGATCTCAATTTTAAGTATTAGTGTCCTCTTTCTTACGTTTCTCTTTATTTTTTTTATTTAACAACCTATTTGAAGCTAGAATTGTTGTAATAATGGAAACTGGAAGCTCAATAAGTAGCTGGCTACATAGATCTGGTCCCAGGGTATTCTTGTGGGCCAAAGTTGGTTATTTTAACATCTTTAAATCAGAGGAATATATATTTTCTCCAAAACTTTTTGGAAATACAACAATCCTAGTTACTAAAAGTGACATTATAGGAGGTAAAATGGACAAATATTGAAAAAGTTACTTTCTTAATAATATATATATATATACATATATATATATACAGATGGATATGAAGGATTCTATTCATTTCATCAGGAACTGAGGCTGTTGGACTTAGAAAGATTCACTTTGTGGGTAGGTGTAGCTTGAGGTCACATTTTCTGGTCAACCAACCAGGACAATTATAGATTCTAAGTTCTCTTTCAATGATGATTTATTATTTTAGCAAGTCCAATGGGCTATAAGATTTTCATTAAACAGAAACAATTTGTGACAGATCTCTTGGCTGGTGACTTTTTTTCATTAAACAGCAACAATTTTAAGCAAAAACTCCAGCATCTTAAAAAGTAACAACAAGCAATAGGAGAAGAAGGAAGCAAACTTAATCTATGTTCATATAATTTGGCTTAACTGAGCTCTATAAAAATGTTTGTAAATCCTGGATTTACTGAGTCCTTATGAATGGCGAGAACACAATGCAGTAATATATTTGAAGGAGTTAATGAGAGAAGTCAGGAGCAATAAAAGATCACAAGACATAGAGGTCAGGCAAGCCAAAGAAAATGGTGATAAATTGTAACCAGGTGTCTTTATTTCCTGATTCCTCAAGTACTGCACATTCAGCTTTCTCTGCACAAAAAGGAAGGTGGGCAGTTTGTGAAATTCCATGCTACATTTGTCAGCTTCAATGTTCCCCTGCTAGATGAGTTATTTGTTTAATCTTAACTACCTCAAAGGCAGATGGTAGAAGCTATTTGGAAACTACAAATGGAGTAAAAATATTTTTAATATTCTTTGTCATTAAGAAAATTCATGGGGAAACCTTTTCAGAGTCCCAGTGGTTTTCTGTTAAAACCATTCAGGGCAAAGTAGGTTTGGTTGTAGTATTGCCCATGCACAAAAAACTTTAGTGCGAAGCATTCAATTTTGGCCACACATACTAAAATTCCTAAGAATGTATTTCACACAATGAAACTTCACTTATACTTTGTACACTTTCAGTGCCTAAAATACGTGTTTCAGAATACATCTTGAAAGTTGAATATCTTTTAAAGAAGTATATAGCTATCTTGTGTCTATTAGTTCCATGATGATAGAGGGCTTGAGCTCATCAGTATACAAGGAATTAGCTTTTTATATTTAAATAGAAATCCCTTGAATGAAAATATCACATATATATTCCTTGCTTCTTATTCCTTCCTACAAGACTCTAAGGAAAAGAGGTTGAATAGATAGGCTTCAAACCCGAGGAGCAGTGTGTACACATGTGCGCGCGCGCGCGCACACACACACACACACACACACACACACACACACACACACACACAATTTGCAAGAGAATAAGATGTCTTTTAACATGTACACGGATATGTTTTTGGTACATCCAGACAATGAAATATTATTTGATGGTAGAAAGAAACAAGCTATCCAGCCATGGAAAAAACAGAGAAGAAATTAATTTAAATGCATATTAAGTGAAAAAAAGGGTCACCTGAAAAGTTTGTTACTATTTACAATTGCAACCATATGATGCATGGAAGGCAAGGCTGCAAAAATGATGAAAAGGATCCAGAGTTGCCAGGGGTTAAGGGAGAGGAAAGGGTAAATAAGCAGAGCACAGGGGATTTCTAGGGCAGTGTAACTACCTGATCTAAAAGATGCTTCAATTTGGATATATGTCATTAGACTAATAACAATGCACAGTGTACACACCGTAAAAATGTACATCTTCAAATAGTGATCCCAAAAGCTCATTCCACTTTGGGTGGAATGAGTTACAGACTCATCGATTATAACGAATGTGTGATTCTAATGCAGAATGCTCACTGGGTGGAGAAGGCTGTGTATACAGGGGAGATATAGATTCTCTGCCTTTCTTGTCCATTGCAGCATAAACTTAAAACTATTTCTAAAATCCTACAAAAGAAAATAAAAGGAATACACTGAAATGAAACCCACAGAAAAGATATCCAGAAGGAAGCTTGTCCTACTCTAGTGATATGCAGATTGTCCATCTGATTAAGGAAGACTTCCTAGACACTTTAGTGCTTTCTGATCAAGACTTACATTATAGAAAATCTCACACAATAAATTGCTAAAGACAAAAATGTAAGAACTAATAACTTGTTTATCTCAAGAATATAAACTACGATCTGGGCAAAATTATGGAGAAGTTTGAACCTTCAGTTTTAAAGGAGAAAATTAATCATGTTCCAGGTGCCAAAAAGTAGGAGACTTGTAAGTTTAGAAGCTTGTTTGCATTTAATTTTGTGAAGTCTTTTTTTTAAGGGATTAACAGAAAAATTTACAGGACCATTTACTTTTAGTGGTAATGCATAAAAGAAAGACCAGAGGAGGAAACATCTTATTTCATGCAACTTTTGGGAAAGAGACATCCATACAATACAGATACTCCTATAACTCCTATAAAACCCCCTAATGAAGAGATAAAAGAGTCAAAGAGGAAAAGGGAAAAGGAAGAGGGGGTGGTGTGGTTGAAGTTGACCCTTTCCACGCATATACATTCATATCTATATAGTAACAGTAATTTTGCAATTTCTCAAATATAACATAAGCGTATTCTAGTCATTTGGAAACAAGAGGCTAATTCTTATTTTTCATGATGACACAATCAGAGTAGAGAAACCAGGTAGACTTGAGTACAAAATGTAAAAGGCTGTTTATTGTTTAGACAGAATTATTTGTAACATTCACTATATTTGGGCTCTGGGAAAATGAAATGGAGTATCAAACCTGTAACTCCCTTTTTCCCTAGCTGCATGGCAAAATAGAATACACTCGTATTAAACTACATCTCATTAACTGCTTTGCCGCTGTTATTGACACAACGAGTTGTTTTTATCTTGAAACTGTGCTAAAATACACTTGGGATTGCCAAGTCTCTAAAATGGCTCACTGTTTTCTTGCCAGAAAACAAGAAACTAGCAATTTTTAAAATAGGGTAATAACATATGCTCTTATGACCTATACCTACCTCAATTTAGACAATAGAGTGCAGTTTTATTTAAATGTTTTAATATACTCAAACTCATTCAAAAATGAGTTTGAGTATATTAAAACTGAATTCTTTCAAAACTAATAACAAACATGGCAGGAATGTAATTTGAAAATATCGCATTGTTGATTGCACAGCATGTCTATCTACTTTGTGTTTAATGGCATGGTAATCTCCAACCAGTATTATTATTGTTATTATTGTTGTTGTTCATTTTTTATTGTCAAGGTGATGTACAGAAGGGTTACAGCTGCATAAGTAAGGTAATAAGTAAATTTCTTGTTAAACTTGCTACCCCTTCCCTCATTTTTCTTCTACTTTCCCTCCTCCCACCTGCCCCCCAATTGTACAGATCGTTCCCAACGTTGTCTTGTGTATGTCACTGTTGCATTGGTCCCCCTCCCCACTTCCTTTGCCTCACCATTCTGTTGTTCCCCTTCCCATTCTAATTCAAATAAATGTATATACAATGCCAGGGTACCAACATCAAATACAGTGACAACCGGAGATATACTAAAGAGGGAAGAACATACAAAAGAAACACAAAATCACATGGTACATTTAAAACAACAACAACAAAGAAAAACCTCTTGTGTCCATGTCTTGGAGTTCATTTTGCTTAGCATCATCTTATATAGGACCAGCATTATTTTGTTGTTCAGATTTTACTTTGTTTACATTCTAATGATCATTATGTATATATCTTATTATTGGGGAAGAATAACAGAAAGTAGTAAGATAACTTACTTGTTCATTGTACATATGTTCATTGTACATCATTCTGTCTAAACAATAAGGCATGTGGACCAAGTGGAAATAAACACTTAAAGGGAAAAAACAAATTCTTTAAATAGGGATACAGGTGGACC
The DNA here is from genome assembly GCF_019054845.1 of Dipodomys spectabilis. NCBI lineage: Eukaryota > Metazoa > Chordata > Mammalia > Rodentia > Heteromyidae > Dipodomys > Dipodomys spectabilis. The sequence continues at coordinate 1,037,089 of NW_024870740.1, forward strand.
CATTGCAACAAGGAGATGTACAAGTTGTTATGTCGAAAACGAACTTTACAACTTTGGTGGGGTGGGGGAGGGAGGGAGGAGGATTGAATGAGGGGGGCGGGGGGAAGATGGGAAGGGATGGGAAGGGGAAACAAAGGAGGAGGCTACAATGCTTGATAAGAAATGTACTCATTACCTTGCCCATGTAATTGTAATCCCTCTGTACGGTATTTTCACAATAAAAAAAGCTAAGAAAGTATCACACTGCTAAAAATAAGTTCATTCTGTATGCTTTACACTCAACTAAAATCTATAAGAAGAAAAGCAATATAGGAAATTAGTAAACGTTATAGGAAATAGCTAAACTTCAAAATAACAATAAGTTAAAAATAGAAAAACATCAAATTCCAGAAAACAAGAGTCCACGTGACTAGTCTACAAACCTTGGCAGAAAGCATACACATGCCATGCAAAGCTGTTGGTGAGTAGATAGAAAAGTACTTTGGAGAAACTAGGTAATAAGAAGAAAGTACTAGAAAAGAATGTTTAGAATCTTAGTAGGTGAAAGAGAACTAAGCCTCAGATGCATACATTCCTTCCCTAACCATCGCAAATAAACAAAGTCCATTAAAAGTCTTGGATGTTGTCCCCCTATTTTCAAGAGTTTTGATCTAATGACCAAAAGGGTTCCAAAGAACTTCAAATTCTGTAATACAGCAAATTAACACATGTGTACCAAAATTCACTACAATATGTACATATAGAGAATTATTACACAAAGCATAAAAGTTTAACTGGTAAAACATTTTATTGCCCCAAAAATTCAAGGGAGAAAAGATGTAACAAAAGACAATTATAAAATTCCATAGACAATTGTAAGCCTACTAATAAATTTAAGCTATGAAATTAACTAGAGACCTAAAATTTTCTGATAAAAGTAAGCTTTTATAGGGATTAAATTTACCTATGTTGTCACATAAGGATATTAAAAAATCTGTGATCAGTGCCTTTGAATTATAAATTAAAAAATTATCTCAAACAGTAGCAGAGCAAGCATGAGGCCTTGATTTTAAATTCCACTACTGGAAAAATAACACACAAACAAACAAGCAAATAGAAGTCAGAAAAGTCAGAGAAGGAGAAATGAAAGCAGATAGACTGATATGTATTTTTTATATTTATTCTATTTTCACATGCATACACATTTAATATATTTCTATAATATTCACTCACGCATCATCATCTTCTTTCTCCATCCCTCCATACTGATTCTTCCCCTCGATCAGATCTTCCACCTATAGTCATGTCTCACAGTAATTTCAAGAATACGTATTCCACACATGAACCAAAACCTGTGATATTTGTCTTTTTGAGCTTGGCTTAATATCATGCTTAATGTCATAATCTCTACTTCCAATCATTTTCCTGAAAATAGTATAGTTGTATTTTTCTTATTGCTGAATAAATATTCCATTGTTGTGTGTTTTGTGTGTGTGTGTGTGTGTGTGTGTGTGTGTGTGTGTCATACTTTATTCACTCAGGTATGCATTTAGGCTGGTTCCATAGCGATTATAAATAGTGCTTCTATAAACATGGATGAGCAGATATCTCTCTTCTGTGTTGTCTTACATTACTTTGGCTATAGGCTCAAAAGTGCTGGGGAGGAGTCTTACAGTAGTTGTTATGTCTAGTTTCTTAAGAAATATTGAAGGGATGATGCAGATCAAGATGCATTGCATACATAAACTGCTTTATTAAATGGCAAAAACAAAAATTCAAGAAGTATCCTAAAAAATATTAAGAGAAGTGAGGGAAGGCGTGGGCTGGCTGGCTGGAAGGGTATGTAAGACTGTTGAAAGGGGTGTAATTGTTCAAGAGGTACTGTATTCAAAAACTGCTTTGTTGAATGGCAACTCCTTTGTACAACTACTTAAAAGATAATAGAAGTATTTTTTAAGATAATGAAGTCACTAGAAAAGAAATGTCCATATTGATTTTCATGGTTAGGCTAATTTATAGCCCTACCAACAGTGTATGAGGATTCCTTTATTCCTGCATCCCCTTCAGCATATATTGTGTTTGGTTTTTTTTATTTCTTGTCCTGTGCTAAAATCAATTTAAGGTCCATCATAGGCCTTAATGTCAGACTGAAACACTGAAACAACTACATGGCAGCAAAGGGAAAAGATATAGGCCTGGGCAATAACTTCCTCAATAAGATTCCAGTAGCTTGACAAATAAAAACAAGAACTGATAACACAGAACAGGAGAAATTTTTTTCAAGCTCTTTATCTGACAAATTATTAATATCCAGAATATATGAAGAGTTTAAAAAAATTAAAAGACAAAAGCACAGATAACTTAGATGGCAAATAGGAAAATTGAACAGACAGTTCTCAGTGAAAGCCATTTTACGCGAGCATTACAGCAACAGGCTTCTTTTCCTTCTCTGCTCATTCTTGGTCCTCAGTGATGTAAATGAAAATCACTGTAGAGGAGTAATGAACCTTCCCAATGCTCAACACCATTACTGTCAGTCCTGAGAAACAGCAACCAGATGATTTCTCCTGCATTATGTATATTTAGATTAAGTTCCCGTACATCAGGAGAGGTTAGGAGGCTGGCTTTGTATGGACTATTACAATTATTTTCTCCCATAGCAAAAATATGAATAGGCTGACTGGTCAGAGTGGGTTCAGAGTTAATCTTACCCAACTGTTAAGAATAATGTGCAGCTGGTGCCAGTGGCTCATGCCCATAATCCTTACTACTCAGGAGGTTGATATCTGAGGATTGCCAAGGCAGGAAAGTATCCCAGCAGTGAGACACTTATCTCCAATTGACCACCAGAAAACTGGAAGTGGATCTTGGCTCAAAGTGGCAGAGCACTAGCGTTGAGCTAAAAACTTCAGGGACAGTGCCCAGGCCCTGAATTCAAGCCCTATGATTGGCAAAATAAATAAATAAATAAATTTTTTTAAAACTTCAAAATTATTATTGATTTTAGTTACTGGTGGGTTTTTCCTCAGAATTTATTTGGGGGTCTGGTCGTGGGGCCTGAACTCTGGGCCTGGGTGCTGTCCCTCAGCTCTTCAGCTCAAGGCTAGCGCTCTACCACTTGAGCCACAGTGCCACTTCTGGCTTTTTTTCTTTTTGCTTATGTGGTGCTGAGGAATCGAACCCAGGGCCTCAGGCATGCAAGGCAAGCACTCTACCACTGAGTCACCTTCCCAGCCTCTCCTCAGAAAATTTTTACATCTCCTCTAACTATAACCTCTGTTAGGCTTCCTAGTATCGTCTTAAATATCATTCCAAGAAAAGTCCAACTACCCAGGCATGATTTGGCATGCTCAGATAGTAGTTCTGTTGTTCTTTTGGTTTCTTTGACAGTGTTGGGAATTGAACTGAGGTCCTTATGATTCCTAGGCAGGTGCTCGACAAGTTGAGCCAGACCTTCAATATGTGTGATAGAATTATAGCTACTCTGGCTTATTTTTGGCTTGTCCTTGCTTGGTAGACTGTTTTCCATCCTTTTCCTTTCAGACAGTGTGTGTCCTTGTTAGTGAAGTGTGTCTCTTACAGATAAAAAACAGTGAGGTCTTCTTTTTTGCTCCAATAAGCCGATCTGTGCTTTCCAACTGGAGAATTAAAACCCTTACATTTAGGCTAATTATTAAGAGATATTTGTTGATTCTAAGATTCAGTGATTTGAGGTTTTTTTTCCTGGTTGGGTCTTTTTTTTTTTTTTTTTTTACTGTTTCCTCTTTTATCCTGGTTGATTCAATTCCTATTTGTTGTTTACTTCTGCTCTTAATTATCTTGAGAAGTTGCTGGTTTATCGAATCCAGCTGACTCCTAATTCTTATGTGTTCATTTCTCTCATGAAATGTATTCTTTCCTGGGTTCTTAGGCTTTTGACTCTCATACTTCCTAATCGCTATGAAGATTTACACTTAGTATCTTCTGGAATGCTGGCTCAGTAGTCATAAATTCCTTTAGTTTATACTAAGCCTGGTAGACCTATATTTTTCTTTGAGTTTAAAGGTAACTTAGCTGGATATAATATTCTTGATTGGCAGTTGTTTACTTATAGGGTTTGAAATACATTATTTCATATTTTCCAAGCATTTGGAGTTTCTGCCTGTAGGTCTGATGTAATACTGATGATTTTTATTGTAAGTTAGCATTTTTCTCATTCAGCTTTTAATATACTTTCTTTGTTCTCTAGACTTCATAATTCATGTATAATGTGATGTAAAGAGGGTTTTTAATTTTTTCCCTAGGCCAGTCTATTTGGAGCCATGTATGCCTCCTATTCTTGAAGGTCCATGATTTCAGAAATTTTCCCCTGTAATTTCATCAAATAACTTTTATGCCAGGTCCTACTCTTAAAAAATAGCATATGATCAAAGACCATCAAACACTGAAGGAAAGCCTTTTGTAAGAGAAGAAAATAAGAATAACAAAGTGGAAAAAAAAAACCAAAATTTCCAAGGAGTGGAAAACAAATAAAATGTTTTTAAAACCCATATAATGTGCTGAGTTTTAAAAGGGAAAAAATAAAATCCTAGAAAGCATCAATGAGAATTAATTTTTTAAGAAAAAGAATCTATGGGGAAGTAGGCAGGAGAGTTCTTAACATAACAGAAATAAATGGAAAGAAAATAGATCAAATAAAATACATGTTAAACTAGAAACATAGGGACATTCAAAAATCAGTCCAGAGATTCCAACATCTAAGTAATTAAGATCACAAAAAGAAACATGGAAAATGTGATAAGGAAATTACTTTTTTAATTTACGAAAAATTTTCAGCATGAAAACATAGATTTTCAGAAAATAAATGGCTACTAGTTATTAAAAAAAAATGGATAAAACTGACAATCAAGACAAGCAATGTGAACCCAGAATCCTGCAAACAATAATAAAAGTCCTGTACCTTTCTAGAAAGAAAAAGCATCTTTTTTACAGTCAAACATCACAATACCATCAGATCTCTCCCTGACATCATTAAAAATTATAAAAATAATTTTCTCTCATAAATATAATATTATATTCAATCTAGAGTTCTATGCTGAGCCAGGCTATTAGAGACTATTATAAGAGTAACATAATCACATTTTTGGGCAGGAAAAAAAACTTACTTTTGCCTCATATGGACATTTTTTTCAGGAAGAAAATCTCATTGGCATACAGGACTCCTCCAAGAATGATGGAAAAAAATCTAGAAACAAGAAGTACAATTAAAGGGGGACAAGCTAAATTAATAAGTCAAACAGTAAAAAATAAACAAGCCAATTATTTCTATCAGGGAAAATAAAGTTAAGCACAGAAAATGAAACATATTTAAACCTGATCATAATATTTAAACCTGATTATGAAATATTTTTATGATCATCCTAATAATAACATTAATTTAATCAAAATTTCAATGCAACTCCATTGGAAAGGTATTGGAAAGGCATGTAGAATTTTTTAATAGTGGAGCATTATTTTCACCTTATCCCTTCTGTGGATTTTTGAGAAAACAATTAGATGAAGAAAGCTTGAAGATTGGGAGGAAAAACTCAAGCACAAATTTATGTGCACATATAGTAGTTGTAAATGTCACTTTAAAATTTGGAAAGGAAAACTGTAAAGGTGAATAACCATTATTAATCAATGAAGTATGATGCTATCCTATATTTTGTCCTAGATTTATGGAGCTCAAGGTGTTAGTATTATGGAATTTAGGATAAAATCTTCTCTATGAAAACAAGTTGACTTGCAAGGTAGGAAAATTTTCATTACTAATCAGACACTATAATTCAGTTTCTTTGTAGAAAATTAATTTTTAGTAACTCTATATTTAGGAATAATATCTATTTAGGAATAAATCCATCCATAGTCTAGATTTTTTTAAGTCAGGATGGAAGGTTTTTAGATAACTCAATAGCTCTTGTTGCATGGGAATTATAGAGCCTGTTTTCAAGTAGAAAGTCTGATTTGATCCGGTGGAAATGAAATGGAATGTGTGACCATGTGATACAGCCTAGGATGGGCATTTAAACACAAACCAACTACTTTCAATACATCTGGTTCAGTAAATGTGTCACATCTGTTAGATCCAACTGTGAACTCGGTGGTTCAAAAGGTTACTCCAAATAAAGAATTTTTTTAAAGTAATTCTTCCTAGGCAATGACAATGTTAACAACTTTCTCAATAGAAGGGAAAATAAAGAATAGAAAAAATCAAAAAAGCAGAAGGATGGAATATAAATATAATAGAAAAACAGCCAAAAACACTGCTGTAGAAGATTAGCCAAACTTTGCCTTGTGAAACTCTATCTCTGAAAAAGTAAACTCATACCAGCAGGTTGGTCCAGGAAACTCTTAGAGCATACTTTAAACAGGCTAGTACACTCTTTGGAAATATGAAAAACTTCAATGACACATTCAAAACAGAATTTCTCTGAGAGATTTTGGAGTTTCTGATTTAGATTCTTGGCATGGAATGAATAATTTCTTCCTAAGATTGGTTCTTATTGTGATTTTGGATTAAATTCTGGCTATCATCTAAGTAATACTTTGCCAGAGGAAAGAATATGAATTGAAGAAAGTAAAGAGCACAAAATAACAGAGGTAAGGAGTAGAGGAAAGGAGGGAAGAAATGGAGAAAGGAAGGGAAGGGAAGAAAGGAGAGGGAAGAAAGAAAGGAAGGAAGGAAGGAAGAAAGGCAGGCAGGCAGGCAGGACGGAAGGAAGGAAGGAAGGAAGGAAGGAAGGGAGGAAGGGAGGAAGGAGAGTAGGGAGAGGAAGATCAAGAGGAAGGAAGATGAAGACCAAGAGTGGCTATTGGCATTGGTGATGATGACAATCTAAGAAATGCCTAATAACCAGGAGTGTCTGACATTCCAGGTCTTTCCCATCTCCTATTTGTGTGTCACTTACAAATTAATCTTAAAACAATTATATAGTAAACATATTGCCAGATAGCAGGGGCTATTTTCCAGAAAAGATTAGCATGATTTTCTGCTTTCCATCATTATTTATAACTCAGAGAAAAAGGCCAAAACGAACTCCACATGAGTCAAAACTCTCAACATCTGGGTCAAGTTTATTGCCAAATGAGTACTGGTTTTAGATAGTAAAACCTGATGTTGCATAATTAATTGGTTCTACCAAACAACATTGGTAGACAGACAAGGATGCTTCATCCTTGTAGCAATTGCAGGTATCTGAAGCAGATGGGAATGGTGTTACTTTTTGTAGCAGTCATGGCTGCAGAGACCTCATGAGAAGATAAGCTTCTCTAGCAGACAGCACCTACAACAGCTGAATGATTGACAAGGAGGTTTAGCCAATTCCAAGGAATGTAGCCTTAAATGTCCTGCCCATTGGGATGGGATGCATGCTGTGGATTGTTCACCATTGCATATTGTTCCCTCTCTAAAAACAATAAACATTTCTGTAAATGTATTCCTCACAATTATTTTATTTCAGGAATTTCCACTTTGTGAAGAGTGGTGAGATAGCCTTGTGTCAAAGAGGTTTGTAGAGTCACAGTCTCATGTGATGGCTGAGAAAAATGGAAATTATTTAGGAATCCTGAGCTGGGAAAAGAAGGAAGTGTTAGTAGGTAAATTTTAGTTGGTTGGTTTTTTTCTTAATAAAAATTTGGATTGTTATGTAATTTGCCTAGCTAGAAAACTAATTTTTCTGTCTTTCTTTGTGGATCTTCTAGCCCATGTATTAAAGTTTTGATCAATATGAATGTAAGCTAAAATTTGATAGCTAATTTCCATGAAAGCTACTTCTGAGATGTTGGCTTCCAGTTCTTGGTTATGGTTTTTCTACATGGTAGCATTTGTGGTTTTATGAATAGAGTTGAGAAAGCCAGTTTATACACTGAAGAAATTCTGTCACAGATGCATGAGAAGAAAAGACACATGTAAATATGAGAGAAATAAAGCATTGGCCAACATCAATCCTATGAAGACATTGTTATAGAGACTGTATTGTCTAACTATGATTTCTTGATTTAAGAAAAATAAGTCAATTGTTTGGACAAGCCAGTATCTTGGTGCAAGGAATTCTAAGTAAAGAAAAAAAATGTATAGATTATAGTATGCCCTACTCATAACAGAGGAAATATACTGTAATTCCTCTGTAACTATGTACCTGTTGTACTTACATTGTCTAGCCTGTGTTATCAGAGCCAAAGCTTCATTGTTTATATGGCTCATGCTTCTTCTCTTCTTTGGGAAAAGATATCCTCTGGTTCGAAACATTACTTCCTGCATCATACATTCCACTCCAATGTCTTTAGAATAGGACCTATCATTTTCTTAAATAATGTTTCTATTTTCATGATGATTAGTGGAGTCATGAGCCATCAAAGCAGATTATTATGTTAAGAACTCCAACCTCCAGCCTCAAAAATTGACTTGGAATGAAGAAAATAAAAGATAATGAATCATATTACTTCCTGGGAATTTTCAAATTTTATCCTCTTGTAAAGGGGTATATTGAACCCAAAATCACTGAAAAAAGGACGAGTCTGTGAACTTATTTTTCTGATATCTTACTATGGGTTGTTAAATTCTGTTAGATACATGTCATCAGCATTCATTTATTTGAATTTTCATAATAGAATATTATCACATGTCTTCTCATTGACTCATTTGGTATTTTTGGACATAGTGGTATATAAATTGTAACCATAATTTAAAAATTGAAATCATGGGCGATTAGTTTAAAAACTTACATACATTAGAGATCCAAGCTAAAGTTGTGATAAATCATATTTTATATATTATAATAGCTGTAATAAATGAAAATTAATTCTTTCCTCTTTCATTAGGCATTCCTTTTAAAAACTCAGAATTTTAGACAAAAAATGAACTTGTCCAAAATAATTGTGCCAACAACAATTTTGTTTTAAATGACGGTTAAAAATACTATTTTTAGGAGGCTGTGGCTCATGCCTGTAATCCTAGCTACTTACAAGACTAAGACCTGGAGAAGTATGGTTCAATCCCAGCTGGAGCACAAAAGTAGACACTCTACTGGTATAGACTCCATTTCTACCAGTAAGAAGCTTATAATGGAGGTATGGCTCAAGGGGAAACACTAGCTGTGAGCAAGACAGTCCAGTGACAAAAAAGGCCCCTGAGTTCAAGTTCTGGGACTTGAAATAAACAAACAAATAAATAAATAAAAAATGAAGAGTGCTTAAAAGATTTTACTTCACATTATCTTATAATTGATGTTTCTTTTTTCTAATAAATACAAAGAACAATTTATTATACTCCTTTCAAATGAGATATCAAACTTTTCAACACAGCATGCATTCACTCATGAAAGAAAACACATCAAAACTCCCCGATTTTGACAAAGGCAATAAAATCAGGAAGTATTTTAATAAGGATTTTTTAAAGCAACTTTATAGTTACTGTTAATGTGTTGTACAGAGGGGCTAACAATTCACAAGTGAGGTAATGAGCACATTTCTTTTTTGGACAATGTCACCTTTTCCTTTCATTTCCCCCAGTTTACCACTCACAAGTTACATAGGTCATTTTCCCTATGGTGTACACTGAATAGCATGATTGCTATTTGTTCACCTTCTCTCCCTCCCTTTCTAGGCCTCCCTCAACCTCCTCCAGAAGAAAAAAAAAAAGCAAAATAAACATCATCACTAATAGCAACAACAACAACAACAGTAACAAAAACAAAACAAAACTTCTGCAATTCCTTGAGTTCCCCCATTTTCTGGAGTTGTTTTCAATAGATAATATTTTAAATATTCAGAGAAGCTACACTTTTGTGTCCCCCTCTAAGGATATCTTCTTTTAATCTGACTTTGTGTGAAAGTCTGGGGTTCTATACAGGTTGTCACGTCCAGTTATATTTTAGGTTTGACTTCCACATATGAGAAAAAAAAAGTGCCATTTGTCTCTCTGAGCTTGGCAGGATTTGTTCTTTGGCAGGATTTGTTCTAGGTCCAGCCATCTCTCTACAAAGTAATCAGTGTTTCTTGAACATCAGCAGAACAATAGTAAAACACTTTTCAAGGAAAACATATTCATACACATAGTGTTGTCAGAAGGAATTAGTTGATGTGGAATTTTACCAAAGCTACTATGCTTTTATATATTACTGTGTAGTAAATAATATTCTCTTTAATCAGTTTAAGTATCTGTCAAGAATGGAACCATTTTAGTGTCTACTAAAATGCCTTTTGTTTAATCATGAGTATTCTACACCTGTTGCATGTTTGATTCAATTCTCTTACCACAGCTCTCCCCCTGCACAATAAAGTTTTTATTTATATTGTAGATGCAGCCATTTCTATTTTACTTAACACAAAGCTCCATTTATAAGTAAAGCATCAGTGGTCGAGTATTATATGACAAAATGGTGACATTCTTGTGAGGTTAAAAACTTATTAAGAAATTATCTTATTCTGTAAAGTGTAAACAATTCAGAATTATATCTGAAAATGTTGTTTCTTTTTAACTTTAGAGAAAGTTCACAAAGATGTACAGGATATCTACAGTGAGAAATGTTTTTTATTACAGAACAAACCTAAGTTAGTTACATGAATCATTTTAGGGGGATGATTGGTCTGAACCTACTATAAACAGAGAGGAAAAGTGAGCACACCAAAATAGTACACATCATGACTGCCCAAATGTTAGTTCCTATAACTAATGTGGCAAATATTGTTTTTAGATGATTAGCAATAGAAAAGCAAACAAACTCCTTTTTTGTTATATCTATCTATAATCCTTGAAACTAGAAAGAGCTGATTCTGTTAATGAACAGAAAATTGGAAGGAACACAAAATGAAAATGGTTTCAGATACTTGGCCAAACAAAAAAAAACAAACAAAACAATAACAAGTTAGAAGCAAATAAAGTAAGCTTTATGATAGTTTCAAATTTCTGGCTGGATAAACCTCCCTTGCTGTAGTACTTGAAGTAGTATGACAAACACAGATACAGTAGTCACTGGTATGAGAGAGAAAAGGAAGAAACGTGGAAGACTTGGATGACTTGATTCTAGGATTTACTGTAACATTGTCCCAGGTAGCTATATGATATTGGTGTAGGCATAGATCAGCTAGTTGCTGGAACAAAAGGTACAATTTAGAACTGGGCCAAAACACTTACATTTAATATCTTTTTACGTTAAAAAAAAAAAAAAAAAAAAAAAAAACTTCATTTTGCAGAAGATTTTCACTGGTTATAGAATTTTAGCACCTTAGTGAGATTGCTCTATTTTCTTCCAAAATCTGTGAGTTTTAGTCAGGAGTTTAATGGTACTGTATTTGGGTTTCAGAAGCTTCTTGCATTTTAAAATATGCCTTTCATTAAATTTGGAAGTTTTCAGAGGGCTTTTGTTTTTTGTTTTTTGATTTTTTTGGTCGGTCTTGGGCTTGAACTCTAGGCCTGGGCTCTGTCTCTCAGCTCTTCAGCTCAAAGCAAGTGCTCTACCTCAAGCCACAGCACCACTTCCGGCTTTTCTAGTGGTTTATTGGAGATCAGAGTCTCACGGACTTTTCTGCTCAGGCTAGCTTTGAACTGTGATCCTCAGATCTCAGCCTCCTGAGTAGCTAGGATTACAGGCGTGAACCCGGCTTTCAGAGGTTTTTGTTATTTAAAAATTCTTTTTCTCTGTTGTCTCTCTCTTCTTTTGCTGAGACTCCAAGTACTCACATAATTTACCTTCTTTTGGAATTTTCCCTCAAGCTTTTGAGAACTAGTTTACTCATTTTGCACACTTTCTTTTCTTCTTTATTCTTCAGATTGTTTGATTTTTAATGGAACCAACTTCATTATCACTTTCCTTCTGCTACTGTAACTATCCAGAGAACTATTTTTGTAAATTATATCTTAATTGAAAATTTATATTGGGTTACTTTTTATAGTTAATATATCTTTGCTGAGTTATATGACTTTCACTTATAATGACCCATTTCCATCACCTCACTAAACAGAGTCAAAGTGATTGTTTAAAGTCTTCATGATTTTAGCATTACAGTTGAGGCTAGAACCTGCTGATTTTCTTATTCCATAAGCTTGGTTCACTTTTTCCTGGCTCATTTTAGGGGAAGTGAATTTTGCGAATATCATGAGCATTGTGAATACTGTTGATTTCTAGATGATGCATTGATGCATCTATGTTTGTTAGACAATAGATTCAAATCTGAAGAGAAACGCTGATTTGCCTCAGTTTTTAAGCCTTACTTGTAAGTTCCAACAGATGTGATTCAGAAAGCTTCACACGCTTACAATGAAGTTTTGTGTGCAGCTTGCTGTCTCAGGTGTCTTTCCTGCATACAAGGGTCAAGATTCCATTTAGTGTCAGTGTTGAGGAAAGGAAAAAAGAAGGAATAAAACTAGCTCTGCTGGATGTTTGAAGTATCTCCACAAATTGCATGCATTAGTTCTATCTCCCAACCTTCAGAAACTATTTCTCATTGTCCATTTTTTAGATTATGGTTACTTCTAAGGAAACCAGTGGCTTAGATACTCATTTCTCTATGATTTTTGGCCATCTTTTAATTTCTAATGGAAAAAAAGCTGAGGCAAACTGTTATCTTTGTATATGCTTGGGACACATTAATGTTGGGACCTGCTGAAAGTTCCTACATCTTACATTTAGGAAGGAAATAGCAAAAATGCCCAGTTGCTTTTTCCCTAGTGCCTTAATTTAAATATAAAGACTGATATTGAGCTTTACCACCAGAGAAGGGAACACTGAATGCATTAACTCTAAAACTGATCAAAGACCACACTTCCATGTCTCTGCCCCGCTCTGAGTCCTGCTTGTTTTTCACATTGACTGGACTCTTTCTATTTCCTCTCTTAAATCTGAAGTGTAGTATTTCTTGATAGTGCCAACGACTCCCTAGCCCCAAAGGACCCATTTTTTACAGTCCTTATTCTGCTATCACAGGCTTTATTACAGAAAAAAGAAGTTCTTTCTTCAACACTATGAGTAGAGATGATCCTTAACTTCTCACACTTTCTCTCCTTTCTTTAACATCATAATCTCAAGAGACACATTTGCACAATGATCTTAGATTAAAATTAAACATATTTTAATTTCGTATCCTGAGGTTTTAATTATCTATCAATTCTATTCCTTTCTTTCTTTCTTGGAAACTTTCTGAAGACGTATAAGAAATTTCATTAATATTGTCAGACATTTTGCTCCCATTTGCTTGGAAATCGTTGGGTTTTTTGTTTGTTTGTTTTTCATTGAAAGGACTCTATTAGAAAGCAGATGAGGAGACCCGAGGAAGATGGCGGAGATGTAGCTGGGCTCTCTGTGAGCTCTCTCCAAGAAACCAGTTTTCACAGTTCAGGGAAGGGAATAATTCACTATGGGAAAATCACATCAAGTGAGCTATAGTACAGAGATTCTGCCTAGCAAGGAAAAATTCAGGCAATTTGCACCAGAAGACAGATTTGAGCACAAGCTGTTGCCATGGCCGCCGGTGGCTGCTCTGGGACCAGACAAAGCTGGAACAAACTGCGCCAGAGACCCAGGGCTGCATCTCTTCAACCGCCTACAGTGTGGACTGGACGATCTGAAGTGGAACTCCACATCCTGCTGACCATGGGCACAGATCGGGATGGTCTGAAAAGCCATGGGAAACGGTGAGTATCCCCACTCCTTCCCACAGAACAGCTCAGGGAAGTCAGCGCCCCCCCTTTCTCTGCCACCAGAGAATGGCGCCATTTTTGATACTGGCATAGACTCTGCCATAACAGCTAGCAGATAACTCAGGACACAAAAGCAGCAGGTGGCACCATTTTTCTCCTGTGAGAGCCGGCTCCACCCAGTGGAAGGCTGCCCCGCCCAGGAGGAGGGAACTCCTCTCCAAGCCAGGGTGCAACAACCTGGTGAGACCAGAGAGGCAGACCTGACCCCTGCAGGCAACAGAGGAATTCCATCCATACCTCAGACAAACGGGCCCCTTAGCCTGCTGCAGAAATCTCACAAAAATTCATTAACATAATAAATAAAAACTGGACAGGCTATAAAAGGCCAAAGAGGATCCAGGTTAGTCGCCCAAAGGGGGCTTCCCACTTTGGGAAAGACCACTGACTCCAGATAGGCCAAACCCCAACCACTCCCAAGCTCAATCCCAGCAGCAATAAACTAGTCTCCAGCCACCTCCTCCCAGCAGCACAAAGAAAAAAAAAAAAAAAAAGCCTATCTTGCTTTTTAGTCTGGGATAAAGGTCGCCAAGTCCTCAAGCCTGTAAAGCAGAACTTTTTTCTGCGCACCCAAACAATCTGATTTGAGAAACCAATCAGGCAACAGGGAAAACCAACAAGTACAAGCAAATCAAAGATGCCATCAAAGGACGGGAAAGCGGACTTAGGGGAGACATAGGAACCCCCCACATGCATAGAAGATACTTTTTTCCCTTTCCTTTTCCCCCAATTATAATTTTTTAAATTTTTCTTTATTTTTTAATTTAAGCTCCTCTTTATTTTTTGCAACTAGTTTAACTCTCTTTTCTCTTTTTTTCTGCCACTTTTTAAAATGTGTTTTTGTTTTTAGTTGTTTTTTTTTTTCCTTCCTCACTGCTGTTCTGTTCCAAACTGGATATACAGCCTACGGTAACTTCTAGGCTTCTTCCATAACCGTGTATAGACTTAATTCAGAGTATAAATTGATTACCCAATTCCCTACTGTACAATATTAATATTCTTAATTTTAGTATTATTATCTCATAGATACATAGTTGTTCTAATTTTTTATTTTTTGTGTATTTTTTCTTTCCTTTTTTTGTTTTAATTTTTCTTCATTCTTTCTTATTTAGAAATTAGGTCATAACTTTCCTCCCTCTGTTTCTTTCCTTTGCTACATCCTAATCTGATTTTTCTGCTCCTGTATTTCATTGGATATCTTATGCTTTTCTCTACTTCACCCATTTATAATTATTTCTAATCCTTCATTCCCGTTTTGCTTTCTTTACTCCACAAGTGTGAAACACTGAGTTAGTCTTTATCTGTAGTTGGTGAGATTGAGCTAAAGTGGCTCAGGGTTTTACCCCTTCAGCCCAAACCATTCTAAACCTCATAACATAGCTACTCACTGATTACAACTGTTGATAGTCCCCACTTCAGAATCATCATACTCCTCCTCCTGACAAAGATAAGCAAAGATAAATAAGAACACCTATCTATTATTGGGAGCCTCTAAAATCAGTGAAAAGATACTGTCCACGTGTGGATTTTGTCTTAAAACTGTGCCCAGGCCGGGCGCTGGTGGCTCACGCCTGTAATCCTAGCTACTCAGGAGGCTGAGATCTGAGGATCGCGGTTCAAAGCCAGCCCCTGGGCAGGAGAGACCGTGAGACTCCTATCTCCAATAAAAACCACCAGAAAACCGGAAGTGGCGCTGTAGCTCAAGTGGTAGAGCGCTCGCCTTGAGCTGAAGAGCTGAGGGACAGCGCCCAGGCCCAGAGTTCAAGCCCCACGACCGACCAAAAAAAAAAAAAAAAAAAAAACTGTGCCCAGTGGTGGTATTGGGCCTAGTTATGTATCCAATAGAGGAGAGATAGAATGTTTGTGTACCTCCAAAGTCTGCATAATCTCAGGGCTCTGAGTCGGTGCTTATCTTAAAATTGTGTTCTAGTGAGGGACTGGATATACTTTCATCTCCAAAAAAGGAGAGATATAGATAAAACACCTATCTATGAGTGAGAACCTCCAAAGTCTATGCATCTGAAGGGTTTTGGGTTCAGGCTTGCCATAAAATTGTGTTCTTGTAGGAAAGTGGAAATATTTTCAATTCCAAAAAGGAGAAATAGTGTGAAGACACCTGAGTGTGAACCTCCAATTCCTGTGTAACTACAGGGCTCTGGTGGGGACTTGTCTTAGAATTGTGATTTAGTGTGCAATTGATATACTCTCACTCCCCCAAAAGGTGACATACTGTGAAAACTACCATTGTTGATTATAAAACCCCAAAGTCTATGCTACCACAGTGCTCTGGGTAAGTGCTAGATAGATGTGTTTTCTGGTGTGTAATATGATATAATCTCACTCCCAAAAAGATGAGATAGAGTGAAAATGCCCCTCGTTGATTGTAAACTCCCAAAGTCTGTGCAACTACAGGGTACTGGGTAGGTGCTTGTCTTAGAATTGTGTTCTGGTGTGTAATTGGATATACACTCACTCCCCAAAAAGTGAGATAAAGTGAAAACACCCACCATTAATTGTAAACCTCTAAAATCTATGCAACTACAGGGCTCTGGGTTGCTACTTGTGTTCTAGTGATGAATTGGATTTGCGTTCATTCCCACATGGGCAGAACAAGCCACAGAAACACAAGAAAAATGGCAAGTCAAGGAATTTCAACTTCCACCAAGGATAAACAGGCAACAGAGTAGTTAATAAAAAATCCAGAGAATACCTCTCAAAATGCTTTACAAACATTACTGATAAACATGCTTAATGAAAAAATTGAAAGCCTACATGAGGCTATACATGAGGGTGATAAGGCAAACAAAAGATTAATGGAGGAATTCATGGAATCCACACTGAGAAAGCTGAATGAATTCCAACAAAAGGAAAAGGAGTCCAGTGAAAGTATAGCCACTCAACTAAAGGATTTGAGAGTGAACATGGAAAACCAAATCAAGTAGGCAAAGAAATCCATTCAAGATGTAAAATAAAGCTTCAAAAAGAAATTGAAGCCATTAAAACTGAGTAAGTAGAAGGAAAGGAAATAAAAAAGTAGAAAGTCTGGACAGTAGGGTAAACCATGCAGAAGACTGTATCTCTGGGATAGAAGACAGCCTAGACATTATAGAAAAAGAACAGACAAGTACTCAAAACAAATCCAAAAAAATATGATAAATCTATTCAGCATATAGAAGACACCATCAAAAGGCCTAAATTAAGGCTAATGGGTGTAGAAGAGGACCTAGAAACAGAAGCCAAAGGTCTAGGAAACTTATTTAACAGAATCCTAGCAGAAAACTTCTCAAACATGCAAAAAGACAGGCCCATTCAGATACAAGAAGCCTTTAGAACCACAAATAGACCAGACCAGAAGAGGACATCCCACCACTACATTGTAATCCACACAGCATCAATAGAAACCAAAGAAAGGATCCTTAAAGCTGTCAGTGATAAAAGATCAATCACCAAAAAGAAAAACCGATCAGGATAACTACAGCATTCTCAGCAGAGACCATGAAATCAAGAAGAGCCAGGAATGAAGTATGCCACACCCTAAAGACAATTATCAACCAAGAATGCTATACCCAGCTAAACTCTCCTTCGTAACTGAGGGAAAAATAAAAACCTTCTACAACAAAGAAAAACTGAAACAATATGTCTCCACCAAACCAGCACTACAAAAGATACTTAAAGATGTCCTACAAATAGAGAACCAACTAGAGCACTATGGAGGCAGATAAACAGTCCCCAAATGATGTATCAGATAAACATAGGAAGAACCTAGGTGACATAGCCCCTAAGAAGGTAGATAACATGACAGAACTACCATAGAACTCTCAAACCCAACTCTCAATATTAATGGGCTTAACTCTCCAATCAAATGACATAGAATGTCTAGTTGGATCTGAAAAATAGGATCTGAGCCAGGTGGCTCATGCCTGTAATCCTAGATATTCAGGAGGCGGAGATCTGAGGAACAAGGTTCAAAGCCAGCCAAGGGCCACGAGACCCTTATCTCCAATAAACCACCAGAAAACCAGAAGTGGTGCTGTGGCTCAAGTGGCAGACCATTAGTCTTGAGCTG
Source organism: Dipodomys spectabilis (assembly GCF_019054845.1). Lineage (NCBI taxonomy): Eukaryota > Metazoa > Chordata > Mammalia > Rodentia > Heteromyidae > Dipodomys > Dipodomys spectabilis. The sequence goes on from NW_024870740.1 coordinate 1,054,848, forward strand.
ATGAGCTGAGGAACAGTGTCCAGGCACAGAGTTCAAACCCCACAACTAACAAATAGACAAACAAGAAATTCACCTTACCTACAAAAACAAACATATTAGGGTGGGAAGGTGGCTCAGTGGTAGAGTGCATGCCTTGCATGCATGAGGCCCTGGATTTGATTCCTCAGCACCACACAAGCAGAAAAGGCTGGATGTGGAGCTATGGCTCAAGTGGTAGAACACTACCCTTGAGCTGAAGAGCTGAGGGACAGCAGCCAGGCCCAGAGCTCAGGCCCCATGACCAACAAAAAAAGCCAAAAAACAGAAAACCCAAAACCAAAACTAAAAAAAAAAATATTCTGAACATGAAAGAATGGAATTCAATCTACCAAGCAAACTGCCCCCACAAACAGGCTGGAGTAGCAATCCTAATATCAGATAAAATAGACTTCAAATTGAAATTAGTGAGAAGAGATAAAGAAGGACACTACATACTAATAAAAGGAACTCTCCTACAGGAGGATATAACAGTTCTAAGTATCTGTTCACCAAATACTGGAGTGCCCAAATTTATCCAAGAAACACATAGATCCTAAAATCACACATAGATCCAAAGACATTGATTGTTGGTGACTTTAACATACCACTTTCCCGGCTGGATAGATCAACATGGCAAAAACTCAACAGAGAAACAGCAGATCTAAATAACTGTATAGACCAACTAGACAACAGAATATAGAATATTTCACACATTAGCAACAGAATACACATTCTTCTCAGCACATGGAACATTCTCCAAAATAGACCACATTTTAGGTCACAAAGCAAATCTGTCCAAATGCAGAAATATTGAAATTAAGTGCTGCATTCTCTCAGAACACAAGGGAATAAAATTAGAGTTCCTGTAACACATGGAGGCTGAATAACACTGTTGAATCACTAGTGGGTCATGGAAGAGCTTAAAAAGGAAATTCAAATGGTCATATTTAACAAAAATGAACATACAAATTACCAGCTCCCCTGGGGCACAGCAAAGGCAGTATTCAAAGGAAATTTCATAGCTCTGCATTCTTAAATCAACAAATTGGAGAGATCTCAAACCAACAATTTAATGATGTACCTGAAGCTCCTTGAAAAAGAGCACCAAACCAAATCTCAATCCAGTAGATGGAAACAAATGATTAAAATTAAATCAAAATTAAATGAATTAGAGTAAAAAAAACATAGAAAGTATCAACAAAACAAAGAGTTGGTTCTTTGAAAAAAAATAACAAAATTGACAGATCCTTAGCAAATCTAACCAGAAAAAGAAAATAACACACCCAAATAAACTCAGAGATAAGAATGACATCACCACAGAAACAACCAAGATTCAGAATATTATAAGATAATACTTCTCAAATCTTTGTGCTAATAAGTTTGAGAATCTGGATGAAATGGAAGAATTTCTAGCAAATATTGAGATGCCCAAACTAAACCAAGATGAGTTAAACCAACCTAACAGAACCATATCAATCATCAAAATATAAACAACAATAAGAGACTTCCCATCCAAGAAAAGCCCAGGACCAGATGGGTTCACTGCTGAATCTTCAAAGAAACAACCGTCCAATAAATAAGTGGGCTAAAGACTTAAAGAGAAACTTCTCTGAAGAGGAAAGAAGGATGGCCAATAGACACATGAAGAAATGCTCAACCTCCCTATCCATAAAAGAAATGCAAATCAAAACAACATTGAGATACCACCTTACCCTAGTTAGAATGGCTATAATCAAGAACTCTAATAACAACAAATGCTGGAGGGGATGTGGACAGAAGGGAACCTTACTTCATTGTTGGTGGGAGTGTAAACTTATTCAACCACTTTGGAAAGTAGTATGGAAGTTCCTCAAAAGACTCTACATAGAGCTCCCCTATGACCCAGCAATCCCACTTTTGGGCATTTACCCAAATGTTTACAAACAAGACCACACTAAAACTACCAGCACAACTATGTTTATTGCAGCATTATTTACCATAGCTAAGACATGGAACCAACCCAGATGTCCCTCAGCAGATGAATGGATCAAGAAAATGTGATATATATACACAATGGAATTCTATGCCCCCATCAGAAAGAATAACATTGCCCCATTTGTTAGGAAATGGAAAGACTTGGAAAAAATTATATTAAGTGAAGTAAGCCAGGCCAAAGAAACATAGGTCCCAGGGTTTCCCTTATTTGCAATATCTAGTATATGTATGAGTCAAGCAGAAAAGGTCAGATAAGGTGATGTTAGGAAAATGAACCCTAAGATATGTATTTAAATGTTTTTTTTCTTTCATGCATTTGTTTCTAATGCATTTATAAGATTATTTCTTTGTTGCTTTGTATGTCCCTCCCCCACAGTATAACTCCTGCTTTCACTGTATTTGATGTTGTTATAATTTGTGGAGGGGAAGGGGAAAAACAAGTCATTTAAATAAGGATACAGGTGAACCCGTTGCAGCAATGAGAAGTACAAGTTGTCATGTTGAAAACGAACTTTACAACTTTGGTGGGGGGGGGGGGGGAGTATTGAATGGGGGGACAGGAGGAGGCTGGGAAGGGATGTGAAGGGTAAACAAAGGAGGAGGCTACAATGCTTGATAGGAAATGTATTCATTATCTTGCCCATGTAACTGTAACCCCTCTGTACAGTATGTTCACAATAAAAAAAAAAAGATATCTTGTAACAACAGATACTGGAGAGGATGTGTCCAAAAGGGAACCCTACTGCATTGTTGGTGGGAGTGTAAACTTGTTCAATCACTGTAGAAAGCAGGATGGTGGTTCCTCAAAAGACTCCACATAGAGCTCCGGTATGATACAGCAATCCCACTTTGGGGCATTTACCCAAATGTCTAAAAACAAGGCCATACTAAAGCTTCCAGCACACCATGTTTTTTGCAGCATTATTGAACCAATGCAGTTGCCCCTTAATAGATGAGTGGACCAAGAAAATGTGGTATATACAAATACAATGGAGTTCTATGCTTCCATCAGAAAGAATGGCATTGCCCCATTTGTTAGGAAATGGAAGACTTGGAAAAAATTATATTAAGTGAAGTAAGCCAGGTCCAAAGAAATTTAGGACCCATGGTTTCCTTTATTTGTAATAACAAGCATAGATATAGGATAATCTTAGAAGAGGAGCTGAAAAGCTCAAACATTCACATAAGATTATAGTAAGTGAAATGAACCCTAAGATATGGACACAAGAGGTCTGTCTTTATTGTTATTGTTTTAAATGTACAATGTGATTTTACTTTTTTTGGTGGTGTTGTTTCTTTTGTATGTTCTGCCCTCTGTGGCATATCCCCTGATGTCACTGTACTTGATTTTGGTACCCCGTATCTTTTATATATCTTTGTCTAATCTGGGGAGGGTAAGGGGAATAACAAAATGCTGAAACAAAGACACAGGTGACCCATTGCAACAAGGATACCCACAGGACAGTTTATTAGAAATGAACTTTACAAGTTGGGGCTGTGGGGTGGAGAGGAGTATGGGAGGCCGAGGAGGGAAGGGTTAGTGGGACACCAACAGGAGAAGAGGTAAAAATGATCTACAAGTAATGTGCTCATTGCCTTACTCCTGTAACTGTAACACCTCTGTACAGCATCTTTACAATAAAACAAAATTTTAAAAAAGAAAGCAGATGATTATTCTTTCTGAAATATTCTAGACTAGACACACATCCTAAAGTACAATTGATTTGATGTCTCAAGGTCACGTTCAGCTCTAAGGCATATTGTCCTTATCAAAGAAGACCTAATAGTTGTATTCAATAATGTACTTTCAAAAAACACTAAACACTTTGGCCACATATATGATGTTTAGAGGATGATACATCTTTCCCTAGTGTTCTAAAACTCACAAAATTAAAGAATTGCCAGTTAATAATAAAAAGCTGATTCATTGCTCTACTACTCAAGATGTTTGCCGTTAACCTAGCAGAGGTTCCACACAGGAAAATCATTCTGTAAAAGGTGAAGCCAACAGAAAACATTAGCCCTGTGCTGAAAGAGAAGCCATTTTGGTTGACTTGATGGTATTAATGATATTTTTCTTCCTTTACATTACTGTGAAGCCCAAATGTTATAATGGCATTTGTTCCCTTGCCTAGAGGGAAAAGACTATCATGATCTCAAAGCTTTGTAATGATTAGAGTCTATGTTATATAGTAATTAGATTCTCAAACTTTGCTGAGTTGGGGGAGATTTCATTCCTTTGATCAGAAGCTATGAAGCAAGAGTCATTCTGGGCTCCTAGTCCTGTCTGCCAGCTACTGGCCTTCTTAACAGTTCATGCTGCCAAGTGGACAGAGACTGATTATTTTCGGCTTCCTAATTTCTGAGTTCTACACTGTAGGTTAGACCAACCCATAAAGTTGACTTTGTGTATACAGTGCTCTGAAATGGCATAATCAACACATTTTTCTTCCTGCACATGGCAGTGGAAAAGAAGAACCTGCTCTATTAATTGATCTGCTGAAACTTTGGTCCATGGGGAAATAAATCTTTCAACCTTTGAGTTATAAGGACTGTAGTTTTCCTAGGGCAGTGAGGATCTTTTAATGTGCTTTCCGGGGAAAAGCCAAACCTTCGTTTTCAGTACACCCATATATTCAAGAACACTAGAAATCATTCTCACTCATCTTCTATTTTAATAATAATTACTTTTTCTAATATTAGTTTCTCTTACTATGCACATTCAGGCTACTCATCATCAATAAAGAGCCCTATAGTACAACCAAAAAATTAAGTATCTAGAGATAGATCTTAGCTTTGTTTTTATAATTAAACAACATCTTTTTTTTTTTTTTGCTTTTACCAATGGATATAGGTGAATGTAATACGACCCAAAACAAAAAAGCATTGCATGAATATACTGATACATTTGTCCGCACCAAGGGATCACAAAGCTAGTCTTCTGGTTCAAAGGCATTAATTGACTTGGGACAGCTACATGTCTGAAATCCTTGCATGCTAAGGAATAAATTCAGCCTGTGTAAACTGATCCTTAACTGAAACAAATTCATGAGCATGCTTAGCTAATATTACTAGTGTAGCCAGTCCAGTCAATTTTTAGACAGAGACAGTGTAGTTTAGATTTATAAGGAAAATGTGCTTTTCCTTACATGTCTTAGACATTTTACTACCAAGAATATCTTTTTTTATTTTTTTGTAAAGATGCTGTACAGAGGGGTTACAGTTACATGAGAAAGGTAATGAGTACATTTCTTGTTGAACATTGTTACACACTCCTTTGGTTTTTCTCCTACTACTCCTCTCTCACTCCCACACTCAGGATACAACATATTGCTTGTGTTCAACATAATTAGCATAAATTCATATTATCTGAAGTACATGATTTAATTCAGAGTAGATCTCTTTAATGTCTTGTTCTCCTTGAATTCTAAATGTACCTGATCAATTGCCCTGATCTCCTTTAATTCTAAAAACTCTAGCTGTAAAACTTTCAATGCTGTAACACTTTCAGTGCACAGGAAAAAATAGAGATTGTTCAGGAAATTAAGACTCAGAATGATCTACTTCCCTAAGTTATATATTACTAACCATCCATGGAAAAATAATTAAGGCAAATGATGAAGCTGACTTATTGGAGCATTACAAACTATAATTAAATTTTTAAGTTTGAATAATTTTTTCCTTACTGCCATATATATATCTATAGATATATAGATATATATATCTCGTATCACTAAGATTTCAACATATAACATTTTCCCTAGAAGGTAGTTAATTCTTATTGTTTTCTTCAATGGCAATTTCAAGGGTATATGTTAAATTATAACAATAGTGCTAATGATACGGGTTTTGGATGTTAATCAAAAAGACTTCAGATTTAAAGAGAATTTCTTCCACAAGCTTATGCAATTTAGGTTGGTTTTATACTTTGAAACTAAACTTTTCATTTCCACCTATGTTTACTTTAAAACTCACCAACATTTTGTTGCTCATCAATGTATTCTCATTTAGATGAATCTTACTTGGAAGTCCAATTCTCTAGTCCAATTTCCTCATTAGCAGGGAAAGATCCCATTTGGAGATATTTGTTGTAATCAGTCTTCATTGAAGGAACAAGGATCAAGATTAATGTATTCTCTTTAGTGTCAATGCAACTTTGCTGCAGTGGCAAGTCTGTAGACCCAGAAGGTTTTTTCCCCCAATTTGTTCAAGTTTTCTCTATTAGAGAGATTTTGATTCACTTAAATTCCTGAGATTCTCTTTGCTTTAACCTTGATGACATTCTCTCCTTTTTCTACTGTATCCAGGCCATTGCTCCAGAATTGAGGAATCTTGGCAAACTTGGGTGATTATTTTCTTTTTACTGTTTTGAGAAAATACTTGTATTCTCTCACTATCATGTAAAGGATTTCTTTTCTTTTTTTTTTTTTTGTTGTTGTTGTTGGTCATAGGGCCTGGGCACTATCTCTCAGCTCTTCAGCTCAAGGCTAGCCTTTACCACTTGAGCCACAGTACCCCTTCTGGTTTTCTGAGTGGTTTATTAGAAGTAAGAGTCTCACAGTCTTTCCTGCCTGGGCTGGCTTTGAACTGCGATCCTCAGATCTCAGCCTCCCGAATAGCTAGTATTACAAGCATGAGCCCACCTCCAAACTATTGTTTTATTCACTAATCTGATATGTCAATGACAATAATTACAGATTTATCTTTCCAGGATCTTTTAAATTTTTTTGCTTTACTATAATTTATTAAATAGATTTCATTTATGCATGGGGTTGCCTTTAATATGTGTGTGTGTGTGTGTGTGTGTTTATTGAGAAAACACCATACAGAGGAGTTACAATTACATGGACAAGATAATGAGTACATTTCTTACCAAGCATCGTTGCCTTCTCCTTTGTTTCCCCTTCCTATCCCTTCCCATCTCCCCTCCCCGCCCCCAATACCCCCACCACCACCAAAGTTGTAAAGTTCATTTTTCGATGTAACGACTTGTACATCTCATTGTTGCAATTGGTCCACCTGTATCCAGGATCTTTTAAAATGAACAACTACCTATCAATTGTGTATCTATTGCAGAATAGGTATATTCCTAAAATTAAGAATGTCAGTAGCCTAATTTCAATTTTGTCATCATATATATTAATTAAATATTCTACATGTTTACTCAAATCTACTGTGGACTAGATGTGGTCTTGGTTGTTAGGGGAAGAGTAATGAACGTAGATCTGTATCCTCACACAAAGCTTATACCCTAGAGAAAAGGATTTTTAAAATCCACTATATTTTCATCCACACTGATAGTAAATATAAAAGGATCCTAATTAGTAAAGGAGGGAAAAGACAAAATAACAGCTGAAATGATATTTCAAAGATGGAATTAACCAATAAGTTAAAAATTCCAAGTGAAAATTTTTAAAGCAAGGAAAGCCATGTGTACTTATAAAATTTCTCTCTGGCAATTAGGAAAATGATGCATATCAGCTTCCTAGGGTTAACAGACTAACATAGACGATGTTGTTTGAAAGGATAGAAACTTGGTTGTAAAATAGTCTGGATTATAGAGATTCTTAGACTTCTTTAGGAACACAAGATCTGGACAGGCAAACAAAATTCTAGAATTAATAGAATCAGAAAAATGAAATAAGAATCAAGTTAACAGGAGCAACAGATACATAAATACATAAGATAATAGATGTAAAACTTTAATAATATGGTTGAAGTAAGAGTGTTAGTTTTATTTGTAGGGAGGAAATATTTATTTGGCCAAATAAATATGGTGAAAATGGTATGGCAGAGAAGAGAAGCTCACCATGTGAGAGTCAGAGACCAAGAGAGAGGATGCCTACCCTAGCATGTCCTTTCCCCATTGTTATGTATTTGATTCCCACTCTGTGGAGTGCTGCCAGCCACGTAGGGCAGAGCATTTCTTCTCAGTCAGTCTTTTCAAGACACCTGCAGAGAGGGCTTTACTAATCTCCTAAATGTATCTCAATCCAATTAAACTGACACCCAAGATAATCACAAGTCCACCCCACGTCCCACTTGACATGCGACCACATCTCCTTAAACCATAACGTGCTACCCCTGGTCCCTCAAATGCTCAAATCCATAATGTAAAATGCATTCAGCCCATCTCCAGAGTCATCATAATTTTAACAGTTCCAACACTGTTCAAAAGTCTGAAGTCTTCTCTGAGACAGAGGAGGCTGCAATGCTTGATAAGAAATGTACTCGTTATCCTGCCCATGTAATTGTAATCCCTCTGTACAGTATGTTCACAAAAAAATAAAATTTAATTTAAAAAAAAAGACAATCCATCAAGAGAAATCCTGAAAAATAAAAGGAAGTTAGTTATATACTTCCAAGTTACATCGGCACAGGGTAAATATTCCTAATCCAAAATGGAGAAATAAGAGAATAGAAAGGAGGAATGGGAACAAAGAAATTTGAAAATCCAGCAGGCTAAACCTCTTAGCTCCCTGTGCAGCAAGTAATCTGACTTGAACTCCAAAAATCCTGTGCATCCCCATCCTTCTGGCCTTGCTGGATGCAGGAGGTATGGTCTCTCTTTGGGATGGCTCTGCTTGTTGCTGGCATCTTTCCTTGGCAGATGCTTCTTATTTGGGCATTTACAACTTCCCATGGTCTCCACTGCATCTTCCTCTTCAATTTTATGACTCTGTGTAATGCTTTTTCGGGGAATAAGCAGGGACACCAACACTGTGAGACATTGTCTGGATTCTCAGGTCTTCCTCTGAAATCTGGGCTGAAGCTTCCTCAACCTCCTGATCCTGTGGCTGATGAAAAGTCTGTCAACAGCTCTAGCAGTAGCCAGGACCCTTGATAAGTCACTATGTTTTTCCACAATCAAGTTTAATTCGTATTGTTGTACTCGACTAACCAGTGTATAACTCAGGTGGGATTTCATAAACATTAATATTCCTGGATTGAACAGCTAGTAAGAACAGAAATCAAGTCTATCTTACTAATTCCTCATTCTACATCATGGATGCTCATCACAGCATGATAACAACAGGCTGTACGTTTGCCCCTAATTATCACTAAATACACAGACAGAAATAGCCAATGCACCAGGCAGTGGAGAAGTTTTGTTCTTCATAGAAATACACTTAAAGGCTGGGTGCTGATGGCTCATGCCTACTATCCTGGCTACTCAGGAGGCTGACATCTGAAGATGGCAGTGGAAAGCTAGCCCAGGCAGGTCTATGAGATCCATGTTTCCATTAACCACAAAAAGTCTGAAAAGTACTCATTACCTTGCTCATGTAACTGTAAGCCCTCTGTACAATATTTTTACAATAAAAAACATATTTTTTTAAAAGTCTGAAATGGAGCTGTGGCTCAAGTGGTAGAATTCTAGCCTTTAGCAAAAAGCTCAAGTACTGGGTCTAGGTGCAGAGTTCAAGCCCCAATACCAGTATCAAATAAAAAATAAGGAATTTATTCTCAACATGCTTGATTAACAAAGTCAATTTGCTCTTTTCAGGTAACTACAAAAGATAGGCGAGGGACTAAATTTCATAGTTATTTTTGTATTGAAGAGACAAAGGAAGAGTATCTTCTTGTGACTCTTTTTTACTCTCATGCAAATTCAAATGTTTAAATCTCTTCACTAGCATTGACAGAATCATTTTTCTATATATTCAAGGAAGAAACTGCTAATTGACATCTAATTACTTTTAAATATGTTCTTGGGAATCATATGTCAATGTCATGAAATCACTGGATTTACTGTAAGTTTTTGTTTTGAATTCAAAACTAATCCTATTACGCTCTTTGAGCTTTCCACTACTTTATAAACACGTTAGTCCATCAGAGTGTGTTTACAGTATTTATTTAGTTCAACTAACAGTCTGGATTTGTTTTTCAGTGCTTTGAAAACTTCATAAATTTTGATGATTAACAATAAGGGTGCAATTTTTTCTGAAAAATAAATTGCATTTCTACTTTTGAATAACTAGCATCCACAATTTAGATAGAGTAAAGCTTCCAACTAAGTGTTTTTTTTAAAGTGAAATTAAAGAATAATCCTCTCTAGGATTTAAATAATCTAGAATTTCTTCACTTTTCTCAGAGTTAGTAAAAATATTATGTTTCCGCATGTTGACAACACCTTTATTTAATGACCTAAATGAGTAAGCGGAAGCCCCACAATATAGACTTTTAAATTTTCAAATAAGAATTTATTTTGAATCTTAGCCAGTTGAATTTGCAAATGCATAAAAATACTTGGCCATTATCAGATTTCACTAAAACTTGAACTTTGCCAAAGCATATATGTATTCTAAGCCTGCATTATTTCCTTTTTCAGTGTTGGAGTTAAATGTAATTTTCACATCTACTTAAACTTTATATTATTCTCATTTAATTGAAAAATAAATATTTTATGGAATTTTCTTTTTTGAAGATTGATTTTCATTACTTGATGTCACTGTATCTTTATGACCTAGAGAGACTTTATAATAATAAACCTTTGAAGTCAAGTATGCTTGTTTCTCTTCATTTCATTAAAGGTGAAAATTCAATTTAAAGATATAATTAATTTGGACTTTTTACAGTCATAAATGTCACCACTGTGCACATAAGAATCTCTAGAATATTCCTTGATTATTTTTGTCTAGTTTATAGTTCTGAACCAAATCTCTTTACTGTCTGTCTTTGTGGATTTTTTTCTCATTTTTATATCCATTTAATTTTTAAACCTGTCTCTCTAGAAAAAGATATTTTGATATTGTCAATCTAGATAGAGCTCTGAGCCTTCTTTTGTCTCATTGAAATGGAGTTTAAGGAAACTTCAATGAAGTAACTATGTACTGTTAGCTATCCTAGGCTTACGAGTAATATCAGTTAGATCATTGGTGTGTTTTTACTGCTTACCTTCCTGAGTGAAGAATTTCAATAAATGGAATATCAGCTCGTTAGTATTTTTCCTGGGTGCCATTGTGTGGTGCACACAAAACACAATCTATGTGATTTTTCCACTGCACAGGACAACATGGACAAATTAGATTCTGACTTTGCCTTAAGGACTTATAACCAAACTAGAGAGATAATAATGCATATATAAAAAGAGTAAGAGTAATACTAGGTAAGTCTATTAGTTATGTTGAAACCTTTATTTGAATTTATTTCAAGGCTTTAAATTTGTTTGTGCATGTGCATTTGCATATAAATGTAAACTTTAGGGGCTGGGAAGGTGACTCAGTGGTAGAGCACTTGCCTTGCATGCATGAGGCCCTGGGTTCGATTCCTCAGCACCACATAAGCAAAAAGAAAAAAGCCGGAAGTGATACTGTGGCTCAAGTGGTAGAGCACTAGCCTTGAGCTGAAGAGCTGAGGGACAGCGCCCAGGCCCAGAGTTCAGGCCCCACAACCGGACCCCCCCAAAAATACGTAAACTTTATAAAACTGAATTACTGCATTTGGTTCACTTAAAAATTTGGTTTCAAGGGAAGAAAATCTGATATTTTTAAAGCAGATTTTTTTTGCTTTAATTCTAGGTGGAAATAACAACTATACGTTTTTACTTTTTTAATTTTTTCATGTAGTTCTATTAGTGTCTCTGTCAAATTCCTTGAAACTTTGTTATTAACATATAAACATTCAGAATTATCGTGTCTTCTTGAGATATTGATGTAGCCAAATTATATATTTTATGCATGTATGGAAATGTTAAAATGAAGAATTATTTTGCATAATCAACATAACTAAAGAATATTTTAAAAGAGAATTGATGTATTATCAATTAAACTTAGTTTATTACTGCTAACATTCTTTTCTCTGAAATCTTCAGTTTTATTAATTTAGCCCCTCCAGCTTTACTTCAATGAATGGTAAAAGGGTACACATTTATTTTTGTTTTTCAGTTTATAGTTTGTCATTTTTGCAAATAGGTTTTATGTAAATTTTAATACTGGATTAAATCAGCTTAACACTTTCTTATTTTAATTGAGATATTTAGACTATTTATTGTTAATATTATTAATGGCATACCTCCATGTCTAGACATGGATTTTCTATGTATTCTATCTGTTTTATTGATCATGGCCTATTGTTTTCTCTCTTCTTTAATTCCATTTTGTTGTTGTTATTGGTTGGTAAGCTTGAATTTAGGGCCTGAGCTCTGTTCCTGAGCTCTTTTATACTCAAGGCTAGCTCTTTACCACTTTGAGCCAAAATACCACTTTGGATTTTCTGATAGTTAATTGGAGATAAGAGTCTCATGGACTTCCTTGCCTAGCTGGCTCTGAAATGTGATGCTCAGATCTCAGCCTCCTAAGTAACTAGGATTACAGGCATGAGTCATATATTTTTATGATTCTACCTTATCTCTTTTGATAAATTGAGTATTACTTTGTTGCTCTTTCAGTGATAGTTTTAGAGTATCTTTGCCTGATGAACTGTTACCCTGGACTTCCACCTGGTGGTGTGAAACTTGGCAGATTGCAAGAATATTTAACTATATTTTTATCTCTCTGCTGCTGTTGTTCTTTTACTGTTACATATGCTATAAGCATCACAATATATTTTTATTTTTTTGTTTTTTTTGTTTTTTTTATTTTTATTTTTTGCGAACATACTGTACAGAGGGGTTACAATTACATGAGCAAGATAATGAGTACATTTCTTATCAAGCATTGCAGCTTCCTCCTTTGTTTACCCTTCACATCCCTTCCCATTCTCCCCCAGCCCCCCACACAATTCTTCCCCCCCCACCCCCGCCCCGGCATTTTTATTATTTTTCTATGAGCAGTTAATAGTCTTTTTAAATATTTAAATATAGTAAAACAATCCTATTGCAGATTAGTTACGATGGTTGGTAGTTTTTACTTATTTGTTTAAGTCTGTATTTCTATCTAGTATATAATTTTCTTTTTTTTTGTCGGTAGTGGGGCTTGAACTCTGGGCTTGGGCGCTGTCCCTCAGTTCTTCAGCTCAAGGCAAGCGCACTACCGCTTGAGCCACAGCACCAGTTCCGATTTTCTAGTGGTTTATTGAATATAAGAGGCTCACGGACTTTCCTGCCCAGGCTGGCTTTGAACCCTGATCCTCAGATCTCAGCCTCCTGAGTAGCTAGGATTACAGGCGTGAGCCACTGGCGCCCTGCTGGTATATAATTTTCTGTCTTAAAGTATTCTTTAACTATAGTTTGTGGGTGATAAAAGTCTTCCATCTTTTCTCTACCTAAAAAATGGGGAAGGGGAAGAGGCTATATCTCTTACCTTTTCAAAGATGTTTTACAATTGAGAGAATTCTAGGCTGACAACTCTAAAAATATTGCTCCAAAATCACTTGCTATATTTCTAATAAATCTATTCTCATCTTTAGCTTTGTTGTCCTGTAAATAATATCTCTTTTCTGCTACTTTTAATTTTATCTCTTAGTTTATGGTTCTTACTTTAATTTGGTGTACCTTGGGCTAGGTTTCTTCTTATTTTCTTGTGCTTGAGGTTTGTTCAACCCTTATAATCAAATATGGAAAATGTTTCTTTCTAAATGTGGAAATTGCTTCTTCAAGTATGTTTGCTCTATTCTTTCTTCATTCTTTCCTTCTGGAAATCCAAGCATATACATTTGACTCTATTGGTTGGCTATATGGCTATATTTCTGTTCATTGTCTCAGTCTTATTTCATTCCATGTTTTGTTTTGGCTGCTACATGTTAACTTTAATAATTTTTTTTATTTTGAAACTAAGAGTTCATAACTCTTAGTTTTAGTGTGGTTTTATTCTCTGTCATTTAACTTTTGTCTGTAAGTTTGATTTGGATCATTTCTATATCTTAAATTTCTATCATGTCACCATATTTCCTCTAGCTTCTTGAAAATAGGTAATGCAGTGATAATAATTATTTTAACATCATTGTTCATGAGTTGTACATCTGGATTGTTTTGAAACACTCTTAGTTATCTAACATGACAAGTTTTTAAGAGAGATCTTCAGTTTCTTTGATTGGTATTTTTAACTGGATTTTATTTTTACTTTATTAGTGTTTGTTTTTCTTAATTATTTATTTGTTGATTTAATTATTATTGTATACCTATGTGCAGGAATAATTAAAGAGTTAAATGTTATATATGTACATACTTGTATTTATAGGTATAGCTGGGTGAGGTCAGAGCAGTGTTTAGTCTTGCTCATTGTTTCTCAGTCACTGAAAACTGAGCTCCCTGATATGTTTGACATTTTGATTGTCACTATCTGGTGCTGGTGTGGTGGAGGAGTACTTTGATTATCTAGAGGACAGAGATAGTGTGATGTTGCTGAACATTTATTATGCATAGAGCAATTTCTCCTAACTGTTCTTAAAAATTAATTAATATATACTTCACAACGAGTTTTTATGTATTTTATAAAGAACTAGAAAAGAGGCTCCAGATTGAAAATGTAGTATACATCTGAGGAAATAGAAATACTAATTACATCATCATCATCATCATCATCATTATCATCATCCTCATTATCATCATGCTCTTTCTATAAAATACTAAAGCACAATCATGGAAATAGTATTAATATTATTAATGTAGTATACAGCAATACTATCTTAGTGTATTACTGTTAGTATACTATTGTTACCATTTAGAGAGCAAACAATTAAGAACAGTAGGTGAAATAATTCTTCTCTTTTCTACATATAACTAATTTCTATCAGATATTGAGGATCTGAATAAAGTTTTCTGTTCCAGATGCTGGGCATTGGGTGGTGAACAAAATAAGCAACATGCCTTTCTTAAGGGAAATTTACACATTGAAGGAAATAGCAGGCATTGAGCAGGTTTTCTTGAAGATGCTAAGCTTTGCTGAAGTGCTGTGCAGTGTGAGAAGCATGCAGGGAACTGGAAGACCTCCTTTCGTAGCAGGACTGACTACAAGACTCTAGGTTCATACACTGCGAGTGTTTTTACACTATTTAGTGAAACACCAGTTAAAATAATATTTGGAAATAAAATACTCGATTTAAAGCATTGCAATTCAGGACCTTTGTGATGGTCAAGGATAGATGTCCAGTAGATTCCAGATAACAAAAGTTTGGAGTTCAGATAACAGGTCTTGACTTAAAGTCCCAGTTTACATGGAATGTGTGAAAACTACAGAATATTTAAAGCTGTCCCTCAAAGCACATACAGTAATAACAAAGTCTCAAACATAAAGCAAGGCAAAACACAATGACAAATGCATAAGATCCAGAATAAATCTATGATTTCATAACGGCAATCATATTCCCTTCCATATTACCATCAGCTATGCCATCATATTATATGTAAAATCAAACAAGAATCCAAACTAAATAAATCTAGTTAATTAACCTTCAAATAGCAAGCAATGTTATTATGTCAGATAAAAGAAAACCTGAGCTGGTGGCTTATACTTGGAAACTTAGCTACTCAGAAAGCTGAGATCTGAGGATCATGGTTCAAAACGAGCCCAAGCAGGAAAATTTGTGAGACTCTCATTTCTAATTAACCACCAAAAACATGAAAATGGAGCTGCAACTCAGTGGTAGAGCTCTAATCTTGAGCACAAATGCTCAGGGGCAGCATCCTAGCTCTAAGTTCAAGCCCCAGGACTGACACCAAAAAGCAAAAATAAAAAGACTATTACAAATGGAATGACTTTCCTGATTTCAGTCTTGCTCTTCTTATTGTTGGCATGCAGAAAAGCTACTGATTTTTGTGGATTCATTTTATACCATGCTATTTTGCCAAAGTTTTGGATCAACTCAAGTAACTTGGGAGAGAAATCTATATGGTTCTTTAAATACAAGATCATGTCATCTGCAAAGAAGGAGAGTTTTACTTCTTTCCTCATTTGGATTCTCTTTATGTTATTCTCTTACCTTATTGCTCTGGCTAGAAATTCCAGTACTGTATTGGAGTGGAGAGAGTGGACACATTTGTTTTGTTCCTGATTTTAGAGGAAATTGTTTTAACTTTTCACCATTAAGTCCTGCCATTAAGGCAGGACTGTAGATTTGTTGTATACAGCTTTTTATTATATTGAAGAAAGACCTGTGGATTCCTAGCTATTGCAGAGCTTTTATCACAAAAGAGCTTTGAATCTTGTCAAGTGGTTTTTCTGCATCTATTGAGATAATCATGTTTTTCTTGTCATTGCTTCTGTTGTGTTGAATTACATTAACCGACTTGCATATATTGAAACAGCTTTGCATCACTGACTGAAGTGAATCCTGTTTGATCACAGTGTATGATTGTTTTGGTTATTGAATCTGGCCAGAATTTTGTTGAGAAGGTTTGCATCGATGTTTATCAAAGAGATGGGCATGTAGTTCACTTTCTTTGAGGAGTCCCTATCTGGTTTGGGGATGCGGGTTATGTTGGCTTGATAGAATTATTTGATAGCGATCTTAACCTTTCAATTTCATTGAAGAGTTTGTACCTAAGAATTAAGTTAACCAAAGATTTGAATGACCTCTATGATGAAAACTTTAAAAAGAAATTAAAACAGATTTAAGGAAATGGAAAAACCTTCCACGCTCCTGGATTGGAAAGATTAACATTGTGAAAATAGCAATACTCCCCAAAGCTATCTACAAATTCAATGCAATACCCATGAAAATCCCAATATTCTTCAATGATACAGAGAAAATTCATATTGAATAATGAAAGACCTCGAATAGCAAAAACAGTCCTTAGCAGGAAGAACAGTGCTGGAAGAATATCAATACCAAATTTCAAACTCTATTATAAAGCCATACTAATAAAAACAGCTTGGTTCTGGCACAAGAATAGGCCTGAGGACCGATAAAATAGAACAGAAGACCCAAAACTGAACCCACAGAGCTATAGCCACCTAATCTTTGATGAAGGAGTCAAAAACACAGGATGGAAGAAAGACAGCCTCTTCAACAAATGTGTACAGAATTGGATGTACACATGCAGAAAACTAAAGATAGGTCCTTATATATCACCCTGCACCAGAATCAATTTCCAAATGGATCAAAGATCTCAATGTTAAACCAGATACCCTGAAAATATTACGAAGAGGATAAGAGAAACACTAGGGCTCCTTAGCATGGGTTGAAATTTCTTAAATAAAGATCCAGAATCACAAGTAACTAAAGAAAGACTGGATAAATGGGATCTCATCAAACTGAAGAGCTTCTGAATGGCAAAGAACATAGCTAGCATGATAAATAGCCCACAGAGTGGAAAATCTGTACATCAGAAAAGGGCCTCATATCTAAAATATAGTTGGAGCTCAAACAAACAATCCTCAAAGAAACAGCAACTCAATTAATAAATGGAAGAAAGACTTAAAGACAGATTTCTCAGAAGAAGAAGTAAGAATAGCCAAGAGACACATGAAGAGATGTTCGACATCTCTGGCCATAAAAAAAAATGCAAATCAAAACAACACTGAGATTTCATTCACCCAGGTTAGAATGGCCATAATCAAGAAAACTAAAAATAACAGATGTTGGTGGGGATGTAGCCAAAAGGGAATGCTATTAACCCTGTTGATGGGAATGTAGACTAGTTCACCCACTCTGCAAAGCAGTATAGAGGTTCCTGAAAAGACTAAACATAGAGCTTCCCTGTGACCCAGCAATCCCACCCCTGGACATTTATCCAATAGACCACACTAAAGCTACCAGCACACTGTATTCATTGCAGCATTGTTTACCATAGTTAAGACATGAAACCAGCTCAGATGCCCCTCAGTAGATGGACCAAGAAAATGTGGTATCTATACACAATGGAATTCTATGCTTCCACCAGGAAGAATGACATTGCCCCCTTTCATAAGGAAATGGAAAGACTTGGAAAAAATTATATTAAGCTAAGTAAGCCAGACCTAAAGAAACATAAGCTGCATGGTTTCCCTCATTTGTAATAACTAGAATATATCTATAAATCTACAAGTTAATCCAATGGGTAGCAAAAGACAAATAATTTCACTTGAACATGATTAAATAGCACTCTTAAGCATTCACACAATGAGAACAAAGGAGGATATTCTTAGGAGAGGATCACAAAGGCTCAATATGAGCATATGATCATATGAAATTATGTGCATTGAAACAAATTCCCAAGAAATGGAAACAAGAGGCTTTTAATTTTCCTTTTTGTAGATTCTTTCCCCTTTTCCCCCCTTTGTTGCTGTTTTTTATTTCTGTACCTTTTGTCTTTTATTTGAATTTATCTGATTTGGGAAGGATAAAGGGAAGCATAGAAATAGTGGGACGAAAGGCAAACTAACTCAGCAGTGATACGAGATACTATGTTGAAAATGAACTATACAACTTGTAGGGGAGAGAGCTGGGGAGGGAATATCTGGGAGATAATAAGGGAAGAGGTGCACTGTTCAAAAAGAAATGTACTCATTTTCTGACTTGTGTAACTGTAGCACCTCTGTTTATCACCTTTACAATATTTTTAAATAAAAGAAACAATCTGCATTTGTCAAGTTATTTTGCTGGGTGGGGAGAAGGAAGTATGCCAAGTGAGGCTTTAACTCGTTTAACTCATGCCTCATACACTTCATCAGTTTGCTTGCTTACGGTTTGTGCTCTACCACTTGAGCCATGCCTCCAGTCTGGGTTTTTGCTGATTAATTGAAGATACAGTCTCAAGGAGTTTTCTTCTCAGGCTCAAACCTCAATCCCCCAGGTCTCAGCCTCGTGAGTACAACTGGTATTACTGGCCCAAGCTACCTTGACCTGACTTGCATTTGTCAAGTTCATAAGCAGAAAAGCTCAATCTAGGGCTGGGAATGTGGTTCAGTGATAAAGTGCTTGCCTCGCATGCACAAAGCCCTGAGTTCCATTTCTCAGTACCATGTAAACAGAAAAAAAAAGCCTCTGAATTGGTGCTGTGGCTTAAATGGTAGAACACTAGCCTTGAGCAAAAAGAAGCTCTGGGACAATGCTTAGGCCCTGAGCTCAGCACCAGGACAGGCAAAAAAATAAAAAATAAAAAAAAGCTCACTAAAAAGAATGCACTGAAATCGAACATAAGTGGACATCTAGTTTAGTATAAGTAACATTTGCAATAAATAGTATTGGCAATGTTATCCTTGGAAAAGTAAACACACTGAATACCTAGGAGTTCTGGTAATGAAGAATGTGGGGTCAATATACCCAGTGCTCAAAGAGACCACAGCTTCAGGATTAATCATTAGAGGATCCTTAAGTGAATTCTCCCAACAAACAAAGCAGAAATGATGTTTGTCATTTCTGGCTCCTGTCATACAAGTTTATCATTTGGCATAAATTTCTAAAGAATATAGTTTAACTGATATTATTGCCCAGTATATATCTAGCAAAGTGACATCTGTGGCATTGCATTAGAGTCTTTTTTTTTAATTGTGAAAATACTGTACAAAGGGGTTACAATTACATGGGCAAGATAATGAGTGCATTTCTTATCAAGCATTGTAGCTTCCCATCTTATTCTCCCCCTGCTCCCCCATCCAACCCTCCCCCCCACCAAAGTTGTAAAGTTCGTTTTCGACATACGACTTGTACGTCTCATTGTCGCAATGGGTCCACCTGTATCCCTATTTAAATGATTTGTTTTTTCCCTTCCCCTCCACAAATTATAACAACATCAAATACAGTGAAAACAGGGTTATACTGTGGGGGAGGGACATACAAAGCAACAAAGAAATCATCTTATAAATGTGTTAGAAACAATCACATGAAAGAAAAAAACATTTGAATACATATCTTAGGGTTCATTTCCCTAACATCAACTTATCTGAGCTTTTCTGCTTGTCTCAGACATATACTAGTTATTGCAAATAAGGGAAACCATGGGACCTATGTTTCTTTGGGCCTGGCTTCCTTCACTTCACAGAATTTTTTCCAAGACTTTCCATTTCCTAACAAATGGGGTAATGTCATTCTTTCTGATGGAGGCATAGAATTCCACTGTGTAAATATACCACATTTTCTTGATCCATTCATCTATTGAGGGGCATCAGAGTTGGTTCCATATCTTAGCTATGGTAAATAATGCTGCAATAAACATAGTCATGCTGGTAGCTTTAGTGTGGTCTTGTTTGTGAACATTTGGGTAAATGCCCAAAAGTGGGATTGCTGAAGTCTTATAAAGGATCCAAGCTAGTTCAATATTGCTATATTTGTACCATTCTGTGTTTGTGTGTGCTAGTACTGGGGCTTGAATTCAGGGCCTTATGCTCTTGTTCAACTTTTGCACTCACCAATGGTGTTCTCTACCCCTTGAGCCACACCTCTAGTCTGCTATTTGCTGGTTAATTGAAAATAATATCAGGTACTTTTCTTCTGCACTGGATTTGAATTGCAGTGCTCAGATCTCAGCATCCTGGGTACCTAGACTTACAGAGATGAGGCATTGGCACCCAGAATATGGCTTATATCTTAAATATCCGCCAAGACCCACAGGCTAAAGGCTTGCTTTTTAACCTGTGGAGCTACTGGGAAGTGATGGAAGCTTCTTATGAAGTGGGGTACAGGAAGTAAGTTAAGTGATGGGGGCAGGCTCTTGAAGGGGATATTGGGACTTCCCCTCTCCTGTCTCCTCTTGAATACGTCAAAAGAAAACATTTCTTTCTTTAAAGTTGATTTAACACAGCTATTTGACATAGGAATGGAAATCTGACTAACATAAATGTTAGGCTTTGAATTTCCTAATTAAAAAAAAACCTCTGTTAAAATGTAACAATGAGTGCATATATTAAGATTCACAGGTAAATAAAATATAACTCAACTTTACAAATCTTAAATTTTACTTAAGGATTCACTGTTATATGCATTGCCACATTTAAAAATCTGGTCTTGGGAAAAAAAAATCCCTAAATATTGAAAAGTGAGCTTTAAGTGAATACTATTATTTTAAAATACCCACATTTCCATTATCATTTTTGAAATGGTAATGGGACACCACATTCTTAAGTTACACACAACAGCTTTTCTCTTCGTGTGTGTGTGTGTGTGTGTGTGTGTGTGTGTGTTGTTGTTGTTAAAGAAAAATGTAGCAGGTGTTGTGTGCCCTCTAGTGGCTACTCATGAATTCCTGTGTTTTGTGCACAATGCATTTCATTTCAGGCATACTAACAACTAACATTACCTTTAATATAGTAATTAATTCATACTTTATCTTAACTAAAATAGTCCAAAGTCAATTCACAACTTTTAGTATACAGAAAAATATATATCATTTGTTGTAGAAAATATATCATTTTAAACCACAAGATATTTCATTAAAATAAGAGTAATGGTCACATCCAATGAATTCATAAAGAACACATACAGATTGAATAATTTATACAAAACATTTAACAGGCATTTTACCCTTCATACTCTGCTATGCTAATATAGGCCAAAAGCAGAACAGTTGCTGTGTTATTCAAACTTCCACAGAGAAACATAACACACACACATATATTTTTCATTTATATGTGTCTATATATAATTAAAGGTATATGCATATATGCATTTTATAGAGAGAGGATATAGAGGGGGAATATGGAAACATTTAAGGAACAATCATATAATTGTGCATTGGAAAACTTTGAAACCTATAGGACAGGCCATTAGGCCAAAATTTTGGAAGGGATTTCTTCTTTTCCAAATTGCATTTAATTACCATCTTTTGCAATAAATGTTTATTTGAAGTTACATGTTGCTTGTCAGAGTCTGTTTTCATAATTTCTTCTTATGTATCATATCTACTTGGGTTCACTTCTTTGCTCTTAAAGTATATCTGGTAGTATCACATAGTTTCACAAAAGGCTTTTTGTACCCAGTCTATCTAGACATCTTGATTTTTGCTTCCACTCTTAATAATAATTTTGAATTTTTAAATCTCAAATCTAAATTGATAGCTATACGCATTTTGTGTTTTATTTTACATACGTAGTTACAGAAAATTAAATATTTTATATGATAGTTCACTGGCTTCTCTTTTATGTTTGTGTAATCTCTCCTTTCAACTATATTTTTTTCTTATAAAATTTCCATGCTATGTTGAACCATGCTGTCTTATTTGTTACTTATACTACATAACTTTATCTTACTTATTGACTAACATGTTTAAACTGCTATAGAGAGTTATCATTTCAAATATTCCTAAGAATGTCTAAGTTCTCAAATTATTTTCTATGGTTTTTAACTTAAGCCTTATTTTTCTCTTCCTGTTTTTGTGATGATTTCTTTGACTTTCTCTAATTTTTATTTCTTAATTTCTTTTATTTCAGCAATTCTTTTTTTTTCTTTTTTTTTTTGGGGGGGGGGGGGTCCAGTCGTGGGGCTGAACTCTGTGCCTGGGCGCTGTCCCTCAGCTCTTCAGCTCAAGGCTAGCGCTCTACCACTTGAGCCACAGCGGCACTTCCGGCTTTTTTCTTTTTGCTTATGTGGTGCTGAGGAATTGAACCCAGGGCCTCAGGCATGCAAGGCAAGAGCTCTACCACTGAGCCACCTTCCCAGCCCTCAGCAATTCTTAATATAGTGTCCAATAATAAGGACCTTATCATTCTAGAAATTGCATTTGGTTTTTCATCAAAAAAATCTCTTTTTTATCGCATTTCTCTTTTCTGATGTTTACTTTATTTATAATTTTATTAGCCTTTGTCTAAGGACAGCAGTAATTGACACTGACCTTGGACAGCTCTGTTGTCTCCAGGCTTGCTGTAGTCTAACCCTTGGCCAAAGTAATGATTAAGTATCCTTTTCTACTGTGCTGTTTAAAGTCCAAAACTCTTCTGGAAGTAATTTGCTCCATTTTGTCTCTTCTGCTTTTTGACAAGGTATAGATTCATGGTTCATTTACCTGGTTACCCAACCTCATTTGAACTCCATAACCAGTGAGGTATAAAAGACCCACCCAAACAAACTTAACTCTTTGGCTCTGCTAAATCATAATTTCTGACAGGTATCTTACTAGTTAGTGATTTTTAGACATAGCTCATGTCTTGTGTGACTAACAAGAGTCCAGAAGCGACTCCATTTTTCTATCGTCTATGCTTTATATTTCCTGCTACGTTTTCTTTTATTAATGCCTTGCAGGAGCATACACTCCAGGGTTTCAGAATGTTCAATTATCTGACCATGTGTAATGGCTGCAATTAGTCCTCTAGGGGGATACTTGAAGTAGCCCTTACCTGTGTAACTAAGGATGGTTAAGGCTTCCTTTGAGACAAAAGAAGGTGAGGAAATGGAGAGTGAAGGATCTGTGAAGAGTAGACTACCACACTCCTGAGTGGTACTGATTGACAGCAAACAAAACTATCAACTTGGAGGTGAGTACATGCAAAGATGAAGGAAATAGCAAAATAGATGCAAAAAAAAAAAAAAGAAAGAAATTCAGAGAGAAGGAAAGCCAAAACAATTCTGTGCCTTGGCTGAGTTTGGCTGCTTTGGCAAAAATACGAGTAAAAGCTTGACACCTTGGATCTGCCAAGTTTCTTCCACTGATTCTGTGTGTAGCGTAAAAGGACACGATAAAAGACTGAGATAGTTCAGCATGTCATTTCATCTAAATGTTACCTTGCTCATTTGATTATCACTGAAAAGACAATACAAGCCCTGACTATGATGGTAGAGATGAGGGTAGGGGTAATGCTCACAGATGTTCAGAAACAGTAACATTCAAAGAGTTCAGTGTACATTTTGCAGAAATCTGGATACCTTAACTGGTTGAGCTAGTGGAAGGCAGAGTATTTTTTTTTTAATCCTTGATAGAGCAGATCAACTTCACCCTTCCATAATAAACTGATTACTATGGAAATGCTGAAAGTATACACACCGTCAGATTGATCATACAATAAGTTATGCTCCCACTTCAGAACTTTTACTCAAGAAATGATGGATGTGCTAAACTGGGCTCCAAATTCTTGGAATTCCTGTGTGACTCCAGTTAGGAGGGTAGAAGTATGCAAGAAAAGCTGCCCTAGACCCACCTACAGGCTGAACTCCTGAGAGGTTGAATGAAGGAAAAATAACAAGAAACATTCAGCTAAAAAGAGACATTAAAAATAAAAGAGCTTGGGGCTGGGAAGTGGCTCAGTGGTAGAGTGCTTGCTTTGCATGCATGAGGCCCTGAGTTTGATTCTTCAGCACCACGCCATTTGTGTGTGTGTGTGTATGTGTGTGTGTGTGTGTGTGTGTGTGTGTGTGTGTGTGTGTGTGTGTGTGTGTGTAGTATCTTCTCTTTAGCATCAAAGAGCCTTTTATTAGAATGACAGCAATTCACATACTCATCAGTTTTTCACAAAAGGCCAATAATACCCCCTAGTGGAAGCCACTGGGATTTTCGATTAGACATTTTCCCTATGTAGTTTCCAGTTATGCTCCCTTTGAAAAGGAATTTTTGGCCTGTTATTGTACTTTAGTTAATCCTGCATTTGTTCAGAAAGGATTTGAAATTATTTTGTGATCTAGACTATGCATCTTTGTATGCATTATGTAATGATAAAATTCGACCACAGAAAATTTTAACTTTTCCTAATCAAATGGATATAATTTAAATCCATGAGATGGAGGAACCGCTTCAATATTTTGTAAGATAGCATTCACTGCTTCGAGGGTCTACATTAGATTTACCAAGAATGGAAGAATGACACTGAATCCAGAAGGTCCTGTGACAGGTCAGGGGTTGTGCTTGAGGGAAGAGCATAAAAGCAAAAGCTACTCAAGGCACAGAATTATCAAACAGGTTCAATAGCTAGGACATCAAAGAAACCATCAAGATGATGATAACAATTATAGATACGACATGGATTTTTGCTGATTCTTGGGTACAAGTGATAACTGTATGATTTGCAAAACGAGATAATCTGAAGAGAATCAGTCTAGCCAAGAGACAGAAAGTAAGAAGTGTCCTAATGTGGTGTACTGTGCCATAAATATTTTATAGAGAGGAAAGTCCAAGTAGGACAAATGTTGAAAATGAACTTTACAACTTGGCGGGAAGAGAGGGAGGAGTTGAGGAGGTGGGGAGAGAAGGGATGGTAGGGGAAAAACAAAAGAGAGGGTAACTGTGCTCGATAGGAAATGTACTTATTACCTTACTCTTGTAACTGTAACCCCTCTGTACAGTATCTCTACAATAAAAATAAATATTAATAAAAAAGAAAAAGAAAACAAAACAAACAAAACAAAAACAAAAAAGACATCACCACCTTATAACTTTATTTTTAAAAACAATAACAAAAACTAAAATTCACAATTTTATTTCTGAATTTGGTCTTTGGAAATAGCTTCTTGTTTGTGTGAGATGAGCAATCAAAAGAGTAAAGCCAATGAACTGATGGGCACTAAAACGGCACCGTACTCTTCCTTGTCCGATGAGAAAAGATCCTGAAAGTCTTCAACTTTGTTTTCTTAGGCTCTTTAATACTCTTACTTCTATTTGGTATTATTTAGCTTTATTTATACAAAGTTATACAAGTATAACTTTGCAATCTCATGACTCCTATCAAGCAATAGGCTTGCTGGGCACCTGTGGCTCAGGCCTGTAATCCTAGCTACTTAGGAGGCTGAGATCTGAGGATCGCTGTTTAAAGCCAGCCAGGGCAGGAAAAGCTGGGAGAGTCTTACCTCCAATTAACCACCAGAAAACCGGAAGTGGCACTGTGGCTCAAGTGGTAGAGCACTAGCCTTGACTGAGGAGCTGAGAGACAGCGCCCAGGCCCAGAATTTAAGCGAGGAGGAGGAAGAGGAGGAGGAGGGGGAGGGGGAGGGGGAGGGGGAGGGGGAGGAGGGTTCAAAGCCAGCCTTAGCAGGAAAAGCTGTGAAATTCTTATCTCCAATTAACCACCAGAAAGCTGCAAGTGGCACTATAGCTCAAGTAGTAGAGTGCTCACCTTGAGCCGAAGAGCTGAGGGACCGCGCCCAGGCCCAGAGTTCAAGCCCACGACCGACCAAAAGAAAAAGAAAAAAAAGGAAAGAAACATTAATCACTCTCAGTGGCAGATAATACAACCAATCCCGCGTGGGAGAGGGAGTGAGGGATAACTAATATAATAGTTTGCCTCAGTTTTACTTAACTCAGAACTTTTTCAAGTCAACCCAGGGCCTGTGGAGCATGTTCCTCAAAAACACCAAAAGAAGCCATCTGAATTACCTGGAATACAAAACAACAGGGTAGCAACAGGGTAGCCTAAGGGAGAATCCTGGAAAGACTGATGACTTGGAGTGGGCACTGACAGCTTCCAACATACTAGCAAATTTATAACGCCATGAATATATACAAGGCAAATGCATACTCAGAAAAGACCTGATAAAAGATTTCTTATCTGGCTTGTCTTTAAATAGTGTAAATCGGAAGGAAAAGTAAAACAAAGTTGGAAATGGTCCCAAGAAGAGACAGTGGATGTTTTGATTTGCTCACTTTTTTTTCATTTTTAAAAAAATTTCAGCCTCAGACATTTAAGTCTCTCAACTAAAAGCTAAAAAGAAGGATTCAGAGAGCATACATGACAAGGAATATAATCTTTATAAAAGTTCTTTATAAAATTTGCTATGCAAGCATAAATGACAAATCCTGAAAAGAATCTATTTCCGCAGTTAAAACAGTATCATATTCCAAACATCCAGTTTTTAGCAAAATGCTCTGGAACATGCTGAGCAATAAAGAAGTATGATACATTCTCTGGAGAATAAACATTGAGCTTATTAGAAAATATTTTAAGCCAACTGCCTTAATGCTCCCAAATAGCTTAAGGAAACCATGTTGAAATAGATAAAGAGAACAGAAGATAGTATCTCAGCAAATAGAGGCTATCAATAAAGATAAATTATTAAAAGAAGTCAAATGGAAATTCTGAAATACCTATCAATCGTTTTTTTTTTTTAATTCAGTATAGATGTTAAGAAACAAAGCAGGTAGAAAAAAGATCCAGAAAGCTTGAAAAGTGATAGAAGCATAAATGAATAAGGAAGAGTGAACATAGTCTAAGATATTTGTGACTCATCATCAAGCAGGATCTGTGAAGAGTAGACTATCACACTCATGAGGATGTGCAAGGGAAGAAAGAACAGAGAAATTGAGTGGGGAGAGAGAGCAGAGTGGATTTGAAACGTTCTCCACATTCATATTGCTAACGAGAACAGAGAAGTTATTGTCGATTTTTACAAAAAGCCAGTCACAAAGGACAAGATGTTGTCTTATTGGAAATATATTTGAATGTTCAAAACAGGCAAATGTTGGGGTTGGAAAAGATAGAAAAATAATATAATACAAATCTGACATAATGCCACCTGCTTTTAATTACATATCATAAAATTTAAGAAAAATATAATTAGCTTGCATGATTCAATCTGAGTTTATTCCCATTTCTTGGCTGTGTGATATTGGATTAATTAGCTAACTTTTTTTCCTAAGTTCTTCTTTTCTAACCTATAAAATCAGAATGATAGCTGTTTTCCAATTTGTAAAATAAAATTCTAAAAGAATATATATGTATATGTCTGAAAAATGTTCTTGGGAGTTAATTAATCCTAGTCATTGATGTATTATATAAACTGAATGATGTAGAAAGATTAAGCTAGAAAGTTTGTAGTAATAAAAAGGATACAGGTGGACTCATTGCAACAATGAGATGTACAAGTCGTTATGTCAAAAAATGAACTTTACAACTTTGGGGGTCGGGGGGGCGGATAGGAAGGGATAGGAAGGGAAAACAAAGGAGGAGACAATAATGCTTGATAAGAAATGTACTCATTATCTTGTCCATGTAATTGTAGCCCCTCTGTACGATATTTTCACAATAAAAAAAGTAGATTTATCAGTTGCATGGGACTGATCTGAACATTCTTCTTAAGATGATAAAAGTAGATTTTTCTAAAATTGATAGACACATATCTGTGAATATCCTAAAAGCCATTAGATAATATATATTAATAGCTTAAACTGTATGTACATGAATTATGATTCAATAAATACATTAAAAAAGTCAAAACCAACAAACCACAAGGAAACATGAATGGATAGCTCAAGAATCGCATTCAACATTAGAAATGTGAGGGTGAAGTGGTAAACATGTGAAGAAGTAGAAAAAGAGGTATTCATTATTTTTAGGAGCAATGCAATTTTGTTAAAGGAAAGACAGTCTAAAGAATAAATGTGGTTCAGCTATGAATTGTGAGAAAATTATAATAGGAAGGAAAATATAACTATGAATGAGTTAAATCATTTTCTTTGATTATTAATATTGTCTAAGACAGAAAAGGGTAGCATTCAAATATATTCATATTAATTAGCCCTATATGCATAAATTATTTCAATCTAAAAAAAATAACATTATCTCCAGAGTAGGAATCAATAGAAACCAGGGTTTAAAAGGAGAGAGACTTGTATTTTTCATAATAGGTTTTTAAGAATTGCTGTATATTTTACCTGTAACCCCTCTGTACATCATCTGTGTTTTTAACTATATGCGTATTTACGTTTTAGTTTGCAATTAAATTTAAAGAGTCATGTACTATTTAATGTATACAAACCAATAATATTTTAATATATCATAAAGAAGCCTGTCATTACTGCTAAGGAAATAGTTTCCATTGTCTTCCCAGATATTTTCATTATTCTTTGATGGAAAGAGAATATGTACATTTATCCTCTCATAGTTTGACTCTTCCTCTGACTTTCATAGTTAGCAATATAAAATACATAAGGAGAAAAAAGGGAAATTAACAGGGAGACTATTGTAGAAGGTTATTAATCAAGAAAGCAAAAATGGAATTTCAATGACTTATACTAATTTAAGAAAGGGTCTGCTGGGGATAATTGCAGTAGATTGCCCTTCAATGACACCTAATATTCAGAGAACTGCAAGAAAAGTTTGTCTGTAGACCTGGGCAGGAAGTCAAGTTAGGTCAACCAGCTGTGTGGGTGTTCTTACTCAATGAGTTCCTTAAAAAAAAAAAAATAGGTCAGATGCTTGGCAAATATGAATAAGTCATAGCAGTTAAACACTGAGAATGGCACTTGTTTGGATGAATAAGTCTATGTGTCTTTAAGTTCTACAAGTCAATAACACAAGCAAGAGGTAAATGTGAGGGACCACCAATCAACGGTTCACTAGGAAAAAAAAAAAAAAAAGTGAACCTAGTACCAGTGGCTCACACCTGTCATCCTAGCTACTCAAGAAACTGAGATCTGAGGATTAAGGTTTGAAGCCAGCCCAAGCTAAAAACATCTCAGTGAGACTCTTACCTTCAATTAACCACCAGGAAACCGGAAGTGGTGTTATGGCTCAGAGTGGTAGAGTGCTAGCTTTGAACAAAAGGAGTGAGGGACCACCAATCAACGGTTCACTAGGAAAAAAAAAAAAAAAAGTGAGCCTAGTACCAGTGGCTCACACCTGTCATCCTAGCTACTCAAGAAACTGAGATCTGAGGATTAAGGTTTGAAGCCAGCCCAAGCTAAAAACATCTCAGTGAGACTCTTACCTTCAATTAACCACCAGGAAACCGGAAGTGGTGTTATGGCTCAGAGTGGTAGAGTGCTAGCTTTGAACAAAAGGAGCTCAGTGCCAGAGCCCTATGACCAACAAAAAAAAAAAAAGAGGGGCTGGGAAGTTGGCTCCATGGTAGAGCGCTTGCCTTGCATGCTTGAGGCCCTGGGTTCGATTCCTCAGCACCACATAAACAAAAAAGAAAAAAGCCGGAAGTGGTGCTGTGGCTCAAGTGGTAGAGTGCTAGCCTTGAGCTGAAGAGCTGAGGGACAGTGCCCAGGCCCAGAGTTCAGGTCCCACGACCGGACCCCAAAACAAAAAAAAAAAAAAAAGAAAAGAAAAAATGATATCGGTCCATAAATGTGGATGGATAGCTTTAAATTCAGAATATTCATATCTATCTTCCTTATATCAATTGACCACCTTCCCTGGAGAGCAAACACCCAGCCTCTTCAGTGGCTTCTGAGACACAACTAGGCTGTAAAACCAGACTTAAATCTTCCATCCAAAACTATGTTCCTATGGAGAGCTTTTGCACTACCACATTGGCTTTTGTTCAATGTGTAGTCAAGTCAAAACTTACTTATACTGAAATTAAATGGCAAAGGTTTTATTTTTTTCTCCCTACAAATAGAATAACATTTATTAGCACATTAACAGCTGGTTAACACTTGACTAGGCATCAAAGAACATTTTATAAAGTAAAAACCTATGGCTCTTCAGATGTTCAATGCATCAGCTCTTGATTAACACATCAGATAAAGCACGACTGGAATGTACTGTGGAAAGATACTGTTGTCAGCTTTTCTTTCATTCCCATGACAATCACATTAGAGATGTAGAATTATGAAAGACTTTGCAGATGTCAGTTCTGTTCAGGCTAACCCATGTTTCACTCTCTGACCCAGTTTCTCTAGTTAGGGTTTGAACTTAATGTCTTCAGACCCAGCTGAAACATAATTGGATAGAACAATTGGAAAAAGCACTGAAGACTCAGATGTGATTGGGAATATATTTGCCCAAGAGCAAAATCTGGGAAGATATTCAATAAATTGTACTTCTCTTCAGGAATCCTTTCAAATACAGAACTGGGAGACAGAGCTTCATGGAGGTGTAAAGAACGCTTTTATGTTGGCGTGCCTCTGTACCTCAGGATATGTGCCACCTTTAAACACATAGATCATGTGAAAGTCTGCACATTTTGTTAGATAGAGACTTACCTGTGTGTACTAATGTGTGCAAAATACTGGAATCCCTAAGTTTCCGACATACAAAAATATGGATCCCTGGTCTAAATGTTACCATTTCAGAAAACAAGACTGTTCAAGTGTATAAGGCCATTAGCATTTGAATATACAGCTCTTCAAAATGGGAATATTCTGCAAATAAGGAAAGCTTACATTTGAAGCAGTGACTTTTTGAATGTTGCTTTTTCCCCTTGAACTGAGAACAGCCAGGGTAATGGAGGGCTGCAAGAAAAACCTCCGAATAGAGTCCTGTCTCATAACCAGACTTTTCTTAGTTTGCGGATCTAACTTTGCCCAGTTCAATATTTCTCTATCCATCAAAGAATAGCTTTGAATAACTTGATTTATTAGCATTATGGAAAGATTGTTTTCCTTTTTCCACTTTTTAATTTACACTAAGAATAGTAAAAGCAATAGCTGCTTAATCCTTTTCAAAAGACATGTCATTATTTCTTTTCAAAATATTTTATATAGTTTATGACTCAACCATAAATCATCACAGTCAGTGAAAAGAGGGAGACTATTATGTGTAGTTTAGAAAAGTTGCTGATCCAAAAACCACAAATAAATATTTTATATTTAAGATCTATGTCCCAAGGATCAAAGATAAGAAAGTATTATTGATCTCCATGATTTTCACTTCTTAACAACTAAATAAATCCTACTCTGAGCCCAATTCAGGAAGCACTTCTGTTGAAAAAAAGCCTTTACTTCCTGAAGTTAATTGTTTCCTCTTGGTTATTTCAATATACTTTGAAGATAATTATGTACTATTTTCATTAGATTTTAACTTTTGTCTAGGCTGTGAACTCCTTCAAGACACTGACCCCATATTACATATTTGTGTAAATTTTTTAACCCTCATATATTGATTCATTCACTCAACAAATGTTATAACATATTTATAACATATTAAGCCCTACATTAGGCACTGAGATGAAAATAAAAGCAAAATAAAATTGATCTCATTCTTTCCTAATCTAAAGTCTAATGAAAGAAGACAGGCGTAGAGTTTATTTACTTCTTAATAACAACCAATACATGTTAGGATTCAAATATAGCCAAGCCAAGTGGTGATCAAGAGAGATATCAAATAAAACTAGTACAATAGTTGAAATCTGAGCTAGTATCTTAAGTTTACTTATCAAAATGATAGCAGAGGAAAAAATGCTTAAGACAGAAAGAAAATTCAGGGAAACAGTGCATGGTAAGAGGAAATATAGCCAGTCCCATGGGCTGTTACTACAATCTCTGGAGTAAAGATTGAGGTTTGGAGGATGGGAAGCAGAAGGGCAGAAAAAGGACAAGTGTCTTGTTTTCTGTGTGAACAGCTTCATACCTCACCTTCAGAGCCATTGTTATCAGTGAAGAGACTGAAAAATGGGTACTAATTCTTTTTTCTGTGTGTATGGTGTCAATATAAAGGCTTGAACTCAGTGCCTCATGCTCTCACTTAGCTCTATCACTTGAACCATACTCCAGTTCTGGCTTTTTGATGATTAATTGGAGTTAAGAGTCTCACAGATTTATTTTTCAATGGGGATGCAAATCATAATTCTCACATCTCAGCCTCCTGAGTGGCTAGAATTATAGATCTAAGACACCAGTCCAGTATATTTCAATAATATTTGGTTTTACTCTAAATTTCACATGAATTATGTATAAAATGTAGGAACCATATTTGAGTGAAGTAAGAAAAGCGAGAGAGCAAGTGAATAGTGCTCTTATTCCAGTCTCTGATCAGGGAATTATTAGCTCATCCCCAGCCATACCTGAGTGGTTCACTTCAAATTTTTATAATAAAATGAAAAGAATCTCACTGAGGCTAGAAAAGACTGCAATTGGATTCTTTTTAAAGCTTTTTTCGCTGTCTGTAAATAATCACCGAGATTCTAGAAGTCAGGAAGATTCAGATAAGCTGGTTGTTAGGAAAGATTTTTTGTTTTAGAAAGCACTAATTTTATTTTATTAATAGGTATGTAGATTTGTACTGGTAATAGAGGGAGTAAGTTTAATTAAGCTACATTTTATTAATATATAGAAATATCACAATTCACCCCCTTGTTACAATTAATACATGCAGATCGTTAAAAAGTGAAAAACTGCTCTGTGTATCTATGTGTTTTACAATGAGAGACTAAATATACAAATGAACAGTGGCCTGGTCATATACACACTAGAACTCCAGCATAATTTAAAATTAACTTGGAAAATTGCCGTGTTATCTACCACAGCCAGCCAAATACATAGGAAGTCAAATTGGTAATTCTAGTAATAATTAAAGGAGACAAACAGTAACAACCAGGTCAAATGGTTCACAATTTTTAATTAATTACTGAAAGTTTCCCTTATTTTTGCACTGGCTCTCAACTTCTAAGCTACCAGAGAAAACCAAATCTGTGCTCCTAATCAATCATCTAGAAAGCCTACTTCTAGTCTATAAAGTATTATATCTGATATCAACCCACCATAAGTAGCAAACTAATTGACTGGAGTGTAGTATGCATAAGAGAGTATTCGAATGTGTCACTGCTCTGAACACTTAACTTACAGTTTAGCAATAAGAAGCTGAGACATGTTTTGTTGGAGGAAAGGAGGGCAGAGAAAGAGAGAGGGAGAGACAACTGGAGAGAAGAATGTGGGCAAACAGAGTCGCAATATTCAATGGACGCATGTGAAAATGGAAGTGGGTAACTTGAGAAGAGGGCTTGGAAAAGATGGGGAGAATGAGGGGCAGAGCAACATTGATCAAGATGTATTGTGCTCATAAACTGACAAATTGAATTGAAATCTTTTTGTATAACTAGTGAAAGATAAAAAAAAACCCAGTTTTAAATAATGAAGAATCCATGGAGAAAATTAAAACCTAGAATTGCAATATAATGTGGTATCTGCTAATTTTTAAGAGGGAAAGCTAGAGAAGACAAAATGTTTGATTTAATCTTCACCTCAATGCTGTGCTTGAAGGCTTTGGGCCCTTTAGATCCTTGCCAATCACCTGTGTCAGGAAGATCCAGTAGTTACATGCCAAAGTGATGCTTAAAAGAGAGATATTGGCTGACACCAAAAGAAAAATAAACCCATATACACAGGAAGCTGACTAGTGCCATAAAGGAAAAATAGAAAACGTGTGGTTCAGAAGAATGTGTTACCTGAAAGTTTAATCTGTTTTCTAACAGATCTCAAGTGAAGACAAATTTGAAATGGAGGAATGCAAAGTCTTACATTTTGGCATTGAGATACTATTCTGCCTTTTTGTATTTTCATTGAGAAGAAAGAATGCATATCCAATTAACCTTGTTATAGCCCATTGGCGAGGTATTCTCCCAATTATAAATGGTTCCTCATGGTTTAGACATATACAAAAAGTACAACCCATCTAGATATTCAAAGTCAATAACCAAAGAGCCATCATTACTTATTTTTTTCTAATGTGAATCTAACAATGCTTGTAGCGTTCAAAACAGCATTTTACTATTTTTTCACCTCCATACTTGTAGCAAACTAAAATTATTCATTTAATTTTCAAATATAGTGAGTTTCAAAGAGATATGATATACCAGTTAGTACAAGTATGATAAAAAACCCTCTATCCATTAAACTGGTGTAAGAGATATACCATTAAATTCCAAGGGATTAAAAAACAGCCTGATTGAACTAGTGGTTCATGCCTGTAATATTAGCTACTCAGAAGGCTGAGATCTGAGGATCATGGTTTGAAGGCAGATTGGGCAGGAACATCTTTAGACTTTTTTCTCCAATGAACAATGGAGCTATGATTGAAGTAGTAGAGTGCCAGCCTTGATTGAAAGGACAGTGGGAGTCCTGAGTTCAAGTCCTATTATAAACATAGAAAAGCTAAGTTTAAATAGCCTTTGCTATTGCTTAAAATAATTTAGCTCCTCAGCAGAGTTTGCAGCTTAATTTTTTTCTCTTTGCATTTCAAATCCTTTATTGAAAATAGTACTAAACACACAAATGAAGATGATTAAAGCAACAAATAATATCAAATGTCTTCTACTATGTGCCATATACTCAATCTAATCTTCCTCCTCTCTTATTGACTTGTGACCCTAGAAAGAAGGCTGTAATTCTAGGACTTTTTTGCAATCAGGGAGCTGTGTAACTGAGCTGCCATCAACGGAATGTGAGCAACACTTTTCCCATTCAAGGGCAGCATTGTGTCTTCTCCTGAATCCTAGTCCAGGGTGGTTGGAATGCAAGGGTTTTGATGACCCACTTTGGACACACAATTGAGAGCATCACTTGAGAATGGGAGAATGGGAAACACCTATAGACATGTGAGCTGTTTGACAGCTTTGGAGAGCAGAGTTTTGGTTCCAACAGGGCATTGTAGACAAGGAAGAAATAAAGACCAGTCATTTACACCATTATTTTGGGTTTCTTTGTTTCCTACTAAAAATTCTACCACCACTAATATATAGATGATATATTATATATATATAAACACCTGCGAAAACTCAGAGTAAGTTTAAGGGTAGCATAATTGAAAGCACATGGAATATGACACCATTGTATGATTAAGCTTGAGACCCATGGGCACTACCTGCTAATGTATCACAAATTAGTTTACTTATTTTTGTTTTCTTCTGAAATGTAATGACAGGAAAAGCTATTTCTTAATTTTGACAAAAGTAGAAATGTCTTATAAGGTGAACTGAACTATAGAAATTGTGATATGCCTGTTTTTAATATATATAAATAAGAAAGCAAGTTAAAGCACAAATTCTCTTCCACTTCTATCATGTATATACCAAACACATATATCCTGTGGATATTGTCTTGTTGACATGTATTAGTTTATTGGCAAAACTTTACTGATGAAGATAAAAACAACTAGTGCAATTTTTTCCTTCTAGTGTTCAGAGTCCACATAAACCTGCGAACAATGACAGATATACAGGGCTTTTATGCTGTGACTGTAATACAGTAGAAAAAACTTGATTGTCCCAAGTGCTTAGTAAGAGAGACTCTTTTTGCTGTCTGCTAACTGTAATCAGCCATATCCACCTGCAGTTGTTGACCCAGATGAAGATTCATTCTGTCAAGAATACAGAATAATTAAAATCAAGGCAGCCTAAAACATAATCTCTAGAATGCCAAGGGTGAACACCCTACTAGTGAAGTAAATAAACGTGACTCCATATCCAACTTCAGTCCTAACAGTATACTTTTTGTTCACATTTTGACTTACTTTGCTCTTGGGAAGTGCATCACAACCTGTGTTTCTAGTAGGGAGATGTTTACTTTGAACTCTTTGGGGATTTGACCCCAACAGAAATTCAACAGGGAAAATATCTTGATCTAACTGGATGGCAAGGGAAATTAGCATTGGAGACCAAACAACTATGATAAGGAGAGGTGATAATCAGATTCGGGGTTCATTTTTCCCAATACACGTGCAGATTCTTACATGTACATTTGTGTGTGTTGTGTAAACATGTCTTTAGTGACCTGTCATAATTATGTTACTCTGGGCTGTGAGCATTAATAAAAATATCCTTATTTAACAATATCTCGGGAGGGGGGGGAACTGGGGGAGGCCAGGGAGGGAAGGGATAGTGGGGAAAAAAACAAAGGAGGGGGTAACAATGTTCGACAAGAAATGTGCTCATTAGCTTACTCAGTAACTGTAACCCCTCTGTACAGTATATTTACAATAAAATAAAATCAAAATAATATCTCCAAATATAACACAGAGTAGTTGCATCATGATTGACTCTAAGTTCAGAAAAACAATATAATTTACCAGGTTAGACCTTGAATGTAAAAGACTCAATACAGTATCTCTATCTTCTATGAAAATAGGAATAAATGATACTATGAGAATGCAGAAGAAATCTCTGGTTACATTTTCTTCTTTAACATGCAAGTGAGCATGCATTAGAAGACAGAGGTGTCGTAGTACTTCAAAGTCATTAACAAAGATTTTTGAACTAAACAAATATATTTACAAAATAAAAGATTTATCAGCGTACCAATTTATTATCCATGAAGGGCTGACTCAGGGGAAGCTCATGATTTGTCATACTCAGCCTGCATGCTACATTCACATTGTAATATGCATGTACCAGGTCCTCTGCTGATATAAAACATCTCATGGTCAAGAGGAAAGCACAGATATTAAATCAGAAAAGGCATAGTGTTCATTATTCTGGCAGATAGGGACACAGTCATAGATACAGAATAGGACATCAAATTAAGAAAATATGGATGACAATAACATGATCTCTGTTTAGTCAACCAAATTGTTCTTCTAAAAGAAGTTTACCTAAGCCTGGCACCAGTGGCTCATGTGAATAATCCTAGCTATTCAGGAGGCTGAGATCTGAGGATCATGGTTGGAAGCCAGCCTGGGCAGAAAAGTCCCTGAGACGCTGATCTCTAATTAACCACTCAAAAACTGAAAGTGGTGTTGTGGCTCAAGTAGCAAAGGATTAGCCTTGAGCACAAAGAGGCTCATGGTCAGCTCCCAGGCCCTGAGTACAAGCCCCACAATCGACAAAAATAAATAAAATAAGTTTACCTGTTGATCCCCAAAAGGCTAAAACTTTCATCTGAATCAAGATATAAAAATACAAAGGATGTATTCATGTTCACTTCTCTTAAAGATATTTAATTGCAGAGATAGATATATAAACTATTCTCCCACAAACTTGCTGTACTTGGAGTTCCAACCTTTGCAGCCTGGAGGATGGGGTGTCAATAATGTTAATTAAACATTTCCATAAACCACAGCACTGACTTGGAGGAATCATCTGTTGATGATCTGCTCTGCAAAGTGGAAAGCAAGATTTGCATCCAACAATGCCACCTGCTTAACCCAAGCAGCTTTTACAGCCTGGCAACCTGTTCTTGTGCAAGAGTACATGCTTATGAAATTCAGTAGATCTTGTAAACGTGAGAATCAAGCTGTTTTCTCATCTCCCTTGCATTGGAGTAACCTCCGCAGTAACAGATGCTTCCTTCTTTATTGAGGAGTTTAAACTCCAAGCATCTTGACATGAGTAGGCAGCGCCTTGCTTTGGAACATGAAGTCTTCCATCAGGTTACTCCCTCAGGTTCAGTCCCTGGCTTAAATAGGGCTGCTTCTTCCAATCTCAACAACATGGTGTCCAAACGCTATTTCTCCATGACTCACCGGGTTCCATGCTCCAAAATGCAATTCAGACTTGGAAACAAGTGTTTATCCATGACCTTTATGGTCTAGCATGGTCTGGTGAAAAGCATGCTGGAAGACTGGTAGTCTCTTAGCTTGCTAAGGTGACCTTTGATAAATTACTTGACCTTAATGCACTTCATTTTTCTTACATGGGAACAATAATATATAACATCTTGCCCTGTCTTACAGGGTTTCCATAAGACTACCATGAAATAACTATGTGTCTTCTGATACATTGATGCTGAGTGGTCTCCCTCTTCTGCTAGCAGAAAGATGTCGTTATTAAATATTAATATTATATAATATATGCTATTATATAATATATTACATATAATACATATATAGAATATGAATATATAATACATATATTTTATATATGCATTTGTGTTAGTACTGTGGCTTGAACTCAGGGCCTCTGTGCTGTGTCTGAGTTGCTTTGCTCAAGGCTAGCTCAAACAAATATACATGTATATGTTATATATATAAATATATAATATATATTGTATATATATGTATATAATATCCATATATTCATATAGTATGTACATATTACATATATGTAAAAAGAAGCATTTTACCAAATTTGCAATAAAAATTCTGAAGCTGGGCACCAATGGTCTGTGTCTGTATTGTTAGCTGCTCATGAGGCTGATATCTGAGGGTCATGGTTTGAAGCCAGTCCAAGCAGAAGAGTCTGTGAGACTCTTATCTCCAATTAACCACTAAAAGGCCGGAAGTGGAGCTGTAACTCAAGAGGTAGAGTGCTAGCTTTAAACAAAAAGGTTTAGGGACAATGCACAGACCCTAAGTTCAAGCCCCAGTGCTAAAACACACACACACACACACACACACACACACACACACACTTGGGTAATAAGGAAAGAGACTGAGTAGAAAGAGAGTATTGAAAATGCCTCTGCTCTACAGAGTGCATTGATGCCTTATCCTTGTCCTTATCCCGTCCAATGTAAGGGACAATTTTGATCAGGACAGAGAATATTCTAACAGCCAGAAGCTAACTGTCACTTTTCAAACTCAGTAATTTTCAGACATTCTCATGTCCTAAGTTATTTAGTTTAACCGTTTTTGTATGGAGTCTAGAACATAGGAAAGATGTTGTTTATGCTTCAAGTTACAGCTTTAGCAACCCTGCCCTTTTGAGTGGAAATGTCTAGTTCTGAAGTTATCATTAAAACCCAATCTTGGGTGATACCACTGAAGATGCATTTTACTTTTAAATTGACTTGTTGAATGGTAACCCCTGCATGCAACTACTTAAAGATAATAAATAAGTAATTTCATTCTTTTTTTTGTAGTTGTGGAGCTTGAACTTACAAGTATTAGCCAGCTCTCATATCATTTTTTCATGTACTTTTATTGTAAAAATACTGTACAGAGGGGTTACAGTTATATGAGTAGGGTAATGAGTAAATTTCCTACCAAGCATTGTTACCTCTTCCTTTGTTTTTCTCCTACCATCCCTTCCCTCCCCTCCTCCCAAACTCTTCTCTCCCTTCCCCCTGAAATTTTAAAGTTTATTTGAACATAGTGTCTTGTACATCTCACTGTTACAATGGGTCAGCCTGTATCCTTATTTAAGCATTTTGTTATATTCCTTCCCCTCCCCTCTCATATCATTTAAATTTTACTTTTACAGGTAAGGAAGTTGAGGTACAGAGTATTAAATTGTTGCCCAGGGTGATATATCCAGTTAATGGTGAGTCACATCTTAATGCAGTAGAATGATTCCAGAAATCATGCTCTTATTCACAAGACTGAGATTGAAGGACATTAGGAATTATTGTTTGTTTGTTTGTTCAGGTACTGGGACTTGAACTCAGGACCTCACATTCTCCCATAGCTTTTTCACACAGGTTTAGAACTCTACTATTTGGACCACACTTCCACTTCCAGTTTTTTGCTAGTTTATTGAAGAGAAGAGCTCTCAGATTTGCCTTCCTTGGCTGGCTTCAAACACTGATTCTCAGATTTCAGCCTCCTGGGTAGCTAGGATTATATGCATGAGGTACCAGCACCAGCTGAAGTCAGGAATCCTTTAAGGTGGAATTTTAAAAATAAGAGAAATGTAGAATGCTAGCCTTGAGCTGAGAGCTGAGGGACAGTGCCCAGGCCCAGAGTTCAAGCCCACCAACTGACAAAGAAGAAGAAGAAGAAAGAAGAAGAAGGAGGAGGAGGAGGAGGAGGAGGAGGAGGAGGAGGAGGAGGAGGAGGAGGAGGAGGAGGAGGAGGAGGAGGAGGAGGAGGAGGAGGAGGAGGAGGAGGAGGAGGAGGAGGAGGAGGAGGCGGAGGAGGAGGCGGAGGAAGAAGAGGAGGAAGAAGAGGAGGAAGAAGAGGAGGAGGAAGAAGAAGAAGAAGAAGAAGAAGAAGAAGAAGAAGAAGAAGAAGAAGAAGAAGAAGAAGAAAAAGGAAAAAGGGGGGAAGGGGAAGGGGGAGAGGGAGAGAGGGAGGAGGAGGAGAAGGAGAAGGAGAAGGAGAAGGAGAAGGAGAAGGAGAAGAGGAGGAGGAGGAGGAGGAGGAGGAGGAATAGCTCATTAACAAATTAATGCTAGAACATTCTCAAAAGAAAAAACTGTGCACAAGCGCAGGGGTGTGAGGACACATCAGTGATTTGGGTGTATGAGAAGTTTAGCATAGAACTAAGTTTCTGAGTGGAGGGGCAAAGACAGATTATGGAGACAGGAAAGAGTAAGACTCAAGTATAACGGCTTAGCTGTTTGGGTTTTGCCATGATGTCACTGAAGGAAAGTCAAAATTGTATAAGCAAAGAAGTGATAGCACCAGCAAGAAGGTTCTCAGGCTCAGAGCCATGTATATTACAAACGTATACATAAATTGTGTTAAAATGTGTGTGACCCATCTAGTAAGGTGATCAACTGATCCTTGTGCCTTGGATTTTCTTAATCTTGGCACTAAAAATTCTGTATATCAGAAATGCCTTTGACAGAAAAAAAGCAAGTGGATCATCCTAACCTCTGGCACTGAGAGTGCTCAGTGTGTTCTCCCATCTCAGGCATTTCCTCTGGTGACTGAACCCATCTGGCCTCCAATGAAGTGCCTCTCCACATGGAGGAGACGGCCTATGCCACTTCTGGTACTATAGTGAGGTACCCATTGGAGTACGAGCAGAATTAAAGAGTCAGAAATATTTAGGTAAGAGGAACAAAGAAGCCAAATCTTACTGATCTATCAAATCCTTCCCTAAATATAGTATAAACATAACAAACTGTCAAAATGATCTTATTGCTTTCCAGTAGTACTGGGCATCCATGTTCTTGTATATGAATTCAAGATATGGAAATACTCAGAAAAGAATATACTCCATACAACAGGACTTTGGATGACAGGGGAGCATTTTGCACTATTAAATGAGTGATAACCCTCAAAATTATTTAAGAAGTGTGAGACACCATTAAAATAGGTGTGAATATGACAACAAGTCAACAATGATGTGTAGATTGTGACATTACTATAGAAGAAGGCAAAAAATATGATCTGATTAGCAGTGACAGACAATAAAATTAAAATACTTTGTGTAATATTTACTGCAACAATGATTATTTATCATTGTGATATCACTCAAAAGTTTTAATATAATATGTAGAATTTATTGCTTACTTCTAGCTGCAATATTTATGATTCTCATTGACATTTTTAGTTGCTACTGCTTCTACACAGAGGCATTTTGCTAAATTGTCATTAATAAAAAGCTATTTATGAGCTACTGTAATTCAAGGTAGTTTTACCAACTTAGTATTACTGTCAATAGAATACAGACTATGAGAAAATGTTGATAATAGCCTAATTTGTGATTTTGTCAAAATAGAGTCAACTTAATGCATAACTGCTAAATTAAGCGCACATTTATTTTATTGCTTACACAAGCATTTGGGCATGGGCAATAGTAATTCATTCAGTTATCTCTAATAAGTTGCCAGTTATGTAAAACATAGCTTTGCGATATATTATGTCTTTGTTCTTAGGCAGGCATACTTTTAGCATAGGAGAAAATAATTTATGTTTGCTACATTCATCACTCTTTAACAGTTAGATATGCTATAAGTGAGCCTCCATGCATAAGCATGAGAAACTGGTACACACATGGGTGATTTAGTATGAATTTGGAGAGATCATTTTGCCAACGGTTTAAATTCTGGATTAGAGAACAGTGATACAAAAAATAAGGAGACCAGTTGGCACAATTTTCTAACAATCTCAAGCTGTTGGATGAGATTTCAGGGTTGGGTGACTGAGCAGTGTTATTTGGTATGGTGCTAAAAACAAAAACAAAAACTGAAGGACCACAGTGTTGTGGATAAAGATGCTTCAAAAAATTGTTGAGTTTGAGGTAACCAAAATAATATGTTCAAGAGAAATTATATTTACATGTACTTTTGTATGTAATTTAGGTTAAATTCACACATATTTTGTATGTATGTACTTTTTGTACATAACTAGAGTTTAGAAAAGGGGTTGAGCTCTTGTTTATAATTGTGGGTCATTAAAATAAATAAGAATTGATTTCACAAAGAAGAATGTATCTAGTGCAGAGTGTGGAGACAAAGGAGACAGCTGGTTTTTAAAGAGAAGAGGGACTGAGCCTGTGTCAAATGCAGTGAAACTATTTTTTTGTAGTTCAAAACTGAAAGTTATCAAGGCAGTCTTTGACAGTAAGAGGCAAATCAATGTGACTGAAAAACTAAATAAAAGGTAAACAATTGCATACTAGAATTGGATTGCTTTTCCAAAAAGGCTGGCAATGGCCGCACATGGGTTTTCTGCTCAGCATAATTTTTACGATATGGAATGACATGAGGTGATTGATCTTCAAGGTGGGAATGGTATGAGCAGGCTTCTACTTCAAGCGGGATGAAATGGCAGGAGGGAAGGAACTCTTGATGAATTAATTTAAATTTTTAAATAAAGATAAATTCTCAAAACTTATCAAATAAGAATGATTTAAAGTGTTGATCAATATAAATGGAACTTAAAAAAAAGAATATCCTCTTTTCCTAGTTTGGCAGGCAATTTTCCAGTAGAGGGCGCCACAAGACTGAAGGATGGTACCTACACACCACACGTTCCTGGTGGTTCGTCAAGTGAAGCCATTTTATGACTATATACAACATAGTAAATAGTATTTTGAAACTCAATCCGATGCAGTAGATTGAAACTATATAGAAAGAGTTTCATAAACATACACATACGTCTACAGCCCCACAGTAACCCAATACTGATCGCAATGGGATCACTGGCTTAATTTGAACTCTCAAAGTATGTAAAACTAGCTGGCTTCTCTGGAAGCCTGATGATACAAAGCAATCTTGTCTGAGCTGCAGGACACATATGGACAATAGAAGCTGTTTCCTTGGAAACAACTATGTGAAAGCTCTTGGAACATCTTTTCCCTGGGAGTTAATTTGTTTCAGATGGGGAAAGGTGATTACTTATGAGAGAAAGAAAAAGAGACACAGAAAGAGAAGCTCATAGGGCCCCCCATCATCACTATATATATATATATATATTCCCCCCCCCAAGAAAAAGGATAGATGCCAGCAGTAAGGGCAAATAGTAATTATAATGTCATCATCAAGATTGTAATTCCAAAGCAATTTTCATCTGTATATTTAAATGGAAAATGGGTAGAAAAGAAAAAAACAAACTCCTAGTTGAACCAAATTAATTCAAAGTGTGGTGCCTATCTCACCCAATTCACTGGAAAATTTCCAGTGGTCTGCTTTCCTTAATGCTGATCATTATAAAGTACAGATGTTTACCACTTGGATAGAATTACCTATAAAAGATAATGAAGTGTCATATGGTAAAGATGGAATTTCTGATCCATTGATTTGAACTTTTTCCCAGTTGTAATGAAGTATTAATCCTGATAAATCCACCCTCCTGTTTGTCCTCTTGCTTTCTTTGTTTCTTCTAGTACAGATGAAGTGTGGTATTAAATTTATGTCTGCAGAAGCTTCTTCAATCTTAAAAATATGGTAGATCTTTAGATTACTTTTTAGTTGGCATTGTAGGCCGGGGTTGAGTTCTATTTTAGAGCTATAGAAATGTGTAAATCAAATAAATCTATATGAAGAAGAAACCTAGAACCTATAATTTTTAACCCTTTCTCGGTGAATATTAATCTAAACAAATAACCTCTATCTCACACAAAACAAAGCACAATAAAGCATTTCAGTTTCTAAGTTTATCAAGGACAATGATTGTGTTAAGTTATACAGTTGCTCGGCACAGTATGTCTCATGTAAAGAAGTATAAACGCAACTAAGTTTTTGAAATTAGAGT
Organism: Dipodomys spectabilis; assembly: GCF_019054845.1. Taxonomy (NCBI): domain Eukaryota; kingdom Metazoa; phylum Chordata; class Mammalia; order Rodentia; family Heteromyidae; genus Dipodomys; species Dipodomys spectabilis. The sequence continues at coordinate 1,099,016 of NW_024870740.1, forward strand.
TTAGAGGGAGAGCTCAGCAGTAAAGTACTTGCCCAGCATGCATGAAACCCTGTGTTAGATCCTCCCTTAAAAAAGTAAATAAAAACTAAAATCAATGCCAGATGTTTCTACTATAAATTCATGAGGAAAGCGATCTTTCACTTAGATACACAGAATGGATATGTTATCTTTTTCCCATAATGTGAATTCACATTTTCTACAGTGTCTTAAATTCTCAAAGAAAAAGAAATTACTATTTTAATATAGCTCTTTCCTTCTGTTTTAACTGTATTCTCATGTCAGCTTCTTAAAGAATTCTCATGAAAGAGAAAATATTGATTCTTAGCGATGTTGATCAATAAATCCTTAATCTGTGTCTAAAAATCCTATAATATAAACCAAACCAATAAACACAATATGATGTGGAAAAATTACTGGATACAATTAGCATCAATGAACAAGGGCATTCAAATAGTTATAATATGGTTATTACTGAAGAGATGGTACACTTTGCTTCTGATTATTAGGAAATTTTTTAACGCCACAAGGTTCATGGAAAAGCTACTCAATCATCACAAATAGACACTCTGACCTGCATAAGAGAAAGACAAATGTTCTGGATAGGAAAATTCTATCTGACTCATTTTCTCAAATATGTCATCTAAGTTTCCATGGACACACAAATATCACACAGCTAAAAGTAATATTTTAGCATATTTAAGTAAATAGACTCTATACCTTTTAAAATCTTATGCCTTTCTTTTAAAATAAAATTGAAAATTTTGTGTGGAGGGCATTGTAAAATATTAAACAGAGATGAAACCCATAATTCTGAGCCATTCATTTCCTGAGAGACAGTCTATGTTTTAAGCCTAATAGATCTTTTGCTTTCTTCCAAAGCCAGCTAGATGAGTTTTGGTGTAAAATTTGAAAGAATTATCCTTACAATGAAATCTTCCACAATGTATGATTAATAAGCACTAGTGAAAACATGGAAGAAAAGTAAGATTAGCACTACACTATGTAATAACGCAGACATGGACCTCACTATAGAAAGAGTCTTTCAAAACTACTAGAAATATATGGGCTGGGAAGGTGGCTCAGTGGTAGAGCGCTTACCTTGCATGCCTGAGGCCCTGGGTTCGATTCCTGAGCACCACATAAGCAAAAAGAAAAAAGTCGGAAGTGGCGCTGTGGCTCAAGTGATAGAGCACTAGCCTTGAGTTGAAGAGCTGAGGGACAGCGCCCAGGCCCAGAGTTCAGGCCCCACAACCAGACCCCTCCCCCAAAACAACTACTAGAAATGTATTCTCTTCCTTCCTAGAGGTTTATACTGTGATTCATCTGAAAATAAAAGCTGTACTTTAGTGCATTCGTGAAAAAAAGAGAACCAATAGTACACATAAGACTTTTAGAAAAATTAGTGACAGCTATAATTCACATATTCATTCAGTGAGAATTCTTGACTGCTTACTTGTGTAAGTATTGGTTCAATTGCTTGGTATGCCGATAAATATCTACTGAGCAGATAAATACTCAAGACTTTGGAGATATATATGTATATAGATAGATAGATAGATATAGCTATGAGAAGACCTCAGCTGGGATTAGACTTGGAATACAACCATCATAGTTCACTCTCCTGGGTGACCTAGACAATTCATGAATTTGGAGCACAATGCATACTGGCCTGCTCAGATCACACTCCATCAATGACCAACCCCTATCTCACATATACCACTACCATTATTAGGATGTTATCTGTGTGTAGTAAGTCATATGAAAAGAAATGAACTACTGAGCATTTCTGTGTTCTGTGGATTATTTAGTGGAGAAAATGGGGAAAGATAGGTGAACAGAAGTAGACAAAGTCTACCAGCTCTCCCTGGTATGATCAGGGTTTCAGACTAAAACCAGTAAGTGAAATTAAGAAGCACCATAGAACGTAGGAGATCCCAAACAATTTGAAGGAGCTGCTATTAAGTAGATAATGTTAATGCAGCTTCAAAGTATATTACCTTTCCCCCTAAAATACACTATGTTAAAGTGACTATTATATATTATTAAAACATTATTGCATTTGCTGCAGCCATTTGTCTATCCTTCACAAATGTATGTACCTGAAGCCTGTTCCTTCCATGGAAGTGTCATAATTCAGTTAGGAACTTGGTGTCTCCATGTGGGTGACAATTATGTACATCTTAGTCCCCACTATGTCTTCAAAACCTAGAACAATGCTTGTACATAGAGGATGAAATATGTAGACTGGCTACATCAACGAATAGCTATTATTTACAGAACAAATATTCTAAAATCTACACACTGTAATCCTTTTGCAAAGTACTTTCTCTTTCTAAAAAAATAGGTTGTAGAAGGTAACCTAGTTCAGTTGCTTGGATTCATTTGTAATCTGTTTGGTTCAGAGAAGAAAATGAAAAGTAACTAAAATCTACCTTCCAATTCTATCTCAAAACTGTAGAGATATCTGACAGCATTTCTGAAATTTCTCTCCAGATGGCTGAGGGGTAAATCTGCACTGATTTTGATCTAAACTAGTAGGTCTTTATCTCCAAATTACACAAGAATTTATACAACATTTAGTACATTCATAACAACCACCTTCACCTACTAGTTCTCTGTATTATTTTTTTCTGATCTTTTACATAATTAGCATGTATCTTTCCCAAAAGTTCTCTAGATTTCAACCTTGATCATTTCACACTTTACATATCATGATATGTAAATTCTAACCTAAAATGTGCACTGGTAGCTTGACTTGTCACCACAGTATTTTGTAGTTGCCTAGCCTTGAACAGGTTAAAAACTAGATATGCTTCTTCCATTCCCTTCCGGATTAATATTTTATAGCTTTCATTGATTGTAATTCAAAGTTGGGTCCTTAAATGAAGCTTACTTCTTTTCAGTAATTTCCCGGATAAATTCATTGACAGAAAACAAAAATCAAGAAAACCCCATCTTTTCTTTCTTTACTTCAGTCTTTCACCTCTTTTTCTCATGTCCTTACTGCTCTTCTCATTTACTAGTACCTGGTTTTCTAACAAAACAGTGTTTCTCTTTCAACTCATCTTACGCACTCCAAAGTAAATCTTCCTAAAGTACTTATTTGCTCAACTCAGGTACCAGTTCAACATATAAAGTATAAAACCTAAATTTGACATTCCAGACTTTGGTGTTGAGACTTGAGTGCACTGTTTTAACTTTTGACCTCTACAAAACCATCATGCAAACTATATTCCAGAAGCTTCAAATATTTGCTTTCTTTCAAACAGTCCATGAAATTTCCTAGATTCATAAGTTTCTCATAGTATTTTTTCCAGTAGGAATACTCTTCAAATTCCCTTCTTCAACTTAAAACTAGTTACCTGAGTTGTTTTTCTCTTTTATCATTCTCCTTGTAATAGCTAATTTTGGTCTTGACATTTATTATTACATGATGTCTACCTTTTTTCAGATGCCTAGAGAGGCATCTGACAGGGAATTGTCACCAGATTGCAAATGTCAGCATGAGCTGTTTATCTCAACTCTGGACTACCGAAGAGAATCTACTTCCAGGTCACACATATAGCATAGCTACAAGAATGAATCTCCTTCTGGATTGCACATGCAGCTGCTGGCAAAATTTACTCCAATTGTAAACCATTGAACTTTGAGGCTGAACTTCTCTGGCTGCTGATGGAAGTCACATTCATTTCACTGTCACTGCAAAGGGAAGCTCCACACTTTACAGCTTGCTTGAACAAGGTAAGCAAATGAGCCACTAAGAGAAAAGAAGCCAAACAAGACAGAAGTCAGTGTATGTCTGTAATATAATCTCCAAAGGGAAATGGAATCACCTTTGCAATATTCTCTCCATTAGTTGAGAGTAACTTAAGTGGAGATGATGATATAGGAAATGAATATTAGAAACATATTATTTGGAGCCAACTCAGATGCAATCTGCCAACTACCCTCTTCAGTTGTTATTTCTATCTTCTTTCTCCCAGGAAAAACAAGTATATTTTGATCTCTGGATTCCCATGTTAGTTGTTTATCTTTCTTTTTCTTTTATTTAATTTAACATTATTTACACAGGGTCTTGCAATATAGCCCAGGCTAGTCTTGAACTCATAATCCAATAGCCTCTGCATTCTAGATGCTGGGAGTTCAGGTTTATACCGCTAATAAAGTGTTGTTGTTGTTGGTATTGTTGCTGTTGTTGGGTATTGGGAATCAAATCCAGGGCCAGGTACATGCTAGGCAAGTGCTCTACCACTGAAATACATCCTCAGTAGCATCCTTTTACTTGGGTACTATTGTATATACTAACTTCTTATATGTTTAATTCTTAATAGATTTCTAGTAGTAAATAGATACAATATTTTACCCACAGGAAGACTAAATATTGCCAAATAGTTTCTAACCCTGTCACAATTCCTCCTAACATGGGAGACAGATGTTTCGCCTATTACAAAACCAACATCATCTTTCAAAATCCCCCGTGGAAGAAAAACTGTAAAATGGTCCCACCCTTGTTTCACTTCCTAGACTGAGGACATGCCCTTCAATGTTGAATAATGTAGTCCATTTAGCAAGCTCTTTTCCAATCAAATAGTCTTGAGCTTAAGAACGAGCTCTAATGGCATTCCATCTTCATTTATACCACTCCCTACAAAAACAAAAACAAAAAAAAAAAACATTTGTCCCATGGTCATGAAACAAGTATACTCTGGGATTTTTTTTTCTACCAAATAACAGCACAGGAGTATGTTTAGTTGGCAGATTCTATGACAACTCCTAATGGATCCAACTTAGTGGCCCTCACTTCCTAACACTGGCAACTGTGCACATATCTTGCTCTTTAAGTTATTCTCAACTAAAGAGCAGATGGAAATTCTGCTAAAAATTAGTCCGAAGTGCTCATAAGATTAGTATTGGAGCTCATATTACCCATTATGGAAATCTAGATCCAGACATTAGTTAATAATAAAACATAGTCTAAAATAGACTATTACTACTCTATTACATAAAATATGAAAAAGAACAGTAATAATTTCTCAGATATCATATTAGTTGAGGCAGGGATTGTGTTGTACACCTATAATTGTAGCTACTTAAGAAGTGAAGGCAGGAGGATGAGGAGTTTGAAGCCAGCCTTGGGAAAATTATGGAAACTATCTGAAAAACAAAAACAAAAATAAAAAAGGGCGCAGGAACATTGTTCAAGTGGTAGTTTGCCTAACACCTACAAGGCCCTGGATTCAATCCACAGTACTGAATAAAAAAACAAGCGATATTATATTCATCAAATAACAGTTTATAATTTTAATGTTTATAAATAATAAAATTTTTTTGGGGGGGGTTCAGTCGTGGGGCCTGAACTCTGGGCTCTTCAGCTCAAGACTAGCGCTCTACTTGAGCCACAGCGCCACTTCCAGCTTTTTTCATTTTGCTTATGTGGTGCTGAGGAATCGAACCCAGGGCCTCAGGCATGCAAGGCAAGCGCTCTACCACTGAGCCAACTTCCCAGCCCCAATAATAAAAATTTTTATCCTTTTATTTTCCAAATGTATCATCAACAATTGAAAATATTCTTAGCATATATTTTTTACCTATTTCAAAAGAATATTGGCCAATTACAAATCTATTATAAACCAGTTTTAAATGACAATTATTATTTTCTTCTTTAAGGAATTATTTTCTTTAATACCACTGTGCTAAGTATTTTCTTTAAAACCCATAATAATAAATGAATAACCAAACAATCATATTTTATTATGCCTGTAATCTTTACTAGTTGTACCAAAGAATAGCAGCATTGTACTTGATTTGAAATCATTGATCATTTTCCCCCATCAGGGTTGTCAACTGATAGTCTGGTGGAATTGTGATGTTACAGATACTTTCAAAGAACAGCATTGTCCACATGATACCCCGAACTGTCATAAATTAAATGCAGCATCTGCTGCTGTTTAAATGGAACAATGGTTTAAAAGTCTCACATAACATATGCAAACTTCAACAAACATATTTTTCCTCAAATATAAGAGCTATAAAATGTAATTCCAGAAAAAAAGGAGGAAACCACAAAGTCCTTGAATTCCCTCTGAGATTGAGTTAGAATCCAGATCTTCCTGAGTTCACTTCTTTTTAATATTCCGCATCAGCTCTTCAGTTGATCTAGTTTCCCAAAAGATATAAGTTTTGCTTTCATAATTCATTTCTAGTTTGGCCTGGAATAAGATAGCTTACCTCCACATTCCTGGCAAGAAACATTACTTTGCTGGAAGAAAAGTTCACCTCTTAACTGAACATTTGGCTTAAGATCAGGAAAAAAAAATAAGATCTGATTTCTTTTACACTTGACTTCCTTTTTCATGTGAGCCTTACACAAAATCGTCTTTATTCTTTAGTCTGCCTGCTGGAATATCATAAATTATGTTAGTTCCTGTTGATCTATCACCCTTAGGAATTCTTAAACATAACCCACAAATAATGTAACTTTGAGTTATTGAAATCAAACAGTTTGAAAATTCATTGATCTCAAACAAAGAATGTGGATTATGCCTCTTCCCTTCCTAAGAGGCCTAATGTACCAATTGCCTTTAAACTGGTATTTGATTTTTCCTGGCTTACAACTAGTGCCAATGTTCTTTTTTATATAATATTGCTGACTCAGTTCTAGTCTCCTATTTTTGCCTTCTGGGCCTTCAAAGTTCCTGTCTAATTTTTCATCTGCTATTAATTTATAAACTACTAATCTCCTAAGAACTCTCCATCCTTTCTTCATCCCATCTCTGAACAGTTTAGGCAGGAGGAAAAGGCATGGAAGGAGAAGGAAGAGAAAACTCTGGATTCTAAAACATACTTACATGGACAAAATGGTTACATTTGGACTAGATCAACCTTAAGTTTCTAATATGGCAATATATGAATAAGACAAATGAACTATCTAAGTTAACATAAATACTGTTCATATAAAACAGACCAAAAGATCATATTATTTTAATTTTAGGATAAATTAAGAGAAAACTAAGAAAAAGGCATTTAATAAAATTAACCAGCTAAATGATGGGCTTTTTTTCTTGGTTGACATTGTAGAGTACAAAAAGCTAAGTTTTATAAGATTTCTTCTGCTTTGACCCACTAAGAAAGAGAGAGACAAGGAAATCTATTGTTCCCTGCCCCAGAGTGCAACACCCAACATGGTCTAGTACAAGGTCTTCAGCACTGCAGTCTCTAAGATACTAATTTAGTTGATCTGAAGTGAGGTTTTATTTAGGGGGAATAAATAAGACAGAAGAATGACTATTTAAGTAGTAACAATGCAGTAATTTCTACAAAGTGTAGGGTGAAGGAAAACAAAGCAAAACAAAAAATCATTGGTGTTAAGTGAGCAAAATTTTAGTTACACCTATCATTCCAGTGGAAGAGATCAAATATAGGAGCTTGGATACAAATTTGGTTAAAGAACTGGAGTTCAACATAGACAATATGTACATACATATATACCCACACAATGTAGAGACAGGACAAATGACAGGGAAAGATTGTTCATTCACTTGTGGACTCTAAGACAAGATCCCTGAGGCCAAGACCCTAACCCTCTAAGAAAAGGATCAACCAGCTGTTCTCAGAGTCCCACGGATCTTACCTATACGTCTGAGAAGCTGGACAGCAGGTGGTTGGTGTTAGTATTTCTGCTATTACTATTTAGGATCAAGGAGTATAACAAATAAACAGATCACCTAAAAAGTGAGGATTTTGACCATTCACTGTAACCATCAGCTGCTGCTACCAAGATCATAAGAAATTTCATGTCAGCAAGATTAGAAAAAAAAAAAAGATAAAAAGTATCTCTCTTCTTCTTCTTCCCAGTTCCAATCTTTCTTTTCTGGAAGAATCTAATGAGAGAAATGTAGTTTGCAGGGTCCCAACTCCAGAATCATGAAGCAGACTGTGGAAAGCGAAAAGGAGCAGAATGGCTTGTGGACCAACACAGGAGAAGAGGACAGAGCAGGTAAGGGATGCACGCTAGCTAGAACATCTGGGAGTGAGTGGTAGTCAGCAGTTTGGAAGCTGGAAGGGTGCTTAGGACATCCAAGAGGTCAGGAGGCCCTTGATCTTCTTAGACCTCACGCATCTGGTTCTGACTTCCTTTTCCCATACTGTTGAAATTGCTGTCTTTCCTGAATCCCGTTGATAAGATATCAATTGACCACAGACAAAAGTCAACTGTCTGACCCTCACATTCATACTTTTCATGATCTGGCTCTTTCCTTTGTTCCCCTTCTTTCTTCTCTTTAATACCCCATATGTTCACCTAAGTGTAACTATTCACCTGACTGTAACATGTGACCGTGACATATTAGTCTTTCTACTAAGCTAAAATTAGTCATTTGAAACAGAACTGAAGTGCCCACTGTATCTGAGCTTGGTATGGGTGGCAGCACTGGGTTTCCATGGCTAGCAAATGACCTGTGCTCCTGTGTTCCTTGGCTTGCTCTTTTGGTCTCACATTCTCCTCCCTTGCTCACTCTGCATCAGCCATAATTTCCCCCTATATTCTTTCAGGGTGTGGCATTGGACCTTCTTCTGTGGCAGTGGTGGTGTGTGCAGGGGTAGTTCTTCCTTTCAGATTTCCACAGGATTCATCATTCACTCTCTCTGGGTTCAAATGGAACCTTTCAATGAAGCTTTCATTGACTGTTGTTAACATTGTGTGTCATTCACTCCATTCTCCCCATCCTTTCTCTGCTTTATTCTTCTACATTATTATTGTGTGTGTTTGTGTGTGCGTGTGTGTGCATGTACACACACATGCAGGATGCTGGTGAGGAAATCTGAAGCTTTCAAAAGTTTCAGCAACTGCTCTACCAGTGAGCTATAATGCAAGCCCTTTATTTCTTCAAGACAGGTTCTCACCATGCAACCCAGGCTGGTCTTGGACTTGTGATCTTCTTGCCTTAACCTCCTGGGTGCTGAGGTTGCAGGAGCACATTACCACTCCTATCCTTATCTTTTTCTCTTGCACTATAAAATTTATCTCCTAACATCTGCTGACCATGAAAGCATGCTTTGGAACTGTTCTGTGTAACTGTATGTCTATTGCATATGGTAATAGGATTGGAATCACAGTAGGTCTTGAAAGTTATTTAAATGAATGAATTAGGACTTGGAGGTTGGGAAGTGGAGAGGAAGGAAAAAGAACTGATGTCCTATGTTTACCCTTTTGCTGAATGGGAGAGATCAAGTATTCATTTCATGTAAATGGTAGAAAGAACTAAGTTAGTGTCAAATGTTTCACTTCAGCCAATTCATGGCACCAAAGTACATGATAGAGAGAAATAGTGGGTCAGTAAGGAGTGCTGAAAATAGATCTGAAAGAAGTGAATGAAAACAGGACATAATAAGGTCAAAGCCTTGGGTGACCAATAAAGTAACAATGAAGAAGCAAGTCTGCTGTGAAGAGCCTTGAAATAAATTTAGACATGTCCACCTCAAGTTGTGATACACATAGAAACTGCATTTGTTCTGAGACGTGATCTATATGTTCAAACTCTAGCAATCCTTTCACTTTTTCTGTTATACTAAGTTCGGTTTGGGAAGCACTAATTTTTAAGGATTGGGGCATTTTAAATTAATATGTTATATGTAATATTAATATGTTCTTATGCACTTCTACAAAACAACATATAAGAAATAAAATGTTGGGCTGGGAAGGTAGCTCAGTGGTAGAGCGTTTGCCTTGCATGCATGAGGTCCTGGGTTCAATTCCTCAGCACCACATAAACAGAAAAAGCTGGAAGTGGTGCTGTGGCTCAAGCGGTAGAGCGCTCGCCTTGAGCTGAAGAGCTGAGGGACAGCGCCCAGGACCAGGCCCAGAGTTCAGGTCCATGACTGGCAAAAAAAAAAAAGAGAGAGAAATAAATTGTTGCCAGGTGCTGATGGTTCACACCTGTAATCCTAGCTACTCAGAAAATTGAAGATCAAAGCTAGCCCAGACAGGAAAGTCCCTGAGAATCGTATCACCAATTAATCACCAGAAATCTGGAAGTGAAACTGCAGCTCAAGAGACAGAGCACTAGTCTTTAGCAAGAAGTTCAGGGACAGCAAATCAATTAATATTATTCATCACATCAACAGGAGCAAGAATAAGAACCACATGGTTATCTCAATAGACGCAGAAAAAGCATTCGACAAGATCCAACACCCCTTTATGATGAAGGTTTTGGAAAAATTAGGAATCCATGGAACATTCCTCAATACAATAAAGGCTGTATATGACAAACCTACAGCCAGCATTATACTCAATGGTGAAAAACTAAAGCCATTTCCTCTTAACTCAGGAACAAGACAAGGATGCCCACTCTCTCCACTTCTCTTCAATCTAGTATTAGAATGCCTAGCTACAGCAATAAGACAATATACAGACATAAAGGGGATCCAAATAGGGAAAGAAGAAATAAAACTCTCCCTCTTTGCAGATGACATGATCTTGTATTTAAAGAATCCCATAGACTCCACTCCCAAATTACTCAAGCTGATTCAAAACTTTGGCAAAGTAGCAGGTTATAAAATTAATCCCCAAAAATCAATGGCTTTTCTGTATGCCAACAATGAGAAAAGTGTGGCTGAAATTAGGAAAGCAACTCCATTTGTAATAGCCCCACAAAAAATAAAATACCTAGGAATTAACTTAACTAAAGAAGTGAAGGACCTCTATGATGAAAACTTTAAAATCTTGAAAAAGGAAATCAATACAGAACTTAAAAAATGGCAAAACCTCCCATGCTCCTGGATTGGAAAGATTAACATCGTGAAAATGGCAATACTTCCCAAGGCTATCTACAAATTCAACGCAATACCTATCAAAATTCCACCCTCATTCTTCAAGGAAATAGAAGAGGCAATCCAAAAATTCATATGGAACAATAAAAGACCCCGAATAGCAAAAACGCTCCTCAACGGAAAGAACATTGCTGGAGGAATATCAATACCAAATTTCAAACTCTACTATAAAGCCATAGTAATCAAAACAGCTTGGTATTGGCATAAGAACAGACCTCAGGACCAATGGAATAGAATTGAAAACCCAGAAATGAACCTACAGACCTATAGCCATCTAATCTTCGATAAGGGAGCTAAAACAATAGAATGGAAGACAGACAGCCTCTTCAGTAAATGGTGCTGGCAAAATTGGTTAACTACATGTAGAAAACTAAAGCTAGATCCTTATATATCACCCTGCACCAGAATCAACTCCAAATGGATCAAAGACCTTGAACTCAAAGCAGACACTCTGAAAACATTACAGGATGGAATAGGAGAAACCCTGGGTCTCCTTGGCTCAGGCCGAAATTTCCTGAATAGAGACCCGGAAACACAACAAATCAAAGAAAGGTTGGACAAATGGGATTGTATAAGGTTGCAGAGCTTCTGCAGGGCAAATGACATAGCTAGCAAGATCAATAGAAAGCCCACGGATTGGGAGAAGATCTTTACTAGCCATACAACGGACAAGGGTCTCATATCTAAAATATACTTGGAACTCAAAAAATTAAACCCCCCAACAACAAATCCTCAAAGAAACAACTGCCCAATAAATAAGTGAGCGAAAGACTTAAAGAGAAACTTCTCTGAAGAAGAAAGAAGGATGGCCAATAGACACATGAAGAAATGTTCAACATCCCTAGCCATAAAAGAAATGCAAATCAAAACAACATTGAGATATCACCTCACTCCAGTTAGAACAGCAAAAATCAAGAACTCTAACAACAACAGATGCTGGAGGGGATGTGGACAGAAAGGAACCTTACTTCATTGTTGGTGGGAATGTAAACTTGTTCAACCACTTTGGAAAGCAGTATGGAGGTTCCTCAAAAGACTCCACATAGAGCTCCCCAATGACCCAGCAATCCCACTTTTGGGCATTTACCCAAATGATCACAAACAAGGCCACACTAAAGCTACCAGCACAACTATGTTTATTGCAGCATTATTTACCATAGCTAAGATATGGAACCAACCCAGATGCCCCTCAGTAGATGAATGGATCAAGAAGATGTGGTATATATGCACAATGGAATTCTATGCCTCCATCAGAAAGAATGACATTTCCCCATTTGTTAGGAAGTGGAAAGGCTTGGAAAAAATTATATTAAGTGAAGTAAGCCAGGCCCAAAGAAACATAGGGCCCATGGTTTCCCTTATTTGCAATATCTAGTATAGGTATGAGTCAAGCGGAAAAAGTCAGAGAATGTGATGTTAGGAAAACGAACCCTCAAATATGTATTTTAATGTTTTTGTTTCTTTCATGCATGTGTTTCTAACGCATTTATAAGATTATTTCTTTGTTGCTTTGTATGTCCCTCCCCCACAGTGTAACCCCCGCTTTCACTATATTTGATGTCAGTATAACATGTGGAGGAGATGGGGACAAACAAGTCGTTTAAGGATTCAGGTGGACCTGTTGCAACAATGAGAAGTACAAAATGTCATGTCAAAACCAGCTTTACAATGTCGGTAGGGGGGGGAGGGGAGGTATGATTAGGTGGTGGGGAGGGGGGAGGCTGGGAAGGGAGGTGAAGGGTAAACAAAGGAGGAGGCTGCAATGCTTGGTAAGAAATGTATGCATTATCCTGCCCATGTAATTGTAACCCTTCTGTACAGTATGTTCTCAAATAAAATAAAATTAAATTAAAAAAAAAAAAAGAAAAGAAAAAAAATAAAAAAAGAAGTTCAGGGACAGCACCCAGGCCCTGAATTCAAGCCCCAGGACCCTGACCAAAACAAAATGTCATCATTTTACCAGATTGAGTTTATTGTTTTTAGAAAGATTACAAATGAGTGATAGGAATCAGGATTAAATAAATATATAAGTGTAAATGGTCATTTTAAACTAATTTTTAACTCACTACACCCTTAATTTACTACTTATCTTCTATGGCTCTGCGCCACTGTAGTTTTCTCAGCTCTACATATTTAATATTAGAATTATACTATTTATTGTGGCCAATCATGTTATATCATTGTTTCCTATATTATCTTTATTTTTTAATCTAAGTGCACTAGGAAAGTTCTATAAATACGATCTTCAGTGCATCAGATGCACACCTTCTAATCAATCTTTGGAATAGTAAATCATCTATGAATAAATCATACCTTAATAGTCAGAAAGATCCACGAGGCTTTCAGATTTGTTTGTAAAAAGTTAGAAATAATGGAAACTATAGTTGATTACTAAAGTAAAACAAAACTTAATAAGACATTAAAAAAGTCATATTTTTATTCCAGTTTTATAGACTGGATTCTTATTGTAAATCATTCAGATGATAACATTTTATAATTCAGTGAAAACATCAGAAAGATCTTTAAAAACCTTTTTCTTGTGTGTGGTGCTAAGGATCGAACCCAGGACCTTAGGCATGCTAGGCAAGCATCCTAGCACTAAACTACAGTACTCCCCAGCCCCAATTATAAAGCTCATGAATATTAAAAGAACAGAAACATTCATATTAACCAAACCCACTAGACATAGATGAAACATATAGTACTCTCACCTTATTTATGCACTATACACAATTTAAATTAATTTGTAATCGATTAATTTTTTTGATCTGTTGTGGGGCTTGAACTTAGGGCCTAAGCACTGTTTGTGAGTTTTTGTATTCAAAGCTAGTGCTCTACCACTTTGAACCATAGGCTTACTTCCGGTTGTCCAGTGGTTAGGTGGAGATGAGCTCATGGGCACTTTTCTCCCTGGGGCTGGCTTGGAACCACAATCCTCAGATCTCAGCCTCCTCTGTAGCTAGGATTATAGGCATGAGCCACTAGCACCTGGCAGTAATTAATTTTTTAATTAAAGAAAATTTCAAGAGCAACATTTTCATTCCTGTGCACATTGTGCAGCTCAGTTGACTCAAGAACCTCTCAGTCATTCCCACATTATCAAGTTTATAACTTCTTGCATGATCTGTTGAATGTTTCCCTGTCTTTAATTTGGTGAAAAACATGTCTGCCGGAAGGATATGGTGTCCCAAAGGCAAAGTAAGAGTCAATGTGCTTGTCTGCTGTAATAAAATAAAAATTTGAAATTTGCTGAAATATGGCATGTCAATAGTGGAAGCTGAGCTGTGTTGTGGGGTAAAAAAATGAGCCAAGCATTCACAGTACAGTACTGAATTCTACACATCTTGAGTTTTCTTAGCTTTTCCTGAACTGCAGTCTCTTTGCAACTATACACCCTCAGACATCAAGGATCTACTGTAGTTTGATAAATACTCAATTTACAATTCCAATCCTAAATGCTTTCAGAAGTACTCTTTTTTTTAATCAATGGAAGAATCAAAATAACAGGACAAATGTATATTGTCAGACTTGATATGCAATATTAGGTTTGACTATTGAACTAGTCTAATTATCTACTTACCTGCTCTACAATTCATCCAACATTTGTTTTCCATATACTGAAGTTTGGAAAGATAGGAGGCCAGGATAAACATTGACTTCCTCATGCAACTTCTCTAAATTATAACTCATCCTTTGAAAATATATGACATTTATCATAATAAAACTATAAAGGAAAACAAAAGACTTTTGGTGCTCAATGTCACAAAAGAAGTATCGTAGGCACAAATAGCTACAAAAATTATTTTAGTAAAACTTAGGAATGAAAATAATTACTTGGGCTTAAATCAAGAGAGATAAATGTGTTTTATGAAAGTTCTTTCATGCAGTTGTCACATACACAAATGCTATAGATATTCCTTTTGATCAACGGTCTTTCTGCAGTAGAAAACATATACTACATGCTGAGCAAATAAGTTTCTCTTTTTTCCTTGTAAGATTCAGTTTTATCCAGAAGCTACGTGTTAAAAGCCAACATTCGGTACATTCTTAATTCTTATCAAATATTTTTTTGGGGCGTTCGGTTGTGGGGCCTGAACTCTGGGCCTGGGCACTGTCCCTCAGCTCTTCAGCTCAAGGCTAGCGCTCTACCACTTGAGCCACAGTGCCACTTCCGGCTTTTTTCATTTTGCTTATGTGGTGCTGAGGAATCGAACCCAGGGTCTCAGGCATGCAAGGCAAGCGCTCTACCACTGAACCATCTTCCCAGCCTCAAGTATTTAAAAATCTCCTGCTAGCATGTTTTCTGTTAATTTGCAAAAGATTTTTATTAGAATTAAAATTAATAAAATAGTGGAAGTCTATGTACAGGTATTTTTCTTTAATTATTTTAATATTCTCCTATACTGGACATCTATCTGCAGGAAATTATTTTCTTAGGGCCTGGTTACATGGCCACAGGTGACTTAGAACAGTGCTGGAAAAGTAAGTAAACAATGCAGGCAATATGTTCTTCTGAGGATTGTTTAATTCAGCAGAAGAATTAGTTCTTAAGAACTGCACAGAATCAGATTCCAAATCTTCTGATTCTCAGTTTTAGAACTCATACCATGATATCTGATAGTCATGACTAGTTCATATTATTTACCACAAATCTGAAAACAATAGAACTTATACTGGTACTTAGCAATAAAGCCAAGAGTTGAAAGAAAACACAAAGACTGGCTCCAGATTTTGAATATTTTTTTAATTTCTGATGTGACAGTGTTCTGTAATTTTCAAAGAGCATCATAACACCTAGAAATTAATGTGTTTTCTAGAAGGAAGATTTAACAGCTGATCCAAAAGCAGGAGATTCCCAAAGAAAATTCAGTCATGTCCTCTGCTAATCTATATAAAGCCAGATGGATTTGCTCACGCCTGGAAGTCTGCCTCAGGATAGTGTTTTATTAAAAGAATGAGTCCAGCAATCGCAACAGATTAATTTTAAATAAATTATCTAGTGGTCTTTGATGGGATCCTGAAACAAAAAGGCACTTTAGGGAGAAACTAATAAAATTTGAATAACTTTCGAGTTTAATATATCAATATTAACCAATTGGATCTAACAAATGTTACTACAGTGACGTAAGATGCTAACAAGAGGAAACTGGTGAAAAGCATCTGACTAGTGTTTGTACTAGCTTTGTAATCATTTTATAATGCTAGAGCTAAAACAAACCATATTTTAAAACACATTATCTACAGAAGATTACTAGTCTCAAAAACATAAAAAAAATTCATTGGTCCTTCAAGAAAAGGTGATGGAAATTCAACATGTTTCATTTCTCTTTTCCTTAGTGTCCTAAATCAAGACTTCAACAAGGCTCTAAGCCACATGAATACTGAAATTTGTTAAGTTTTATTGCCGAAGTTTCATCCTAAGCCGTAGAGCCCTGAACCATGAAAGTTTCCCATTTCTGCTGAATAGTTGTTGTTCCATTGGTCTCACAGCATCTTTGTTATTCATCCTGTTTCTTAACTTGATGCTCTACAATTCTAGCTTGCATAATTGATCAGCACAGGGTCCTCCATTACGTATGAGCCAGGGGCTACACACATATTTGTATTATAGAAAGTAGCATATTGTACCATAATAGCATATTGTACCATAATTTTTAAAAAAAACTAATCATATATCTGGATATATGAACAGACTGGATATTAATGCATATAATCAAAGAAATTGTAAAGAAATACTTTCAAGCCAGGTGCCTGTGGCTCATGCCTATAATTCCAGCTAATTGGAGGTTGAGATCTGAGGATCATGGTCCAAAAACAACTCTGGCAGGAAAGTCTGTGAAACTTTAGTTACAATTAACCTTCAAAATGCTGAACATGGAACTATGGCTCAAGTAGTAAAATGTTAACTTTGAGCAAAACCCTCAGGGACAGAACCCAGGTCGTGAATTCAAGCTCTAGGACTTACACACACACACACACACACACACACACACACACACAAAGAAAGAAAGAGTGAAAGAGAGAAGGAAGTCAGAAAGGAGGGAAGGAAGGAAGGATGAGAAGAAAAAGACATACCTTCCAAATGTTAATCTAACTTGAAAACTGGTGAAAATACATACAGAAACATATACACACATGTATGTGTATATATATATGAATATTTCAAAAAAGAGAATAAGATTCATCTGCGTTTGCTATACTTAATTTTTAAAATTTTTCTTTCTATAGAAAAAATATATGCTTCAGATATGTACCTTTTCACAATTACATGCTGTTAACAGTGAATGGTATACAGTAGACTCACACTGAATTTGTAAATTGAATGAAATCTAAATCCTGGATCTTTAAGACAATGGAGTATTTCTGGAGGGATAGCCACATAGCAGAAGACCAAGAAGCAAACCCAACATGATCATGGGTCTCAGTATAAACTAAAAGAGATACAGAAATCAGGGTTTCTCTCAGCATGTTGTCTGATTAAACTTACAGTTCATGTAAAAAGCCATGAAGACAAATATAAAGTAACAGGAATCATGTTGAAGGACAAAATCTGGGGAAATATATACATTAAAATAAGTAATAAATATCTTAGGGTTATAAACTATTGAATAGATCAAGAATCCACGTATCAATGTTTGTATAAATGAATTAATGATGAATTAATAAATAGGAATGGTCCCCCTTACCATAGAATGAAAACTCTTTTTTTTTCCCCCAGGGCTGAGGACTGAACCCAGGGCCTTGCGCATGCTGGGAAGGCTCCCTTCCACTGGGCTAAACCCCCAGCCCCAATCTTTATTTTTTTTGTCAGTTGTGGGGCTTGAACTCTGGGCCTAGGAGCTGTCCCTGAGCTCTTCAGCTCAAGGCTAGTGCTCTACCAGTTGAGCCACAGCACCACGTACAGTTTTCTGGTTGTTAATTGGAGATGAGAGTCTTATGTACTTTCTTGCCAGGGCTGGCTCTGAATCTTGATCCTTAGATCTCAGCCTCCTGAGTAGCTAGGATTACAGGCGTGAGCCACTGGCACCCAGCAAAAACTCATTTTTGTTGTTGTTTGTGCTGGTCCTAAGGGGCTAGGGCTTGAATTTAGGGACTTGATACTATCCCTGAGCGTTTTTGCGCTACCACTTCAGCTACAGCTCTATTTCCAGGTTTTAGTGGTTACTTGGAGTTAAGAGTCACATGGATTTTCCTATCCAGGATAGCTTTGAACTGTGATCCTTAGATCTTAGATAAGAAATACATACGTGAGCCATTGGTGCCCAGCTAGATTGCTAAGTCTTGAATGAAGAAGGAAAATAGAAGTGGAAAATAAAGCATTTGCCAACTGATTAAACATAATTAAATGCAAGGTGAGATTAAAGTAAATATATGGAAAAATCTTAATACTGACTCTAATAATAATAATATAATGTATTTGAGTGCAGTGGCTCACATCTATAAACCTAACTACGTAGGAAGCAGAAATTAAAGGATCATTGTTCGAGGCTGAGATAAGCACATAGGACCAAATATTCAAAAGTCTTCTATGGCTAGTATTCTCACCATTCAAATAGTATACCATTTGTAGTTTCCCCACTGTTTCTGGATATCCTACTCATTTTATTTTCTTTTGGATTTTGCATTTGTAAAATTTCTATTCACATGGCCTTAAGCCATTGTCTCCTCAGCACACAGTCAGACTATTAATGAGACCATCCAAGGCATTCTTTATTTTTGTTGCAGTAGTTATCCTCCCCAGTATGTTCCTCCCCAATTTCCATCTCCCTGCTTTTATATTGTTTAGTTTTGTATTAGCTTATTGAATCAGTTGTTTAAAATGTCTGATAATTCTAACATTCCTATCTATTCCTGTCAGATTCTTGTGCTTGCTCTGTTTCTTTGAACTGGGTTCTTTGGTTTGGTATGCCTTTTAATTTTTTCTTGATGGCCAGACATAGTGTACAGTATACACGATGACAAACAGGTCCTCAGCTACTGCCATGGCCAAGTCTAGAGGAAGAGATATGTCCCTCACTTCTGTGCTTGCCTCGTCTTGTGGTGAGACTGTGACTATACAAAGTGGACTTTATACTACTTCTGCTTCTTTCACCTCTTTAGATGGCACAGAATGGTAGAATGAGCTGTATTTGAACACTAGCCTTCTTCCACATGGGTTAGGCTCTTATTAAGCCATAATAGCTTGAGCTCTGACAAAGTAGTTTACTCTGTGGTCAGGTCTTATTCATAAACAGATGTTCCTTGTGTTTCAAATGTCTTCTTTCCTTTCTCTCTTCCAGAAGAACAAGGAGTTGCGATGTATTATAAAAGCAAGTCTTTTAATATTTAGAAGAGAGGACAAGTGCAAAAAAAAAGGGTAGGGGCCCCCGTGGTGACTGAGCCCCTGGAATTTCTCAACTCTCAGAATTGCCCATGCTGAGCTTCTAGCAATCCTTCATTCACAGGTCTGGCTGCCCCTCCCAGACCCTGGTTCCTGCGGTGGTGCTCACAGCTTCTTTTCCAGTAAGTTGTGACTCTCCCACTACCTGGCTCCCACTTGAGCAGACAGTGGTTAGCCCTGTGACTTCTCTTCTCTGGTGGATCTAAGAGTTGCTGGGTTTTCAATTTGGTCAGCATTTTATTTGATGTGAAGATGGAGTAAGGACTTCCCAGCTTCTTGTCTGAAGTACTAGAAATTGGAAATCAATTGGTTATATTTTATTTATTTATTTTTAATATATATTTTTATTATAAAGATCCTGTACAAAAGGGTTACAGTTACATGAGTAAGGTAATGAATACACTTCCTATGGAGCATTGTTACCCCTCCTTTGTTTTTCCCCTGCCATCTCTTCCCTCCCCGATTGGTTATATTTTTATAACCAATTGCTTACATTTTTAATGTTAACCTTTCTGTTTGTACCTCTACTCTGGCATGCTAAGAAAGCCTCAGTTTTTCTCATATTCTCTGTTCCCATCAGAGGAGGGAAAACTATCTATAAAAGGAAAAACAAAGTTTTAGCCAGTGGAAGGAAGATAGTGAGACTAAGGTCACAATTTGATGAATTAACTAAAGAGAATGTAGTATAAAGAAAGATTTTGAAGATTCTGAGCAAAAAAGAATGCCACAGATGTGTCAAAGTCCAGCAAAGAAATTTATAAAAAAAAAAGAATTTGGCACAACTTTCTTTCAAGGATGATGAAAACAAATATTTCATTATGCTTAGATAGAAATTGTTATTTATGATTAGCCAGAAAAGGAGCCATTAGTTCACAGAGGTTAAGTGATTTACTTAAATTTCCAATGTCGAATTAGAGCCAGAAGGTCCTGACAGTGCAGATGCACCAATAACTTATTAAAATTCCATTTTGAATATTTTTATCTCCCTATACAAACAATAAGTTAAGAAGCTTCCTTTGACATAAGATGTCTTTCTTGAATCATTACTTTTTTTTCTTTAGAAGCACAGTTAATTTTTCAGGTTTTTTTTCTTTTTTAACAAAATTGACTCTGTCTAAAATCACTTTTAAAAATGCCACTAAGCCACCACATCACACTGTGATGGCTCTGGAACTGGAGTTTTAAGATTTCAGGCCCAACCCCCTAGGATTTCACATCAGGTCTGCCCACTTGTCTCTATACAACAAATAAATGGATATTAATAGTGAGAGGCAGAGAAAGGAGATTTATTACTTGGCATGAATAGTCATAGCACTTCAGCCCATTTTCAGCCATTGTGTGTGTGTGTGTGTGTGTGTGTGTGTGTGTGTGTGTGTTCTGTACAGTCCTGGGGCTTGAACTCGGGGCCTGTACTCTGTCCCTGAGTTTCTGTGCTCAAGGATAGTACTCTACCATTTGGGTCACAGCATCACTTCTGGCTTTTTGATGCTTAATTGGTGAAAAGAGTAATTCATAGTCTTTCTTGCCTGGTCTGGCTTTGAAACATGTTTCTCAGATCTTAACTTCCTGAGTAGCTAGGATTACAACTATGAGCCTCAGGAGACTGGTCGTCTTCAGCCATCTTTGGGATACAAGCATGAGCTGTAGGGTTTAAATAGGAAACTGGGAAGAGTAGAGAAAGAGAAAGTGGAGAGAAGTATGTGTAATTGCTAACAATTCGTGTCAAAATATGGCTGGGTTGATCATTAAGTTTTGTTTTAGGAAGGGCTCTAGAGAAATTATCACTGTCACCATTGGTCAGCATAAACAAATCCTGTCTGATTGATGGGTAGTTTGTCCTGAACAGCTCTGTTGTTCCTTAGGAGTAGCTTCCGTCCCTTCTCATAAATATATTATCCATCTTATCTGTCCTGGATTCCAACGTTACTGTCAAGTGACTGCAGATAGAATGGCTTAGAGCAATGATGAATACAAAATGGAGGCAGGAATGTCAAGCTTTTCTCTTGCTTTTAGTTAATTAGTGGGCTCAAGAAAGCAGTCAGGGCTTTGGCTAAAAAGCAGCATTTAAGCACCTCTTACAGCTTTATTGTCAACCTTCCGTTCTCCACAGCCATTTCTCCCGATCAGGAGAGGACTTTTGTATTAAACCCTACTTCATCTTGATTATATTATACATGATATGAATATACATTTGCACACAGGAAAGCAAGAAGTGGCATTTTATTTCAAGATTATCATGGTATCAAATGAAATGATATAAATCATGGGGAAAACTGCATTCTAATACTATAGGACCTGCTGAAACCAGGGCACTTATTCAGGAGACTTGCTTTTGCACTACAACGATGAAATTGTGCAGATGCATAATGCAATAAATTAAATAATATATCAACTAAGTACCATTAAATCTCATTTCAATATACTACACTTGATTGCCAAAATGAAGCTCAGAGTATACACTGGGGAAATCAAGTTGTTTTGAACTTAGTTATCTGGTCCTTAAATAAATTATGCTTGGCTAATGCATTTCCTTTTGAACAAAATTTTACTCTAGACAAAAGAAGATTCTAATAATATAAATCTTTTATATAAAATAAGATTACCAAAATTTGATCATATCACAATGAGGAATGTAATCATTCTCTAGGTCAGAAATATGATCTTGATATGCTCAATTAATAAAACAGGCATTATTCTGGAGTAAAAACAGCACTCAAATGTATTAATTTTTTATTTCTTGAGAAAAGCGCTCTCTCTCTGTCTCTCTCTCTCTCTCTCTCTCTCACACACACACACACACACACGCACACACACACATCTCTCTCTCTAGTTCCTCTAGTTCAAATTGTCCTTGAGCCTCTTGGACTCCCTTTATAGCCCTGGCAGGCTTTGAACTTGCTATCCTCCTTGTCAAGTACTGGAATTACAGTGTGCCACCACATTCAGCACATTTCATCTTATTAGGAAAAGTGAATTATGTATTAGTGTTGTCACTAATTGTTTCACTTGTATGAATTATTTGGCCATTATTTTGGTTTACCAGATTTCAATTTTCCAGTGAGAAAAATCAAAGTCCTATATATTGATTTTAAATTGAACATTTAGTATCATGTAGAAAGAACTTACTGTACGTATGTATGCTAAACATACATTTCATTTTTTTGTAATAATCTGTAAAGAGCTTCACCATCTTTTACACACAAAAAGCCAGAAGTTCAGACAGGTTAAGGGCTATGCCAATAGCTATTATGTTGTTGGTGATAGGATCAGAATGTGAATTTGTCCCTCACTCTTGACAACCCATTCCTTTACTGTCATTATACATAATAGTTTTTATTAATAGTACCTCTTGCCCACCATTGAGATGATACTCTTTACTAAAATTTTAATTCTTTTTCTTTTCTGATTTTTGTTTGTTCAGTTTTTTGGGCGCTGGTCTTGGGTCTTGAACTCAGGGCCTGAGCATTGTACCTGAGCTTTTGTGCTCAAAGATAATGTTCTACCACCTCCGGCTCCACTTCCGGCCTTTTGGTAGTAACTTAGAAATAGAAATCTCATGGACTTTTCCTGCCACAGGTCTCAGACTCCTGGGTAGCTACGATTATAGGTAGGAGGCACCAGCTCCCAGTCTTTACTAAACATTTTCAAAAGAAGAAACACAGGCATTAATTCCTCTTGTCTTTTCTGAGGAAACAAAAAACTCCCTGACACACAGAGGAACTTATCATCAAGGGAAGTCAACTGATATGTCCACGGACGAGGCAGAGTATTCATGATTTTGGAAAGGACATAACAATGCTACCTTGGAAATTGCAATAACTTTAGGGAAGAATTCTGTCATCCCTGCCACTAGCCCACTTAACTAATCTAGTTGTAATGGCTCATGCTTACAGGTCTTTCAGACACTATATCATTTCCACTAACACTTGCATTCTAATAATAATGTTAGAGAGAAAGTAGGGGCGCTGGTATATGTCTGTAATCCCAATCCTGAAGAGGTTGAAGCAGAGATTGCCCAGGGCAGCCTGGGCTGCATAGAGAGAACTTCTCTCAAGACAAACGAACAAAAATTAGAAGAAAAATACATATATTTCAACTGGGCGGGGGAGTAGAAGAGAAGGGAGGGAAAGGATAGTGGGAGAAAAACAAAAGAGTGGGTAACAATGTTCGACAAGAAATGTACTCTTTATTTTGCTCATGTAACTGTAATCCCTCTGTACAGCATTTTTACAATAAAAAAATGTGTGTATGGTAGAGAAAGAAAAAAGTTGAACTGTAGAACACCAATTACTTCCTGATGGTCCCTAATTTTATTCAAGAATATAGAGGATTTCAAATTATAGACTATCTTCATTGAACAAATGGAGGAGCTCAGGGATATCTAGTGTTCTATGCACAGCCCCAATAAAAGTTTCAGCAAAATAATTTGCACAGAACCAGCTATTTTACAAAATCTTTTTTTGTATAAAAAATAACATTAAGAATTATACCAATTTTGCTTTGAGTTCCAATTTCGGCTAATGGAATATCATTTTGGAAAGGTTTTAAAAGAATGAAAAATTTTGTAACATACAACTAGTACATAAAAATGAAAGAGGAAGAAGGAAGGAAGGAAAGAAAAAGAAAGAAAGAAAGAAAAAGAAAGAGAGAAAGAGAGGGAGGGAGGGAGGGAGGGAGAGAGGGAGAAAAGGATGAAGGGAGGGAGAAAAGGATGAAGGAAGGGAGGGAGAAAGGGAGGGAAGGAAGGAGGGAGAAAGGGGAGGGAGGGAAAGACAGAAATGGGAAAAAAGCAAGGGAAGAAAAGGAAGGAGGGAAGAAGGAAAAGGAGAAAGGGAGGAAAGGGAGGAAGGAAGGAAAGGTAGAAATGAGAGAGAGAGGGAGAGAGAGAGAGAGAGAGTAGTCTCATTGTAGCACAACTGCATTGTTGGCAGATATTTTTAATGCTAAACCCTAGGACTGAATGTTCGAGCTACTTACGAGAAATGCCCAGGAGCAGTTGGTCTGGGCCAGGACCTTGCCGAGGCCTCCACGGTTGGCGGAGGAGTGGTGGCGAATTGTCAGTACAGTGGAAGCTTTACTGGAAAGCCCAGATTGGAGGTGAAGGGAAATGAGATGGAGGAAATGAAACGGCTCTATTATTCAAATGTGCTGCCGACAAATCTTCAGTTCTGGAAAAATGCACCCTGGGTTCCAGGTAAATGCATTAGGTTAACAGATTCCAGGTGTTCTCAAAATAATTGATTTCATTCAGGAAGTACATCTGAAGTACAATAATGTGTGTGTGTGTGTGTGTGTGTGTGTGTGTGTGTGTATGAAAAACAATAGTATGAAATAGTGTGAACAGTTTTCGTTTGATTCTGGAGTTCTTCCCAGTTCCAAATCATCAATAGTTTATTTTTCATACATTTACAAAGTCAGCTTTTTCTAAGCCATAAGTATTGCTTAAGAAACTGGGAGGTTAATGTGTAATTGCTCTGTTTACAATGTACACTTTACCTCAGAGGTTTTCTACAACCTCTTCTTCCTCCAATAATCTGAAATCAAATTACTTACATGTCATGTGGAACAACTTCACATGTCTCATGTTTTATGACTTCACTGTTTTCTTCAGAAAAATTTCCAAACCTTATCTAGACTTGTAACGTTAAGCACATTACAAGAACTTAGAGAAAATTTCAGAGCAATGCATTGTCTTCTAAAGTAGAAAATTCCAAGGTATAGAAAAAAAAGCTATTATCTGCTCAGTTCTATAAGGAAAATAAACAATATAACCAAAATTGAATGGTTTTTTTTTCTTGTTATTGTTGTTATTGTTTTAACTATAGAGGAGTGTGTGAAGTGGTGGAGGGAAAGGATAGTGTGACAACACCAAAATTGAATGTCTTAAGTAAGTTTTAAAGCAACAAAAGCCATTTTTTTTTTACTGTACCTTGCATATTTCTATGGCTGTCGTTGGATCTCAGCCTCCCGAATAGCCACATGTACTTGGCTTCTTGCCTCTTTCTTAAGAGTGCTTGTACCAAAAGAAAAATCTTTAGTTGGAGAGAATTCATCTTTCATAATTTCAGTTTCATTACAGTGTGATGGAAGTAAAATATAGGAAAGGAATTTCCTAAGTTGTAGTATACATGAATGTTCTCACCTTATATAAAAGGAGACAGAGTAACTGTACCTGCTATCAAAGATCAAATATACAGAGAATTTGTATCTTTTATTTGGTCTCAGGGTAATTGAAATTTATTTCTATGATCCTATAACTGACTAGAAGGAAAATAATAAATGATAATCCAAACTAAAGTTTATTCTGACCTGAACACTGAAAAAATCCAAAGAAGACTATAAGCATCTGGATGAAATCATGAGCATTTTAGCCCATTTGAAACAAGCTTGAAACATCCAGCAATGCCAAGACTGGGGCAGGATTCCAACTCTCTTCCTCCCATCTTCCTCACTTGATCTAGAACCTATGCTTACTTTTCCTTTTTAGCATTTCTAATGGCAGGAATACAGAGGAGATCTTTCTTTTCCTCCATCATGCCCTACTGACTACTTTGGAATTAGGCCAGCTGTGGCAAACCACACTGAAAAGACAGTTCTTTTTTTTTTTTTTTTTTTGGTTGGTAGTGGGGCTTGAACTCTGGGCCTGGGCGCTGTCCCTCAGCTCTTCAGCTCAAGGCGAGCGCTCTACCACTTGAGCTACAGCGCCACTTCCGTTTTTTCTGGTGGTTTATTGGAGATAGGAGTCTCACAGTCTTTCCTGCCCGGGCTGGCTTTGAACCGCGATCCTCAGATCTCAGCCTCCTGAGTAGCTAGGATTACAGGCGTGAGCCACCAGCGCCCGGCTTTGAAAAGACAGTTCTAAGTGCTATGATTTCCAGATTTCCTTTTGATATGCTAAACAGACTAAGAACTTTAGGAAGTGGGGAAAGAAAGGAACCATGGGAAATGGGAACTCTCTCTAGGCTGTAGTTTTGGCAGAGAAACCTCATTAACTCTTCTCCAAT
Source organism: Dipodomys spectabilis (assembly GCF_019054845.1). Lineage (NCBI taxonomy): Eukaryota > Metazoa > Chordata > Mammalia > Rodentia > Heteromyidae > Dipodomys > Dipodomys spectabilis. The sequence goes on from NW_024870740.1 coordinate 1,125,227, forward strand.
CACTTCTTCTTGGTAACTGGACAAATGCCTCTGGTTTGCAAAAATACAGTCTATCTTAAAAGAAAAAGAGAATAGACATAGATAGTTTCCCAAATACTAGCTTCTTCCAGTAAATACACAGGTAATATAATACATTCTCTTAGCATTAGTGAGTTTCTGTGTGGTTCTTTCCATACTTTACTGTGGTATTTCCATTTTTGAAGCTAAGCTATTTTTCTATTTTTGGTCTTTGTTTATTTATTATTTATTTTTATCATCACTAATTCCTTGTTTGGTGTAATCACTTTTGTTTACATTTGCTATAGGTCACTTGAGGCTGCTTTGGAAATAGTAATTGTTCTTTGCAATTTAGTTCAAAGAATCAAGTTGAAACCATCTTTAACCAGTTTAAGTTGGAGTGTTCAGCTCCTCATTGTTGCAGTTTTACTCCTGCAGATGAGAAACAGAGGGCTGAGGATAGGAAGGTATATGATAGAAAAATACTTCTCTTTGACTTAACCCAGTTCAACCCCTTCAATCTGGTGTCTAGAGCAATACCCTCTCTAGGTACCTTTCCTGCCATTGCACATGTCTCGTGCTTCCATTACAGAAATGTCTGCATTTGAATGCACATTATTGATTCATGCCACCTAACTTTCCTTTCAAAAATATATTCACTGGTGTTTTTGTTTTTGTCTTTTGTTTATGCTGGTCTTGGGGCTTGAAGTGAAGGCCTGGATGCTGTCCCTGGGCCTATTTGTGCTCAAGGCTAGCACTTCACTACTTCTGGCTTTTTTGAGCAGTTATTGGAGATAAGAGTCTCATGAGAACTTTTCTGCCCAGGCTGGCTTAAAAGGCGATCCTCAGATCTCAGCCTCCTCACTGTGTTGGGTTTTGTTTGCTTCTTTGTTTTGTTTAAAAATAACCACTCAGCTCCCCTCTTTGCCATTCCAACATCAAGTTTCGAGATCTAACTCAAATTCAGTATTTTCATAAAGTGGTGGATTCACTTAAAGCTAAAACTTCCCTTTCTTTTCAGGCTATCCACACCATTTTACAGCTATAATAAAAAAAAGTTGTAGTGCACCTGTTTGAACCAGACATTGAACTGACCTTTGAGTATGTGCTGACTCACTTAATCTTTATAACAAGCTCAAAAGATAAATACTAAAAATTTCCAGTACATACAGATAAGGAAAGTAAGACACAGTGAATTTAATAACCTACCCACTTCTACTGCGAGTCGAACATTGTTTATGCAGGATTTTATAACCATATCTTAAATTTGAACTCCATGAAGTTACATTCAAAAGTTTGTTTAGATATGCAAATATAGTTCTTTCAAATTAAAGGAGCTCCAACTCTACATTTGGTTCTTTTAAGTACTCGGTATCCTACAAAATAGTTACACATAATGCTACAGAACATTAGGCACTGCTTACCTGTTATAAAAAAAAAATGTACATTTAAAAAATCTTTAGTGTGACCATTAACACAGGATGTCTTAACTAAGGGGAAACATCTAAGATAGTAAATAATAAGACAGTAAATAAATTAACCAAGGAGAGATAAAGGAAATCACTGTTTATGCATTGGTCATCTGAGCTATCTTGTAATCATAATTGGAATGCAGAAGCTCATAGGCAGACAACAATACTTACCATGATACAATAACAAAATTGTATTTTTCAAAAGGAAGCCCATACAAATAAGTCTCATTTGATCAAGGTCAATAGTTTTGGTCAGTACATCAGAATAATAGGTTTATGAAGATCTAAAATCACTCTTTAATTTTAAAATTGAAGCTTTTCTATAATTTCCATAGAACATACAGGATAATGAATATGTTTTTTGTTTTGAATTACATTTTAAAAGAGCATTTTAGTCTCTGTTGGAAGGTATTTGAATTCCTTTTTTCTAACACTGGTTTGGCATGTCAGCAAATATAATTTAGGCACCTGAAGTCATAGGGCTCTGATTATGCCAGACAAATGTTCACATACACATTTCTAATGTTCTAATCCATTTTTTAAAAGCACATTTCATGTTATCGTCTCTAGAATTTACTCATTTATATACACATCAGAATGTGAAGCCAACAACCAGCCTTTTCAGAAAACCGTTTTAATTCTTTTCAAGTTCTCATAAATATTCAAACCTTGCATTCTTGCTGACACTATTTTCTTCAACAAAGTCAATGAAACTAATATTCATTTATTTTAGGAATGGTTGCCCCTGATAACTAGACTGGTCAAGAATATCTGGAAATATGAAATGAGTCATTTAAAACAACTAAGGACCAGGTGTGACATCTTTGGAGAACAAGATTACAGTCTTGACATGGCAATGAGATTGGCTTCTGTTTACAATTCTTCACGATATTGCAGTCTTGTCATGAAAATAAATTGCTTATAGTCCTCTGCCATTTTCCATTCCTGTCTCATCATGGTAATAAGACATCAGGTTTTTAACATTCAATATATTCTGAGATGCAATTTCATATAAAGATGTGTAAGGTACTAAAATATTTGCAACCTGTGTGTACTTGCATATCCCACTTGCGTTCATATTTCTGAAGGTATCACCTTCTCTATCTTCTATATCTAGTAATAAATGAAAATTAAAGCAAAGTTCTGAAATATGAATGTCTTATTGGAAACAAGATGATAACTCTCAATCTTACATTCACCCTAAAGACATGAAAAAGTTTCTTCGAAATTTAGGGATGCCCCAAAGATTATCTTGTACACACAGAACATTTACAAAATAGAATGGGAAAAGGCAGAATATTATAGTATACTAATAATTTTTACAGAAACATGAATGTTTCTACTTGGTTAAGTTACTCATTGTCACACTGTTACTTCCTGAAGTATTCTTCTGAACCTTTTCCCATGGTCCTAATGTGTAAGAAAATCTCCTTTTTCTTGGGGGGGGGGGTCCGGTCGTGGGGCCTGAACTCTGGGCCTGGGCGCTGTCCCTCAGCTCTTCAGCTCAAGGCTAGTGCTCTACCACTTGAGCCACAGCGCCACTTCTGGCTTTTTTCTTTTTGCTTATGTGGTGCTGGGGAATGGAACCCAGGGCCTCATATATGCAAGGCAAGCGCTCTACCACTGAGCCACCTTCCCAGCCCCAGAAAAATCCCCTTTTAAAGACTAAGAACATATCCTTAAAAGCAACCAGCCTAATCAAGCTGAACCTAACATGATGCTTTCAAATTCTAAATTCCAAAGATGAAGAAAGAAAACACATTGATATATGAGAGATATATTTACGCCACAGGCAAAAATTAAGCATTTGCAAAAGAATTTAGAATGAGAAACCATTTGAAATCATTCTACTATTTAGTTATATAACTGTGGTCAACATACTTTGTCCTCATGAGTTACATTTCTGCAAAAGGCAAATAAATGTAAAATCTTTATAAGAACTGCCAGCCTGAAGCAGAGATGACAAAATGAAATAAGATATAATGCATGAAAGCATTTCATAAGTCATACAGGACTAGGGATCTACTTGATGGCATGTAAACACAGCACCTTAGGAAGAAATCATGTATGTATATTCTTTAGTGAGGGTTTATTTGAAGTGTTTACTAAAACAAGAAGTGAAGATCCATAAATTTCCCATCATTTTTGTCATCTAATTATCACAAAAATCTGATCACTTGTTTCAAGGTTGGCATCTGTGAAATGACTGTATTTTGAAACTTGTTTGAGGTTGTTGTCAAATTTATTCTACCTGTAAACTTATCCCAACTGGGTTCTTAAGAAGTATAGAAGGGAGCTGGGAAGGTGGCTTAGTGGTAGAGTGCTTGCCTTGCATGCATGAGGCCCTAGGTTCGATTCCTCAGCATCACATAAGCAAAAAGAAAAAAGCCAGAAGTGGTACTGTGGCTCAAGTGGTAGAGCACTAGCCTTGAGCTGAAGAGCTGAGGGACAGCGCCCAGGCCCAGAGTTCAGGCCCCACGACTGACAAAAAAAAAAAAAAATAGAAGAAGTAGAGAAGGCTGGATGCCAGTGGCTCACGCCTGTAATCCTAGCTACTCAGGAGGCTGAGATTTGAGGATTGTGGATCAAAGCCAGCCTGGGCAGGAAAGGCTATGAGACTCTTTTTTCCAATAAACCACCAGAAAACTGGAAGTGGCACTGTAGCTCAAGTGGTAGAGTGTTTGCCTTGAGCTGAAGAGCTGAGGGACAACGCCCAGGCCCAGAGTTCTAGCCTCACAACTGACAAAAAAAAAAAGTATAGAGCCAGGCACTGGTGGCATACACCTATAATCCTAGCTACTTGGGATACTGAGACATGAGGATCAGAGTGCTAAGCCAACCTGAGCAGAAAAGTCCACTAGACACTTATCTCCAATTAACCTCCAGAAAACCAGAAGTGGAGCTGTTGCTCAAAATGGTAGAATGTAAGCCTTGGGCACAAAAGCTCAGGGACAGTGCCCAGGCCCAGAGTTAATATTACATATAACATTATATATAATATATAATGTATATATGTATATACACATATGGAGAGAGTTTGAAAGTCCTGCATAAATAAATTAACTTCAATAAAGACATAGTTCCATACATTAAGTTATGAAGATAAACTCGGGTTTCTAAAGGAAAAAATGTTTCCTAACTAACACATAAATACTACGGTTTTCCAACTTTTATAAAAATGGTTCAAAATTAAGTTTCAAGAGTGAGATGTTTCCTTACTGCTTCCTTCAATGAACTGTTGACAAGTCTTTGGAACATGGCAGTATTAAATTTGGCTTTCCTTACAATAAGGCTTCTTCTGTACAGATTGTTAAAATCTGGTCACCACACAACCATAGATCCAGAATGCTCATTTTTTTTTTGTTCCAAAATGTCATTGGAAGGGATTTTATTCTTGCAAACTGCATAAAATTTACAGTAGAATATTTGTCAAAGCAGAATGCTGAAATAGATCTGCTTTGATTCTTTAGTAAAGAGAAAAGAAGGGCAAGAAGCCGCAGCTTCTATTTACCCTGGCATTAACTCAAGATAAGCCTTAAAATTACTTTTTGGTGTACAAACAGTGTGGTTTCCCCATCAAAAGGTTATTTATTATAAAAGGGCTTTATTCTGTGAGACATTGGGTACATTCACTTTTTAATTACAGTTGCCAAACTCTAGGCCAAGAGGAGGTCAAGAACATGTCTTTTATGATGCTCTTTTTCCTGATTATAAAAGTAATAACAAGTGTTACCCTATCACATTCTTTCTTAGAGAAGTCTTTCAAGTTAACTACACTATCCAAAAACAAAACAGCTCTAAACAGATGCCCCCAATTTTCCCCTTTAATATCTTGAAAGCTTCTTTCAACACTACAGGGTTGTAAGAGAAAATTTGAAGAATAACAATAGGATTGTGTTCTTGTTCTTGTTGCTGTTGTTATTGTAGTTTTATTCACATGCATCAGTCTCTGAGTGAATGAATAAGTAAATAAGCTTTTACATCAAACAATCTGTTTCATTTCCCCTCGTCTTGCCAAATGGCTGAACTGCAGAATACAAGGATAATCAAATGCCAATTTTATGCTGCTTCATTACTGAGAGTTGTGGGGAAGTATCTGGAACCCAGTGTCTAAATGTGAGTTTTCCACCTAGTTTTAATCATGATAATCTATTTGAGATAGTAAGTCTGGTTTTCCCCCCTCACTATTGATTCTGATTTTCCACATCTTCCTATCTATTCAATTCTTATTTCACATAAGGAAGGTGAACAGATCTTCACATAAAAGGCTATCATTTAAGGCTGAGACTCAGATACCATCATATAAAAGTGCAGGTCTGGAACATCAGCCAGTGTGAAAGAGCAATCTTTCTTCAGTTCACAAACCTTCCTACTACAAAGTCAGAGTAAAGCTTGAGGAGCGGAACCTTGGGCTCTCTTATAAGAGCCACAATAGAGACAAAATAAGAATGTGGGCATAATTGTTCATGTAAAAGGGAGAAGAGCAACTTTCGATGCAGGACAGGGCTGGAATAGAAGGCACTACAATAGAGAAGTAACTTCCTCTTTACTCAATCACTCAAGTTTACCCTGAAAAGGAAGACAGGATGTGCTCAGGTGCAATGATAAGAGGGACTGGGATGGAGTACTTAAAGATAAAAGCTCTCTAGTGTCCTGCTTCTTTTTTGGAAAGTTGACAGGCTGTTTCCTAGAATCCACTGTAAGATCATGATTCAGCCCTCACAGAGGTTTGAAATCACCAGACTAAGCAAATTCCCCATGACCTCAGTGGCACGCTAGGAAGTTCTTAAGGGCTGGGAGAGGATACAGAGTTGAAGATAACATTGTTGGACCATGGCAAATCATCAGAGCATTAGTGTAGGCTACCCAGTGATACAAACACATCAGAAAAATCTCCTTGGAGACAGCCTGGTCCTCTAACAACAGCCAACGAGGGAGCAATGCCTTGCCAAGAAGGGGGTGACTGTGTGCCATGCATCATACTTTGTGATAGGAAGAAAAGAAAAAGAGAAGACTCCGTGAAAGTTTGAAATGACAATTTAAAACAAAAGAAATAAATATTAGCTGACAATGATTAAGGTTTTATTCTTCTATTCTCTTTTCTCCTTGGTTTAATAAGGGCAAAGTATACTTGAAATCACTATTGAACATGACTCTTATCACAGAAATTATTCTCCAAGTTCTAGTGTGTGAACTCTAAGCATACTGCAGTGACATTCCGGGAGACTGAAGCAGATCTTGTTGTTATTCCCAGGCTAGGAGGTGATGGGGCGCACGGGGAGGAGGTAACTTATTTTTGAATAAAATGTCCCAGTTGTAAAAATATACATCTATATTCTCCTATTCCCCCCCCCAAATGAGAATATTGGAACCAAAAATATTCATTTCAGTAAAATTGGTTGTAATTTTACACACAATTTAAATAAATCTATAAAGTATGCTCAAAGGTATATTTAAAATGACCCAATAAAAATATTTGGAAATAGTTAAGAAAAAAAAATTTTTTTTTTTTGATCCAGTTGTGGGGCCTGAACTTTGGGCTTGAGCACTGTCCCTCAGCTCTTCAACTCAAGGCTAGTGCTCTACCACTTGAGCCACAGCACCACTTCCGGCTTTTTTCTTTTTGCTTATGTGGTGCTGAGGATTCGAACCCAGGGCCTCATGCATGCAAGGCAAGCGCTCTACCACTGAGCCAACTTCCCAGCCCCAAGAAAAATTATTTTTAAAAAGAATAACTTTTTTTTACTGGTACTGCTACTTGAACTTAGAGCCTAGAAGTTGGCCAGATTGTACTTGGACTATACTTCCCTTGGCTTTTTGCTGGTATTTTTTTTTTTTTTTTTGGGTCCGGTCGTGGGGCCTGAACTCTGGGCCTGGGCGCTGTCCCTCAACTCTTCAGCTCAAGGCTAGCACTCTACCACTTGAGCCACAGCACCACTTCTTGATTTTTTCTCTGCTTATGTGGTGCTGAGGAGTCGAACCCAGGGCCTCATGCATGCAAGGCAAGTACTCTACCACTGAGCCACCTTCCCAGCCCCTTTGCTGGTATTTTTAGAGATGGAGTCTCTAAAATAATCAGGCTAGCTTTAAACTGTGATCCTCTGGAATTTAGCCTACTGAGCAGCAGAAATGTAGTCATGGGTCATTGGCTATTGTCTGAATAATATTTTTGAAAATAATAGCATTAAATTAATATGTATTATAAAAATATTTCCAAGTACTGATTAAATAGTAATGTTTCACATGTTGTGGTAATCTTTATTTTAGCTTTTTGTATGGGGGGGGGGGCGGTCAGTCGTGAGGCCTAAACTCTGGGACTGGGCACTGTCCTTCAGCTCTTCAGCTCAAGGCTAGCACTCTACCACTTGAGCCACAGCACCACTTCCGGCTTTTTCTGCTTATGTGGTACTGAGGAATTGAACCTAGGGCCTCATGCATGAAAGGCAAGCACTCTACCACTGAGCCACCTTCTCAGCCCTCTTATTTTATTATTATTTTATTATTTTTATGGTAGCATAAATATAATTATTTTTAAGGTAATTATATTAGAGAGCAAAAATGTTGATATATTTTACAAATTTTCTAGGCTGGATTCATATTTTCAGTAAATGCACTTATATAAATGCATAATTTCTAGATGATGGAGAAGTAAATAACTCTTAGATATCAAGTTCTTAATCTGTAAAATAAGAACTTTATACTGAATGATAGCTAAATATTCAAATGCTTTAAAGTTCTATGATATAAGGTTTCTTTAAAATTTATTCACATTAGTCTTTATTACTTAACATTAAATGAGCAGGAAAAATTACACACACTATTGTATTCAAATCTGTTACACTATTGCATTTCAGTTATTATACGTTCTGTGAAATTTTATATATCAAAAATTATTTAAAGCTTTGGTTCTGAAGAGGAAAAAGAAAATTTAAGCTTCATGATCGAAAAGAAAGGCTCCATATAGCCATCTGGTGGCCATTTAGGAAAATACAACCGGATCCATTCATCTACATCGAAAAAGTTGGTGTGGTTAAAAAGCGATCATTTTTACTCTAACATAATACTCATATAATTCTAAAAACAATACAAGGCTTTTTAATTCTTTATAAATATACAGGGATGTATTTCATATTTCGATTTTTTAAGTATACAGCTGTTTTCATTTTATTATGTACTAATTACTAAGAAATCCACATTGTTGTCTGAAATACCATAAATTATGTCAATATTCATTATAGATTATATCATCACATTTTCAAGATAACATATCCTATAATTTGTAAGCCATAATATGGGCTTAACATAAAACTGTACAGTTATCAAAGAGAGTTTTTAAAGTAAGCACAGAAAGGGAGAGAGAAAGGGTGAACAAATGCAATCATGCTATTCAGTATACACTATGTGGAAAATGGCCCACATAACTTGTGGGGAAGGAGGAGAGGGAAAAACCAGAGGAAAGTAAAGGAAGGGGTGACATTGTCCCCCAACAGGAAATGTACTCATTACCCAACTTATAAAATGGTAATCCTTTTGTACAGCACATTAATAGTAACAAAATTATTTAAAAGTCACATTTCTATAAAATACCATTCAAGTATGAATGTACTAAATACTGCTTTGTGTTAGGATCCATAATTTGATGGAAAAACATTGTCTCGGTTTCATAAAAAAAAGTTCATGTATGTATTACTTTCCGATAGGTTAGCCCACTTGCAAAATTTGTCGATTTTTGAATTTTTGTGTGAAATCTTTGCATTCAATGCAGTTTTTTCTAACCATAGGGGAAAAGCAATTTCACAATTTAATTCTATGACAATGAGATGAAAAAATCATTATGATCATTTTATTGAGACTTTTATAGGCAAAGGCTAAATAAATGTATAAATTAACTGGAGGAATATTTTGCTATATGTCTAAGTAAAAGAAGAAAATAAATGAAAAGCTATGAAAAGTAACATAAACGGTATATTTCCCCCCAAAAATATTCTCAATGTATTACAATAGAAGGTTTGATCTGAAAGCAATTTATGAAGTTACCAGGGCATTTGCATGACAAAAATTTTGTTAGTCATTTGTGCCATGATTACACGTGAGATTTCATGCAGTGTTTAAACAGTGAGAATTGTGTTACACATATGGCCCAAATAAAATCCTTGTTCAGAAGTGATTTTCAAATGTGTAATAGTCTTTGTTGGGTCTTCGTCTGTCCCACGAAACGGACGGGGTCCGAGGAAAGCTAAGTGTGGTGCTCACTCATTCCCCAACCTCCCTCAGCCCGGGAGACAATCAGACACAGCAGGGAGCCAAATCCAGAAGGTAGAAAACTCCTTTATTAACAGAGAGCAGCCCTTTTTAAAGCCAAAAAGGGCGGGTGGCATGACAGGGGAGGAAGAGGAACCAATCACTGTCAAGGTCTCACCCTATCATGCACCTGAGCCTTCACGGGCTGGTTAGGCACTGATCGGAAGATCAATTAGGCTCTGCCCACTCTACTCTCTCCCAGCGCCATCTTGGCTGCCCATGTGCGCTACAGTAAATTGGGCTCTGCCCACTCAACCCCCTCTCAGGGCCATCTTTTCTGCCCATGTGCAAGTCTTCTCTTGTGTAAGTTCATTGCTAGCCTTATGAATAGTGAAATTTTCAGTTAAAGCTCACAGGAAGCAATACAGAACCTGTAGTAAGGTGAAAACTTAGAAGATGGGAACTTAGAAGACAATCCCTTTGATAACTAAAAGAAAATTTTAAAGTAACCCTCAAATTTCGACTTTAACCTTCCCATTTAGAAATGTCAGTCCAATAATTACTTTCTTTTTTATTTTTTCCTTATTTTGGTCAGTCATGGGGCTTGAACTCAGGGCCTGGGCACTATCCCTGAGCTCTTTTGCGTTGTTAGTGCTCTCCCATTTTGAATCACGTCACAACTTGCACTTGTCTGGTGGTTAATTGGAGATAAGAGTCTCACAGGGATTTTTCTGCCCAGACTTGCTTCAAAACACAATCCTTAAATCTCAGCCTATTGAGTATCTAGGATTACAGGTGTGAGCCACCAGTGCCTGGCCTAAATAATCATTTCTTTTTTTTTTTTTTCTTTTTTTGCTTATGTGGTGCTGAGGAATCAAACCCAGGGCCTCAGGCATGCAAGGCAAGCGCTCTAACCACTGAGCCACCTTCCCAGCCCTAAATAATCATTTCTTATGGGAACTATTGACTTTGACAATCATTGTGTGGCAGTCACATAGAGCAAAGATGATAAAAATGGGTTTCTTCCACTCATGACTTCCACATGAAATTCTATTCTGTTCAAGCTAACAAAATATGGAAACATTAAATTTCAAGGATAGGAAAGAATAAACAAATGTGTTTTAACAATTGACATCATATCATGATTTAGGTCTACCTAAAGCATTTTGTCCAAAAATATTAGTAGGGATGATTTATATAAAAAAATTGTTCACTTAATAACATCATCAGAGCCATAGGGTATAACCATGAGGTATGTTATAAATGCATATGATAGTATTATATTATAAAAATGTGTGTTAATAAATGGTTAATAATACAGATTCTAAAGATGTTCCTTGTCTAAATGTCAACTTTATTGCTTAATGCCTCTCCCTGAAAATCACAAGAAAATATTGATATTTCTTTTATGTCAGAAAATATGCCGTATATATGCATATACATTCATTATGTTTATTCTAATAGTAAATAGTCAACTTCCACACAGATCAAAAAGCAGTTTTGTCTATGAGTAAAGCGCTAACACTTCCCATCGCTACATTAAATTCTTCTATTCCCAAATCTTTTTATAATTTCAGCATAAGCAATTCAATATATACTCATGTATGTGTGTGTATGTGTGCCAAGTACCTCATATATATGTAGAGGTTTGAACTCGGGCCTTCCACTTTTCCCCTTGAGTCATGACCCCAATCCTTGTTTGCCTTTTATTTGTCAGGTAGGTTCTCACACATTTTGGCCTGGTCAGGCCTTGAATCATGATCCTCCCAATTTCTGCCTTCCAAGTAACTGTAGTTATGGGCCTAACGGACCATGCCTAGGCAATACTTCACAGTGTATTTTAAGTTTTGTAGGATTTTATTTTCACATTAATGGTGTCATAGCATATGTATTTATTTGTATACTGATTCTTTCTCTCACTTTATGCTGGTGAAATGTTGCTGTAAGAATTGCAATAGGGAATTAATATTCTTGACTACAAATACAGAAGTACATTTGTGCATTCTACTACCAGTGGGCATGTGTGCTATTTCCAGTCAGGGAGTACAGTCACTACAGTCACTACAAAGAATCTTATACATGAGAGGCGGAAAACACATGCAAGATAATCTGCAAGATGTATCTAGGAGAGTAAATACTGTTCACCGTATGTGTATCTGCAACTGGAAGGCAAGCATTTTGTCCCAAAGTAGTTACCACAGTATGTAGTCTCACCTGAAGCTGGAGGAATTTTCTTAGCTACAAATCCTTTTAAGCCTTGAGGTTTTCAGACTTTGCAAGTTTTGCTAATTAACAAGTTAACTACTAACTTCACATTGTGGTTAAAATTTACATTTCCTTGACTACTAATAGAATTGATTATTTTATTTAATGTTGGCCATTTATATTTCCTTTTTTGTTGCTTTATTTTTGTTGTTTTTGTACTGGTGTTTGAACTGAGGGCCTTACACTTCCTAGGCAGGTATTCTACCACTTGAGCCATGTTCTCAGTCCTTTTTGGTTTTAGTTATTTCTCAGATTGGGTGTTGGTACATTTGTTAGGCCAGCTCTGGACTGTGATCCTCTTACTTCTGTCCCTTTCATGACTGAGATTACAAAGATGAGCCATTATACCAAGCTTGTTTGTTGAGGTGGGATCTCACTAACTTTGTGCCTAGATTAGCCTGCAACTGTGAGCCTCTCTCTTTTTTCCAAATAGCTGGAAAGACCAGACAGACATCATCATGACTAGCTCTGCTTTTGTTGTAGGTTTGTTTTTTCTTCTTTGCATCAGTTACTCAGGAAAGCACCTAAACCTTCAGGTGTAATGGTAAATTTCATCTAGTTCTTACATTAGTCTTGTCCATTTTTCCCTGTATGCACTATTTTATTTTTGGTGCTAGTCCTAGGACTTGAACTCAGGGCCTGAGCACTGACCCTGAGTTTTGCCCTTGCATTCTACCACTTGAACCACACTCCATTTTCAGCTTTTTGGTGGTTAATTAGAGATAAGAGTCTCGTGGTCTTTTTTGACTGAGCTGGCTTCACACTTCAATTTTCAGATCTCAGCTTCCTGATTAGGTAGGATCACAGGCATGAGCCACTGGCACCAGGCATTTTCCAGTATTTTTAAGTCTGTCCATAGGTGTATACAGTTATAGTTTACATAGTATAGTTCTTTTGCTTTTAACCTAAGTATATCATTGCATATATAACACTTTCTTATAAAGAACATATAGCTTTATATTATTTTTAAAGAGCCCATCAATATCTGTATTTTAATGATATGTGTGGTACACTTATATTCAGTGAAATTATTGGTATGATTAGATTTAAGTTGATCTTGTTACTGTTTTCTATATTTCCTATATGTTACCATTTTTGTTGGTCTATGGCTATCTTCTTTACATTATTCAAACATTTTTCTTAGTGCTTTATTTTTGTCTTGCTAATATTTCATGAGGCTTAAAGTCAGAGACCCTTTTATTCAATATAGAGATATACTAGTTTTATATCACTGTAACAAAATGTTTGAAATAATTAACTTATAAAGAGAAAGGGCCTGATTTTGCTTGTGATTTTAGAGGTTATAGCCCAAGATTGGGTGGATGAAGCTTCAGGCTTACATCGAATGTGCTGAATAACAACAGTGAAGAACATTTGGCAGAGCAAAACAGATCACCTTGTACAAAGTTGAGAGAAAGAGACAGTGGCTCACCGTTTTCTTCAAGAGCACACTCTAAATGACTTAAAAACCTCCCTGTAGACTTCATTAGCTATGGTTCCACTGTCTTCCAATAGTGAATCCATGAGGACCAAGTCTTTAGTACATGGGCTTTTGGGTGACACTCATTAAAATGATAGCAACAGGTTAATTTATACTAGTAAGGATGTTGAGCAGAAGAGAAGAAAGGATGAAGTGCTCAGCTGTAAGTACATGTTGAACATAGGGGAAAGAAACACATCGTGTGTGTGTGTGTGTGTGTGTGTGTGTGTGTGTGTGTGTGTGCACCAGAGGGAAACTAGGAGGACACAGAACTAGAGGGAATCAGGGAAAAACATACAACAGTGGGACCCATCAGCTGCACTGGACATTGATCAAAAAGAACCAAGCAACTCAATGGCAGTGGTGGATGGGAGGGAGGGAATGAGTGGGAAAGTCGGAACAGCTGACACTATGCAAAAGGAAAGGATTGTACATATCACCCAATATGGAAGAAATAACTGTATAGTCAAAGCCCATAGAACTCACAAACCTTTTTTGGGGGGGGTGGTCCGGTCGTGGGGCCTGAACTCTGGGCCTAGGCGCTGTCCCTCAGCTCTTCAGTTCAAGGCTAGCGCTCTACCGTCTACCACTTGAGCCACAGTGCCACTTCCGGCTTTTTTCTTTTTGCTTATGTGGTGCTGAGGAATCGAACCCAGAGCCTCAGGCATGCAAGGCAAGCGCTGTACCACTGAGCTACCTTCCCAGCCCAGAACTCATAAACTTTGTAGACCATGATAGACAATTTGCCCCATGAAAGTTAGAATGTGTTTGTGACTGTAACTAAGCAACACTCTCCCACAATACTGTGAAATTTGTGAAGTTATGTAATTAATCACAATAAAGAATTTGAAAACAAAAATGTTCCCAGGCTTGGGGTGGTAGGCAAATGTCTGTCAAATTTCCCCCAGCTTCCATTTCCTACCTGCCTTCTCCTTCTCTCCTCCTCCTCCTCATCTCTCTCAGCTTTGTCCTTGCCACCCTTAACACTTTTCCCGGAGCGAGCTGGGGTCTTCTTCCACTGTATGTAATTGTTAATTCAGTCAGCCGGAGGGAGACCTGAGTGTGAGGCACACTCTTTTTATTTTATTTTATTTTATTTTATTTGTGAACACACTGTACAGAGGGGTTACAATGACATGGGTAGGATAATGCGTACATTTCTTACCAAGCATTGCAGCCTCCTCCTTTGTTTCCCCTTCACATTCCTTCCCAGCCTCCGAGGCACACTCTTTTTGTTTCTTGGAATTCTCTATTTTTTTTCTTTCCTTTCCTGATACAATTCAACTCATCCTTCAAGTTCTAGGTTTATTCTTCCTGGGGATTACTCCTAACTTTCCTAGGAAGAATTTGAATGCCCAATAGAATTTCTAGAAGGTTGTAGAATACAAAATTTTGAAAACCACCAGGTTAATTTGTGGTGCCCAGAACTGCATCTTAACATTGAGGGTATGTGGGGGGGAATGTTTTTTTTTTTCTTTTTTGGTCGGTCATGGGTCTTGAACTCTGGGCCTAGGCTCTGTCCTTGTGCTCTTCAGCTTAAGGCTAGCGCTCTACCGCTTGAGCCACAGCGCCACTTCTGGTTTTCGAGTGTTTTATTGGAGATAAGAGTCTCACGGACTTTCTTGCCTGGTCTGGCTTTGAACCACGATGCTCAGATCTCAGCCTCCTGAGTAGCTAGGATTACAGGCGTGAGCCACCGGTGCCCGGATTGGTTTTTTTTTTTTTTACTTACAGACAAAGTATTTGTCTTGAATGGTAATACTTTTTAAAAATTTCTTCATTGATGAAAGTGAACCAAGCAACTTGTGGGTGGAGATGGGTGGGAGGGAGGGAATGGGAGAGGATGAGGGAACAGATGATACTAAGCCAAAGGAAATAAATGTACTTATTACCTAACATATGTAAAGGTAACCCTACTGTATATCACCTTTAAAACAACAATAAAGTAATTAAAAATTTAAGAAAAAGAAACACATCTCTTCACAGAAATTTTCTTTCCCCTACATCCTTCAGGCTGGATATCATGTAGTTCAAAGAGGAGAATCAAGCCAAGGCCTGTAGCTAGGATCAAGACCAAATATACATCTACAGTACATTGGTGGACCAAGAACCAAGAATCTTCTAGCACTTTGTATATCTATCTCCGAAGAAGCAAATAAGGACACCAGAAGCCATTTACTTGCTCCATTTTTGGCCACTGGGAATTGTGGTGAAGTGAAAGTGAGAAGTAGGGAGGAATATTAAACAAAATTAAATAAACAAAATTGAAAAAATTACCTGGGAGAGATTAATGTTAACTTTTGAATGCATTAGAGACTCAAAATACTTTAAATTCATTCTCAAAAAAACAACAACAACAAAAAACAATTTGTACTTGTGGTCCATTTGGCTTTGAAAACTAAGAGTCATATTGGATAATTTTGAAAATAAAGTGTTTCGATAGAATAGCTAATATGTCATTTACTCTGGGCTTATGCTTTTTCCTGAACTTTGAGAGCTTCTATTATTCAGGGCAATGATTAGGAACACAGGGAGATGAAGAAAAGAAGATAGCAGGGGTTTCAAGGCCAAGGCCTTAGCTCTTCCAATTGTGAAAGCAGACATGCCTGGGCCTGCATGGGCTGGTGGAACAGAGAGAGACCTATTTGCATCTGAGCTGGAAATACTGCATGAGAGGAAATATGTATTGATGAGCTTTGCTCATTGTCTGGATAAAAATCCAAAAAAAGTTTTGGAGGCAATGAAGGACACAAGTCCCTTAGAAATTCATCCTAAAGAAAAGAGAGTTATATAACCTTCACCAAAGAACAAGTTGGAGTCTGGGGTATTTTGAAATTAATATTTTGTGTGACTCACAGATGGACAAAAGTGACCAGGGAAACTTAATTTCCTTTGGTCTTATGAATGGTTAGGAGAAGGACTTCATCCTTTTTGTCATCTGGGGGTGGTCAATAGAAAAACAAGAGGATTTATAGATTAGAACTATTGAGGTAGGTTACCTGCAGGGGAAGAATGCTAAGACCAACCCATTTCCTAATCATGCCCTGGGAAACACCCAGTTCAATCTCTTCTATAGTACTTGGATAACTCCTGTGATTAATTTGTATAGAGACTATAGTTAAGATTTTCCCAAGGCATAGGAAGAACTCTAGACCAGTTCTAACCACGTGGAGGCACTTGTACAGTGGAACCACATGTGTTCTTAGTCTTACATTTTCAGAAATAAAAAGAGCCCTACTTAAGGCTCCATGCCTTGTATGAAGTATATGCCTTGCCTACATATACTTAATATTATGGGATGGTAACCTTGGACATGTGCAGATCCTTTCCTGCCTAGTCATGATTCTTGATTCCCCTAAAATCATTACTATGCCCTCCTTTCACATTCTTCAGTATCAGAAAGCTGAAACTGTAATCACATGCTCTCTCTATAGCTCTTGAGCATAGCACCACTGGTTCCCTTAGCCACTGGTTCCCTTTCTCCTTTAAACTCCTTGCTTAGCCAAAGATATGTTGAACATTTACCTGGTAGGTGTGATGTTGACCCCTTTGTCTGTGAAAACAACTTGATGAATATCAACAGTTAGTTCAAAGAAAAGAGGTTGATTATAAAAACTCTTATTTAATGAAAAAGACTAACAAGTATGGCTTCCTTAGAATGCATATTGATCTTACAGTATGATACATAACTTTTCCTACACGTCTATTCATGTAAATTAATTTTAGTCTCTCAATTCCATGACCTCTTGTTGAAACTATGAAATGATTTTTATTAGTATGTTGGATTTGTTAGCCAAAGAAGAAAATGAATGAGTTAAGTGATGCCAGCTTTAGCTATGAAATACTAGGAGTAATTTTCATCATCTAAGTGACTTTTAATGATTCAATAATTTCTTTATATAATTTATGGTTACCAATGAGTCTTTTTCTGAAGTGAAGCACTTGTTGGTACTATAAATGTAAGTGTGGATTATTTTCCATTAAAAAGGTCAAAATTGGTCCACCTCAAGCTATACTCTGGTTTTGCCAAGAGCAGTGTGTTGGAGCTCCCATTTTGCTCTTTGGTGGCTGACTTTTCTGACTCCTACATTACCCTCTACAATGGAGAACTGACCACTCCTATCTCTTCCCTTTAAGGATTTGGAACCCCTCAAGAGGAAGAAGGCAGTCCTACTACTCTGCAAAGGAGGAAGTTCCTTTCCGCCACGATGTTGAACATTTACCTGCTATGTGTGGCATTGACCCTGTTCTCCATCTTTATAAGAGTAATGGATTTGCTGGAGAGCTTACTGAAGAGCCCACTGCCTGTGAGCTGTGATATCACCAGAGTTCAAACGGTTAACACAGGGCCCCCAGAGACCTTTCAGACCATCATCTAGAGTGGTGGAATTAAACACCTTCGCGTTAGCCAAACTGTGGACCACTGACTTCACCATGTTGAACCAGGTGTTCCATTTTCTAAGCTAATAGCACCCATGTTTTCTGATAACTAACTAATACTAGGCCTTGAAGGACCTGTTAGGATGTTCCTGACCCTAGAAAAGAGTCTGCTTAATGCACAATTATGAGTGACTTGCCTAAGACTGTGAGGTGGGGTCATTTCTTTCTCTTCAGGGTCTATGGTATACTTTGCTTTTCTTGGCAGAGTGGATCTAATATATCTGGGATGGGAACTTGGACTTAATGTGCTGAAACTGCCGCTAATAGAAGATGGTGATGATTGTAAATATCTACCAAGTGTTTTTTTGACTACAGGTATCTTCTGGTCCATTTGTTTGGTGTTCAGTCTTTCCCATAAGTGCTCCTCTGCATTTGTTTTTACCCAAAAAATATACTGTATTGGATTATTATTATGAACTTGCTGTGGTAACCATAGCACCTAGATCCTCTGTGTTTACATAACAGTTGAGCTGTGTGGGCTGGTGATAAGGAGGGGGAGGAGAGCATATTTAGTGTCTAATGCTCCTTGTTTGATATTTTGAAGTTATTTCTCCAACATAGACTTATGTATTAGCATGTAATGTTATAAAGTCAGCTGTGAGATACCTGTGTCTGCTCAGGATATGGGTGTTATGGTCATCATATGGTTTAAAGGGGTTTCTCTTATACAATAAAATAGAGTATACATATACACATAAAAAGAACACAGTTAAATAGAACTTGATAATTCAAAATACTGTATTTTCATGAGACTCATCTTCCTGGCAAAATGGTATTACTTCTAAATTAGGAAACCAAAGGACTGTCCCGACCCGCAGGACTTCAACGAGGGCAATGAAGGGACAAGAGACACGAAGAATGACAGCAAGACAAGGATTCTGATCAAGCTGACAATTTTTATTTTTCACACAGGGGTATTTATATGCTTAGAATAAGGAAGCTTTTTCATTGGCTGTAGCAGCTGTAGGATGTTTGCTTAGGGCAGTGAAAAGGTGGTCATTAGCAGCTACCGGGTGTTTGTATGGGGCAGGATGAAAAGACCGGATTCTGTGAACAGCCTCCTGATGTTCCAGTGAGATAGTCAAGCCTATCATGCAGAGAGACTCCCTGTAGGGCTCCCAACAAAGGACCAGAAATATACTTTGAATCTACTATAATATAAATATAACTAATAATTGCATATGTTTTAATTTTTTATTACTGCTCTATTGAGTTACCATAAAGGTAGTGTTGTTAATAACAGGTATGTGTGCTATTGTTTATTAGGTCAGGAGTCCAATGTAGGTCTTGCTGGGCTAAACTCAGGATACCCCAAGGCCGTGATTCTTCCTGGAAGTTTAGAAAACAACATTCTCTAGAACTTGCCCACCTTCCCAGGTCCATATCCCTCCTTCCAGCTTCAAAGTAGCAATATAGCATCTATTTGGCTCTACTTCAGTCACCATGAATCTTACCAAAAATCTGAAGATGTTACCCCTATGAGGTTAAATAAGATAGTGACATCCTACAAATCTTTAGGCAGATAAACTGAAGTCTCTTCATGAAGGCCCTTAATTTTACATCCACAGACTCCCAAACTGTAGACATTGTTATGGTGGTAGAGGATGCCTGCTGAGCATCCCTGGTGCTCAGTACTGGCAAATTAAAAAAAAAAGTGGGGCTGGGAAGATGGCTCAGTGTTAGAGTGCTCGCCTTGCATGCCTGAGGCCCTGGGTTCGAATTCTCAGCACCACATAAGCAAAAAAGAAAAAAGCTGGAAGTAGCGCGGTGGCTCAAGTGGTAGAGCGCTAGCCTTGAGCTGAAGAGCTGAGGGACAGCACCCAGGCCCAGAGTTCAGACCCCATGACCAGACCCCCCCCCCAAAAAAAGTATCTCATAGTATTTAATGCTTACTGTAAATAATTTTTGGTGTTACCACAAGTTGAAACTCAATAGATGAGAATTAATAATAAAAATTTCCAAAGCATGAATTTCTGCTTAAGAACAGATATACAGAGCGTATCGATTAATGTCTAGGAACGGGGAAACGAATGTACTCAAAACACTGGATGAGTTCTTAAAGCTATTAACCTCCCTGGAAAAAGTGCTAACACACAAGCTAACTTCCACAACTGGTCTTAGCAAGAAGAGGGGGAAGTAAGAAATCAGTGTGGAAGAGAAGGTGCGATGCACTAATGAGGCTGGGAGGAGAGGTTTGCGCTCTCACTGTTGTGTCATGTGATAGATAAAAACGGCTCCTGTCTCCAGGGCTGTCACTCCATCACTCCTCGCTACACTAACTTTGCTTAATTTTTTTTCTTTTTACTTTAACAACTAAGGATGTTATCACTTACACTAAGGTCACCGAGAGAGAAATACTGCTCTTGGTGACACTAATGAAAAGGTACAGTGGTGACAGGAGTTAATTGCATAGTTACCACACAATTACCAATTTATGTTCTACTGATGTGCACAGAGAACGGAAAAGAGCTAGTGTTTTGTGTACTGAGCACTCTGTGGTATAATATCATAGAATGTAAGAACACAGCTCAGCAGTATGTGACACTTTTATGATCAGGTTTATTCATATCAATAAAGAAGTTTAAGAAAATACAATATTTAATTGTCGTATGTATGCTGGAAAAATAGTCTTAATAACAATGGTTAAGGTTTGATTTTTTTCCCTTAAACTCTTTCTGTCCTAATCATTCACTTCTCAAAAACTTGGTTGCTATGTTTTGTTAGTTTGTTTATTGTTCTTTGTTCAAAGAACTGAGATTTGGTTTTTCAGGCCTCCTGCTCTTATTCAAGGCTGGCACTTCATCACTTGGGCCACAGACCCACTGTGAGCTTTTTGGTAGTTTATTGGAGATCAAAGTTTCTTGGATCTCTCTGCCAGTGCTGACTTTGGACCTCGATCTTCAGCATCCTGAATAGCTAAGAGTGTAAGTATGAGCCACCAACTCTCACCTTGTGGAGGATACAATTAGTTATAACTAAAAGGTGAACTTCTGCTTGATAGAAATTTACTTTTATCTTATTTCTATAGCTATGTAATGAGAGCTGAAGTGTGGACTGCGCTTGGAACTCAGAGTAACATTTCTCAGGAGGTCAATTCAAGGGCTGGGATGTAGCTAAGTAGCAAAGCACTTGCATAGCCAGTGCAACATCCTGTATTCAATCCCCGTACAAAGAAAGAAAGAAAGAAAGAAAGAAAGAAAGAAAGAAAGAAAGAAAGAAAGAAAGAAAGAAAGAAAGAAAGAAAGAAAGAAAGAAAGAAAGAAAGAAAGAAAGAAAGAAAGAGAAAGGAAGGAAGGAAGGAAGGAAGGAAGGAAGGAAGAGAAAAGGAAAAAGAAAAGGAAAAAAACCAGAAATTTATCTTTTAGTTATAACTAATTACATCCTTCACAAGTTTGCTGCTAAGAAGCTCAAATAAAAATAATAAATTCTTTGACATCCAATCAAAAATATATGCTGCCAGGTGCTGATGGCTCATGCTTATAATCCTAACTATGCAGGAGGCTGAGATCTGAGGATTTTAGTTTGAAGCCAGCCTGGGAAGGAAAGTTTGAGAGACTCTTATCTCCAGTTAACCCTTAGAAAACTGGAAGTCGTGCTGTGACTCAAAGTGGTAGAGTACTAGCCTTGAGCGATAAAGCTCAGGGAAGGTGCCTAGACCCTGAGCTCAAGCCCCACAACGGATTGGGCTAAATCTTTGCTTAGACCTAGTGGCTCACACCACTCCTAGCTACTTAGAAGATTTAGATCTGATGATCATAGTTCAAAGCCAGCATAGGCAGAGTGGTCTGTGAGACTCTTGTCTCCAGTTAATCACCAAATAGCTAGAGGTGGAGCTGTAGCTCAAATGGCAGAGCATTAGCCTTGAAAAAACTAAGGAACAGAGCCTGGGCTTTGAGTTTAACGCCCAGTCCAAGCACACATGCATGTACACATTTGTGGACACACATACACATATACACACACAAACACACACAAATGGGCCTACACTGGTGTTAAGAATACACCTGTTTAATTAGTGCATTCAATCACCAAGTGGGAAAGCCCATGAGAAGTATGGCACTGGAATCAACTGGTTCATATGGAAGAGCAGCAGTGTTGTTAGTTAAGCCCCTGAAGTTGAACATCTATGAATCATATTCTCCCGGCCACTACAACTCACTCTTGTAAAATAGAGATACACTTCTTGCATAGGTTCAGTCATCAGCATACAGGATCACCTGTGTACTTCTTAGAACCTGTATCGGTTCTTAGGAGGGTTGAGAGTATCACCCTGTAGTGAGATGAATAAGCCCTATTGCTGACATTGGCCTTGCGGGAACAGAGAGTACTCATTCTTAGCTCTGCCCCAGTCCATTTGTAACCTTTATAATGTTCAGCTATCACTTTGGCATGTATTTATACATGAAGCAACTTACTCCTTTTCATCAGAAATCATCTGTGTAGTGATTCCTCTCCTCTATGTTGATCCCTGGGTGCACAGAATCCAAATTCCCCTGGTAACAGCTACAACTTGTAATTCATTGGGAATTTTTCTGTGTTCCTTTAAAAAGACCCCTTTGGGGGCTGGGAAGGTGGCTCAGTGGTAGAGCACTTGCCTTGCATGCATGAGACCCTGGGTTCGATTCCTCAGCACCACATAAGCAAAATGAGAAAAAAAAAAGCTGGAAGTGGCGCTATGGCTCAAGTGGTTAGAGCGCTAGCCTTGAGCTGAAGAGCTGAGGGACAGTGCCCAGGGCCAGAGCTCAGGCCCCACGACCGGACCCAAAAAAATAAAAAGACCCCTTTGGGAAACAAGATGGTTCACAGTTTGTGGGGACAAGAATCCTGGACATTATGAGGATATTGCTGTCATCATTTTAAAGGGAATATAGTAAATCCTACTGTGTCACTGAGTATGATGATTGTGGAAACTACTTCTGCTTCTACCTTTTGGTTCTTGGATCCAGGTATCTTTCCACTTCTAGAAAGATACAGCCAACCTAGAGACCACCACACAGAAGACTTTGACTTTATAAATACTCAGATGCAGAAGGATGGCATCCTGTTCTTTTATGGCACAGAAATTCCATAGTCAGACACCTTCTCCCATATTCCTACCTGATTACTACATTGTGTGGATTTTGCTAGGAGGGAGCTTTAGGCAAGGGATTATAAACAGCCCCTAAGAAGGAAAAGGAGTTCCTTCTCCCTTGAATGGGAAAAGTTTCAGAACATACAGGAAATTCTGGCTCTTATTACAAAAGACAGAACACCTCTGTAAACCCAGAAGATCTAGGGGCATTTCAGAGACAGCATTTTAAGATTATCCATCTGGTCAGCTGGGTACTACGATTTGGGACTAAACGACTTCCCTGTCTGTCCTCTGAATTTTATTTAACCTCCTGGCCGTGGTTGCACATTCAAACGTCCCTGGAGTTCTGCAATTTTGATTATTATGTCTTTTGCTTGCCCTTCCAGGATAGGTGACAAGGGACTTGTTGCAAACTAATATGGAGTTTCTCTGGCTTTCTCACTTAGATAGACTCATATGCTGCTTAAGCATGAGGATATGTTCAGAGGGATTATTTTAACCTGTTTGGTATAGTGTAAACACAGGAGAATGTGCTTACAGAAACCAGGACAGACCCAGTCAATCATTCCATGAAGCAATCAAGAAAAGAGGTAAACAGAAAACTTGGGAGGCTGCTGCCAGAGAGGGTAGCACACAGACAATTTTACAGTACATTTTTTGTAAGTAAGTAAAAGTAGTACAATCTAATAATGACTTTTAAAGTCTATATACCGTGTCAGGTACAGAAACCATTAGTAATCATTTATGATGATTTTCATTAGTATTTTATATTGTGGCATTGCTATGCTTTTTATATGGCTGTCAGCATAATAGGTTTGTTTATGCCAGCTATATCAGGCACCAGGTCCCTGGGTGCCAGGGACTTTGCTCTTCATTCTCTGATAGGACCACCATAGATATACTATCTGTACTTGACCTAGATGCCATCACGCAGTGTATGACTGTATTACTGTTAGCTAATAGCTTTCACTCATCATTTGTGTGTGGGGGTGAATGTAATTCAATAGTACTCAGTGTACTTAGTTTTTCTTGCAGTAGTCTTACCTCTGTGAGTTTTCATAAGTCTGCATCATTATTATATATTTCATAATATTTCTTTCCAGTGGGACAGTTCCCCAGGTAAATGTTGTTGCTATCCTCAGAAATTTTATATCTCCCAACCAGCATGTATCCTCCTCATTTGCCCATGCTGGGTGAGCTCTGTTTTTTAATCACTAGAGAAATCTTCAAGTCTCCTTTTTTGTTGTTGTTGTTGCCAATCCTGGAGCCTGAACTCTAAGCCTGGGTGCTGTCCCTCAGCTCTTCAGCTCAAGGCTAGAGCTCTACCACTTGAGCCACAGAAACCCTTCTGGCTTTTTCTGCTTATGTGGTGCTGAGGAATCGAACCCAGGGCCTCATGCATGCAAGGCAAGCACTCTACCACTAAGCCACCTTCCCAGCCCCTACTGATATTTTTTAATTCCCTTTCTCTTCTCTTATATATTGGAAGCTTTTTTTTTATTCTTATAATGCTTAGAAAGCATAGCAAAGAACAACAGTTATTCATGCTAACATATATCTTCTGTGCTGCTTCCTGGAGCTAAATTTCACTAAATATATAACCTGACTCTCAAGTTAATATGGTCAAAAGTTTACCAAATGCTTCACTGACACACTTCATTGATTCCAATTTGGGGGCTCACTTTTCTTACCACTATATATGCCCAGCCCTTTTGAGAATTTCAATATGATTTACAGAGATACTTCAAGAAAATGTAGCATATTTCAAAAGAATATCTCACTTATACTTCAGTTAAAATTGGCTAGCACATACTAAATTATCAAACAAACCCACGAGTTTCAGGTTAAAAAACAAGGGCTTCTTTTTCTCTCTCATGCATATATCCACCACTGTGCTTAGTTTTGCAATTAAGACTGATAGAACCCATGAGCTGGATGATAATTCTGTGGATCAATTCCTTGCACACCCCCTGATAAACACTATAGGTGCTCTACCCAGCAAGGCAACCAACTGTAGTTGGGACTTCTTGCAGTTTTGCTTCCTGAATCTAATCCTTTCCCTCATTCCATAGGAGATACCACACAGTAACTTATTCCCTATGAGCAAAACATTGGACATTGAGAACTTTGACCCATGGGAAATAATAGATGGAGGAAATCTCACATATACATTTCCCTTCTATTGTCTCACCATCGCCTTCCCCTGTGTCAGTCAAAATCCAGTCAAGAGATCAAAACACTGCCTACAAATAATAATTTTAAAACCTCATAATTACATAAAAGACAGTTGTATTTGTCTACCTGAGCTGCTATAAGGAAATACCATCATAGACGGAGTGACTTATGCGTGGAAGTTTATTTGATATGGTTTTGATGCCTCGATGTTCAAGGTCAAGGCTCCTTCCATTTTGTTTTCTGGTCAATTCTCTAGCAAGTAAAAGACAGAGCTCACCCAGCATGGGCAGATGAGGGGGATACATACTGGTTGGGAGATATAAAATTTCTTGGTCTAACTCCTCACAATGTCTTTTCTCATTATTTGTATATGAGGAAAAGAAAAAAAAAGGTGAGCTTTGTGTGTGTATTTCTCTTCTTGTAAAGACAGGAATCCTATCAAATCAAGGCCCCATCCTTACTATCTCATTTAAACTTCATTGCTTCCACAATTTCCTTATTTCGAGTCCAGCCATACTACTATAAGCATTTTCATTTTTCCAACCTCCTGTCAGGAAACAGAATCCATCTTTCTAATCTGTGATTCTTGGTTAGGATATATGATCGACTTTGTTCAGTGAAATATTAATAAATGTGATAGAAACAAGATCTCTGGGCCAAGGGTATAGCTCAAGCATATGTATGGCTCTGGGTTCAATCATAAGTGCCACAAGATTAAATAAATTAATAAATAAATAAATTAATTCTTAATATTATTTTTAATGTATAATAGTACATTGATGCTTGTGTTCTTTCTTCTGGGAACACCTGTGTCCACCATGGGAAGAAATCTTAGCTCCCTGGAGGATGAGAAGAGGAAGGCCCAAGATTCCTAGATGAAGTTCTAGACAAAAATCCAGCTTCAGCCACGCTATCTCAAGATTATTCTGCTACTCCAAAAACTGTTAGCTCTAATGATCATTATTAAGTTGTAAAGTGACTTATTACTCTGTTAAACACAACTTACTCATTATTTGTCGATGCAAAATAATTGTGATTTGGTCATCTGGCTACAGACTATATTTCCTATAACCTCCAGCTGTGAATTATATGTTCATGATCCATTTCTGACCAGTGAGGCAGCTATGTGAGTTGATCCTGCAGTTGTCTAAAGGGAGGTGATTCTCAAGGTGACTCCATGACACGGAGGCCACTCGCTCTGCCTCTGCCTTGCTATCTGGATGCAGATGGAAATCTTCTATTCAGGACAGTAGGATAGAAAATCAGAAAGTACTTGAGACCTGGAAGCATTGTTTAGCTGCCCTACCAGGTTTGGACTGTCTACTTCCGGACTAATAATGTGACATAAAGTAAAATCCTTACTTTAACGCACTGAAGTAGATAAATCAAAATAATAACTTGAGATAATGGAGAAAGTGAAGTTACTGATGCTTCCAGCTATTCTGGCTTAGACAGAAAGGTGGATAATGATGCCATCAATCAAGTCATCTAACAAGAAACATAAGTTTGGGGCTGGGGAGGTAGCTCAGTGGTAGAACGCTTGCCTTGCATGCATGAGGCCCTGGGTTCAATTCCCCAGCACCACATAAGCAAAAAGAAAAAAAGCTGGAAGTAGTGTTGTGGCTCAAGTAGTAGAGCACTAGCCTTGAGCTGAAGAGCTGAGGGACAGTGCCCAGGCCCAGAGTTCAGGCCCCATGACCGGACCCCCCCCCCCCAAAAAAAGAAAAGAGACATAAGTTTAGGAGAAGACTTTTGGAAATACTGAGTTTGAAGTGCCAATGAAGGACATAAGAAACATTGGAAGGTTGCTAGTAAGCCAAAGGTACTCCTTAAAGAAAGATTTGTGGTTGCATATAGTTTAGAGAATCAGCAGCCAATGTTTTGGTAGATAGCATTGTGAGAGTACATGGGATTGCCAGGAAGAGTGAGAAGAAAAATGTCTAAGAGAAAAATCTTAGGAAACACCAGTTGTTATAAGATGGTTGGAGCAAAGAAGTGAGAAATGTAGATAAAAGAATATTAAGAAGGTTAGACATAGATTCTGGTGGTTTTAATACAAGGATTGAGCATGTCCTTATTGGATTTACCAATGAGGAGGCCACTAAGGCCCTTTCAGAAAGCAGAGTCCACGGAGTGGAACAAACTAAGCCGGATTATGATGGATGGAGGAGTGAATGGAAGTTGTAGATAAGGAGACCATACATTGCCTTGGCTCCTGAATCTTGGCTGCAATGGATAAAAAAATGCAGGAGCAGGCAATACCAGAGAGTGACCAGAAAGAAAATTTTGTTCTTGTTTTTTAATTGTGTATGTGTGTGTGTGTGGCTGTGTGTGTGTGAAGTCTGGAACTTATTTATAGCCTGCAGGGAAGATGCTATTGAAGAGGGGTAGTTTGAAGATATAAGAAAAAGAAATAATTGATAGAACAAGGCCAGGCCTAGGCCGGAAGGGCTTGGATCAAGAACACAGGTGGAGGGATTAACCTTAAACAGGAGTTGAATCTCCTCTTCCTGTGAAAGCGTCAATATTTCTTCCTGCGAAGAGGAAGGTGCACTTAGATCTACATGGAAACACGAGAGAGATACAAAGGGCCTGACTGCTGTAGTCTCAGCTTTTATCTACTGTCTGATCTTGATTGGAGGCATGTAAGAGATCAGGAAGGCAGAGCTGGTGGCTTCACTGGAGAGTATTAAACCATAGCAGGAGTCCTGAGCCAGCTGCTGTCAGCTTTTGAAAGCATTCACTACTCTTAAATTAATACCTACAAAATGCAGTTCTATCTAATCATTAATGTTTAAAACACTGTGGATTAAAACATAAAAAGAAACACTTTGTGCCATTGACTATCCATTCATTGCCTTGCTAAAATTATCAGTGTGCTCCAGGAGAGGAAATTTAAGCTAAGACACAGAGAGCAAATTCAAATGCATTGTATTTAATTGAGATGATTTAAGATGCTTTACTCTTTAACTAGCTCTTATGTATAAATTAACCATCCTAAAGAAAAAGAGAGTAATTTGAACAGAGAATAGAAAAATATGTTCATAATATATGTACATTTTGCTTAGAGAATCCAATATGAAATTAGTATGAAGTAAGGAGAGAAGATAATTGAGATGATTGAACAGGATGAATCTGGCAATCTATTGGTAAGATTTTTCAAGAATTGTTTGCCTTGATGTAAGTAACTTTATATTACTTGAAATTAAAGCCCAAGAGGACAAAGACTGTAGGGTTAATCAACAATAAAGATTTGGGTCTATATTGGTTCAAAATTAGGCTAAAAAGATGAGGTAAATCAATCTGTTATTTACTGCTTACAATATATTTTTCGTAGTACTTGGTTTTTACATAGTGGTAATTAACTGATTTTATTACATTTTCAATTGGCTATCTGATGTTTTAGACCATGTATCTTCAAGCATAGCCTTCTTGTGGATTTATCATGTCTCTGTAGTTTTATCCTATAGCATAAACTGTAGTGTTGTGTTTTTGCTTCTTTTCTCTCTGGAAGGCAACATGACCTGGAAGACACGCAGCAGCATGGGCTCTCATTTACCATCCTCGGCTTCTTGACCTATAAAAGGGTGTTAAGGATACAACTCTTCTAGGGCTGCTGTAAATACTCAATGTGTTAACTAATTAAATGTTGTGAAAGGATGGCAGGTACACAGTAAGCACTAGCAAGATGGGGCAGCTGTCATTCAAATGAGTGGTGACTTCCTATAATGACTGTTCCTTCTGCAAATCCTTTATATGTGTACATTTCATAATGTGGATCTCAAAAATGGCATTTACGTTTAAAATGAATTTAATGAAGTCAAATTTTGAAGACATATATCAGGGCATCAAAATCAAGTGAGAGTGTAAATAGTCCCTTTCTCTCTTGCAAAAATGGGGGATGTTTCAGTATACATGTTTTAAAAGTTCAAAGAGGAAAGAAATACATGTTAGTTTTCTTTTAAACAGTTCAGGTGGGTGCTCTATCAGTTGGGCTACATCCTTCCTCTTTTGACTATTTTAAATTTTCATGTATTATCTAGATAATGAATTTAATCCAAAAGAAAACAGTTAAGTCTACATGAAGGTATGCAGTAGAAAACTGGAATAAAAAGTAATTCATTATTTGAGCGAAGATAATGACCTTAATGATTTCTAAAATTGTTTCGACTTGAATGATTATGAAATATAACTTCTTTATACAATTATTCTGTGATCTTTCCTTTATGCTGAAGTTATAGTTCTTCCCTCTCTCCCACCAAGGATTGATTTTAGTTTGGTAAGTAGGAAAACAGACTTAGTGTTGATACCTGGAATTGGCATTTTTTGTGTATGCCCACTAGATGGCAGGTATAGGATTCTGAATACCTTTCAGAAGCTGTATGTCACCCATTCTTCCTTATAGCACTACATGGGGGGGGGGGGGGGGAGGATGGGGGGAAATCAGACTCAGTTGAAAGTAGGAAATTTTAGCAAAGCCTGTCTAACTCTCTCCTCTTTCCACACCCATCTTTTATAGATAGCTTTAAAAGGGAAAATTTAGAAAGAAAAAAAAAAAGACTGGTGAAACCGGTAAAGGAGTACAGGATTTCTAGTAAGCAATTTTGCTTTTATCTACAATTCTGGAGTAAAATAGGAGTCCCCTTGAGCATTTACTTTAAAAATTGTAAAACTAAAATATTCGATGAATCTGCATTCAAATAGTCATGTTATTTATTTATTTATTTTTAGGAAATGTTCAGGATTTTTTTTTCTTCTTCTCTGGACACATGCAACCCCAAATAGTGAGTGTCTCAGGGTGTAATCTCAATCCTTTTATTTTCTCACAGTTGAAGGTACTATGGAACGATGTTATGCAAGGTGCAGTTAGAGATTACGTTGTAAATTAGTGATCAATTTACTTTAATTTTCTTTTTGAAAAGAGACAGTAGGGAAGTAGGGATCTTTAAAGATTCATTTTCCTGTTTTGCCCCAGGTTTATTTAGAAGGGTCTTTTCCTGCTTTGAAATGAGGCTGAAATAATTGTCTTTTCTGCTCTGAAGGGTATGTGTACTTCCACTAAAGGGCCAAGGCTCTGGAAATGTAAAGGCCCAATCTTTGTTGCAGAGGGGTTCATTGCAGAGAAGGGTGTGTTCTGCAAAGACAAACAGGTCTCACAGATAGTTGCCAAGGGTACCGAATACATCTTTGCATTACACCTTGAACTAGCTTATTCATATCACCTTGTTTTATTGCATGCACCATAAATGACTGTAAAAGTTTGCAAATCTTGCAGAGACCTTGGCAATCAATACTTCAGCAGGAAATTTACAAAGAGGAGGGTGGGGAAAAGAAGCCTGCCTACTAGTTTTTGGTGTTTTTTTTTTTCCTTCCACAAGAACCATACGCTGACATTGAGAATTATTAAGTGTTCGATTTTCGCAGTGTCTCACTCAGATGTGGGACATACTCAGAGCAGTTTCAATTTAGATGTTCAATTTGAGATGTTAGGTTTTGCATTTTTATTAACAGGTAAAGAATTCTGGGAGTACTCCCATTGCCTTCCTTCTATAGACTTACAGTGCTGTTTCTGAGCTGATACTTCAGGGTGAAAGAAAGTCTGATTTTTATAGGGGTCAATGCTGGGCCAAGTTGCAATGCAGGTCCCCCAAACCCTGCCTGAAGCATTATTGCTTACTTGGTGCCTGATCCAAAGTAGGCCAGACAAATACCTCAATGTTTGCTCCTCCTTCTCTTTTTCCTTAGGTGAAGAATGCATCAGTCAACCCCTGCCCAGGTTCATCCATCCAGTTCGAATGATTTTTTTTCCCCCTTCGTTTTCTAGTTCTATGAAGTTAAAATCAAGCGGTTAAAAGGGAGGCACCTCACCGAGAATCTAACAGGCTAGGGAACCAAACGGGAGGATCTGAGTGGCGGGCTGCAGTGGCTCCAGGCCCAGGGGGCAGAGCTTCCAGGCAGTGACTGCACAAAAAATCTGAAGAGATGAAATGAACCCGCATCCATCTTGCCACGAGAGCGAATCTACGGTTTTATCATCTTGGCGATTTGCATTGTAGCTCTGGGCTAAGCAAGCGAGCAAAAGGATTTCACTGGAAGAAAGGGAGGCCAGCAGAAAAAAAAACAAAAACAAAAACTTGAGATTCCAGGTTTCCGCGAGGCTGAAGGCTGAACCAGTCCCTACCCTCATTCTGACCCCCACCCAACATGGCCCAGCCCTTCCCCTCCTCCCTGCTTGGAATCCTGGCCTCCCATTCTGAAGCAGAAAACGTGCACCGGCCTCTAGGGAGTTGTAGAAATTCTGCAACCGGCCTTTTTAGCGCCCCAGGGTCAGGCACAGATGCACCGGTGGAGTAGTGGGACGTGCTGAGCGCAGCTCCGGACTCTTGATTTCCCTAACTGCCCTTTACATACGAGTGGCTTTGAAGATGTCACTAGGCTTTACCTAAATCTGGAGGGGTCTGTGTGTGCGTGCGTGCGTGCGTGCGTGTGTGTGTGTGTGTGTGTGTGTGGAGTGAAGCACTGCACGAGCATCCCCACCCCCTTTCCTCTCCTGCCTGTAACCAGGAGCGAGGGTGGGCTGTTATCCATGTTCATTTCTCCCATGCAGGGCAGTGGCCAATTCCAGCATGGGTACCACCGAGAGCGCAGCGGACAGCGTTCCCAACCCAGTCAGCCAGGGTGGCAGCGGCCACCAGCACCGCTAGGACACGAAGAGGACACTTGGCGTTCACCTATTAAGGTGGTTTATCAGTACAGGACAAAGGAGTAGAGAATTCTCTGAAATGTGTAGAAGCTTAAATGAGGAAGACTTTACTGAGATTCAGGCTTCGGTCCTGACCATTCACTCTCTCCCCCACCCCCACCCCCACCCGGGCTCGCGAGCTCGGTGGGAGGTTCGGATTTTATTGAATACTATCTGAACCCCAGCCTAGCCTCTGGGTGGCTCGGGAAAGAAGACAAAACCGATTACCAAAGACAAAAGGAAAAACGGGCGAAACGAGATAGTATTGAAAAGTGTTTTTCGATGCTACAGTTTGAGGTAAAAACAGCAGAGGTAACAGAAATACAGGTTTGTAATTTGCCTCAATCCATCAGCTAGCGAAACACAACTTTGCATCTTCTGAGAACCTTTGCCTGAAAAAGTATCCTGATTTCTTCCTACTCATTGTTCACTCCCCACCCCCACCCCGCCGGGGGTCGGAGGAACCACTCTTCCTTGGAGTACATTTTTCATCTTCTGCAGTTTAAGCCATGGAGAATCGTAATAAATTAGTTTCAGGGACAATATAAGTGATGCTCTAAAGCTTGGACGTTTGGCACTGGTTTATGTAGTAAAAAAAAAAACTTCCAAGCGAACTCTTGGTACTTCCTTTGGGTTCTTAAATGAAGGCGCTTATTCATCCATCCATCCATCCATCCATCCATCCATCCATCCATCCATCCATCCATCCATCCATCCATCCATCCATCCGTCCATCCATCCGAAGCTTCTCCCTCTACCCCTCTTTTTTATTTTTTTCTAGATTCAGGAAGATGGGCTGGTTACTTAAACTTTTCTCAAAGGGGAAGGGGTGAGGAAAGGGGGAAACAAAACCCAAACTATTGTTAAGATTCTCTGGCCATAATGGTAACCCCTCTGTACAGTATGTTCTCAAATAAAATAAAATAAAAAAAAAAGATATTCATGCAATTTAAAAAAAAAATTCTCTGGCCAAAGCTGTACTTATTGTGCTAAAATATTTTGGACACCGGACCTGTGGTTATTTCCTGGTAGATCAGAGTTCCTATCACACGTTAAAGGGGATTTGATCACCCAAAACCAAACGCAGCGTCATAACGGATTAACAGTGAAGTAAATAGAGACATTTGGAATTAAATATTATTTCCTTGCTGGGAGCGAGGGAAGCCAGATGCCATTAATCCTGTGCGTGAGGATGAGGATTCCTGTCTTGTGATTTTTACCTTCACTCTTTTATTGGAAATTATATATAATACAGAAACATGTTATTTATATATATAATTATATGTACATATTTGCATTTCACCAAATAGTTCGATAACTTTCCTAGCTATCCAAATATCTGAAAATATATATTCAAAAGGAATGTGCACAGGTGATCTGTAAATACCTCGTCCGAGGGAGATTTGCATAACAAATGCAACCCGTTAATTGCAACTCTTTTTGCTTCTACAGTCTGGCTGGCTTCCTGAAGCCAATGAGGATAGAGGCCTCTTTTCTTGACAGGGTTTTCCGACCTCTTACTCATTTAATGAGTATCCAAAGAATTGTGTTTAACTGAGAAGCTCGATTTAAAGAAAAATAATATCTGATCTCTCTCCTTTGTTCTGATTTCTAAAACAGCCAACTACTTGTTTTTTAAAGGAGCCTTTCAGCAACATATTTGGAAGGAGAAAACTGAGAAAGTTTAGTAAACCTGATCTAAAAAGAAAAGAAAAAAAACATACACACAAAACAAACAACACCTGTCGTTAGATCTCCCTGGCATTGTTATTACAGTCTTAAAATAACAATCCCCCAAAATAAAACCCTTACGGATTAAGTAACTATTTGTCTCAGGAGCATAATTACTTGTTGGACCTGAAGTCACTCATTCAGAAATCTCAGAGTTAAATTGCTGAGCCATTAAATATATATTATATATTATATATATATATTTACTCTATTATTCCTGCCTAACGAATGAGGAGCCAATATCATTTTAGTTGTTTGTTTTTTGAATAGAGGAAGAAGGTTCTGGAAGGCGCCCAGGGTGTAGGAGAAAGGGAAGTTTTCTATCAGATACATATGTAAAAAGGCACTTAATGACTAAAACCGCAGGTAGCTCGAGCGGCCCAGAATAGAAAACTAGTCCCCAGGCTCCCAGAACTCCAGCAGCGCTGAGGTGGTCTCGAGCCTGGAGGAAGAACTTCACCTCCAGGTTGGAGGAAGAGGGGTGGGGGTTTACGAGGGAGATTGGCAGTCCCTGAGTGATGTGCCCCCAGGACCCATTTAATTCCCTTTAAAGACACTTCCGCCCTTTGCAGGACCTCGTTGGCTCCGAGTCAAATCTGCACTCAGGAGTCTGCAGGCTTCTCCCTGAAGCACTTCCCCAGCCAGGGTGGACACAGCGCGGGACGGGGCGTGACCCGGAGCGGGCCTGGGGAATGGTACCCGCGAGGCGGGAAGTGCGCGGGCAGGGGCCTCGGGCTGCGGGCGCTCCGCCTGGCCCGGGTTCCTTAGGTACGTGAGGCAGGGAACCATCGTGGCTGGCTCCGAACCACCCTGTCGCTGTGCGCCTCGGGCGCCCCGAGCCTTGGAAATTGGCCACGGGGTGGCATCGCGCAGCTCCCTGAGATCCACGGGGCGGTGCGAGTCGGCCGGGGTTTGGGACTCGCTGTCCCGCCCGCCGGCCGCCCCGGGGCCCGGAGAACGGGGAAATAAATGCGGGCTGCGCGCTGCTTTCAGTTTTCATTGAAGCTGCTGGTTACTGTTTAACATCTCCACCCACGTTTTAGTTTGTTTAGTAAATCGATCGAAAGGTGAGAGTTAGGCCGCTCCCCTGTCGCCCTTGAGCAAAGCATAATATTCTCCCAGCATATGGTCTTTAAAAAAATATCTCTGCTAGAGATCAGGCGGGAGGGGGGAGAAAAACAAACAAACAAATAACCCCCTCCAAACCCTCGGGCTCCGCTCGCAGAGCCCCACCCCACCCCCCACTTCCCACCTTCCTGGCTTTCAGGAAAAGTTCCCAGGCTCGGAAAGTGCGGCGCGGGACGCGCTGGTAGGGTGGGGTGGGGTGCGGGGTGGGGGCTGGGGGGGCGGCCTGCCGGGGATGCGGTGGCCGCGCAGCCGCTGACGGCGACGCGGGAGCTCCGGGACGGCTCCGCACAGGTAAGTTTCTGCGCCCCTGCCCGTGCCCGGGGCTGCACGCAGTCCACCGCCCCGCCGGGTGTCTGCTCGGCCAGGAGGAGGCCCTGTGTCTCCCCAGCGGCCAGGCGGGGCAGCGCCCTCCGACCTCCCGGTAGCCCTAGGCCAGTGCTCATCGCAGATACCCCGAGGCCTCGCCTCGCCGTCAGTGGAAGGAAGTTGGGGAGGGGGGCAGGAATGGGTGGGGGTGGGTACGCAAGGGGTTCAACTCGGGAGAAGAAAAATGGAAATTGTTTGTTTGGTTGCAGGGAAAGCTTGAGGGGGGGGGGTGTCGTGAGGGGGAGGGTCACGTGATCGCCAGATCTCTGGAGATAAAGTGTTTTCTGGAGGTTTCTTCGTGACCCAAGACCAGGCCGGGGCTCCTGAGGTCCACAACTCTTGGAGGTTTGTGGGAGAGGTAATTAAGAGGTCCCAGAGCATCACCCCACTGCCTGTACTCATCTGTTCCCATCTGTTCTTTATTAGAGACTTGGGGGGAGTGGGCGTCTGGTAGTGATGCTGTCAGGGTTGACTTGTAGATTATTTAAACCACTTTAGTGGAAGACGCATCCCATTGAAAGTGAAGATGAGGTTAAGCAACAGTCATTCTGTGTCTAAGGGGAATAAGCTAGCAATAGATAAGATCTTGGAAGTGAATGAGATAATTCGTACCTAATGCCTTCTGCTAAGGAAGTCAAAGCACTTCTCTCAGACATGCAAAACAATCTCACAAGTTTCTCCTGGAGAGCCAAGGCTGGAGAATACAGGAGCTCTCAACTATCGGAGCTCATTTCCCAGGACGTCCTGCCAACTAAATACCTCATTGATAGCAACATTTCCTGCTTTGGGTTCAGTGTCTTTCCTCGGAGTTTCTACTCATTTTACAAGTTTTTCCACTCTCTCCACAAGCATGAATGCGTTCTTACACTGTTTTTCTTCCTCAGCTACCACTGTTTTTACATACTAACCCTGCCCCTGCATCTCAGCACATCTGTTTTCTTCTCCTCTGGGCTTGATGCCTGTGTTTTAGTAGTAGGCTCTTCCCCAGTACTTGCAAAGGAAGTGGGAAGGGGAGCAGAGAGAGTAAGAAGTTGTGAATGCTGGTCATTTCTCACTTTTCAAAGTGAAGGGGAAAACTGAGAGGCTTCGCATTCCAGTTAGGCTCCATTTATGGGTCTACAAATATGGAAATGTTCTTTTACTGAAGTGTGCTTATTAAGATCTCTCAGACATTCTGTTCTATAATTGTAGTCATAAGCAAATAAGATAGATTAATAGAAGGGTCACTAATTTATTGTTTTGAATATCCATCAATGTTAGGGCTTTATAAAAATGTACAATTGGAGTTTGGTTTGTGTCCCTCCAATGCTCCTGGATGTAACTCAGACATTTGCTTCCTTTGTTTCAGACAATTCTCCGTCACTGCAGGGAGAATCATTTTACAATGTACTTACCCAATGTATGTATCTACAGCCAGTGATCCCCTGGCTAGTCAACTTGGATTTTTAAAATTTCCTCCAGATACAGTGGTGTTATGAATGTATTCACATAGGTACTGATGAAGAGTTGCACTGAGACAAGAATTGGTGACATGCAAAGAAAGCTCACTTTAAACTTAATGGGACTGCAAAGAACATCCATAAATACCCACAGGATACGTCCCGTGATTGCATAATATTATACAAAGTGTTGCGATCTATTGTTGAAAAATTGGTTTATTCAATTTTGGAGTTTCATATTTGGAAATTATATAAAGTAGGCCTATGTCATAAATAGTATATGTTGAAAATTTTGGTTTAGAGAGGCAATTAAGTAAACTTCAAAATGCCATTTAGTTTGAACTACTACTTCCTTCGTACCATCGCCCATATACTGAATGGCTGAAGTATCTTTATCATGTACTTATAGGTAATACGATAAAGTGAGAACCTCATCCTTGCAAACATGTGGCCATTGATGGTCTGGTAGTTGTGGTTGTGATTTTGTGGTTCTTGATGCTGCTTACCGTCTGCATAAAAGAGGATCCACACTCCTACAATGAAAGCACAATTTTAAATGAGCTTTGGATTTTTTAAAACTGTCAGAGCAAACCCAACAGTGAACAGGGTGAACAACGTGAATCCCTGCAGTTACTTTCCTCTTTTCCTCAGAGAAAGTTGTGTTTATACCCATGCATAGACATAAGAAACTTTTCAAATACGACTTATTCTTACACTAAGAAAAGCTGTTTAAGAAATCAAATACACATATATAGTCAGCAGATGCTAATTAATACTTGATACATACTTGGCACTGTCCTATGCAATTTAGATGCATTTTACATTTTGAATTCTTATAGTAATAATACTCCTATACAGTCCTGTTTTTATTGTCTTACATATGGGAAAATTGAAGCAGAGGGAAATTAAACAAGTTGATTATGGTCATACATTTAACAAAGGACAGAGCTGGGGTTTCAGATGCTGGTATGTGGCTCTAGATCATGAATGTAGCTAGGCTACTTGCACATAGACACCCTATTGCTCACATTGCAAGAGTGCCCACCTGGGTAGAGAATGAAAACTGACACCTTGACAAACCACATGCCAAGGAGTGTTCTCTTGCTCTTGACTGGATATTCTCTGAGGAAGTCCGTTTTTGAGTTCACAAAATAGGTATTAGAGCTCACAGGAGCCTTACATCTGATGTATTAATTTCACATCAGTGGCTAGATGTTTACATATCTAGGTGCTTTTGTAAGTAACTTAGTATCATCTTACCCATTCACTGGCAATTCACTTTAAAGAGCAGATCTACCTTAGGTCTCTACTTCCTACCTTGTATTTAATACCTAGTGACTGGGTAAGGTCTGTGTGTGATAGAATTAGCTGATGTTTCTGATGTCATGTTACTATGAGTATCTTTCATTTGATCATGATGGGTTTCTGGAAAGTATATGGATAGTTTAGTTTCTTCTTCTTTCCGATATGCTTATCATTCTGAGGAACCTGAAGACCTTTGAGCATGACCAACTACATGGTATAAAACCTGAAACCAAGGCTGGGAATATGGCTTAGTGATAGGGTGCTTGCCTAGCATGCATGAAGCCCTAGGTTTGAAGCCTCAGTACCACATAAACAGAAAAAGCCAGAAGTGGAGCTGTGGCTCAAGTGGTAGAGTGCTTTCCTTGAGCAAAAGAAGCTAAGGGACAGTGCCCAGGCCCTAAGTTCAAGCCCCAGGACTGGCAAAAAACAAACAATCCTGAGACCAGGCTTCATCATTGGATGAAAAGCTTTATATCCCTGCTCAGTTATTTACTAAATGGAGTCAAGTTACTTAGGCACATTAGCCTTTTTGAAGCCTAATTTTTTTCATTGTTGAAGCGAATTTTACTAGAATACCTATATAATAGAATGATTATGATGTTTAGATGCCTGTCCATGGAAACTTTTAGAACAGTGCTTGATGTACAGATATATTTTGGGTTGCTTGTTTTAATGATCGTGACATAGTACACTAAAACACAGCTTAATTTGTAGTAAGAATTTACCCTCTAGAGATTTTTTTTTTATTCTTACATAACCACAGTCCCTATGACTTCAGACATCTGAAGACCCAGCCCACAAATATGAAGGATAATCAGGTAGACAACTATGTGGAGGTTTAAGCTATGTAGTATAAGGAAAATCACCCCCACTATAGTTTGGTGGCTTAGGAGGTAAGCTTTGCAATCATTATAACCTGTGTGCAAATTCCACTTCTGCCCCCTGCCACTTGTGTATCTCAGAGGAAGTTATTAAATCTTTCTATGCTTTAGTTTATAAAAACCTGTAAGGTGAAACTAGTTCTTACTTTCAAAGTATATGTGGATGGACTCTTTCATCATTTAGGTTAGGGTATTTGGCTCTTCATTCTTGTTTCCATACAGAAGAATAAAATTCATATATCATAAGAAGTTTCATCAAGACCGCGGTTTTCTTCCATCTCCTTTAAAATTATTGGCTGAGGCCATCTGAACCTGGGAATTTTAATTTTTAAAATACTTTGAAACTTTGGGTAGTAATCTTTTTTGTTTTCTTTCCTTTTTCTCCTCCTCCTCCTCCTCCTCCTCCTCCTCCTTCTCCTCCTCTTCTTCTCCTCCTCTTCCTTCTCCTCCTCCTCCTCCTCCTCCTCCTTCTTCTCCTTCTCCTCCTCCTCCTCCTTCTCCCTTCTCTTTCTCCTTCTCTCCTCCTCCTTCTCTTCCTTCTCCCCTTTCTTCTTCTTCTCCTTCTCCTTCTCCTTCTTCTTCTTCTCCTTCTTCTTCTTCCTCCTTCTCCTCCTTCTCTTCTTCTTCTTCTCTGGTCCTCTTGAACTCAGGACCTGGGTGCTGTCCCTGAGCCTCTTTGTGTTTTAAGGCTAGTGCTCTACCACTTGAACCACAAGTCCACTTCCTGCTTTTTCAGAGTAGTTTATTGGAGGTAAGGGTCTCAGGGGCTTTTCTGCCTGGGCTGGCTTAGAACCATGATCCTCAGATCTCAGGCTCCTGAGTAGCTAGAATTACAAGAGTGAGCCACTGGTGTCCAGCTTGAGTAATAATCTTCTAGTCATGGTTATTATGTTTTGCTTGTGGGAGGTTGTGAAATCTGTAATTAAAAAATTCTCTTTGCACTTTCTTATTTTAGATGCAATGTCTAGAACTTGCAAATAAAATCATATATATTAACCTATCAAGAATTTAGTTACAAGGATTGCTCTAGGCACCTAGAAAACACATACAAATAAAGCAGTATCCCAGCCTTCAATCTACTGGGAATATAAACACAACTAGTGATCCGGAATCTAAGGCATAATTACCATAATATTGTGGAAAGCGGAAGCACAAAGGATACATTTAGCTTGAGTAACCTGGAGAGCTTTCATGGAAGAGTTAATGATTTTATGATTAGAACATGCCAAGTTGAGAAGAACCAGAAATGTGTTTGAGGAAGAGAATGAACTGGAAGGATAGATCTTGTGAAGGGATGAAATGAGGTGAGGAAGGATCCATGGGCTCCCGCAGTCTTGATTGTGGGTAACAATGACTGCAGCCATGTTTGCTAGGCAGTGAAACTCATCAAAGCCCTGTAAGCAGCATGGTTATGATATAGATGAGATATATGCAGTGTGTGTATATATGCACATGAACCAGTACTGGGACTTGAACTCAGAGCCTGGGTGCTCTTCCTGAGTTTTTTTTTTTTTTGCTTAAGGCTAGTACTGTACCGCTTGAGCCACAGCTCCACTTCTGGCTTTTTGGGTAGTTAATTGGAGATAAGAGTCTGCCCAGGATGGCTTCTAACCAGAATCCTTAGAACTCAGATTTTTGAGTAACTAGGATTATAGGGCATGAGGCTTGTGTTATTATGTTTTATTGTATATTTCATTAAGATTGGCAATATTTGGGGGATGGATTAAAGAGGAAGGGACAAGAGACCGGGAGAAGACGTGGTTTTCATAGTAGTCCAGTGACATAGAAGAGCAAAAGACAGAACCTAGAGATATATTAAAGGTCTGAAGCTAAATGTTTGACATGTAGACCATGGACAGTAAGTGAAGTACACTGGTTGAAGCCCACCCTAACCACATTTTTTCAGTTTAGATGAGGCTTTCTTTCATTTGATCACGCTCATTACTGTATAGTTTTTGAATATTATATGCCAACAAAGTAAATATATTTTGGAAGTAGATTTTTATAGTATAATGGAAGTTTGGTAATTTGAGTCAGATTTCTCAATACTTAGAACGTTGCTTTTTAAAAATTTTTGGCTACTTTTCCATAAAGAAATCACTGTTTCCAGCCAGAACTTTTACAAGCACCAGCTAGTCTCCTTTCCTAGTCTTAGTGTCCTCAGTTCCTGAGGGAGAAAAAAAGAAATCCAGCTGTTATCTTTCTCTTTCATTTAAAATCCTTTGTTAGTTTCTTAATGTTCAGTAACTCAAAGCCAAAGTGACTTCACATCAGTAGACCCATTGTAATATGACCCAGGATTATGACCCCACACCTTAACTCTCTCTGCTTAAGATCACTTACTTTGTTTTTCAGATAGAATTATTTTAATTAATTAAATTAAATTTATCGTTCGTGTATTGGGGCTCCACCTCTGGGCCTCTTACTTTCTCTTAGCCTTTTCACTTAAGGCTGGTGCTCTACTGCTTGAATTACACCTCCACTTCAGGTGTTTTTGCTGGTTTACTGGAGAGTCTCATGGACTTTCCTGCACAGGCTGACTTTGAACAGCAGGTCTCACATCTCAGCCTCCTGACTAGCTAGGGTTGGTGCTGGTGCCTAAGTCCACTTTTTACAATGGGTATTTAGTTGAAACGTCATGTGTATTTATTCATTGAATAAGAAAGTAACTTGGTCATAGAAAATGGAACTAAAACACAATAATAGAACATTTGTTCAAAGTTTTGTTTTTAGTTACTACATTTTACATTATATAAGCTCTGACTAAAGAATGATTCTTTCCTAAATTTCTCTTCATGTCTAGTTAGGAATCCATTTCACATAATTATTATTCACCATGATAAATGTAATTGTTGAGTACTGAGAAAATATTACTAAAGTCTAATGGAAGACCCATTGAATTTTCCTGGAGAGGTTTACGTAAGAGATGATGTATGAATTTGTTACTTAAATCAGGTTTATTGAGATGTAATTTAAATTTGGTAAAGTTCATTTTTTATGCACACACTTCCATGAATTTTGGCCCATGGAAATTCTTAATTATCAGAATGAAGATAGAAATTATTTCTTCCTTCCCATCCTTCAAATTCCTTGTACCTTTAAGCAGTCAGCCGTCTCTACCTCTCCCAAGATAACCTCTAATCTTATCTTTGTCCCAAATGTTGCCTTTTCCAGAATAAAAAGGAAGTAGAACCTTACAGTTTGGGCTTTTGTGTCTTGTTTTTGTTTTTAGCACAATTATTTTGAGATTCATTCATCTTATAGTTTGCCCTTTTGAGTAATAAAACATTTATGAGGAATAATTTACTTGTAACAAAGTATATATAGGGCTAGGAAGGTGCCTTAGTGGTAGAGTGCTTGCTTTGCATGCAGGAGGCTCTGGGTTTGACTCCTCAGCACCAAATAAGCAGAAAAAGCCGAAGTGGTGCTGTGGCTCAAATGGTAGAGAGCTAGCCTTGAGCTGAAGAGTGAAGGACAGCACCCAGGCCCAGAATTCAGGCCTCACAACTGGCACAAAAAAAAAAAAAGTGTTTATAAAGTATACAAGTTGAAAAAAAGTTTCGAGATTGTGAATGTATCAAGCACACCAAAGTTACTACTAGCTCTTTTACAGGCTTCTCCTCCTGTTCTTCTTCCTCCTGCCCTCCCAGCCCTAAGGAAGCCGTTGTTGATTTTTCTGTCCCTGGACCTTAGTTTGCGTTTTCTAGAACATATCCTGGGATCATCCCATATTCACATATTCATTTGTATCTTGTTTCTTCCACTCAGTATAATTACTTTGAGAGTCTTTTCTGTGTGTGTGTGTGTGTGTGTGTGTGTGTGTGAGAGAGAGAGAGAGAGAGAGAGAGAGAGAGGTTTTTATTTTTAAATATTTTTGCTGGATGGTATCCTGTAGATAGTTCATAATTTGTCTATTCATAATTTGTCTAGTGAGCTTTTGTCTTGCTTCTTATGGCAAAACAGGTATGGACATTCTTATACCATCTGTGTGGATATATGCTTCCATTTATATCAAACGATTGGCTAGGAGTGGAATGTCTAAGCTTTGTGGAAAACATCATCAAATTAGTTTGCAGAATACTTGTACCATTTTATATTTCTTCCAGTAGTGTTAAAGAGTTCTAGTTTCTTTGTGTCCTTACCACCAATACTTGGTATGGTTAGTCTTTTGATTTTAGTTATTCTAAAGTTCTGAAATGATATGTTAGTGCAATGCTTATTTACATTTCTCTAGTGATGATTAATGACACCATCTTTTCCTGAGCTTATTTAACTTTCCTTTAAAACGTCCTACTCTTTAAATTGACTTGTCCTCTTAGAAGTGTGTATATGTAGTACAGACTTTGAAAATGATTTCTCCCCACATGAATGTATTCCTATATAAAGGCTAGGATCTGACTAAGAGAAAAGGAAAGTAAAAGATTATACAATCATAAGTAGAAATAGCAAATAGGAAAATAAAGTTGGATTTATGAGGCCCCAAGATGTAGTAAAATAAGAAAAATAGTTGAATCTAAGTTTATAAAAATCAGAAGCCTGGGTATAAAGCCTTTTTGTGCCATACTATGGACATGAGACTTCTTTTGAGTACTAATAAAGGAACAGAAAGATATCAATATTGTAACAAATATTGATGCTAGCAACTTAGCTTTACAATGTACAGAATTCTTTCACATGCACAGTCAACATTATAGATAGCTGTTTCGGGTTTGTTCCAATGTCTTTCTAGCATATATGTGTGTGTGTATGTGTTTGTATGTGCATTTGTGTACATTTAATTGGGTGTGAGGACAGAGTGACAGAAGGATTTGTCTAGCAACAGTCAGAAGGGCACTATCTCAGTAGGTCAATGCCCTACTGACATCTGGCAGATGCCGCAGTAAGCCATTTCAAGATGAAGTAAAAGTATTAGTACTTGGTAATTTTCATAGAGAAAAAAAAAGCATGATCAAGTTCTGTATGTTTAAAATTCCAGACCTATACACTGTCCTTGAGCCAATTTGTGCTCAAGGCTAGTGTTTTACCACTTGAGCCACAAACCACTTCCAGCGTTTTCTGAGTAGTTTACTAGATATAAGAGTCTCATGGTCTTCTCTGTCTGGGTTGCCTTTGAACCACCATCCTCAGATCTCAGCCTCATGAGTAGCTAGCATTACAAGCCTGAGCCACCAGTGCCTGGGTTATTCTTAAAATTTTAACTTGAATTTGTTTTAGTTTCAAGCATAGTTTTTGGTTGAGTATATTCCATTTTTATTATTCTAGGCCCTGACTTCTTCACCCATAGTACTGGCATTATTATGACTGACCTTATTATTACTGACATTGTCATGTGCCTTAAGTCAATAGTACAAACATAAGGAAAACTACCTGCTCAGTTGGAAACTTTCATTTTTTTTTCTACTCCCTCCGTTATTCTTCTTATTTTCTCTTTTTTGGACGTTCTGAAGTTCCCATTAGCTCCTTTCACTCATATTTAACTCCTGGAGTCTTTTCACAATAAAGAAACAAGGAAGCCAGGCAGGAAAGTTTCGTGAGACTCTTCTCTCCAATTAACCACTAGAAAACCTGAAGTGGAGCTGTGGTTCAAGTGGTAGAGTGCTGGTCTTGAGCTGAAGAGACCAGGGACAGTGTGCAGGCCAAGCCCCACGGCAGACCAAAAAAAAAAAAGAAACTAGGAAATTGTAATCCAGAGTGTCTGAAGGAACTGCATACTCAAGAATTGGGTTTGTCAGTACTATAACATTCTTTTATGAAGAAGTTATAAAATATTCTTTTATGGTGATGATATAAAATAAATAATTGTGTTGAACATATGGATACATGGGTACATATTACTGTATGTTCTTTGAAAAAAAAAATTTGTGTGCGTGTGCTAGAACTATGGCTTGAACTAGGCACTGCCCCTTAGCTTTTTTGCTTAAAGTTAGTGTTCTTTGGCTTTTTTGCTGATTTCATTTCTGGCTTTTTTTTTTTTTTCTGGTTAATTAGAAATAATATTCGAAAGGGAAAGGACTTTCCTGCCCTGGTTGACTTTGAATTTCATTCCTCAGCCTCTTTAGTAGTTAGGATTATAGGCATGAAACACCAGGGGCTAGCTTCTTTTCTTTTCTTTTTTCTTTCAGCTTTTCTAAAG
The DNA here is from genome assembly GCF_019054845.1 of Dipodomys spectabilis. Lineage (NCBI taxonomy): Eukaryota > Metazoa > Chordata > Mammalia > Rodentia > Heteromyidae > Dipodomys > Dipodomys spectabilis. The sequence goes on from NW_024870740.1 coordinate 1,170,093, forward strand.
GGTCTCACTGTGGTTTAGGCTGGTTGTGGACTTGTATGTAGCTTAGAAGTTGGTATGTTGCTTGACTTTATATTTCTTTTGTAAAATCATAAAACATTATTAGATATGCCAATATCCACATTTATTTTATTATTCAAATATTAGAACTGCTTTGCTGCAAGTTTAAACTAAATAGAAAAATTTAAGCAGAAATTAAGAATAATTTCTTTTTTATTATATATCTTGTATTTTTATGACAACTAATAGTATTCCTGAATTATTTATCAATTAAAAAAATGTTAAACAGCAAAATGTAGTACGTTCATGTGATCTAGAACTATATTAATTTATTTCTATAGGAATAGGTACATTGAAGAAGTTGTATACCACCTTTTTTTTTGGTTGGTTGTGGGGCCTGAACTCTGGGCCTGGGCGCTGTCCCTCAGCTTTTCAGATCAAGATGAGCGCTTACTTGAGCCATAGTGCCACTTCCGGGTTTTTCTGCTTATGTGGTGCTGAGGAATCGAACCCAGGGCTTCATGCATGCAAGGCAAGCACTCTACCACTAAGCCACCTTCCCAGCACCCCACCTTTTTTTTTTCTTTTAAATCATAGCTTACTCTAGATTTTTTTTTTAGTGCTGTACTCTTGCTTAGCTTTTTGTGCCATAGCTCCACTCCTGGCATTTTTCTGTTAATTAATTGTAGATGAAAGTCTCTCAGATTTATCTGCTAGGGTTGGCTTTGAATCTGATTCCTCAGATCTCATCTTTCTGTGAAGCTTGGATTATAATGATACTGGACTTAGAACTTATTTTTAAAATAATCCTTTTTTTCTACATAAAAAGGAGAATGAATTAAGATGTATGCTTGTATATATGTATATATATGCATATACATATGTGTGTATACTTATTTATTTGGGCTGTTCCAAATAGGAACAGCCGGCTTACATCACAGAAATTTGATTTCTCTCAAGTGTGGAATGTTGAAGTCCAAAGCCAAGGTGGTGTCACACTGAGTTTTCTGAGGTCACTGTCTTCTGTGTTTGCAGATGGCTATCTTCTTAATGTATGTCACATTCTGGCCCTTAGTCTTTGTGCTGTTTCATAAGTACAGGAGTCAAATTTAATTAGAGTCCTTTCCTAGGACCTCATTTTACCTTAATTTCCTCTTTAAAGGACCTATATGTCCAAATCCAATCATATCCAAAGGTATGAGGGTTAAGACTTCAGCATATGAATTGTGTATTAGGGTCAAAAGAGGTTTTCCGTTCAGTCCAGCCCACAGGGTAATCATAAAGTGATCGAATCTCACTATAGCATTCGATATTCTAAATCTAGACATATATTTGTTATAGACTGCATATTAAATCAACCATAGCCAAATATGTAGCTTCCAAAGCAGTAATGTTGACCTCTGAAAGATTTTCCTGTCTTTGATTTGGAGAAAATTAGTAAGTCTGATGATGACTCTGTGGGCTGTGGAGAGATTTCCGTCAGAGGACTGGGGCACCTGGGAAACCCTTGGCAAACTGTTGGACTTGGTGCTATACGTGCCCATCTCTAACGTGGGCTGCTAGCACCTAACTTCATAGGGTTCTTGACAATTTGGAGTTAAAGAACATCAATCTTAAAGTGAACAATATAAATACTACCCAACATCATCTCTCATACTCAGCAGATACCTGTATAAATGGAAAATTTTGTTTTATGGTATTAGAAATAGGGATTAAAATGAACTCATAAATATCCACGCCAAAAGCTAGGAGTTATCTTTCATTTCTGTGTTTTCCTTTGAGTTTGTGGGTAACTTAGTGTTCTGCCAGTATTAACTTTCAAATGAGCCTCAAATTTTCTTCTTATCCTTACTACTGCTATCACCCACACAACTCTTGCATTATGTGGGCAACTGTAACACAGTCTACTAGCTGCTCTCTCTGTTTGTATATGGCTCCCTTCAAAGATGATCCTTTTAAAGCACAAATAAAGCCAGGTTCCAGTGGCTCAAACTGTAATACTAGCTACTCAGGAGGCTGTGATTTGAGGACCATGATTCAAAGCCAGCCAGGGCACAAAAATCCTTAAGACTTTGGTCTCTATTTAACCAGCAAAATACTATATTAGTCCAGATCTTTAGAACCTTATTCAAAGGAAGTTCAATCTATGACACTTTCATCATATATGATGACTTTTCATTGAGTTTTTGACAATCTAACTTTGTATTGGTCTTTTAGATACATTAGTGTTCTGTTTCCAAAGACTCACATTTCTGAGACAGAAGCCTGTCATAATTAAGCCTGTCTTAATTACATTTGAAGATAATAGGATGGACAGAGGTTAGTTACACTGGAGATGGCATAGAGGTGTTGCCTGAATTTCTGCTACTTGTAAGTTAATTATGAAACAGTACATTTGGAAATAGCATATTATAGTGGCTTTTAATCTTAGGTAGGCATGAGGCTTACCAAAGACCTGGTTTTTAGGTATCACTTTCCCCAATTCTGATTCTGTACATCTAGGGTGGGATCTAGTACTTGCATTTCCAGCAGGCTGCTATTGATGGTAAAGAAAGCTTTTCTGTTTTGCAGTCTTCATTCTGCTGGTAACTATGACCCTGGAAACCAGTTTGTGTTTATTAGTTAATATTTTATGTGCATGTGGGCATGCACACAGACACGCTTCCTATTGGAATTACTAGGACATAGGAAATACATATGCTTAGCTAGTATTCATTTGTTAAGCTATAAAGTAAATTTAAAACAAGAATATACATTATATTGGCAAAGATGTTATGCTGACATTCAAAAACGGAGAGATAAAGCTGGGCACTGGTGGCTCATACCTGTAATTGAAGCTATTCATGAAGCTGAGATCTGACTATTGCAATTCAAAGCCAGCATGGGCAGGAAAGTATGTAAGACTCTTTTTTTTTTTTTTTTGTCGGTCGTGGGTCTTGAACTCTGGGCCTGGGCACTGTCCCTGTGCTCTTCAGCTCAAAGCAAGCACTCTACCACTTGAGCCACAGCACCACTTCCGGTTTTCTGATAGTTTATTGCAGATAAGAGTTTTATGGACTTTCCTGCCCGGGCTGGCTTTGAACCGTGATCCTCAGATCCCAGCCTCTTGAGTAGCTAGGATTACAGGAGTGAGCCACCGGCTGTAAGACTCTTTATTTTCAGTTAACCACCCAAAAGTCAGAAATGAAGCAGTTACTGAAATGATAAAGTGCTAGTCTTGGGCACAAAAGCTCAGCAACAGTGTCCAGGCATGAAATTCAAGCCCCAGTTCCTAAATAAAAATAAATGAATAAGTAAATAAAAAGGAGAGATGAAATCATCTAGAAAGGTGGACCTGGGCACTGTCCCTGAGTTCCTTTGCCCAAGGCTAGCACTCTACCACTTGAGCCACAGTGCCACTTCTGGCTTTTTTGTGATTAATTGGAGATAAGAGTCTTATGGACTTTCCTGCCAGTGCTGGTTTCTAACTGCAGTTCTCAGATCTCACTCAGCCTCCTGAATAGCTAGGATTACAGGCTTGAGCCATGATGCCTAGATAATCATTGTATTTCTTTCTGTAGAAATTTACTGTACATACAGCTCTGAAATTATTTATTCAGATAAATAAATTTTTGAATTGTCAGACTTCTATTCTCATTATTGTTGGGGCTTTTGACACATGGCTATAAATTTTGTCATGCCATGTTTCTTTTCAGAATGGATTCTCCATTGGTCTCTACGATTTCCCTTGAATTTCACATTTCTAGGGTGTACTGAACTTACCATCTACTGATGAATACTCTTTTATGTTAAGGAAGACAATGAAAATAACTGGGCACCTGTATAGCATTGAGTTCATGCAAATAATTCAGGTAAACTCACCCTTATACAGCAATCCTGTGATTTCCTGTATATTACTAAGCATGATTTTTGAAAATGTACTTTTTATTTAAATCAGTATTTGGGTACGAGAAGTTGTAAAGAATCAGCTCTTCTTAGAAATGAACCCACCACCATATCATCTTAACATATATTTCTCTAACTTAATTAAACACTCTTTTCTGTCCTGTCTTATGCTTCTGAACCAGGAAGTGTGCTAAAAAAAAATTCCTTTTACAGGCTGTCATGCATAGTCATTAAGCAGCTTTTATTTGTCAGGGTGTGTCAGCAATGAATATTTTCTCTTTGGACACCTGAAGTATAGCTCTGGTGTGAAGCCTAGCAGTATTGGTGCCATGTAGAACAATGTTTCCATTATTGCAAACTCTATTTATTGGAGATAAAAGACTGTTTAGTGAAAAGAGTAGGTGGGAAGAGATAATGATTGGCTGAGGACTATGGAACTCTCAGGCTCTGATCAAACTCCACTAATGTTTAGTGTAGTACTTGAGAGTCTTGTAATCACTTGGTAAAACTCCATCACATAATGCCATTATCTCCCTAAAAACAATGGGAGGGAGAAATAGGATGATTTACTTTTAAGACAAGATGAAAATCAGATTTAAACAGTTTCATATTGCTATTTAAATGATTTTATTTTTGAAACAAGTTTTAGAGTTAATGTGTAAAGATATTACTATTAGAAGTGAGGCAATCAGGAGTAATCATTTTATAACAGTTTTATCAGCAGTTTATAGCACACAATATATTGGCTATTTGCAGACAGTTTTAAGTAATAATCACCTGTGCTTCTTAGTATCAAAATGAATCTTGCCTTCTCATGGTCATTGAGAAGGCTGTGGTTGTTGGCTTTAACGATTGAAATAAAGTTTTATAAAACTGAAAATAATTCGGCATCTGCTATATAGCAGCGGACATGCATCGATACCTTGATAAATATTTGTTGAGTGAATGATTAAAATTAAGATTAAAAATTAAAGTATATACTTCTTTGGTTTAGTTAACGGCAGAATATAAAAGGAAAGCAAAACAAATGAATTTACATGATTTTCCTATAGTTGCACATCTATATCCATATATCTATAGCATATAAAATAGGTTTCATTATGTTCATTGAAATTCAAGGCAGGAGTTCTGTTCCTAGGTGGTACCCTAGGTAAGATCTTACATATTGAAGACAAGACTTGTACTGAACTATCAGTTAGGGCAATATTGATTTCCTAATTTTACTCTACTTTATTATTTTATTACTTTTTTGAGACAAGTTCTCACTACGGAGCCCAGGCTGGCCTTGAACACACCCTCTTCATGCTACAGCCTTCTGCGTGCTAAAATCACAGGCATACACTATGATGCCTGGCAGCAAAACTGTTTTTAATAGTAGAAATCTAAAAAGTATGGAGGTGTCCATCATTTGCACAGGTAGTAAGTGTGCTATGTGTCCATTCAATGGCGGATGTAGTGCAATGAGAACAAATGAACTGGACAGATAGCCAGCAACCTGGGTGAATCTCAGAAGCATAACACTAGGTAATATAGCAAGTCAGAGGTAATGTTTCCTTTTATTGAGTTTTAAAAACTAGGAAACAATAGAGATTTTGTGTATATAATGAATAAGCGTTATAATTAGCCAAGGGAAGAGTAGAGTAGTAGTAAATCGCCTCTGTATATTATCTGTCAGATCCATACTTATGTCTGCAGATTTTATCCTTCTGAGAACAGATACTAATACGCTAGACTCTATCTTCAAATGTATGTTTTCATAGAGTTTATACCCTATATTGAATCTTTAGGAGAGTCTATGAGCAACATGGAATAACAAGTAGGGAACTAAATAAACACTGAAGCAGCCATTTCCCGGAAATATTTATTAGTTCTTTGTGACATTCGGTCCAGGATTCAAGAGACCATTTTTTCGTGAATGAAGCCAAGTTTGGTTAGCAAAATTTGGAGGGTTGGGAAACCTTTATGTTTAAGGCCTCTTACTGTGAATTAAATAAGTGGAGGGGGAGATGGAAACAGAGACAGAAACAGAGGCAAGAATAGGAATAGGGCAGGAAAGGAGAGTTTTACCTGAAGAAAATTCCTAATCTCACTTTCTTCTAAGCCAGAGTACAATCTAAAAGCACCTAAAGGTTCAGTTTTAGTTTAGAGTAATACTTGCTTGATAGTATTCCCAAATACCTTGCAGAAGCAAGCAAAAATCTCTGGAGAAGAAAAAGAAAAAGACTTTTTTCCTTCCCTCCCTCTTATCCCTCCTCTCCCACTTCTCTCTCCCTCCTTTTCTTCCTTCTTTCCTTTCTCCTTCCTTCTTTCCCTCCCCTCCTTTCTTATCTTTATTTCCCTTCTTTTTGTGGTGCTTAGAATTAAATTCTTGCACATGCTAAGAAAATACATTCTATGCACTTAAGATGCACCCCAACCTCTAAATAAAACACTAAATTATGCCCTCAAATAATTTTCATACATAGAATTTCAAAGGACATAGATTACATTAAAAAGATAATAACTGAGCTGGGTGCTGGTAGCTTATGTCTGTAGCTACTTAGGAGGCTGAGATCTGAGGATCATGTTTTTTTTTGGGGGGGGGGGAGGAGGGAGGTCCGGTCGGGGGCTTGAACTCTGGGCCTGGGCGCTGTCCCTCAGCTCTTCAGCTCAAGGCTAGGGCTCTACCACTTGAGCCACAGTGCCACTTCCGGCTTTTTTTTCCTGCTTATGTGGTGCTGAGGAATCGAACCCAGGGCCTCATGCGTGCAAGGCAAGCGCTCTACCACTGAGCCACCTTCCCAGCCCCCTGAGAATCATGTTTTGAGGCCAGCCTAGGGAGGAAAGGCCATGAGATTCTTATGTTTAAATAAGCACTTAAAAACCAGAAGTGATGCTGTGGCTTAAAGTGGTAGAGCACTAGTCTTGAGCAAAAAAGCTCAGAGTCAGTATCCAGGCCCCTAGTTCAAGCCCAACAACTAACCAAAAAAAAAAAAAAAAGAAAAGAAAAAGAATTAATCACCAAATATATGTAAAGCATCATGAGTCATTAAGAAAAATGAAAACTTTCACTTACAGAATATAAATGAACTTTACTTATGTGTTTAAAAATAATGTAAAGTGGCTCAGTGGTAGAGCACTTGCCTTGCATGCCTGAGGCCCTGGGTTCGATTCTGCTATGGCTCAATTGGTAGAGTGCTAGCCTTGAGCTGAAGAGCTGAGGGATAGCACCCAGGCCCAGAGTTCAGGCCCCATGACGGAACCCCCCCCTCCAAAAAAAAATTAATGTAAATAGCAAAATGTATAAAATATAAGAAATAATAAAACAGATACTTGAAAAAGAATTAGCATTATGAGTGATAAAAAAAATTATTAGGTATAGCCTGGGGCCAGTGGCTCATGCCTATAATCTTAGCTACTCAGAAGGCTGAGATCTGAGGATCGTGGTTCAAAGCCAGCCTGGGCAGGAAAGTCCATGAGACTCTTATCTCTAATAAACCACTAGAAAACTAGAAGTAGCGCTGTGGCTCAAGTGGTAGAGCACTAGCCTTGAGCTGAAGAGCGCAGGGACAGTGCTCTAGCCCATAGTTCAAGCCCCACGACCGACCCCAAAAAAACTCAAAATTATTAGGTATAGCTGGGTACAGGTGGCTCACACCTATTGTAATTCTCAGGAGGCTGAAATTGGAGGATGATGGTTCTAAGCCAGCCCAGACATGAAAGTCAATGAGACTCTTACTCCAATAAACTACTCAGAAAAAGCCGGATATGGTGCTGTGGCTCAAGTGGTAGTGCACTAGCCTTGAGCACAGAGAAGCTCGGGGATAGAGCCCTGGTTTCAAGCCCCAGGACTGGCAATAAAACAAAACAAAAACAAAAACACAAAACCAAAAAACGATTAGGGAAAGGTGAATTTTACTGCATGGGTTTTGTAACAAAGAAGACATAGCTGAAAAGGGAACTTTTGAAGTGAAAGATAGCTCCAAAATAGTTACATACAAGTAAGTTAAAGCTGAGATGGAGCTGGACAATGTAAGCAGAGACTTTTAAGGATAGATAAAATGGAATTTAACTAATTTGGAAGGCCATTGTGAAGAAGGAAAAGAGAACAGAGAAATGCACAGAGACTCACTGGGATTATTTTAGAATTAATGAATGACACTGATCTTCAAAGGAACAATAAAGATACTTTATGACTTCTGTAGTTGTCTCTACCTTACTCTCTAGGATGTCAGCTTCAGGCTCTGGAGTAAACATTTAGGCAGTACTGTGGAGGAGAATTGTAATGAATTGAGACCTCTTGCTTGCACATGAGTACGGGTTTGCCATTCATTTCAGTATGTTATCCTCCTTTTCTTTGGCAATATGAGTGTTTGAACTCGGCCCTTTTTCTTTACTACTTAAGCCATGATTTCAGCCCTAAACAAGTCATTTTAGAGCAAATCCTCTGCCGCACTTAACATTTTAAATTTCTGTACCTTCAACACTTTAAACATCTGAGACAGAATCATTTTGGTCTACTTCTCTTAATACTTGACCCATTACAAACCCACAGATTTTCAGTTTTTATTGTTGTTTTAAGTCATAAACCATGAAGTCATTTTTATGCTAGAAGAGTTAATATAGTAAGCACAGAATTTCAAGTCATTGAGAACTTAAAACTTTAAAACTTTATGTATATTTCAAAATAAATATGGAAAAATTTGTTGATAATTTACTATATCATTATAATGGGAAGGAGAGCATAATGCAATAACATCACAATTTTACACTGATTGGTAAAATAATACAAGTAACTAGACAATTTTACACATTCCAAAGGGCTGGTATACAACCATATTTTTGGATTTCAGCTCAAGTTAGTATTCAGGAACTAAAGAAAGACTCTCCTATTTGAGAAATCAAAATATCTACTTCAATAGCTAATGTTTTTTAGAATAAATAAAAAAGCAAATTAGAAAATATTTAGAAATGAATGAGCATGAAATGCTACACATTAAAATGTTTGGGATACCATGGATGTAGAAACAAAAGAAAAATTAAAAACACCATTCATACAATAGAGAGACATTTAGAAATAGAACAACAAAATAAATGCAGAGAAATACAGGAAGGGATTCTTGATAAGAAATTAATGAGCCAGGCACTTGTGGCTTAAGCCTGTAATCCCAGCTACTCAGGAGGCTGAGTGAGATCTGAGAACTGCAGTTTGATGCCAACACTGGCAGGAAAATCCTTGAGACTCTTTTCTCCAATTTATCACAGAAAAAGCCAGGATTGGCGCTGTGGCTCAAATGGTAGAGTGCTAGCCTTGAACAAAAGGAGCTTAGGGACAGTGCTCAGGCCCAGAGTTCAGACCCTTAGTGAGTAGGAAAACAATTCAAGTAAGTATGAAGAATAGAGTAGGAAAAAAACACAAAAAAATTACAACTCATAGGATGACTCAAGAAAGAAAAAGTAACAAGGCCAGAGTACACACACACACACACACACACACACACACACACACGCACACACGCACACACGCACACACGCACACATGCACACACACAGATTGCTGTAGGTAATAAAAATACATAAAATTAGAAGAAACATAGTGCCGAAGAAAGTAATTGGAGAGGCTCTATCTGTTGTTCATTGGAAGTGCATTGATATAGGGTTATTCAAAGACTCCACTGCAGTTGTTACCTTTTGTCCTTCTACAATTACTTCTAAGTAAAATGATAGGAGTAAAATAATATTTCTATATATTATTTTCCTGTAGGAAATATTTACATAGTTATAGTGCAGAACTATAGTTACTAAGGTGATGGATGAGTTCGTTCCTTGTTTCTTTTGTGTACCTAAGCTAGCTAGTTCAGTGACAACAGGACAGGGAAAATTGTACATTTAAATTATTACTGTATTTTGTAAAACTAATCAACGTCACAAAAGTCTGTTGACCAGGAGCACACATAGATATGCATATGCATGAATGCATGCATATTTAATGCACAGGTGTCCTCTGGTAACTCCAATTCTAATTCATCTGCACTTGGTCTTTCTTATTCCCTACTTTTCTCTCCAGCCTCAACTTTGACTCCCATCATTCCAAAGCACTTAATTCATTTGCTTAGTTCTATATTAACATTTAAATTGCTTCACAATTGGTTTTCTAGCCACTGAAATAAACCTAAAATAAGTTTAGGATTTGTCTTTACTTGTTCCTTTTCCTTAGCATACCTGCTCATTCTAGACTGAGGATATATAGACAATAATAAATAAATATGAAACTTTAATTAGCTTTTTTTCCCTTTATCCTTTCTTTTCCTCCTTTCTTCCCTTCCACTTTTCCTTCTAGCTCCTTAACTTTAGTTTTGCTATTTATTTTTTTAAATTTTAAATTTTAATTTTTGCCAGTCCTGGGGCTTGAACTCAGGGCCTGGGCACTGTCCCTGAGTTTCTTTTGCTAGAGGTTAGCACTCTACCACTTGAACCACAGCTCCACTTCCAGCCTTTTCTGTTTATGTGGTACTGAGGAATGGGACTCAGGGTTTCATGCATGCTAGGTAAGCACTCTACCACTAAGCCACATTTCCAGCCCTGGTTTTGCTATTTATTTGAAGTTTAAGTCAGCTTCAATTATCTCATTTTTTGTATTTTTTACCAACATGGAATAATTGTCATATTTATGGAAATATGGTATTTCAACACAGTTAATACTGGTCTCAAGATGTTTTAGAATTTTTCTGGATGGAAAGACACAATTATAAAGCTGTAATTCCACATGAATACCTTTGATCCAATTCCATTCAGAAAAAATCATAAGCAAAATGAAATTCAAAAGTTAATATCCTTTCTTTGATTTGTTGTGTTTCTGGGTCTCTTTTAAGAAAATTTTGGCCTGTGCCAAGGAGACCTAGGGTTTCTCCTATTCCATCCTGTAATGTTTTCAGAGTGTCTGCTTTGACTCTGAGGTCTTTGATCCATTTGGAGTTGATTCTGGTGCAGGGTGATGTATAAGGATCTAACTTTAGTTTTCTACAAGTAGTTAACCAATTTTGCCAGCATCATTTACTGAAGAGGCTGTCTTTCTTCCATTCTATTTTTTTAGCTCCTTTATCGAAGATTAGATGGCTATAGGTCTATGGGTTCATTTCTGGGTTTTCAATTCTATTCCATTGGTCCTGAGGTCTGTTCTTGTGCCAGTGCCAAGCTGTTTTGACTACTATGGCTTTGTAGTAGAGTTTGGTATTGATATTCCTCCAGCACTGTTCTTTCTGTTAAGGATCGTTTTTGCTATTGGGAGTCTTATACTGTTCCATATGAATTTTTGGATTGCCTCTTCTATTTCCTTGAAGAATGAGGTTGGAATATTGATAATTCAATTTGTAGATAGCCTGGGGCTGGGGCGGGGCAGGGAGGCCTGTGGAGGGGAGGGTTGATGGGAAGGGATGGTAAGGGGAAACAAAGGAGGAGGCAACAATGCTTGATAAGAAATGTACTCATTACCTTGCCCAGGTAATTGCCCCTCTGTATAGTATTTTCACAATTAAAAAGAAAAAGTTAATATCCAAGGAAGGAGGGGCAGAGATGAGAAAGAAGAATTGATAGTGGAGGGGAAATTGATTGGAGTATAACATAAACAGGTGGGAATGTTAACAAATGAACTCCCCCCTCCATATAACATAAGCTAATAAAAGTTCTCTCTAAAAAATAATACCCCAAAGCTGGGTGCCGGTGGCTCACACCTGTAATTCTCGCTACTCAGGAGGCTGAGATCTGAGGATCCCGGTTCAAAGTCAGCCTGAGCAGGAAAGTCCTTGAGACTCTTCTCTTCAGTTAACCACCAGAAAACCAGAAGTGGCACTGTGGCTCAAGTGGTAGAGAGCTCACCTTGAGCTAAAGAGCAGGCCTGGAGTTCAAGCCCCATGGTGGATAAGATAATAATAATAATAACAATAATAATAATAATAATACCCCAGTAAATACATAAATATTCCCAAGATCTGCAATGGATTGGAGTTTATTGTTTTATATTGAGGTTTTGTATAAGATATTAGTCATAACATTATAAGAGCCTGGTTTTTTAAGGTAATCTGGAGTAAAACAAACACATATGTGTATGTTCTGAAACATACACATGTATATTTGTCTATATAATAAAGTGCCCACATTTAGTGAGCTCACTGAGGATACTGTACAATTAATGTTCAGCTGACTCCCTGGAGTCATGACTCACACCTGAGGTGCTGAGCCTCAGTTTCTATTTCTTTCCTATTTACCTCCAGAATGCTGGAGTTCTCTCAAAATTCCTTCCTGAAACCCCTACTCCAAGGCTTAAGATGGCTTAGGAGGTTTCTGAGTATAATAAAGTCAACCTGGCTAAATAGAGAAAACATGTTTCAGGAATGAAAAATGAGCCAGATATCAAGGACTCATTCCTGTTACTCTAGCTGTTTGAAAGTCTGAGAATGGAGGATTGTGTTTTTTTTTCCCCTTGCAGAGGTGGGGGCGGGGTTGAAAGTCCTGGGGCTTGAACTCAGAGCCTGGGCTCTGTCTCTGAGGTTCTTTTTGCCCAAGGATAGTGCTCTACCAATTTGGGCCATCGCTGCACTTCTGGCTTTTGGGGAAGTCTAGGGGAGATCAAGAGTCTCTCAGACTTTCCTGCCTGGGCTGGCTAGGATTATAGGAATGAGCAACCAGACTCTTTTTCAAACCATAGCTTGGTACAATAGCACCTACCTGTCCCCTTGAGCTGTGTGGGAGCTAAGATTGAGAGGACTGAAGTACCAGGCTGGCTCAGACAGGAAAAATCTATGAGACTTCTTTTGAACACGGGAGTATACCTGTGCTCCTACATATCACCAGAAGACCAAAGTAGGCTGATCATGGCTCATGTGCATGTAGGGTTGAGAAGCAAAACCCTATCCTAAAAATAAGTTGTGAAAAACAGGGCTGAAGGTATGGCTCCATGGTATGGTGCCAAGCAGCAAGCAGGATTCCCTGAGTCTCTACCTCAGTATGACCAAACAAGCCAACCATGAAACAAGCCAACAACAACAGCATAAAACACACCAAAATCCCAACCAACCCAAGCTACTTAGAAACATATATGTATAGCACTGTAAGTGTTAGCCGTTTGGAGGGAACAGTTATTCATATATGAAAAAATGATTTGTATGTCTTGTGTCCCTGTAGTTCCTATTGCTCTCACACCCATTCCTTTTGTGTCAATAACATGTTCCTTAAATGTGTATGTTCCATCAAAAACCAAACATATTTCATCTTCCAAATTCATATCAGTATTCATCGTGATTCAGTAGTAACTGTCGGCTTCGGGGGACTAACTTCCTAAGAAATTAATCTTCAAGAATAAAAGATTAAAGAAGTTATTTCATCACTTTGCTTTCAGACTGAAAGGACATGATTAATAATTAATAACTAAATATCATAAAGTTAATGTTTTTAGTTACACTCGTAGAACAATAAGATCAATATACAGAATAATGCACAGATAATCTTGACTCTAGAAAACAATTTGATCAGTTGCCACAACTCAGTGGTTACTATTGAGCATGAATATGGAGAGCTATGATTTTCCTGGACAATCTGTCTTTAAGTAAAGGAAAATGAAATGGCCAAGTCATTTAAATCTTTATCTTCTGCTGTGTAACATTCACCCTGATGAGGTGATTTTGTGTACATACCTGTTTTTTATTTTGTTTTGTTTTTGTCGGTCATGGGGCCTGAACTCTGGGCCTAGGCACTATCCCTCACCTCTTCAGCTCAAGGCTAGCTCCCTACCACTTGAGCCACAGCGTCCCTTCCGGCTTTTTCTGCTTATGTGGTACAGAGGAATCAAACCCTCATGCACTTGAGGCAAGCACTCTACCACTGAGCCACCTTCCCAGCCCCTTGTGTATACATCTGTATCACTAAAGTAGTGAAACAGCTCTAAAATAATTTGGGAGTGATAATTGTCTGTATTTGTTGCAAGGTGAAAATTCAGAGAAGCTACATTTTGAAGGATCAGATCTGGAGTCTTTATTAGAGCACTAGCAATCTGCAGACAGCCCATTGTTACAAAGGCCTGTAACCAGCAAATACCCTAACACAGATAGGAAACAGGCCAGAGAGGAAAGAACAAAAACAATACCAACAAACCAATTCAGTTCCAATGGACAGCTGAATTGGGATGCTATGGTGATGGGAGATGAGCCAGAACACAGGGCACAGGACACAAACATGGAGACACATGCCATGGTATCATGGCATCTGTGCTGTTCCAAGCCTAAATAGGGTCAGGCCAGGGGCAGCATCACAGGAAATTCTTAGTCTCAGGCCCTGGACTGACAGGTCCAGTAACCCATCAGCCAAGTGCCTTCCCCTGCCTCCCAGGATTCAGGCATGCCCATCACCTGGGCCTCCCCTAGCATGAAGACAAGATTTCAGACCCTTCCATCCACTATGTGGCCAATATGGCGCCGGCCAGACCTGACCTCCCTACTTCATATTTTCCAATAAGATGTTAAGAAAGTTAGAAAATTCTAGCATGATATACTGTGAACTTCCTTGGGGCTTGAACTCAGGGCCTGGGCACGGTCTCTGATCCTCTTGTATTCAAGGCTAGCACTCTACCACTTGAGCCACAGTGCCACTTCCAGAATTTTCTGAGGAGTTTAATGGAGATAAGAGTCTCATGTACTTTTCTGCCTGGGCTGGCTTCGATCCTTAGATCTCAGCCTTTCCAGTAGCTAGGATTACAGGGAGTGACCTACTGGCACCAAGCCGAACATTATTTTCTTTTAAGTTATTTTTGCTGCTTTTCAAGTAGTAGCCATATCTGTATAGGTTTTGGATTAAGACTGAGTTAAGCTTACCCTAAAAAAATCAAAAGCAAGATTAAACAAAACAAAAACAGAGAAGCAACAATGACAAAGCAAATTAAGCCAAAGCAAATAGGTATTACTGAAATAAATAAGGTAAAATCCTATGAAATGAAGTCTCTAGTTGGTCATTGGTAGCTCACACCTGAAATCCTATCTGCTCTGGTGGCTGAGTTCAGCTAGGGCAGGAAAGTCCATGAGACTCATCTCTAATTAACCACCAGAAAACCAGAAGTAGCACTATGGCTGAAAGTGGTAGAGGACTAGTCTTGAGCTGAAAAAGCTCAGGGACAGCTCCCAGACCCTGAGTTCAAGCCCCATGACCACTGCCAACAAAAAAACCAAGCTATATCAAAGCTGATTACAAAAAAAAATCACATGAATTTTTCTTTATTCTACATAAGCATTATGAGAGAGAAAAAATATATTCCATACTTAAGTATACACAGGAGCTCATTTTTTACATATCTGAGATCTTATCCTCTGTATAAAATCTGATTTGGCCCATTTAAGTTCAATTTTATATTATTATAGAAGAAATAAGCCAAAAATGTAGAGGACCAATCTCAAATGGCCATTGGTACCTACCAAGTTAAAAATAAAATATTTTAAGACCATACATATGTGACTTGAGATATGACAGTTCAATACAAGATTTATGGAAATGTTGCAAGCATTTTCTGATTTGAATATTTAGACATTGTTATAAGAAATCCCCCTTTTTTTCTTTCTCTGAAAGCATAATCTCCTGAAAACTGTAGTTACTTTTGTGTTTTATATGGTCATGTTTTCATTTCAAGTTTATATTTTACATGGTGTTTTGGTTAGGTCATTTTTTTGGACCAATTTGTTCTTAAGTGGGATATAAAAAATTATACAATAATATAACCTTAAAAAGTATATGAATGATAGTTGCTTCTAGCATGGTAACTGAAATCTATTCCTAGTCTTCAGAAAATGATCAAATCCTCTATAAAGGCCACATACAATAAAACGTACTGTTCAGCTATTTTGTTTTAATGTTTACCATGTCCCTACTATATCCAGAACAGATAGCTCCATTGAGTAACTAAAAAGCTCTGTATTTTAGCAGTCATCTGAAACATTTAGAGCACATTCTAAGCATCCATATTACACAATGTGTGCATCTATGGGCCTCTGGAAAAGAGAAGCCCTGTAACATGAGTTTTCAAGATGAAATACACTTCCCTACATACCATGAATCTAAGAAAAAGTGAGGAGGGGAGAATGTGAATAATGCCCCAGCTCCTTGCTGCTTATTTAATATAAATAGGTAGTTTGTTAATATCTGAGGCAGCTCTATGGTCTTTTCTTCTCTACCTAGCAATCAAGCCACAGCTCTACTTCTGGTTTTTGGTGGTTAATTGGAACTAAGAATCTCATGGAATTACCTGCCCAGGCTGGCTTCCAACCATAATCCTCAGATCTTGGTTTCCTGAGAAGCTAGGATTATAGATGTGAGCCACCAGTGCCTGGCTGTATGGTCCTCTCTCTACCTGAAGACAGAAAGGAAATTAGTGTTCCTCGTGGCTGTACATATTCAGTTTATCCCCATCGTAACCTCAAAATGATTTTTTTGAGTACCATTTCTTACATGAAGAAAATGAAGTTGTCCAAAAGGAGATTGGAAGTGGGTTTTGCTATGTATGATTTGGGAAGTAAGGTAGAAATTTCAAAGGAGCGAAAACGTGTTGAATTTAATAGGTGAGTCTTCTGCTGTGTGTGTGCTGTCTGCAAAATCCTCTGAATAGGGAGCTGGACCATAGCAAGATAAAATTGCTCATTAGGTAGTACTGAAGGTTTATCAAAACCAGCTAAAGACTGATGCAATATATAAAGAATAGATATACTTTAAAACACATATGCATCAACACTGTGTATATGTATTACATAAGTATCTTCATATGTCTGTATATATAATACATGTGTGCTCTATAGATATGTATGATATATATGTGAGCTATGTATATATATATACATGCAATTATATATTTCATATGTAAGAGTGAGTTGATAGGCCTTTGTATAGAGAACAAATTACAGAAAGATGCTAATTTTGAAGAATATATGATTTCTTAAATTATTCCTGAGACTAATCTGTTCACTGGGCGATGGTTAGGATTAGAAACAGAAATTCAGCTGCTTCTGTTGAATTGATATGATAAGTAAGATAGATTTAACCCAAGTCTGGGACTAAGCATGGTAGGAAATCATAAAACCCAAGTAAGGAGATGGGCAAGGACAAAAACAATCCCGAGAAAAGAAACATCTGTTTGTTTATAGCTTGTGTTGAATGGTTATACTTTCTCTACTTATCATAGAGGGATAGAGGGGTGGTTGCCCAAATGAGAAAAGTCTGAGAGAACTGGATTTTAAAAGGTTTTGTTTTCCCAAAGGAAGCACGTGTGGAAAATTTTACTATTTTCACTCAAATGACAATACAAAAAAACAAAAAATAAATCACAAAAACCAATAGAAAACAAAACCAAACCTGTTCTAAATTTGAGGATTAAAAAAGAACCAGACTAATAAGGAATAAAACTGTCCTTCTTACACTGAAAATTTCTGGGGAACAAAAATTATACCTTCCTAATTTCTTTGCTTCCTAAATGCCAGTACCACATGGTGTGTTTATTGAGTTGAGCTGACACTCTCCTGGGAAGAAGCAATAACATCTTCTTACAGGCTGGCAGTCAGGGCAGAGTTCACCTGGCTTCGCCACTGTAAGTGGGTCAAAGTTAAAAACAGTTTTCATCTCATGAAAAGTGGAAAGAAAAGAGAATAGTGATTTCTCTTGTTTTGCCATATATTTCTAATGACTTTCTAATGTTTAAAAAACTGCTGGTTATTCTTAAATATGTATCGTTTTAAAAAATACTATTTCTTAAATTATAAAGATTATGAACAAGGTTCTTATATTCAAAATACAACATTACAAAAGTCTTAGGGATTAAAAATGTATTCCCATTTGCTTTTCTAATCAGTGACTGCTTTCATTGAAAAATCCATTTCTTTTCCTTTCTCACTCTGAACTGAAATAGAATTTTTCTAGATTCAAAGTTACCACAATTTATTCTATATTACCATAACCATCTTAGTGATCATTAGTCTTAGTGGTCACATTCTTGTCTACTCAATTATACTATTAAATATTAATATGAAAATATACACACACATATCTCTAACTCCTGGGTAGATGTTCTAAGGCTCGATTAGGCACATGTGATTAAAGATCTTAAGATAGATTACCATGGATTATGTGGGTGTGTCTGATGTAATGTCCTTAAAAAAATGGAAGATGGACAGGAGAGTAAGAGCTAGAGATGAGGAGAACATTTGCTTCCAAATGTCCAAAGTTAGCTAGCTAGTGATTCTTCATAACATATTGGCTACAAGTTGAAATATGAAGGGGGAAAACTGTTCCAATATTGAAACCACTTCATGATTTGAGCTCATTCGCTCCACTCCTTTAATATCTAGCCTCTTTGGGGAAGAGGCAATATCCTTGACTGGCTATAAATTTATGAGTGTAGTTGCTTTTATGGCTCTGAATGTAATAGAACCTAAGTAAATACTGATAAGTTCTCTATTCTTCTGAGAAGTTTCCACCCACATAATATTGTCCTCTCATTGGAAATCCCCACAGCTTTGATAAGAATGAAGGCAAGAACTCTTATATATAACACTTGTCAATTAGAATCAGAACAGCATTCATCATTTTTGTTGGAAAGGTGCTTTTTTAAAAAAAAAATTCCCACTTCAAGTATGTATAATGAAATTTTACGCTTATTGTCTTTTGAGTGCCTTCAGCTGGTTTGGGGGTTAATGTTGGCTTTCAAATTTACTTTTTCAAGCATCCTTTAAAATGGTTTGCATTTGTAGATTAAATGGTAAAGTGAATTAAAGAAGCAAGTATTTTCTATCATCATAGTGTCTCCACATAAATAGACCTGAAGTAGAACTGAAAAACCATGTTCATTTTTTTCATACAACAGAAGCTACTGTCTTTATTACTTAGCCCTGTAGGGAACCACATTAACTCTTTCCAACTACTTTTGTGCTAGGAACTATGTACACACCGTTTTCAAAGAGTTTTCTTCTTTTCAGTTTTCTTCCTTAAGAAGATATATATTGATTTCAGTTTCCTGTACACAGGATCACATATATAGCATGAAATAGTTGCATCAGAAAGGCCTTACAAATGACCACATTTTCATGACAAGTGTTGTCAGAATATTTTTAAATGCTAAGAAGTATAAAGTATGACTGAGGGGAAACATGATAATTTACTATGTAACACAAACACACTTACCAATTTGCATATAGTTTTTGTTGAAATGTGAGTTATAATTTATACATAACCCTGTTATTTGAAAACAAGTTTCTTTGAACCTTGTGCATGGTCTAGAAATTGAGAGTTTTCCTAGATGGCATTAATTGAAAAGACTCATAGCTTCTCAGCATTTCATGTCATCATCAGTATCTGGGTCACATCTGTGAAAGGAGGGATGTTGAACTTCTATATGATTGTCTACATGAACCAACATTGCCAAAATGGCCCATTACAAGAATTAGTTCATGGTTCCACATAAGAATACAACAAGACTTACTTCTATCAAAGTATTCAGATCATTCAGCCAGGTGCCAGTGGCTCACACCTGTAATCCTAGCTACTCAGGAGGCTGAGATCTGAGGATTGAAGTTCAAAGCCAGCCCAGGCAGGAAAGTCCATGAGACTCTTATCTCCAACAAACCACCAGAAAACTGGAAGTGGCACTGTGGCTAAAGTGGTAGAGTGCTAGCCTTGAGCTGAAGAGCTGAGGGACAGAGTCCAGGCCCAGAGTTCAAGCCACATGACAAAAAAAAAAAAAAAAGTATTCAGGTCATTCATAAACACTACACAAGCATTATTATGCAATCAAGACTAAAATACATCTTTTATTTTCCAGAACCTTATCACTAAGCAAATCATCTCTTTTTGATGTTTTTATTGATTTCCTATTATTTTTTGCTTAAAAAAAAATAAATCAGAGACTTTTTCCCCCTACCTAATTAATGAATGAAAAAAATTTGAGTACAAGTTAAAAATTCTATACACATTCTTGACTGGTTGCAGTAATCTCTCCTTCCTAAAAACTCAAAATAATTTATGAATTTTATACTAAAGAGATTTGAGAATAGAGCAGATAGTTACTTGGTCTATCCTACGTACAAAGTTGGTACCTGGTTAATTTACAGTGGGGCAACAAGGAGGTAATGAGATATGATGAAAGACTACACTTAACCACACCTGTAGGTTTTTGTGTGTGTGTGCCAAAAATTCCAGAATTGAAGATAATATCAATGACAGGATATTTATCATGACCATGGATTAGATGGCTCAACTTTATCAAGGCTGTCAAGTCTTTGTTAATTAATCAATAAAGTGGTAGCATTTCCAGTGAAAAGCTTTTATTTTGTATCAGTAAGCTCATTCTAAACATCTATACCATAATCAGAATAATAAGAATAGCGAAGAAAATATTGCAGATAATATTTTATGTGGTTTTATTCATGTATGATATATTTAATAGTTTTAACAAATTAAAATCCAGAAATGATTATGGAACCAGCAAGATGACTTTGAGTCTAGACATGTAATAGCCAAAACATAAAATGTACCATAAGCCTGAAAAGTAAACAATGAGATATTTCTTATATCAAAAAGTGGAAGTAGAGTAAAAATAGGAAATAAAAGACAAAGCCCACTAATTCAGGAAGTTCAGTTTGTGGGAATGAGAGTTGGAAGGTGGAAACAAAGAATGGGAAGTTTAGATTCGTTAATGAAGAACGTAAAAAACATAAGTATATACAAACAAAAGATGAGCATAAGTTTCAAATTCATCTTATTTCCTTTCCCACAATTCAACCTTCATTCACTGTTCTGTTCTAATTCTTCCTGGAATGCTCATTTCATTGAAGACAAGCAAGTTGATTCAGCTTTCTTCACTCTCCTTTCTTCGTAGTGAGTTTCCCAGCATGCATACATGTGATGGAATTATGTGTACAAAGTGTGCAAGGATAAGAACTGAGAAATAGCCAGTATTTAGTTGCTAACTTCTTGTTTTTTTTTTTTTTTCACTGTCAGTTTAAAATAGTTGTCATTTAGTCAGTTTAAAGTAAATTAAATGATCCATTATTTTCTAATACCTATTCAAATTTATAAAAGTTTAAGGCCAATATGCCTATCTACTTAGTTCTGGATTTATGTTTCTTTACAATCATATCAGGATCTGCCCCCCCCCCCCCAGGCTTTTTCTGAGTAGTTTATTGAAGATAAAAGTCTCATGGACTTTCCTTCCCTGGCTAGCTTAGAATGGCAATCCTCAGATCTCAGCCTCTGTGTAGCTAAGATTACAAGAATGAACCACTGGTGCCCGGATTATTTTAGGTTTTTGTTTTTTTTAGTCTTCCTTTATGTTTGCCATCAGATCATCAAGTGATGATTGCCATTTTTCTGTATCTTTTTTTTTTCTGAAACAGCTTTTTCTCAAATTATATATATCTTTGTAAAACTCAACTCTATTTAATCTAAGAAATCAGGCAAAATGAGTAGCTTATGATTTTAAGGAAAACCCCCTTCCTGAGAAGGGGAAAAAAACCTCCAATAACTCTGTTTTCTGTATTCTGAGAAAAGCTGTGTCAGTCAGTGATTGCTGTAACAATGCTACTTTACCAATGACCAAGAGGCACAATCTTTGTGTCTTGCTGTGGTTCATTTATTTACTTTTTGTCAGTACTGAGATTTGAGCTCAGAACCTTGTACTTGCTGTTCAGATACTGTACCCCTTAATCCATGTGTCAGATCCTTTTTATTTATTTTTGTACTCCCAGGGCTGTAATTTGGTTGGTCCAGCCTAGGCTCTTCTGGATCACAGTTATACTATTGGCTTTTTATTGGGTTTCAAGTCTGAGGTGTAGGTTGAAGGAACAGTAGTAGAGCTGCCAAGTTCTTTCACAGACAGCACACCAAACCATGTAAGGAATGACATCACATTCACTCACCTTCCATTAGTCACAGGAACTTCCTGTCCAAGCTCAGTGGTAATGGGATGAGGAAGTATACTCCACCCACAGTGGGAGACACTGTAAAGTTACACAGTGCAGGGTGTGAGTCTATAGTTCTAGTACAAGGAACTGAATAATGGGGACAGTAATATAATCTGTATCAGAAAGTATATGAACCTAGGTGTGCATATTTGTTTATTGGTTTTATTATTATTAGAGGCTTCCTTAAATGTTTTTCTTAAGGAGTTTGACTTGTTAAATTTAAAAGGTTGCTCATTGACTTGTTCTTGTTTTATTGCTGATTACTAACTGTTCCGGTGGTAGTGAGCAGAGAGAAAGGCCTCAGTCTTGCTTTATGTATTAGCCCTGTGTTTCACCCTGCCACGGAATCCCCATGGGCACTTAATTTTGCACTAATCTCTCATTAGTTCTTTGTTTACCCCAAAACTGTTGCCCCTTAACTTCCTGTCATCAAATCTCCCAAGCCATACTGGTTTTCTTTCACATCCCTACACCAAGCTAGTGAACATATTTGACCAGTTCCATCGCAACACACCTTTCAAATTCCTTCACTTGATTTTTATTCTACTGAGTGTTCATTGTTAGTCAAGATTTTACCTCATAAACCTTTAGAGCCAGAAGCATATTATTATTATTATTCTAATAACCTGAGTGTGCCCTTGTTGTTGTTGTTATTATTATTATTATAACCTGAGTGTGCCCATGTTGGCAGGATGAACTTTCTTCTCACTGACTAGAGGATACAATTCAAATGGTTCTGGATGGATAGGATCTAAAGCCATATGTAGCTGCAGAACATAGCTTTTTCTCTTGAAGAACTTCCAACTCCTATCTTCTCTTTTTAGTCTACCACTCAAACTTCCTGGGATGCTGAATTCAAAACCTAATTCAGATGATTCACTTACTGCCCAAAGTAGCTCTCAATGCTGTCTTCACTTAGAAGTTCTCCACTCCTCTGTCAGAAAGCTCTGGTCTTGGTTTTGCTCTTAGGCCTTATCCCTACTCTTCCATAGTTGATGGTCTCTTCCTGGGGCTACATACAACATTTGCCTTACTATTTCTTAGAGAATTTATTTCATGAGACTGGAGAGGTAGCTGAGTGAAGGGTTCTTTTCCAGCTTGTGTTAAGCTTTGGGGGTGGATCCACAGCACTGAAGAAAAAAAAATTAAAAAATGTATAGGTTCTTTGTTTTTGATTATCACAGTATTAAAAGATTCTTGCTAAGTTCAGCTGATGTGTGAAGTACCAAGAAAAAAATAAAGCCTATGGTAATCACTGTTTTCTTCTGCTTAAGAGAATACAGTAAACATTCTGGCACTAAGCTCGTTTGTTTTACAGAGATGTTATTTCACTGAACATTATGACATGGGTATTTTTTCCAAACACATTCTATTGTAGAAATGAATTACATTGTCTTCTCTTATTCCAGGTTATACATTCTAGCAAGGGACATCTTTTCTTAAGTTATACCTTACTCCAGTGTCCTTTGCTATTAATTAACAATTTTGTGAATGTTAAACAAAAGGAGAGCATAGTTTAAGTCCAAAATAATTCAATGAACCAAGAAAGTGTAAGTATAGTCAACGACAAATTACAAAATAGTAGTGTTTTACTAATAGCAGCACATCTTGTTATGATTCATACTATTATCTCAATACTGGCCATTGTTATTTGATAAGATTGTATTAATCTTTATTTAATCTTTCTGATTTATTTGCTAGAAGGAAGCTGGTCACAGAGATGTTCAGTATTGATCAAAAATACTGTAGTTTTTGCACTGCAAAGAGCTATAAGGGTTAAACTATTCTGAACTCTTTTCCCTTTCTCGCTTCCTTCTCTCGTTCCTTGAGAGGCATGTGCCTTCTTTGTCTGATCTCCTTGTGGTCCTTGTCACAGCTGTCTTCCTTTTCATCACTCATACCTTCAGTGACTTGCAGCTCTCCTGGAACCTTAATAATGTCCTCGTTTGTTTGGATGATCTTCCTGATAAAATCCTGACAATCTCTCCGTATAATGGGAAGACAATCAAAATAAAAAATGCTTTAAGAGTTCAGGTGGTGGAGCATACTATTATTTTTCACACTGTGCAAGGATATTAAAATACGGACTTTCATACTTTTGATTGAGTATGTGATGAAATCCAAGAAAAATTGAGAATTTGAATTATTCTACTGCCAGCAGGGACTGTAGATCATGTACAGAAAACAAGCACACGTAACCCACTCCCCGTTCCTAATCTCCAGAGTGGCACGGTGTCTTCCTTTCATATCAGCTTCTGTAGGATTCCTAAGCAATTGCTTCCTTATACGACTCTTCATATTTTGCAATTACCATGTGAAATTGTACTAAATTATACAAGGTCATTTCTTTGGTGTTCACTGCGTAAGTCACTAATAATGGAATGCTTTCTGTTGGTAGAGTTTCAGATTTTTCAAGGGGCTTTCCGTTAAATTATCTCAGTTCACTCAATAGCCGTCTGAAATCAGCAGTGGAATTCTTATAATTCTCCAACCTGTCCTCTATATTCTGCCTCTTTTGCTCTGATCATTTCCCTATTTCTCTTTCTCCCTTCTAAAGAAGCAGCATCCTGTAGCAAGAGCACAGAATATGAATTCAGGTATGTAAAACCTGTCCCTGCCTTGCTGAGGTATTTTGACATTGAAGAGATCACTTTCACTTCTTTGAACCTTGTTTTTCTTTTTAAATGGGTCAAAGAAAAATGATGCCAAAGTATTTTCCTCGAAGTTGTAATATTTAAGTCAGGTAGGAGATGGGAATCATCAGTAGAAGAAATGGAAAGTCAACATTTTGTTATTGCTGTTATTGGTGGGGCTTGAACTCAGGACTTGGATGTTGTCTCTGATCTTTTCTCACTCAAGGCTAGCATTCTACCACTTTGAGCTACAGCACCACTTCTGGTTTTCTGGTGGTTAATTGGAGATAACAGGCTCATAGACTTACCTGCCTTGGCTGGCTTTTGAATCAAAATCAATAGATCTCAGCCTCCTGAGTAGGTAGGATTGATTCTGTGCCCTGAGCCACTGGTGCCCGGTGATGTTATTTTTTTTTTGAACAGTGGTTTGGAGTATTAGAGAATAACCTTGGCCTTAATTCTTTAAAAAACATACAAACAACTGTTTTTCTCTTTGTGCTCGTATTGGGGCTTAAAGGCCTTACACTCTTGCTCAGTTTTCTTGTTCACATCTGGTGCTTTACCACTTGAGCCACACCTCAATTCCTGCTTTTTTGCTGGTTAATTTGAGATAGATTCTCAAAAGACTTTGCTCCACAGGCTGGCTTCAAACTGCTATCATTTTGGTCTCAGCTTCTTATGTAGCTAGCAGTAGAGCCATAACACTTGGCTTACTTCTTAATTATAGCACTTGAGTAAGTTATCTAAGCTTTCTAAACTTAATTTTCCTATATATTAAATGGGAACGTAGAAATTGCCTTTTGGAAATGTAGAAAAGTAAGACAACACATGTATTAATCTTCTTAATCCAGTTCTCAGATGCATTCACATAATTGAGAAGTTATTTTCTTTTTCCTTTGTCTTCCCTTTTTTCTTTTTTCCAGTCTGTTTTCTTTTCTTTCTACTTTCTTCTTTCATCTCATAATTGTGTGTCAGATGAGGTAGAGATCATGATTGGTAAATAATTAATAATTTAAAACATATTTAGCACTGAAATTTTACTTCTCATAAATTACACATTTGGGTTCAGGTGGGAAATGAGGGTTTGACGACTCCTCCACCCTATTTGAGAAAAGACTTTTTCCTGTGATGTTTTAGGACCTCTTTGAAAACTTTGTGCAGTCCAAGTTGGAAACTGCTGATGTAGCCAGCACTCTTATTTTACAGATGAAGAAACTGAGCTTGCGAGAAGGTGAATGACCTTTCTGCCTAAGTTGCAAAGCTGGTAAGTGGAGAGCCTCCATTGGAGCTCATTTGTTTTTTGCTTTTATTTTATTGGTTCCTTTATTAGACGGAGGTAAGACTAAAATATATGTTACAGTCTATTTGTGTAATGGGAATTATATACAGTAGATGAGGAAAAGTAACATGGTATGCCTATGAAATGAATGGACCAGAAAAATACTCTGCAGGGATCAGAGTGATTACGGTTGTGGGGGATGGGACCCTGTAAGCTCCTGGAATCCCTGGACTGCTTGCTCTGTTCATGGTTATTTTATCCTCAATGCACATGGTACTGCCTGATTTTCAATACATTTAGAAAATGTTTTCTGAGTAAAATTAAGTGACTACATGAGATACATAATTGAGCTAGTCTCAGAAAAAAGATGTAGAAAGTCTAGATGAGGGTTTAAGCGGCTGGTTGCTTATCTTTATGAGGCTATGAAATCAATTCAGCTGATCACGATTCACAGATAAAATGGTAGAATATCGTGATGCCAAAAAATAGATTTTTGTTTTGCAAACATGAAACAAAAGAAGAGATGTGCTTAGGTGCGTACTTACCCACAATTTAAATTATATGCCTTATTGTAGGTCATAGTTTAAAAAAAATGGAAAAAGTGCTGCTTTAGTTTGAAGGAGGCATGTGACTATGTTGTAGAAAAGTAGTTAAGTTTACTAATTTTTCTGTATCAGAGATCAAGGGAAATTAAGTTAAAGTTCATCAAGAAAAAGAAGAGTCCTGGGTTCTTTACCCTTGAAGAATCATTGGACATTTTTTTCCCTTCACATTGTCTCCACTGTCCACAATGAGGATATATGATGAAACTGTGTTTTCCAAGTTATATATTTTAAAAATTATTTTTACATAGTAGTATAAAGGGGTTTCAATTCAACATGTGAGTTAAAAAAATCAATTAAAAAAAACACACAAAAAAATGTGAGTTTATAAGTACACTCTATCTTGATTAGTGTCACCCTTTCTTGATGGAACTATATGTTAGGAAGATTAGAGAAATTAATCTGTCAGGTATAGATAAATTGGATTGGAATTGGGGAGATAAAATAGAAAACTTTGCAAACAAGACAACTCAGGATAAAAAGAATGTGGCTTGCTTGGTGACAATTGGTAGAGAAAACCAGTGACTTAGGCATGGTTAGTGTAGAATATGAGTGGATGATGTCATCATGCTTTCAAACTGATATTTGAGAAAAATATTAAAAAGGAACATATTACAAAAAGAAGTTATGAGAAACCTTTTAAGGTCATAAAGAAGTAGTAGAATCTTTGGTTAGGAATAGTCAGTCAAAATCTCTAGACAGATACTAGAAATGAATGTAAGGAAAGTACTAAAATTCTAGTTAGAATTCTAGTTAGAGAAGACTTAAAGGAAGAGATTCTTTTTCCTTTAAACTGTAGTGATTGAAACCAGAGGTGATGGGAGAGATGCTAGATAAATGTAGGCAACAGAAACTTGAAGAAACATAATGTAAACAACGCGTAAGTTGGGGTATTTATTTAGACTATGACTCTAAAAAACTTTTTTTTTTGCCAGTCCTAGGGCTTGATGAACTGAAGGCCTGAGTACTGTCCCTGAGCTTCTTTTTGCTCAAGGCTAGCACTCTTAACACTTGAGCCATAGTGCTACTTCTGGCTTTTTCTGTTTATGTGGTAGTGAGGAATCAAACTCAGGGCTTCATGCATGTTAGGTAGGCACTCTACCACTAAGCTACATTCTCAGCCCTAAATAAAATATTTTCTGCTTGTCTCAGACATATGGAGGGGTGGAGGGGCCAGGGGGGGTGGGAGATGGGAAGGGGAAACAAAGGAGGAGGCAACAACACTTGATAAGAAATGTACTCATTATCTTGCCCATGTAATTGTAACCCCTCTGTATGGTATTTTCACAATAAAAAATTTAAAAAATAATAAAATATTTTGAAGTGTGTAAAAGCATGTACTTTCCTATAAAAGAAATGTATTCTTTATTTACTATACATTTCTTTAATATAACCATCACTTGAAAAATTACATAACTGTGGCCATTCACTGTATTCTGTATAAATTGGGAAGTTATAAAAGAAACTGAATATTGTATAAAAATATTGAGTATTGATTCCTTATTCTACTTAAAGAGAACTGATGTTCAGAAAGCTAGCAATTTCTAATTAAAAACTTAAGAAATATTATCACATGGGTTTAGATTTTTGGTTTGAGTTTACCTGTTATTCATAGAAAATTCTGAATTAAGTCAACACTTAAAAATAATGTTTTTCGGCCTGGGAAGGTGGCTCAGTGGTAGAGCGCTTGCCTCGCATGCATGAGGCCCTGGGCTCAATTCCTCAGCACCACATAAGCAGAAAAAGCCCTGGGCTCAATTCCTCAGCACCACATAAGCAGAAAAAGCCGGAAGTGGTGCTGTGACTCAAGTGGTAGAGTGCTAGCTTTGAGCTGAAGAGCTTAGGGACAGCACCCAGGCCCAGAGTTCAGGCCCCATGACTGCCCCCCACTCCAAAAAAACAAAAAAGTTTTTTACAACAACCATTGCTTTGGTAATTTACTTCTAGAAAAAACAAACAAACAAAATAGGTAACACTCTTTCGTAGTTTAAGAATCTGGGTTAGACAGCATGGTAGATGTTGTCCCAGGAAGACATGTGTGAATGAGAAGTGTGTGCTTGTGTGTATCTGCAAATGTACTCATCTGTATTTCTAAGTATGGTTGTGTGCATTTGTAGGTGTGCTGTATGTGTCAGTAAATGTGTATTTTTTTTTTTTTTTTTTGGGTCCGGTCGTGGGGCCTGAACTCTGGGCCTGGGCGCTGTCCCTCAGCTCTTCAGCTCAAGGCTAGCGCTCTACCACTTGAGCCACCGCGCCACTTCCGGCTTTTTTCTTTTTTGCTTATGTGGTGCTGAGGAATCGAACCCAGGGCCTCAGGCATGCAAGGCAAGCACTCTACCACTGAGCCACCTTCCCAGCCCTGTATTTTTTTTTTTTTATTAAGTGTCCTGGTGTATATTTATAATTGTGGTTGTGTGTATATCTAATTGTGCGTGTAATGAAACTCAGTCTCTAGGCATGATCAGGTACAAAGGCCCATCATTTAAAACTCAGAACTAAGTAAACATGTGATATTATAATTATTTTATTGAGCTTTCTTGTTTTACAATCCCTTAATGGCACAGGGATCGGTTACATTAATGAGTGCTGAAAACCTTCAGCTTTATGGAGTTTTTTTTTTTTTAAATCTATTCATTTAGTGTTTTTATTTTAAAGTGCCAAGAAGAAAATGCCCAGTTCTGAGTCTTCCTTTTTTTAATTTTTTTTGGGGGTCCGGTTGTGAGGCCTGAACTCTGGGCCTGGGCGCCGTCCCTTAGCTCTTCAGCTCAAGGCTAGTGCTCTACCACTTGAGCCACAGCACCACTTCTGGCTTTTTTTTTTTTTTTTTTCTGCTTATGTGGTACTGAGGAATTGAACCCAGGGCCTCATGCAAGGTAAGTGCTCTGCCACTGAGCCACCTTCCCAGCCCTGAGTCTTCCTTTTTATTACAAGAAACATAGAAGTACAATTTTCATCATGGAGAAGGAACTAAATTATATGTTGCATGTCTCTACCAGACAATTTGTATGACATTATGTAATACTGAGTATGTGTCTTTCTCTTAAGTAATCAATATCAGGCTTACGTCTCTTTTTTACACTTTGTAGCCCAACCTTATTGGAGACTTAATTTGATGATTGAGGAGCTAGTATAATTTAATAGTTTAATTTTTAAATTAATAATTTATTAAATTCAAAATTTAATAATAGTTTAACAACCCATATTTTCTTTTTGCATGTATTGTGCAGTATTCATACCTTATTTTATTGAGTGTAGATAGCAGGAATTCTTTTCCATGTAATTCTTTTTTTTTCCAACATATTTTTAAAAATTTGTCTACTTGTCTATTTTTTTTTTTTTTTTTTTGGGTCCGGTCGTAGGGCCTGAACTCTGGGCCTGGGCACTGTCCCTCAGCTCTTCAGCTCAAGGCTAGTGCTCTACCACTTGAGCCACAGCGCCACTTCCGGCTTTTTTTCTTTTTGCTTATGTGGTGCTGGGAATCGAACTCAGGGCCTCATGCATGCAAGGCTAGCGCTCTACCACTGAGCCACCTTCCCAGCCCCTTGTCTATTTTTT